>NC_090265.1:1127578791-1128213791 GCF_040414725.1 Anabrus simplex | reverse complement strand
CCAGGTCTTATTTATAATATATGGGCTGAGTGGTCGGGGAGGAGGTAGACCACGCCCCTGGTCGAAATGGAGCTCCGGTAAACGGAATCTTACAGCGACGTGAAAGCAGTCAAATTATAGCTCGTGAGCCCTATTTTCTACTGATCTAATTTAAAACCTATACGATCAGCGGGCCATTCACAATCTCGAAAGCGTCCTTTTAGAAATTCACGCGTCATGGTTCATCTCGCAAGACCTCCCACCCTTGTTCGTCATGTCGTCAGATTTCGGCAGTCATCTTTAATCTGCGTTCCACTATATGACAGGTGTCATTACCGATACACTATTAAAGTATTGCATTTATACGCATGAACAATTAGCATTAAATACATCGGTTTGAATGAGACCTGACTCATAAATTTCCAGAGATTATCTCAGATGAAGGTTTTCTTCTTCCTCCTCTTTTAGTTAATTATGGGGAAGTGGCACCAATGAATGCGGTGTTGAATTAGTACAGGATATTAATTTCTTGTGGGTTAACACACCTTAATTCAGCCCACTCTCCGACAACCTACATTTACACGCGTAGCGTCATCTCTCCTCCTCGCTCGCACGAAAAGAGAGCGAGATTTCAAGGTTCAGCAGTAATGCGCTATCCTTTTCTCGATACAGCGAAAGAAACTGCTCCCTCCAGGCTGGTGTATCGCAACTCACATCCCGGTTCGGCATGTAGACTGCTACTTACGACATTATATGTCGCAGAATGTTGCGGAAAACGGCATATATCATTGACTAAACCTCCTAACTTGCCTATGGCATGGCGATGAACGGTTACAGTATGTATGTATGTATGTATGCATGTCATTAATATTACTATTTTAGAATGGCAGAAATTGACCATTAAAAGCTTACCCTTACAGAAGTGTTAACAGTCCATGACTTAAATGCTGAGCGGATTAAGTGGTACACGAATTTAGGTGCACTTAGCTGTCTGGTAAAGGAAGAAAATCTACACTCGGATGCTAATGCAAGAGCTCAGCGCTGGAAAAATATTTAGCCAAGGCAGAATAAGTGTGGAGTGGGAAATGCTCAAGCAGATTTCAAGAAGCCCGATTACAGTTGTTCTAGTCGTGTGTTAGCTCTTATACACATGTGTTTTATGGTAATAATAATAATAATAATAATAATAATAATAATAATAATAATAATAATAAATCTTATATTTTTGGCCATCTGGGGACCACGTATCATCTTTGTTTCTTCTGTTCTTTGTCTTTGCCCAATATTCTTTCGTTCTCATACTTTATTATTATTATTATTATTATTATTATTATTATTATTATTATTATCCGCAAATTGTAGGTGCAATTCAGGGATGGTGAATGCAGAAAGGGCATAGCCCCACATACACGAGCGTGCCTCTATCTGAACTTAAAATTACTATATTAAAATATACAATTATATTCTACACAGTTTGCTTATATACAGTTACCATATTTACATAGACATATATTTACATAATGTTCACAAGACCTGTTCAACTTTCAAGTCTTTTTTTTAAATTACGTGTGGCTATTTCTAGCCGAGTGAAGACCTTGAAAGGCAGACCCTCCGATGAGGGTGGGTGGCGTCTGCTATGTGTAGGTAACTGCGTGTTATTGTTGTGGAGGATAGTGTTATGTGTGGCGTGTGAGTTGCAGGGATGTTGGGGACATCACAAATACAAAGACCCCGAGCCAAGTGGATTAACAATGTATGGTTGAAATTCAGCATGCTAACCATTTAGCCATGGAGCCGGATAATATTCAAGTAATTCGACACAGACACAGACACACACGCACACGCACACGCACACGCACAAGCACATACTAGAATCCCCACTTATACTGCAGCTAGACCAGCTCACTCATACCAACATACAGTCTCACTCAATCGGGATCACATAAACTTTCATCCGTCCTCCCACGCATACTGAACGTTCACACAGTTATGTACAGAAGGTTTCGTTATATATACATTATTTTTACCTCTTTACATTTTTCTGTAGGTAGTTCTTTTATTTGTGGTGAGAGTTTATTCCACAACCGAGCAGAACGAACAGAGAAGCCACTTTGATATGATGTTCTTGCAAATGGAGGGAAAAGGGACACCCTCGACCTCTTTGAGCGGAACGATATTTCAGCTGTAAGCGGTTGAAAGGGTTTTTGTGAATGTTACCTGCGAGAGATTTTCTCAGAAAAGCAATATCTAGTTGTTTACAGAGAGCTATTAAGGGGGCAGTGGCCTGGCTGTATTTAAATTACCATGTTCAGTAATGTTCAGTAAGCAGTTTGGCCTATGCTGACGACTTGGTCTTAATGGCAGACTGTGCCGAAAGCCTGCAGTCTAATATCTTGGAACTTGAAGATAGGTGCAATGAGTATGGTATGAAAATGAGCATATCGAAGACTAAATTGATGTCAGTAGGTAAGAAATTCAACAGAATTGAATGTCAGATTGGTGATACAAAGCTAGAACTGGTCGATAATTTCAAGAATTTAGGCTGTGTGTTCTCCCAGGATGGTAATATAGTAAGTGAGATTGAATCAAGGTGTAGTAAAGCTAATGCAGTGAGCTCACAGTTGCGATCATCAGTATTCTTTAAGAAGGAAGTCAGCTCGCAGACGAAACTACCTTTACATCGGTCTGTTTTCAGACCAACTTTGCTTTACGGGAGCGAAGGCTGGGTGGACTCAGGATATCTTATTCACAAGTTAGAAGTAACAGACATGAAAGTAGCAAGAATGATTGTTTGTACAAACAGGTGGGAACAATGGCAGGAGGGTACTCGGAATGAGGAGATAAAGGCTAATTTAGGAATAAACTCGATTGATGAAGCTTTACGCATAAACCGGCTTCGGTGGTGGGGTCATGTGAGGCGAATAGAGGAGGATAGGTTACCTAGGAGAATAATGGACCCTGCTATGGAGGGTAATAGAAGTAGAGGGAGACCAAGACGACGATGGTTAGACTCAGTTTCTAACGATTTAAAGATAAGTGGTATAGAACTAAATGAGGCCACAACACTAGTTGCAAATCGAGGATTGTGGCGACGTTTAGTAAATTCTCAGAGGCTTGCAGACTGAACGCTGGAAGGCATAACAGTCTATAATGATAATGTATGTATGTATGTATGTATGTATGTATGTATGTATGTATGTATGTATGTATGTATGTATGTATGTATGTATGTATGTATGTATGTATGTATGTATGTATGTATGTATGTATGTATGTTCGGTAATTAGTCGTTCTGCTTGGCGTTGAACTCCCTCTAGTTTCGTCATGTTCTCCACTGTAGTGGGGTGCCAGGAATGAAGCCCGTACTACAGTATTAGCCATACTGATGCCAAACAGGCTGTCTGAACTGCTTTTTTTTTCTGGATCCCAGTAGAGGTCTGCGGATGAATCCCAAGACTCGGTATGCTTTGCACCGTATTTCCCCAACATGCTTGTTCCTTTTAAATTACTACAAATTTGAATGCCAAGCAATTTTATTGAGGTGCAAGGCATCAGGCTTTTACCACAGCGGATATATTTATATTTGTATTTATATTAATTTATAGATATTCTACTGTGTTTTGTTTTTCACCACAGAGTCATATTATCCAGATCTGTCTGTAACCCATTTACGTCGTTCTCATTGCGAATGGCTCTGTAAACGATGGTGTCATCAGCGTACTGTGCCATACTAGATGATACGCAACCTGGCAGATCCAGTGTAAATATCGTGCACAGAAGCGACTCTATCATACTACCTTGAATCACACCCGTGGTGACAAAAGTTTGGTCAGACCTGGCCCCACTGAACACAACGCTCTGCGTTCGACCTGCCAGGAATGATCGAAACCATGCCAGCAGGTTGCCTTGAATGCCGTACTTGTTAAGTTTTAACACCAGTCGTTGATGAGATACCTGATCAAAGGCCTTACTCCAGTCGAGTGTTACACAGACTACTTGGGATTAATTGGACTGGTCCGGGGAATATTGCCACCCATCAATTACTGTTGTTAATAGCGTAATACAGGATTTTCCAGGGAGGAATCCATATTGGTTGTTATTCAACAGGTTTCTCTCATTCAGAAAATCCACCACATGTTTAACAATTAGGCGTTCCACGCTTTTATATAAACCAAATGTAATAGAAACTGGGCGATAGTTGTCTACATTTTCCCTGTTACCATCTCTGAACACGGGAACGACATTTGATTTCTTCCATGCTTCTGGTACAGTCCCACTGTTCATGTATATGTTTCGCTCTTCTGTCCGTGGTTCGCCCGGAAGGACGTGGATTCGAATCCCGTTCAGGATGTCGTAAAATTTAAGAAACGAGATTTCTACTTCCGGAGGTGCACATGGCCCTGAGGTTCAGTCAGCCTACACCAAAAATGAGTACCAGGTTAATTCCTGGGGGCAAAGGCGGCCGGGCGTAGAGCTAACCACTGTACCCCAACAAGTGCCGGGTTACGGAGAGCGGAAGCCTTTACTTTCCACCCTTCCAAGGCCCTTCATGGCCTGCACGGAGATTACTTTGTTTTGCTTTGCTTTGTCCGTAATGATTTTGTTCTGGGCCTAGTTTCGGCCTAAAAACCTGTGAAAGCCTGATTTTTTTCTTTAAAAATTAATCTGTTGCATATTTCTAGTTCCTGTATTCCCATTTTTTTCTAGATCTCCTTTTACCACTTGGCTCCAGCGAACTTTGGCTCTCTCGTTCACAAGAAACTATATTATTTGCATTGTTAACCTCCCCTGGTCCATTCCCAGGATGTGTCCCAAGAACACGCTCGTTCTTTTCCGTATGACATCCGAGATTTTATCTATGTTGGTATATGCTACAGTTCTCGTCTTCTAAATTGACCGTCGTGTCTTCTTCCGATCCCAATATTTTTCTGAGTATTTTTCGTTCCACCATTTATAATCTCCTAAGTACTCCCGTTCGTACTAGGTTAAGAGTTTTTGCTGCGTATAAGTCTTCAGCACTGATCACTGTCTGGTAATGTTTTAATTTTGTATTAATCGAAATATTCTTCTTATTGTAGGCGATCATAATTTAGTTTTTATGTTAAGTTAATTTTGTTTATTATAGCTCCCATTGCTTCTTTTTCTGTCATCCCAGTTTCTACCCATAATAAAAAGAAGCTTGTGTCGGCGCGTGGGCGCAAAATGCGTTTTCAACGTGAATGCGTCGCTTGAATGGAGATGCCGGACGGCATCGAAGAGTTTACGGTTCTTCCCGTTCCCGTGGAGTCTGTTCTTTTCGGAACTGATAAGTGGAAGCTTTCTGGAATCGTCATGATCTGTTCTTTCTTCTAGCCGTTATTTCTTACAATAATAATCAATTTGAGTGACTATTGCAATCCTAGTGCGGCCCTTGTAAGGCAGGCCCTCTGACGAGTGTGGGCAGCACAGAGGAACCCGCGTGACATTGTGGTCAAGTACAGTGTTGGTGTTGTGTGTGTGTGTGTGTGTGTGTGTGTGAAAGAGAGAGAGAGAGTTGCTGGAGTGTTGGAAACAGTACAGAAACTCAGTTCCCGAGCTGAGGGAAGTAACCTTCTTCTACTTCTCCTTTTCTCTGGCCTACCAATTTATGTGAGATCGGTACTTGCATGTATTAATCTCAGTTTGACGGTCGGATATCCATCCTGATCCCAAACTTTTACGATGAAGGGATGAGTTCGCTACTGTGTGTACTTGCTTGTTTGTTTTCCTACTGGACTAAAATCGCACTAACGGACCGAAGGATTTTGGCGACGGGTGTGTGTACCTGTGGTGGTTAGATATTTTACGTAAATGAATATATGTATTAATACTATCACAAAGACCCAGTCCTCTAGCTAGAGGTCAAAATATCCGACCCAGCCAGGAATCCAACGCGGAGCCATCTGAAATGAACGCCCCTACAGTGACTACTCAGCCATTCTCTACTTTTTCATAAATTTGTGTAATTTTCCTCACTGTTGTTATAGAGTAGGTTAAGTAAGGGTTATTCTGCCCGAAGGCAGGTCCGAACTTCCGCAGAGGTATTCCTGAGCCGGATTTTACGTGCGGTAGGGTGGCCAGTTCCTTTCCGCTCCTCCATTCCTTTACCCCCCACCAACAGCGCGTGGCAATCCATCCAACTCCTGACCACGCCCAATGTTGCTTAACTTCGGAGATCTCACGGGATTCGGTGTTTCAACACGGCTACGGCCGTTGGCTGTTGTTGTAGAGTAATATATAATTCTTTTTAAAGGTTTTATATAGTCCACTATATTCTGTACAAAATGACTTTACACTTACATCGGTCTACGCATGGAACTGAACGTTATTACTAAGACGTAGAAGCAGAAATATTGACAGTCCTCGATGATCAAACCCGAATCCACTACATTCTAGGTAGGTGCGTTGACAGATTCGGCGAGGGCGATGCGCTTAGCTCATTGATGTTAAAATTGCTATCATCGGAGACATCTGCCAGGCGGTGTCTTGGTTACTAGGAACACATTTGACGACGTGCAGTGCGCTCACTAGTAGACATACCAGAAACTGATACCTAAAGCTCTTTCATCCGGTAGCTACCTATTATAAAAGAATCAGTTGTCATTCATCAGGTATTCTTAGAATCAGTACGTACAGCAATGCTAGGTACATCGTAAACTTCAAATTGGCGGCCACAAAATTACAGGCCGCGTTTGAAAGTAAGCAAAATTATTATATCTCTTGGATTTCTGGTGTCATTAGATCAGTCGAAATGGCAGTCGACCGATTTTCAGTACATCATTAATAAAGCGCAGGGACAAACTCTTGAAAGTGGATAGTCTACTTGCCCGAACCAGTATTCAGTCACGGCCAATTGCATGTTGCACTATCTCGGGCAGGATCCTTTGAAAATGTTAAGATCCAGATACGGCCGAATGGTCGACGCACAGCGAATATTTTATGCAAATAAGTAGTATAAATTACATTCTTAATGAATAAATTATTATTTACTGGTATTAAATGTCCATAAAACCATTAAAAAGGCCAGACAAGACAATATGACTAGTACAGGCATATCAAGACGAGTTATGTCACCTATTTAGAACTAATCGTCGCTGTCAAGGTATTCTCGCTCTTCATAATGTATGTACTGCGGGTCAGTATATCTCCAAAAATTATCGCTTAGGAGGTTTTGTCCCGGCAACGACGAAATGCTGAGGAGCAGCACGGATTCTCCAATTGTACTTTAAATCGGTAGGTTATGAACTGGTATATACACTGACTGATAGAGCAAATGCAACACCAAGAAGGAGTGGTTCGAAAGGGATGAAAGTTGGGGAAAAAGCAGAGACGGCACGGACGAATAATTGATGTTTATTTCAAACCGATATGCAGGTTACACAATGCGCACGGCATCGACTCAGTAGGATGTAGGACCACCGCGAGCGGCGATGCACGCAGAAACACGTCGAGGTACAGAGTCAATAAGAGTGCGGATGGTGTCCTGAGGGATGGTTCTCCATTCTCTGTCAACCATTTGCCACAGTTGGTTGTCCGTACGAGGCTGCGGCAGAGTTTGCAAACGGCGTCCAATGAGATCCCACACGTGTTCAATTGGTGAGAGATCCGGAGAGTACGCTGGCCACGGAAGCATCTGTACACCTCGTAGAGCCTGTTGGGAGATGCGAGCAGTGTGTGGGCGGGCATTATCCTGCTGAAACAGAGCATTGGGCAGCCCTTGAAGGTACGGGAGTTCCACCGGCCGCAGCACATGCTGCACGTAGCGGTGGGCATTTAACGTGCCTTGAATACGCACTAGAGGTGACGTGGAATCATACGCAATAGCGCCCCAAACCATGATGCCGCGTTGTCTAGCGGTAGGGCGCTCCACAGTTACTGCCGGATTTGACCTTTCTCCACGCCGACGCCACACTCGTCTGCGGTGACTATCACTGACAGAACAGAAGCGTGACTCATCGGAGAATACGACGTTCCGCCATTCCCTCATCCAAGTCGCTCTAGCCCGGCACCATGCCAGGCGTGCACGTCTATGCTGTGGAGTCAATGGTAGTCTTCTGAGCGGACGCCGGGAGTGCAGGCCTCCTTCAACCAATCGACGGGAAATTGTTCTGGTCGATATTGGAACAGCCAGGGTGTCTTGCACATGCTGAAGAATGGCGGTTGACGTGGCGTGCGGGGCTGCCACCGCTTGGCGGCGGATGCGCCGATCCTCGCGTGCTGACGTCACTCGGGCTGCGCCTGGACCCCTCGCACGTGCCACATGTCCCTGCGCCAACCATCTTCGCCACAGGCGCTGCACCGTGGACACATCCCTGTGGGTATCGGCTGCGATTTGACGAAGCGACCAACCTGCCCTTCTCAGCCCGATCACCATACCCCTCGTAAAGTCGTCTGTCTGCTGGAAATGCCTCCGTTGACGGCGGCCTGGCATTCTTAGCTATACACATGTCCTGTGGCACACGACAACACGTTCTACAATGACTGTCGGCTGAGAAATCACGGTACGAAGTGGGCCATTCGCCAACGCCGTGTCCCATTTATCGTTCGCTACGTGCGCAGCACAGCGGCGCATTTCACATCTTGAGCATACCTCAGTGACGTCAGTCTACCCTGCAATTGGCATAAAGTTCTGACCACTCCTTCTTGGTGTTGCATTTGCTCTGTCAGTCAGTGTACATTCCAAGGGTTTTTAAGGGACATAAACACTGAGTATTCCAGACTACCATCAGTAGTGCCCTATCCAAACCTGGAGTCAGTTCCTTCCATTTCTTCCATCCGTAGTGTTAAGCGCTGGAAATACTTTAAGTTGTGTGTGAATTTGTATATGATGATGCTGTATTCAAAATGTTAGACTTCTTGTAATATTCTTGTAATTCTTGTAATATTTTCTTTCCAACGAATTGCTTTTACTTGCCACTAACTACTTTTACGGTTTTCGGAGACGCCGAGGTGCCGGAATTTTGTCCTTCAGGAGTTCTTTTACGTGCCAGTAAATCTACTGACACGAGGCTGACGTATATCAGCACATTCAAATACGACCGGACTGAGTCAGGATCGAACCTGCCAAGTTGGGTCTACCGTCTGAGCCACTCAGCCCGGCAATATAATATAATATAATATAATATAATATAATATAATATAATATAATATAATATAATATAATATAATATAATATAATATAATATAATATAATATAATATCCGCACCTCAGTTCCGTTTCCTAATGTGGGATCGGGGATGAGGTGAGATGATATTCTATGGCTTTTTTTTTACAGCTGGATGCGTCTCCTGACTCCAATCTCAGTGTAGGAGATAAGGGAGGTGAATAAAATTAGGTAAGAAGATAGAAAGAATCCACGGTGGCCTATGAATAAGAGGTGTCCTGGCATTTGCCTGAAAGTTAACAGAAAACCATTCTCAAACAGCCGACAGTGGTGTTCGAACCCACTCGTCTTCCAAATGTAGAGCTATGAAAATTCTTAATGCGTTAGTACGCGTGGCCACGCGGCTCAGTATTATTATTATTATTATTATTATTATTATTATTATTATTATTATTATTATTATTATTATAAGTCGCACGATCATCTCGCTAACATATCGTGTCATTGAGATTTAGCGTCACAGATCCATTTCAGTCCGCCTCTATGGTGTAGTGGTCAGTGTGATTAGCTGCCACCCCCGGAGGCCCGGGTTCGATTCCCGGCTCTGCCACGAAATCTGAAAAGTGGTACGAGGGCTGGAACGGGGTCCACGGAGCCTCGGGAGGTTAATTAAGTAGAGGTGGGTTCAATTCCCAAATCAACTATTCTGGAAGTGGTTTTCCGTGGTTTCCCACTTCTCATCCAGGCAAATGCCGGGATGGTACCAAACTTAAGGCCACGGCCGCTTCCTTCACTCTTCCTTGTCTATCCTTTCCTATCTTCCCATCCTCCACAAGGACCCTGTTCAGCAAATCAGCTGAGGCCGCCTGGGCGCAGTACTGGTCATCCTCCCCTGTTGTATCCCCGACACAGTATCTAAAGCTCCAGGACACTGCCCTCGAGGTGGTAGAAATGACATCCCTCGCTCAGTATGAGGGAAAACCGACCTTGGAGGGTAAACAGATTAAGAAGAAGAAGATCCAAAGGGGTTTCAGCATAATGCACTCTTATATTTTTTAATTTGTTATTTTTACCATTTGCTTAACGTCACACTGGCACAGGTAGGTCTTATGGCGACGATGGGACAGGAAAGGGCTAGGAGTGGGAGGGAAGAGGCCGTGGCCTTAATTTAGGTACAGCCCCAGCATTTGCCTTGTGTGAAAATGGGAAACCACGGAAAACCATCTTCAGGACTGCCAACAGTGAGGTTCAAACCCTCTATCTCTCCAATACTGGATAGTGGTCTCACTGAAGCTATCGAGCTCGGTGCGCTCTGCTTTCCTATACTAATGCTGCGGACTTCTTACATGTACACGGATGTTATTAGAGCCAGTGTGAGGAGACTGCTAATGTGTCATGATTTGTGGTACCAAAAATCACTTGCGATGAACTAAGTGGTTTCCTGAGTATGTATAATTAAATACAGTAGAACTCTGTTAATTAAGGAAGGAACGTGTACAAAGCACCCTCTATATTCAACAACAACTTATTTGTTGGTATACAGTTACGAGTTGCTGCTAACAAACATACAAGTTATAATTATATGTTGCTAACTTGCATCGTGCTAACATTTTAGAGTTAATTTTAATTACTTTTTAATAACGATATACAATACACTTCAAAGTAATGCTGTTATTTACTTATTCACCTTTTTATTACTACCTTATTTTTTGTGTTTATTTTAAACCTGCGTTCAGAAACTCACACTTGAAGAACTTTCCTCTACATTGTGGCATTCACTAATCTCAATGGAGATGTTTGTGTATTTTAATGTGTTCCACTTCAAAGTGTAATTTAATTACATCAGGAAGAGCAATGTTCCCATTATTGATCAAATATTGGTTTCTCCCACAGTCAGAGTTACGTTCCATTCGGAAGGGCCATAACATATTAAAAAGAAAAAAAAAAGAGGAAGTTTTCGTCAGGGAGAAATGCAGATTTTCTAGCAGTAAACGTTGGTCAAATGGAATACTTCCCCCAGGGTCTCACAATTTCTGTGGAGTGTAAGCTACCACGATGACCGCAAAATGGGCAAATATTGCTTGAATGTATTCCTGCAATATCCTCGACACATCTATTCTTTGACTTATTTCACGAAGTGAGAAAGCTAAGCTGTACGAATTGTGTAGCTGGGTGTGGTCGGGAGATGATGTGCTCAAACACCACAGTCGCTAGATCTGCAGATCGTGGTGTCGGTGCTATGAGTTGATGAAGGCCACGATAGCTTCCTTTACAGATCCGCTTTTGTTGAAAATGTAAGAATCTGGAACTCAGTCATGTATAATATTGGTAACATTGAGAGTTGGTTCCTTTGATGGTCGTAACCATTGCATCTTGTAAAGCGATCTTGATTATCTACTTGAATATTAATAACTATTAAACCAGTAGTTATGATGATAGGAGCATAATATTGGAATAGGAGCACGCAATGTAATAAGTATATGAGTTCGTGTTACTTGGAGGCCACTCCGCTGCTCTACACGGATCGTGTATAATTTAACCCTCCGTTTAGGAGACGATAGTTTCGAGCCTCGACAACGGCAAACGTGAAGGTAGCTTCATATAGCTTTCCATTTCATACTAGTCAATGTTAGGTTTAAGGCCAAAACTCCTCCTATTCCAGCCGTATCCCTTAATAACCAATTATGACATCGCTTGAAACTAACCTGCGATGTTGCTGGCCATCTGAAGGCGTAGAATATGTCTTTCTGACAGAAATAAAGTTGATAGGCCTGTAAATAGACGTAAAAGCAATATTCATTGAATATTAGTTTAACATTAAAATGTTGGAGAACGTTCTTTTTGATGACAAGCCGATGGTGAGAGATGTAAGACGATCAGTATGTTACAAGCGAAGGTGGCGAGGCTCAATGATGAAATCTCCATTTATAACAATGTGCATTCTTGTGGCGAAATCTGTGTTTTTGACCACATGGCGCGCGTACTGCACTCGGTCCTTGTCATCTTCCAAGAGGTGCTGGTGGTCAGAGACGGTCTGCACGAGTTCCCTAGCGACTGTTTCGCCATCTAAAACCTACACCCAGACCACAGGCTCAACAAACACGGTAGAAGTGCTGGGCTCTAGGTCCATCTTCTCGGAAGCCATCACTTTCTCACTCTACCGGTACTCTCTGTCACGTTGTGCTGCTCACTTCTTGGGTTGTCTCGATTTCCCGTTATCTTCCTGAATGCGTTTGCGGTGGTTTTTCATCCGTTTATACGAAAGACATTTAGACAATTTTCGAATTTGGCAAACTTTTAACATTTGAACTTACCCGGTCACGAGGGTATGGTGACCAAAGTATTAAGTGTGAGAGAGTTCTACGGGGCAAATATAACGATTCCATCCCAACCACGTAGTAGTGAGGTGTATTAATTTCGCCGTGTTGCGGCAATCTTTAGTTCATCACAAAACGGCGGAGGCCCCCCATCATATGCCATGACGTCACTGATTTATAATACTAATTCTGAAGAATATTTTCAACATTCACCTTTTTTAACTGAACCATGAGTTATTCCTCTCCGGCTATTCAAATATTCCGCTTCTGCAGTGACTTAATTTAAGTCATAACTTATGAAATATCGGACCGAAGAAGTTTCATCGGTGGGAACCAGAGGTCTCTAGCATCTAATTGCTAGCGTAGCCCAGTGCTTAAAGACCTTAACTTTTATTGAGATTTTTGTTTTGTTTTCAAGTTTATCATGCAATCTGCTTTGTTTCGTTTGTCTTTGCCTTCTCTGTTATTGCTATCATATTGCTTGTCTTCTAAATCCTATCTTCAAATCACATCTACTCTTATTCATTCTGGAAATATCTGTTGTTCGACTCTTTAAGGGGTGACCATTTCTGAAAATAATCGTATTTTTACACCAGACAAATCCTGCGGCTGTACCTTAATTAAGGTCACGGCCGCTTCCCTCCCATTCCTAGGTCGTTCCCATCCCATCGTCGCCATAAGACATATATCTGTGTCGGTGCGACGTAAAGCTAATAGAGAAACTAATCGATTGTGCCAAATATGTCTTAACAGAGCTAAGAGAAGGCGAGTTCCTCTGAATGAGGAAATGCTGAAGGTGGGGGAGCGGTCGGCGTAACGAAGGCAATTATGAGGTAGGGCAAAATACCATTATGTGAACTATCTGCGTGTGCACTTAGGAAACATTTCTACGACCCCTTTAAGAATGTAATTGTCAGTTTGTGGTTTTTTTAACATTTTAAATGTAGGGTTTTCTCCTGTTCATTTAAATTTAGCGTAGGCATCCGTTTCCTGTCTTCGGACTTATAATTAATTTGCCTATGGGAACTTGTAAAACATAAGAAAGCACGAGTGTGTACCCTTCTTAAATTTCCTCTCAACTTCGCTTCTTGGTGACTAATTATTTCAACATTTAAATTACATTTTACCAGTTCAGCCTTTAATATTCTTCACAACTTAGTCACTTCGTAGTATGGCCTCCGTTTATGTGGGCCTCACGCCCAATTAGGTATCTTGTAATTTATCTTTGGAGTGCTTGTATTTTTCCTCCATTCAATTTTGGTTTACGGCCTTTTAAATACAACGTTTTTAAAAATAGATTTCTTTACATTTGTGGCCGTGGAGCGTGGGCCTTCAGCTCCTGTTAACTATGAATCTGTAGATCCTTTCTCTAGTGTACTCCCTTACCGTTGTGAATAACGAAGGTTCGAAATGCTTTTCAAGCAATGTGTTGCTGCTTTACCTGCGTTAATATAAACTACTGAGTGCGTCCTTGTAAATCTCATGAAACTGGATTCCAGGGTTCGACAACACTATGTAAGATTCCCAGAAGCTATGGCTTCCTTCACGTGTGCTCATCTGATGTTAATTATTCTGAGCTTTTTTGCTCATCAAATACGAGTTACCCCGGGCTTCCGAGCTCAATCTCTGTAATTTGTCTTAACAAGCTTTCGATTTCCTTTGGTGTAAATTAGTCCAGAGTTCACGAGCTCCCCTTTTGTTGTTCATAACTTAAGATACTGGTACGTTAAGATTATTGAGTATTTAAGCTCAACTGGTTCTTGTCTGAGTTTTGAGCTCTCTCTTTCTCTACAATTTATCAGGTTGTTATATTGATGTTAAAGAAATGATACCGATAAAGAAAATAAAATACACATTTCTCAAATTTTACTTTTTTTTTTTTTCAAACTTTGATTTAAGCTTCGTCCAGCCATTCACCCCTCGCGCTTCATTCACTCTGTGAACCATGGATAAGTCCTTAACACTAATAATTTAAATATCATTGATAGGTACAAAGTTAAGAAGCCGAACTAACTATACATTCGCGTGTGACGATCGAAATTTTACAGGTGGCACAGTCCACGAACTAAAAGAACGACGTATTCTATGTCGAAAAAACTGAAGGTTTTGGCTACTTCCTTCCAGATTACCATTCTTGGAAGGCTCCCGCCACGCCAGGCTCAGTTTCTCAGACGGAAGGGGGTATGTTTGATCCCAGCTGAGTCCAGTAGTATTTGACGGAGCTCAAATATCTACGTCAGTCTCATATCGGTAGATTTATCAAGTAGTAGAAGAATAATTCTTAAGGACAATATTGCGGCACCTCGACGTCTCTGAATACCGTAAAAATAGTCAGTAGGACGTTAACCAGTAACGTTATTATTATTATTATTATCATTATTATTATTATTATTATTATTATGATTATTATGATTATTATTATTATTACTATTATTACTATTATTATTCCTACTCCTTGGCTGAATGTTCAGCGTTGATCCCTATGGTTCAGAGGGTCCCGCGTTCGATTTCCTGTCGGGTCGGGGATTTTAATCTCGTCTGTTTAATTCTTCAGGCTCGCGGACCGGTTGTTTGTGTTTGTTCCAACACTCTCCTCTTCATATTCAGACAACGCAGCACACTACAAATCACCACAGAAACACGCATTTGTGATTACATCCTTCCACATAGTGTTAGCGTCAAGAAGGGCAACTGGTTCGAAAACGGGGCCAAATCCACATTGCGGCTCAGGTCACGCCCATGACCCCACAAACTGTCGGAAAAGCTGCAGAAGAAGAAGAACATTATTATTATTAATGTTATTGGCTTTACGTCCCAATAACTACTTTTACGGTTTTTGTAGCCGTTGAAGTGCCGAAATGTATTCTCACAGGATTTATTGTTATTGTTATAATAATTTGACATGTAGAAGAGACCTCTTCTTGAGTTGGGCAGCACTTTGAACATTTTTCTTGACATCTAGGGGCGAAACGTTGAACTGCGTCATACTATCATACTTGGCTCTGTTATTCAGCGTAGTAATAGATTGCCCCTTGGTACATCGATTTTAGAGCCACCTTGGAGCTATTGCACGAACTTCGAGGAGAGTAACGTGTCTTTAGTATATGATACAGCTTTTGTTTCGTAAGTTGTCATTACGCGCGCCCAATCAGCAGCCAGCTCGCCGCATGTGAAAGCATTCCGCAGTCGCCGTCTAAGGTCTTACCGGTTCTCATCTACTTGAATTCAGACCTCTCTAAATCGGGCGGTTGGGCACTGGGAGGGGACATGGTGAGCTGCTAGATTCTTATCACATTCTGTAACCTTTAAAATGTGCAGGCAGACGGAGATCCTTCTAGTGATCTTATCATGTAAACTGAAGAGTAGTAACCTTATCTTTTCTATTTTATAATGTAGGCTTTTCTCTAGCTATCTTCTTTTCTCAAAACAAGTAGGTGTCAAACTATGGCTAGAGATTTCTAAAGCAAGCACGAGTGTAAACCCTCGTTTTCGTTTATCACCTTATATTTTTTTATTTAACCCTATCCAACATTTTTCGGTTGTAATTTTCCGTCCTCCTTCCTAGTCACAATTTAACATGAGCTTACCCTCTGCGTCATCACGCATTTGTGCTCATTAGTTTTTTATGACGTAACTTTTCGGTGATCGTGAGTTATGTTTTCGATATCAGTATTCTCTTTGTTTTGCTGGTATTATCTAAATTTCAATTTCTCCTTTATGATTAGATTTAATTTAATATGGCCTGTTTGTAACATGAGCACTACTCCTGTTTATTTTCCTGAAATCTCTCCCCCCATTTTGAAAGTCGTATTGGCGATTAGGAAGGTAACACGCTTTGAAACTGTGCTCGGCCTGTACTTGAAGATATCAAGGCCGACCTTGTTTTCGTTTGAAAAGTGGGGACTTAAAATTTTCCTCGGTATCCTTGAGAGCATAAAGTACGTTAATTATTGTGAATATTTAACACTATTCTTGACTGCTGTGTATTATTGTCATTCATTTACAAATTACTTTCTTTTTCTTGCTGAACTGTTGAATGCAAAGGAAAAAGAATTATGATGTAACTAGTGGACCCGCGTTGCTCCACAGCATTCGCTATAAACAGGTCAGACAACACGTTTTGATATGCCTGTCGAAGTCATATAGTTTGCCTGCCCTTTTCAATAATTTTAGGAACATTTAATGTCGGTACATAATAACAGATTCATTCCTTATGAAGTTTATAACCCTTATTTCCGCACAGTATTCACTGTGTTTCGACCATTCGAGCGTATCTGGGTCTTAATATTCTCAAACGATCTTTCACGAGATAGTGCAACGAATATTGGTTCGAGTAAATAGACACCGAACTTTTTAAGAAGTCCCTGCGCTTTATTACTAGCAATGATCATACAGAAAACTAGTCGACTTCCCCTCCCGTGTGTGCGTATGTCGATGTTTTCTACCGGCAGCATATAAGTTATTAGTAAAGTTCTGCCATCTGTTGAGTATGTTAAGAAGCTGGGGAAGGTCAGAGAATCAAAGAGTATATAGTACAGAGCAATATTCTTCCATGATGAGATGAAGTGTATACTCACTGGCTTGAAAGGTAGTAATCAAACATGGCGGCATGCAATGGCATTACTAAGGATGAAAATCGCATAATTAGATCAGAATTTTAATTAAAGTGTTAATCGCTTAGCAACCTGCTAAGTGAAGAATGTATTGCGAGTGTGTTTTAAGCCTTCCTCTGCAATTATTTTTGGAGTGACCATTTAATGATTTGACTTTTTGATGACTCAAAGTTGGCTGAACTTAGAGACCTATGAATGGCCCATGATTCACCGGCAGGTAATTCCGAAAAAACAAAACAAAAATGGAGCAAATCGATCCAGTAGGACAGAAGGACGGATTTGCTATAGCTTTCTTAGTAAACTCTATATCTTTCTATTGCCTTATTCTCTTAATTCTTCTCGTTTGCCTCTGCTTATCTTTTTTCGGTTTTATTTACTTCATAAAGACACAGGTAGGTCTTAAAGTGACGATGAGATATGGGAGGGCTAGGAGTTGGAAGGAGGGGACCATGGTTTTAGTTATGTATCCCTAGTGAAAAATGGGAAACCATCTTCAGGGCTACCAACAGAGGGGTTCGAATCTACTATCTCCCGAATGTAAGCTGATGATTATGATGATAATGATTGTCATTATTATTATTATTATTATTATTATCATTAATATTTGGAAAGTTTCCGTTCACTAAATTGGATCTGACCGAAAGGTAAAATAGCACCCTCCAGTTGTAGATAAAATTGAATGTGTCCAGGTCCGGGACACTATTTCCATTGATGTGAGATCCCTCGGAGGAGTTCAGCTGAACCTGGATGATAAACGACAATTAAACAAAACATTTAAAAACTTCATTCTATTTTACACCCTCCGGGAGGTGAAGTTTCTTTATACCCGCTTACTGTGAACTGTTACATCTGCACGTGGACCTGAGGCTAATAGCTGATCATTCATCTGCTTTTGTACGATGTAACCACATTAATTCCTCCAGGTGAAAATTTATGGTCGGAGACAAATTAGTGCAAATTGATCCAGCACGATTGTTTTTTGTACAAAGCGTGTGTTTGCAGATGAATAATTTTGTAATAAATTACTGGAAGACAAGGGTTCGCTGGTATATAAAATAAAAGTCTGGCGTACGAGAAGTTAACATGCTGTAATTAGTTCTGCAGACGCATTTAACTGAGATTCCGGATATTATTTCTTTGAAATTCATAGATTGCTTTTTCCTCAACCATGCAGGAGATTTACCGACCAAACTGATATGGAAACATGAAACTTTAAATTTAATTTCCATCGTAACAAATTAATGCAATGCATAATATTCTGTAGTTCATTAATACTCTTTTATATTCCTTACTAAGTGCTTCGTTCATAACTGCCTCTAATCCCATATTTCATAACTAATAATGGTACAAGGTATTTACGTGGTGATAAATCAGATTTTCGTGGAAGCTGAAGAAGGGAACATGTATCAATTTAAAATAGGGAACCATGAACCATAAACGTCTCAGTTGCCGTGTATATGTCAAGCTTTTTCAGGGATACCTCTGAACAGGATAGAAAAACGCCGGGAATCTTTGTGAGGGTGTATATAATACCTTTATACGCAAAAAAGTCTTAAAATGGCGTCTCTTAGCTTCGATGCAGGAATGACAGCATCCCAGTATGTTCTAACGTATCCAGTCGAACAAATCTGGCGTCATTTCAACGACGCCACTGGCAGCGGGAATTATTTCCGGGAGTTCCCCTTTGGTCTCCACAGGTGTTTCGCAGACACGACATTTCATAAGAACCCAGATGAAGAAATCAAGTAAAGTCAGATTAGATGAACGAGCTGGCCACACGACAGGATCTCCCCTTCCTATCCACTTGTCCAGGACGTCTGATTATGGTGCTGAAGAGCTGCAAGTAAGAAGTGAGTTGGAGACCCATTCTGTTGAACCCAAATAAGATGACATAGCAACAAACTACGAAAAAAGGGCTTGGTGTACAACGTACGAATGAGACGTTTCCAGACTGAGGTTTCTTGTGTAATACAGTGGTATTCAAAGTGTGGTAAACGGGTTCGTCTCAAGGGGTACACAAATATATCCCAGCGCCCAACTGTTCTCGGTGAGCATTTCAGAAAAGAGTTTAGCCAGCTCATTTTCAATGAAATCTTGTTTCGATTTTTTTTGTCTACCGCTGCACAGATTCCCCTTTATGAACTATTAATTCTAAAATATGTGTCAGTCTTTACCACTCTTAAATTCTTCAGAATCTTGTACATGTTAAAATGTGGACATGCATATGACTTCCTCATTCTTCAGCGAACCCTATTGTTGCTCCGTTCATGTTTGGGGATTAACATCCCCCTGTAGGTGGGGATGGTAGAATAACACCCATGGTATCCCTTGCGTGTATCAAGAGGTGACTAAAAGGAGCTCCAGGGGCTCTAAACTTAGGAGAGTGTGTTGGAGACAACGGGTCCTTTAGCTGATTCCTGGCATTGCTTCCATTCACTAGGGCCAGACTCCTCACCTTCAGCTATCCTGTCCGACCTCTCTTGGTCAACTCTTGTTCACTTCTGATACCGACGCTATTAGAATATTCGAGGGATAGGGAGTCTTTCATTTCGGCGCCCCTGGTGGCGTTTGCCTTTCTTTCGCCGATATCTTCATTTTTCGAAGTGTCGGATGCCTTCCAGTTTCTCTCTCATTAGTGTTATATGCAGGATGGTTGTCTAGACGTACTTCCTCTCAAATAATCATCACCTCCACCACCTAGGGGATTAAATGACCATTACTCAATCCTTCGTAGTGGACGAGAATATTGCTCAACTCGAGCTTCGAAAAAACAAGCCCACCCATCCCATTAACTAGGTATTATAAGCTGACATGTCTACTCATGTTTCATTTTTTGTTTCGAAATCCAATCATTATATTATTTTTTTATGCACAAGTAGGCCGGCCCAATGGTGTAGGGTTACCGTGCCTGCCTCTTCTCCAGAAGCCCTGGGTTCTATTCCCGGCCAGGTGAGGGATTTTTACGTAGACCTGAGGGCTGATTCGAGATCCACTCAACCTACGTGATTAGAAGTGAGGAGCTATCTGACGGTGATATAGCGGCCCCGGCCTAGAAAGCCAAGAAGCCGAGAGGATTCGTCGTGCTGACCACACGACAACTCGTAATATGCAGACCTGCGAGCTGAGCAGTGGTCGCTTGGTAGGCCAAGGCCCTTAAAGGACTGTTGTGCCATGTGGTTTGGTATGGTTCTTCAGTAGTAGAGTGCACAGTACAATTGTTTGATTAATAATAATATACTCGTGTATATCGTTGCTAAGCAATGAGAACTTCCTAATTCCAAGGATTGATTCCCTATGTTCTTGGGTGGAATTATCCTGCGATATCATGAAGGACGACCACCACTCTTTTACGCCTCAGTGCATGCAGGGACCCTGCGCAAGCGCGATAAACAGTGGAAGATGGTAGTGATGAATATGGTTCATATTATTTGGCAGCCGACAACAATAATTTGTTATTTCTGGTCTAATCGGAATATACTCGTACGTCGGGGATATGAAGATAAAACTATTGGATTTTGGGGGTACGCCAACCAAAAATTTGAATACTACTTGTCTAAAATGTACTCATATGCTTTTCTCCAGTATCAGTGAAATTCTGTATCATCATCACGGAAATATCCTGTACACTTGATATACTAAATGAGATTTCAGTTTGTTTAACCGAGTGAGTTGGTGCCACAGTAGGAGTCCGGTAGCTAGAGGGTAGAATGTGTAATAGTGAAACAGTGATTTCTAACTCCACCGTCAGCAGGACTACCGCAACGCACGCCACCATCCATGTGGATAAGAATAGTATTTATCTAGGAAAACATTAGACCTTGTAATCGAGAACAAAAGCAGGGAGAGACCTGGGAAACGACGGTTTGATTCAATTTTTAATGATATAAAGGTGACCGAGCTCGATAGCTGCAGTCGCTTAATTGCGGCCAGTATCCAGTATTCGGGAGATCGTGGGTTCGAACCCCACTGTCGGCAGTCCTGAAGATGGTTTTCCGTGGTTTCCCATTTTCATACCAGGCAAATGCTGGGGGTGTACCTTAATTAAGGCCACGGCCGCTTCCTTCCCACTCCTAGCCCTTTCCTGTCCCATCGTCGCCATAAGACCTATCTGTGTCGGTGCGACGTAAAGCAAATAACAAAAAAAAAAAAAAGATATAAAGGTGTGATGTGCACGATTAAGTGAGGCCACAGAGCTAGTTGCAAATAAAGGATTGCGGAGGTGTTTATTTCATTCGTAAAGGCCAGCAGACCGAACGCTGTGAAGCATAATAATAATAATAATAATAATAATAATAATAATAATAATAATAATAATAATAATAGTAATAATATACTTCTTCTCAAATTATTATCACCTACACCACTTTGGGGATTAAATGACCCTTACCCAATCCTTCGTCGTGGACGGGAATGTTGCTCAATTCGAGCTTCAAGCTTCGAGTTTATGATTATTATATTATATTATATTATATTATATTATATTATATTATATTATATTATATTATATTATATTATATTATATTATATTATATTATATTATATTATATTATATTATATTATATTATATTATGTTATAGGCCTATTATTATTATCATTATTGCTTGTTCAACTTACATACATAATTAAAAAAGCATTTGTTCCTGAATACAGAGGGCTCCCAAGTCGTAAGGCCCTCAGCAGAGATATCCTGTCTTGATTAAGTACAACTCAATGTTAGTCTAAGATAATCTATTGCTGTTTCTGCTACAACATTCCCATCTCTTTCTAGAGAAGGAATTTGGTTACTGTTCATTATTCGGAACATTTCACTATCAAATCTATGAACGTTGGTATAATTTCTTCGTGTTTTGAAAAGTTTTCACCCTTATCCACCCGCGGACAGATATTATTATTATTATTATTATTATTATTATTATTATTATTATTATTATTATTATTATTATTTGATCGAAATCATGTAGCCTAGGGAGAGGTCTGTGCATGACTTTGTACATGACACCCGTGGGCGACTTCTGAGTCTAGGTGTGTGTTCATGATGATACAGGGCAGTGTCGGCATATAGATAAGTCCTGTCGAATAACAGCAAGGGATCTTCTAAAGACTTAACATCTCCATCCGACGGACGAATCACTATCAGTAGCGTCATATACCAGCACTCCATATGAACTTTGCGGAAAGGCTTGGAATTGAACCCAGGGTATTTACTTGCAATCTAGCGATTAGGCATTTTATACCACCACTTCTCCTACGCTACCGGCCAACATTATGATGATGAAAATTTCTTTCGCCAATGGAACTCGAACCGGCTAATCACAGTTAAGGTATCCCCTGTCTTTCGTAAGAGGTGACTAAAAGGGGCCCCAGGGGCTCTAAACTTTGGAGCGAAGATCGGCGACCACGGGGCCCTTAGCTGAGTTGGTTCTTCTCGCTTGTGGAAAGCTCCTCATTTTCATCTGTCATATCCGACCTCCCTTGGTCAACTCTTGCTCTTTTCTGACCCCGACGGTGCTAGGTTTCCGAGGCCTAGGGAATCTTTTAATTTTCACGCCCTTCGTTGCCCTTGTCTTGGCCGATACCCTCAATTTTCGAAGTGTTGTATCCCTTCCATTTTTCTCTCTAATTAGTGTTAAATAGAGTATTGTTGCCTAGTTGTACTTCATTTTGAATCAATAATCACCACCACCACCACTCTAACAAGCCTTCGGGCTGAGTACTCAACGCATATTATTATTATTATTATTATTATTATTATTATTATTATTATTATTATTATTATTACTATTACTATTACTATTATTATTAATGTGATGAAATTAAGAACCATGACCTCACCATATTATATTCTAGACTATGCAATTCTTGTACCGGTTCACAACAGTATGAGAGAGAAAAAAATTGCATGACATTCAATGAGTGAACCGAATTCCTTTTCATCTCTGTAAATGCCCGCCATATCCATTACAGTCCTTCCAGTGTTAAAGCACGTTAGCATAATGTAACTGCATTAATTATCCACATCTCCCACCTCTCTCCCTGTATGCTAGTTACAGAATGCAAATATTAAGTGAGGATATATTTAGGTCCTTTAATTATAAAAGTGTATTATCAAGTGAGTTTTACTGCAGATGAGGCCAGAGAGAAATACAATACTGCTGTAGCCTGTCATTACTGACTTCACATGATGTGACTGTACATATAAAAACCGCACATAGAGTACACATGTTACGTACATTCACTGCGAATACATACAGTAAAGTGTAACCTGCGCAGTGTTTTACTCCACTCACTGCACACGCTATGCAGTTGTTCTTTAAATTCTATTGCATTCGTAAATATCGCGCAGTGCTTGCCTCTTTGTCCGACATCGGAGTTTTTGTGATGATACTTTCCAAAGGGAATTATTTAAGTAATCCTAAATTTCTGTTGTGTAAAGAGCTATATTTTCCTCTGCCTTTGATTAAAAGCATATTCCTGACGAATATTTAGTATCATATCTCTTATTCACCAAAATAACTTTAGTTTATAACATTTGCCTATTAGGCTTACGTACATGCATTATTATTACAACCCACGACTGTGAGCAAGTCCGACATACATAATCTATTCTTAAGTTAATCGCTATTACGAAGTCAGTTCTCAGACATTTCGTAATTCGGTTACTCGCTGTCAATCTACCATGAAATCGTAACGACCGTGTGTCTGTACATTGACTATTTTGTCAAAATTTCCATACAGTTATCCGTTTCAGGTGTAATAATGACCATCTGCATATTTTTTAACTTTGGTGTTTATTTTTCTGTTTGCTTTGTTTGTTTGCCTCCTTGTTTGTCTATTTATCTATAACTTGGAAATTACTGCATATATTAGTACCGAACTTCATATTTAGAATCCGCCTGTCCTTGGATAGGTTTTGGACAAATATTGTTTCTAATTCCCTGTACTGACTGGGGGTTTATACAAAACCGAAACCGTGATTTTACACTTCCACAAAATGTACACAACCAAACTCAATGGAGATCTACCTGCCTTAATGGAAATCCATTTCTAAACCTTTTTCTCATACGCATCACTTCTATACAAGGATTAATAAGGGAGATATCATTAATGGACGGTTTTTAGGTACAAGTCCCACCGGCCGTAACTGAAAAGCGGGTGCGTGTAAAGCGTGCTTTTTATAACTTGAAAACTGCTGGAGATATGTCAACCAAACTTTATATTTAGCATCCACCTGTCCAAAGGTAGGATTTTAGGTCAATACAACATCAAATTCTCGGAAGAACTGGAGGTTTATAGGAAATTGAAATAGTGATTTTACTCTCCCACACCAACCTCTCTGGAAATTGACCAACCTTGATGGAAAACCATTTCTAAAACTTTTTCCTCACGTGCACATTTCCTATAGGAGGACTAATAAGGGATATATTATGAACGGTCGGTTTAGCAGGTTCAGTTCAGCCGACATCGAATAAAAGCATATTCCTTATCCATCTATATAAATAAAATCGTAACGACCTTGTGTCTTTACATTGACAACTTTGGCGAAATGTTCTTACAGTTATCCATTTCAAGTGTAATAATGACCATCTGCATATTTATTAGCTTTAGTTTCCTGAAAGTCCTCATTTTTAACCCCTCCAACCTGACCCAAAGCAAGATTGACTCACAATCTGACAGAAAAGGTAGAAAATTGAAATTTGGCAAAATTACATGTCTTAGCCTGTAATCGAAGGAAAGCTTCCAAGATGCTTAAATATTTCAGTTTTTTACCCCGGAAAAATAATGGAATATTGAGGCAATTTAAATGTCGGTGCAGACCTTCGTTCCAAGGTATTTTGTGGATAAACGGTGAGTCGTATCACAGAAAGGATGGCACAATCTCAGTTCAATTGGGGGTGATCTACTACTTTGGACCTATGACGTTTCGTCGTATCTCTATTCCTTATACTGTTAGATTTGTCTCTATTTCTCTATTATACCTACATTTTGCTCTTTGTACAGGTATAATTTGTAGTTCGAATCATTTATACGAAAGGTAGAATCATCTAATAATGCACGAACATTGACCCACCTGGTATCCATACGTGAGTCAGAATCTATGTTTGTACCTGTCATATTACTACCCAAAAGCAATGCACTGTGAGGAAACCTTACCCAAATTTCACCCTATTCAACGTTTCTAACTCACTGTTATCCATAAATAGCTGATACAGGAGAAAATAACTTATGACCAGATATTTAGACCGCTAATTAGGGCGTCTTTTGGTACAATCCTTTTGTCGATATAATGTATCGTCTAGCAGCAATTAAGCTGTAAATGAAGGTTTGCAATATTTTAAACATGCATATTCTTCGTATGCCGATCTATAATATATATTCATTAAAGTCGATTTATAGCGATGCAGAAAGTGTGTGTTTGCCATTATAATTAATATTCTACATCGATATTGACTCTCAGCAGTGGGCGTATGCTATTTTAATCATTACTCTCCACATTGACCTTGACTGGCGATAGGGATGGGATACCTCTCCAAGTCCTTTGTAAGTAGCATTAGTAAGGAGGGACTGCCATTGCAATTAATAATTCCCTTCTCGATTTGAGTATCAAAAGTCAACTGAGAATGCAATTTTGTTCTGAACTCCCTTAACCGATTGTGTTTAGGAGTAGGCAAGTGTGCCCGCCATTATAAACAAATTTACCAATCTAAAATGTGACTGGCAATACGCATAGAGGTCTTGCTATTATAATGGAAACTCACGAACTCGGCGTGACTGTCATTAAGAAGAAGGACCTGTCATTATAATGATAACAGCACAATTCAATTTCGACTGGCAGTAGGGAAGGTGCCTGCTGTCATTGTAAAAGCTCCTCACCTTAATCTCTCTGGAAGTAGGAAAGGGCGTCTGCCACTGTAACGAAAACTCCTCAAATCGATTGCGACCGCGCAGTAGGTAATGGGGCCTTGCATTATAATGAAAACACACTCGATTGTGGATGGCAGTAGGCAAGTGCGCCTGCCGTTATTATCATAACTCCGCAACTCGCAATTTACATTGGAAACAACGTATCGGAACCTCCCCATGCTGTTTCTGGATAATGCTAAGAGACATGCAATTTTAAAAAAAATCTCTGCGTGTACAGTAATTTACTTCGATATCCGTATTCACTGTAGAATACCATAGCGAAGCACGTGTACATTTTTTAGTCAAAAAATCATTCAATCAGTAATTTTCCCTTATTTTTAGCGTCAGAACTAAGAGGAACATACAGGTGTGATCGTTTTGGAAAATAATTTTAATATGTTATCATCCTAAGATGAAAATGTGTTGTCAACTCTTATCATAATAATTGCTATAAACAGTACATAATAAACGTAATTACATTTGCATAAAAAATGCCGTCTATCAAAGGTTACGAAACAAGTTCAAAACAGTCCGTGCCGATATACATTCTTTTTTTCTTACTTCGTTTACCTTCCAGGGTTAGTTCTTTTTACCTCGGACTCAGCGAGGGATTCCACCTCTACCGCCTCTAGGACATTGTCCTGGAGCGTGCGACTTTGGGTTGTGGATACAATAGGAGAGGAGGACCAGTACCTCGCCTAGGCGGCCTCACCTGCTGTGTTCAATGGGGCCCGTGTAGGGGGATGCGAAGATTGGAAGGGGTAGACAAGGAAGAGGGAAGGAAGTGGCCGTGGCCTTAAGTTAGGTACCATCCCGGCACATGCCTGGAGGAAAAGTGCGAAACCACGGAAAACCATTTCGAGGATGGCTGAAAAAAGAGTCGAAGCCGCGTCTACTCAGATGAACTCCCGATGCTGACTGGACCCCGTTCCAGCTTTCGTACCATTTGCCAAATTTGGTAGCAGAGCCGAGAATCGAACCCGGGCCTGCGGGGTTGCCAGCTAATCACACTACCCATTACATCACAGAGGCGCACCCTGATAAACTTTATAAAAGTGAATATCTGCATGAAGCATTTTTCGGCTTCGGTGTAGAAAAATAGAAAAAATGATGCTAACGGAATTGGTTAATGCAGTCGTCCGGAGATGGGAGGATTCCAATTCGAGACATGTTTCTTAACTTTAAGAAAACGGATTGTCTTACGTTAAATATTTAGATTTTTGTGTGTAAATGCTATATAGATAATTCTGTGTATCGTCAAGCAATTTCATATTAATCCTATTCTTGCCTAACAGGTGTGCCTTTCTTTTGTGTTGACCGACCTCCTAAATTTTGTAAGGAAGGGTGGAGTATTTGGGTCCGAGTCACGAGGGCAGTTACATTTTAAGCTCCTTCAATTATTTGAAATATTCACTCTTTATTATTTCCTAGTTTTAAAAACTAAAAGTACATTACAAAGAACTTCCAGACATACGTAACATTGTGAGATTTTCTGTGATACTCTAAGCTTAGCTGCGAGAGAAGTGAGATCCATGAAACTCGCGAATCAACCTGGAAATCCCCGTTTCAGAACACCAGCAAAAACACTTCCTTACCGATGGTTGTCTCGAATCTCGAATTTGGGACTTTTAATCACATTGTGTTGCCCCATTAAACAGCAATCACCACCACCACCACCACCACTTGGGCAGCAACGTGCCATCACCACCGTACTGTTCATTGTGTTTTGTGGTTCTCATTAGCTCGGAGTCAGGCTCAGTGGCTAAATGGTTAGCATGCTTACCTTTGGTTCAACGGGTCACGCGTTCGATTTCCGGCAGGGTGGACGTTTTTACTTTCATTCGTAAATTCTTTTGGCTCGCGAGATGGGTGTGCCTGCAATTTTCAATATTAGAATACGCCATAGGTGGGGCCTAATTCTCAAAAACGCGCAGGTCGCAAATAGGTCATCAGGCACCAGGCTTCTACGAAGGCCACACATTACTTTTTTTTCCCTATAAATAGGGTACTATCCTGCTTCACAGAATTTACCGAGCTCAAAACATTGTAAGCTTACTCATGGCTTATGGGAGTAAAGGAGTCCATCTTACATTTGACAGGCTAGAGACTCCTTGGAAACGACTTGAAGAACGAAATGGAATACGATGGGGTGCTAGCAATATGAATGGAGCTTACGGAAGAAAAATGGGACTTTAAAGCTATCCAGTCTAACACACATGTTGAATATGAATATTACATTACTAGCAGAAGTACCCGTTCTTCGTACGGATTATCAGAAACTGGCTTGAGTTAC
The DNA here is from genome assembly GCF_040414725.1 of Anabrus simplex. Lineage (NCBI taxonomy): Eukaryota > Metazoa > Arthropoda > Insecta > Orthoptera > Tettigoniidae > Anabrus > Anabrus simplex. The sequence goes on along the minus strand of NC_090265.1, from coordinate 1,128,185,566 downwards.
TCATACTATCGGTGTGAGCGACTTCATTAGATATTTATATCACTGGTGTATTTACCTAAGTACGTAGAAATTATTTGTCATATTAGGAATTATAGTGTATCTTCTTCTTCTTTTCTTCTTGGGGGCCTCTAAATGTTAGTTCGTAATTAGCGTCGACCTCTAAGATTTTATTCTACCATGTTTTTCCTTCATTCCCACCTAGGTATACCTGCTTCCTTCACAAAGCTGCAGGTTTATTATAAGTATACTTCCGCTAGATAGTACCACAAATATAAATAAGTTATTATTGAATGTATTTGTTTGATCCGAAATTTTGTAACTATTACAAATGATCAAGGAAATACGTGATGCATAAAAGAAACTGCTATAATTATCGAGAATTATGATTCTCAGGGCTTGTCACTCATGTCGCGTATCATATAATGAATCTGAGTATAAATGTTGAGAAATTGATTCAAGTAATGGACGCACCATCTTGACAATTGTGTACAGTATATAGGTTGTTTTCATGGTTATAATGATCGTAAAAGTGGGCTAAAATATCGACACTGATAACATCAGTGATCCTACTACTCCATGATTTGATAGAAAATACTTTGAACTATAGGTAACAGACTCCGGAAAATGCTGAAAACTAAGCCAGTACGCAAAATCGGAGGCCCGTTGGCAAAACGCTGGTCGCTGTACTACGGTCTCCGGGGCTAGTATTTTTATACTCCACTCCCTTTCATCCTCGCCCAAAGGAGTGCTATGAGCGTCATACACAACAGTTTATTTTTTCCAGATAGTAAGTCATATGTCTATCAATTTTGGTTGGCGGCTATGCCCAAACGTGCATGCATCATCTAGCTGCTGTAGAATCCTGGAGGTGACGTTGCCATGGTCACGGCTTTTCGTTTCTTTATCCGATTCCTAGAGCAGGGGTAGTGTGGTTCCACTATCTCCGTAACGGTTGGTTTTAGGGCTCGAAGGGTTTACCGAGTTTTGTTCTTTACGTCAAGGGGCTTAAAGGGAGCTTTGTTTCATCTTTATACGACAAATTCGATTTCGCCTATATTAGCCTAATATTTTAATATTTTTATATCTCCCCAGTCGCCCCTCTCGAATTATTTTGAAAATAAAATACAGCCCATATTACTCACTGGCAATGTAGCTTTCTATAGGCGAAGTAATTTATAAAATTGGTTCAGTAGTTTTGAGTCTATCCGTTACAAACAAATATACAAATTTTTCCTCTTTGTAATATTAGTATAGAAGTATAGATTACATCCCTACACATACGGTTGCTGTCAGGAGGGACATCCAGCCGTAAAACAGGGTTAAATCCATGTGTGCGACACAGTTCGCACCCGCAACCCCACTGGTGTAGGTAAAACAATAGAAGAAAAAGATACTCATTTTAAAAATTCGCCCGCTTTTTTTTCTTTTCACCCCCTTAAGTGGATTTTCCAAAAAGAGCGTGTTCATTTTTAAAGGAGATTCCAAGTACCAATTTTAAAGTCTGTAACATCTCCATTTTTTGAGATATACTATTCCTCAATTCGACTCCTTCCTCACTTCTTTTCACCCTCCCCCCTTCCTTAAGTGGATTTTCTGAAAACGAATATTTGTGTTCTTTTATTTTTAAAGGAGATACCAAAAATCAATTTTCATGTCTGTAACATGTTATGTTTTTGTGATTTATTGTAGATAATTTCGCTGCTGTAGAATACGGGAGATGACGTTGCCATAGTTACGGCAGTTCATTACTTTATCCGATTCCTAGAGCAGGGGTAGTGTGGTGCCAATATCTCCGTAACGGTTGGTTTTAGGGCCTTAAAACATGGTTTTCGGGCCCGTAGGGCTTAGCGAGTTCTGTTCTTTACGTCAAGAGGATTATATTGAGCTTTGTCTCATCCTTATACGACAAATTCAATATTTTGCCTATTTTAGCCCATTATTTTTATATCTCCCACCCGTGACCCCCACCTCGAATAGTTTCGAAAATTAAATACAGCCCATGTTACTCAATGGCAATGTGGCTTTCTATAGGTGAAGTAATTTTTGAAATCGGTTCAGTACTTTTTGAGCCTATTCGTTACAAACAAACAAATTTTTCCTCTTTATAATATTAGTATAGTTAACATACCTGTAATAAAAACCACATTATTACACAGAGAATAAAAATATACACTATTAAACAAAGAACGACAAGTTTCGTACTTGAAAGAACATCATCAGATTCCTTGTTTAATAATATGTTTTAGTGCAATATTTAAATTTAATTTGTGAGTACGACAGACTGAAATCTTTTGAGTTACATTTCACTGAGACGACACTGGAAAGTATGGCTTCCTTCATTACAATTTACGGAAGAAGGAAAGTAGAACTGGCTGAATCAGCAAAGATAACGCGTCTGGATGTGGTGGGAATTAATAATATTCGGATAAGGGGAGATAACTAGGAATAAATATGTGATTATGAATTATACTTAACAGGTGATAAAAAGGGAAAGGCTGAGTGTGGGGTACTACTGTTCATCAGGAACACTAATAAACGCAACGTAGTTTCTGTAAGTCACGTAAATGAGCGAATGATGTGGGTAAATTTAGCTGCAGGAGGAACTAGGACGAGAATTGTCAGAGTGTATTCACCATGTGAGAGTCCAGATGAGGATGAAGATGACAAGTTTCATAAAGTATTTAGTGCCATCGTAATCATGGTCAATAACAAAGATAAGATAGTGTTAACAGGCGATTTCATTGCGAGAGCTGGAAATAGAACTTAAGGATACGAAAAGATGAGTAAATATGGGGAAGATACGGAAGTTAATGAGAGTTGGAAGCGTTTACTAGACTTCCTTACTAGTATGGTGTTAGCAGTTACGAATATCCTCTTTGAACGTTCAGCCAAACACTTACCTTCTTTCAGGCCTAATTAAGTAGAGTTGAAGAACATACGTAAACGCACATCACTTAATGTCACAAAAAGAGGGGCTGTACGGTTCAGAATGCCTAATCTTAAATTTAAAAAAAAGGGGAACTGAAAGGAATCGACAAGAAAGAAAGGAAAATTCTGAGGAAAATTCTTTGACCTCAGAAAACGACGGATGAGACATGGAGGAAAAGAAGAAAAGGGGAGCTCTACAAGTACTCCGAAAAGATTACGGGCACAATGCGAAAACGAAGGCTGAAATTTTACTGACACTAGTCACAGTGATTGACAACTGCCTGACTAAAATAATATTGAAATATATAATAGGATTCAGGAGGACTACGAAATGGGTGGAGGAGGTTAAGAAGGACGCAAAAGAAATTAAAATAACACCAGAATTGATCTTCAACAGAAAGGAGTTCAGAACTCCAGTAGATGGCCACAAATTCCATGAAGAGCAGCGGAAGAACAGGCCCAAATTTTTAATATCTGAGAAGCAGAGAAAAATAAGGAGTGAATGAATGAAGAAGTTCTGCGAAGAGAAAAGAAGAAGACTGGCCAGAAAGCATTAAGTTTCACGCTGTCCACAGTTGGCCAAATTCGGAAGCAAGAATAATATAATAATTTTGAGGTTGGGGAACAATCGTCGATTTACGATATCATTATATAAGGTCAAAACATGTCTTTCTTTATACAGAAAAATCGTATAATAATCAACTGGTAACCACAACCTTATCAGAAAAAGGGACGAGGTCACACACATCAATTGAGAATTCTTCTTCTACCGTAACAACAATCCCCAAGGAATTAGCATCGAGAAAAACGATAATACAATGGCAGAGAAGTACATTTGCCAAAAGATGAACCATGAAGTACAAGGAAGTTATAGGGAAGTGAGGCGAGGTAAAGGTTGCCATAGTTACACAAAGAACATACTCCCAGAAATAAAATAAAATAGAATGAGATCCCAGACTATAAATAGAAATGGCGGAATCAGCTTAAGATGGGGAATAAATCAAGCAATGTGCCCACCCAAACAAAAAAGGAAAATACCGCCGTAATGAAATAGCTTCAAACAATGATTGATGCATGCAGGGACTTATATGTATATGAATGAAGAAACGAAACAAATAATCGTTGAATCCAATAATAAGTCATGGTAATATTTCGGTAATAACCTGGCAAGGCTAGGTCAAGCGGCATGAATACCTTTTTGGATAGGGATAAAGAACCTTAAAAGGGAGCGATAAGGAAAAATGAATAGCGTTTTATCTGGTGAACTCACATTAGATCCCAGGGAATCACAGAACAGATGGATTTTCTTCTTAGCGGAAAAGGAAATCCTTAGCGTGACACCGGGAATAACCAAACTCATCGGGAGGAGTACAAGGATGTCGCTGGAATCACGCTTGAGGAAGTGAAAAGGATTGTAAATAACTTCCATTGTCATAAAGCCGCAGGTACAGACGAAATTAGACCTAAAATGGTGAAATATAATGGGAAGGGAGGGATGAAATTGCTTTATAGAGTAATAACTTTAGCGACATCAGTAGGGTGCCTTCTGCTTGGACGAAACCAGTAACTGCGCCAATCTATAAGCAAGGAAACAATATGCGCTACAGCAACTATTTGGGTATTGCATCGACTAGTATACTGTACCAGGCAGGAGGTGTTCACAGGCTTTCGGGAAGGGAGGGTGCGATCAGTGATTGAGAGTAAAGTTGGATAAAATCCAGTGTGGTTTTAGACCACAGAGGGGTTGTCAGGATCAGATTTTTATAGTATGCACCAGTAACTAAAAGTTGCTACAAGAAGAATAGACAATTAAATGTATGTTTTGTAGATCTAGAGAATGCCACTGACAGATTACCGAGGGAAATCATCGCCGTACAGGGGGACTATGATATTAATAGTAGATTCAATCATGTTGACAATTGGGCTACAGTCAGAATTGATGGTTGAATGAGTTCTTGGTTCAAGGTACTTACAAGAGTTGGACAAGGATTTAATATTTTATCTTTGCTGTTCATTGTTTACATGGTCATCTACCGAAAGGTATAAATTGGTAGGGAAGGATTCAGTTTGGAGGAAATATAGTAAGTAGTTTGGCCTATTCCGAGGACTTCGCCTTAATGACAGATCGTGCCGAAAGCTCTCAGTCTAATACCTTGGAACTTGAAAATGAGTGCAATGAGTATGATATGAAAATAGCCTTTCCTAAACTGAATTGATGTTACAAGATAAAAATGATATGAGAATTTAATGTCGGGTTGGGAATACAATCCTGGAACAGGCACCAGGTTGGTAGTATAAAAGTAAGATTGAGTTAAGGTGCAGCAAAACTAATGCAGTGAGCTTTCAGTTGCGATAAACAGTATTCTGTGAGAAAGAAGTCAGCTCCCGGACGAAGCTCTCTTAACATCGGTCTGTTTTCATACCAAGTTTGCTTTATGGGAGTGAAAGCTGGTTCACTCAGGATATCTTATTAATACATTATAAGTAACAGACATGAATGTAGCGGGAATGATTGCTAGTATATACAGGTGGGATCACTGGGAGGAGGGTACTCGTAATGAGCAGATAAAGACTAAGTTAGGAATGAACTCGATCGATGAAGCTGTACGCATAAACCGGCTTCAGTGGTGGGGTCATGTGAGGCGAATGGAAGAGGATACGTTACTTAGGAGAATAATGGACTCGGTTATTGAGGGTAAGAGAAATAGAAGAAGACCAAGGTGAAGATGGTTAGGCTCAGCAACTAGTGATTTAAAGGTAAGAGTTATGTGACTAAACGATGCTACTGAAATAGTTACAAATACAGTAGGAGATTTTGGTGGAGTCTAGTAAATTCACAGAGGCTTGTAGACTGAACGGTGAAAGGCGTAAAAGTCTATACTGTAGATGTTTATTTATTGTTTATCATTACAGACGGTAAACCTTGAATTATTTTAGATTCGTATTAATAACTACAGCATGTCCTTTTGCCCCATGGAGGGTTCAATTACAACCATATACGCCAGGATCAGAAGTAGACTGTCAACGTCCGTACGCCACGATCGTCGGATCAAACCTGGCAGAGGCAATCGGGAGAAGAAAAGCTACTCAGCAGTGCAAGTTTTACGATACTGGCATTTATCGTGAAACATTCTTAGTTTACTTGACATACATTAAAAATTAGCAATATGTCGCCCGAGAGAATTCTGTTTATTCTGCAATGTAAAATTTTGACACTCAAGCAGCCTAGGTGGCGTCATATCAAAACGGGGTCCTTAACTGAGTCCTGACATTGCTTCCACTTACTTGTGCCAGGCTCCTCACTTTCATCTATCCTATCCGACCTCTCTTTTCCGACCCCGACGTTATTACGTATGGAGGCCTAGGGAGTCTTTAATTTTCATACCCTTCGTGGTTCTTGTCTTCCTTTGGCCGATACCTTTAATTTTCGATGTGTCGGACCCCTTCCATTTTTCTGTCTCATTAGTGTTATATAGGATGTTTGCCTAGTAGTACTACCTCTTAAAACAATAATCACCACCACCACCACCACTGTCATATCAAAACTCGTGCACGGCAGCAATGGCCAAATGATTAATATTACCCCGGGATTCAAACCTGCAAACTGAACAAGATAAAGCGAGGCCCTAATCCAGTGCGCAACGTAGCTGATCTGCGCGATATTAAAAGACTTCGTAAAGCAGTAAGGCTACGTTGTGTACTCCTGTCTATATATCTCCAAATATATCTCGAGTTAAAGACTTGCCGGGGATACTCGTATATCTCCTGGACTTTATTTTGAAGGTTCCACTATATTAAAAGTGGTTTCGAATAGCTGGGATTTCTTTTCTTATTCAAGGTATCCCTCCCCCTTCCGCTCCTTCAACTGTTCCGTCATCTTTGTGAGTTGTGGCCGGGGGAGCGCTTTGTGCCGGCCCAACTCGGCGACAAATAAGTCTTGCATAGACAGCCCACAAGTCTGCCTGCCTGTAGGGGATTTAGCTCGGTTCTCAGGATCGTCTTGCTACAGCATTGTTGCCATTTGTGTAATTCTCTCTTCTTAGTCGGAAGCACAAAGTAATGTGCACGCGTTTGGTGCATTCGGAGAGAATGGAAAGTCCGACTCCTTGGCTGAATGGTCAGCGTTGAGGCCATCGGTTCAGATGATCTTGGCATCGATTCCTAGCCAGATCGGGGATTTTAATCGCATATGATTAATGTTTCTGGCTCGGGAACTGGGTGTTGGTGTTTTTCCCAACACTTTCATCTTCATATTCAGACGACACACTCTACTACAGCCATCTCAGACACACGCAATACTGATTCCATCCCTCCAAATAGCGTTGGCGCAGGAAGGACATCCTTACGTAAAACAGGGCAAATCCATATATGCGACACAGTTCGCACCCGCGACCCCACAGATATGGAAAAAGCGGTAGAAAAAGAAGATGAAAAAAACCAGAGCATGTAAAGAAAGTAATATTTCCAGTTGTATTCCCAGTCGCTGGCTTCTCACCAAGGTGGCTAAAGATCGATTCCCGGCCAATGCTTGTGGGAATTCTGAAATGAATAGTCACATCACTTTGGTTTGGATTTAAAAAAAACTGCAAATCCTCTGACTTTCTATGGGTGAGGTGGTGGAATAACACCAACGGTATCCCCTGCTTGTCGTAAGAGGCGACTAAAAGGGGCTATGAACTTGGGAGCGTGAGTTGGCGACCACGGGATCCTTAGCTGAGTCCTGCGCATTGCTTCCACTTACTTCTGTGCGGCTCCTCACTATCATCTATCATATCTGACCTTCCCTGGTCAACTCTTGTTCTTTTCCGACCCCGACGGTATTAAAGCATTCGAGGCCCCTCGTGGCCCTTGTCTTTCTTTGGCCGATATCATTTTTCGAATTGTCCGGTCCCTTGAATTTTTTCTATCGGATCTGTGTAATATATAGAATGGTTGCCTAGTCGTACTTTCTCTTAAAACAATAATCACCGCCACCACCACCTATGGCTATGATCAACAAGTCATGTACTGTAAAACTAAAAGCTATTTTCATTTTGGTAATTGTCAATTAGTATGTTATTTATTATGTTAGTTAACAATGTCGCTGTTTTAAAACCCCGTTGGGTTAGTGGCGCATCTGGTAGAAGCTTTAGTCTTCTGAGCTGAAGGTAGCAGGTTCGACCCAGGCTCAGCCCGGTGGTACTTGAAGGTGCTTATATAGGCCAGCCTTGAGTCGGTATATTTATAGACACAAATATTAACTCCTGCGGTGCAAAATTTCGTCACTTTGACGTCCCTGCAAGCCAAGTCGTAAAGTGCGGTGTAAAACCAATCATTTTAATAGTGTTCTGAAATATAATGAACTCGTCGAAAGAGTGGCACTTTCCCGTTAGTTTTGTACACAAGTGTTCCTAAACGTTCAATAATGATTTTAAAATCTCTCATGTGTATTATTTGCAAAACAAATTATTGGGTGATATTATTCTGAAATGAATTAATCGTACCTCAATCTAGAATAGAATATTTGTCATTCCTAACAAGGAACAAGCTACCTTTATTCCAAATCAGATCAATATGTCATAAATTTAGTTAGTGGAGTGTTTCAGAAAGTATATTTTTATAAAGAGTAATTTTATGCTTGAATTACGAGAAGCAGTCTGTAAGTTGAATTATTGCATGTAGTGCAGTGTGCTGGGCCTAGAACAGACCCTTGTGGGAGTAAGCTTACCCTCCTGCCTGGCTGGCTGGGCTGTGTTGTTATGAAATTACACATGAATGGGTACGCTCTTATTGGTTCATTAAACACACAGTCCATGCACGGTACTGCGCGATTATTTTTGTACAAGATTCGGCCCCCCAGTTCCATTGTCGCACTCACTGTCAGAAAGAGTGAAATGACAAAACTGTTTGGTAAAAGTCAGTAGAGTGTGACGGAGGTAGGAGGCGTGCGGCTCTTCTCTTTTTTCGAGGGTAACCACTGAACACGGCACAGTATTTACTGGTACAGGCGGACGGATGTAGAAGAAATCTACTGTCAGGTCAGGAACATTATGAGTGAACTTCATATTCTAACAGTGGTGATTTACAGACTGACTTTTCTGCTTCAAAAAATGTGTCAGTAAGCCACCAGATATTATTACACACTTCGCATTTGTTAGAAAAGTGACTTCGTTACTGAACAGCTGCTATGCTAGGAAGAAAATGTAGATCTCAGGTTTTTATGCGAATTTAACGAAGAAAATTAAAAATTTCAGACATACGTGGAGAAGAATATTGCCACACTAACTGATGTATTCACTAAAATGTTTGACTCAATTCGGCTACAATAACAGACGTAATCTAAACTCACACTTTCTATTTGTAAATTAAGAATACAATTATATAATTGAATTCGTTACCTTCGAGATATTGGGTTTTAGACAAATCTTTTGATTGTCTGGCTCCGTAGCTGACGTGCAAGCTGTCCATTGCTCCAAAGGCTGCCGGTTCGATTCCCGACTGGGTCGGGAATTTTAATCTTTATTATTTCCTCCGGAGTGTGCGCGTATTTAATATTAGGTATCATCCTAGGTAGGGCCCCAATCTCACAGACATGGAGGTCGCCCACGGGAGTCAACTCGATAGACCTGCAGCTGGTCATCTAACAGTACATTTATTTATTACTTCCAATTCTCCATTCCCATTAGCTCACGTATCCGGACCCAATTTGGTGCTGGCGTTGACAAGTGCATCCCAGTGACCCTCAAACTCTAAATAGTGCTGAAGATAAAACCCAGTTTTGATACGACTCTCGTATTTCTCATCACTGCTATATCGTATAGGCTAAGTGCTGCACTTGTACAAAATACAACATAACTTATTCATTTTTACAGGTATTTTGTAGTGTTCGATATAGTGTTCTATATTCGTGTTCCACAGACTGAAAAATTATGGCAATCAATCAATCAATCAATCAATCAATCAATCAATCAATCAATCAATCAATCAATCAATCAATCAATCAATCAATCAATCAATCAATCAATCAATCAATCAATCAATCAATCAATCAATCAATCAATCAATCAATCAATCAATCAATCAATCAATAAATAAATAAATAAATAAATAAATAAATAAATAAATGAATAAATCAGTCAATCAATCAATCAATCAATCAATCAATCTATCTATGACCAGTATTTAGGGCTGTCGCCTTGGCGGCAGATTCCCTGTCAGTATTATTTACCAGGCTTATTCTTACAAGTTTCCAAGTAACTTTGAAATTCATCGAACATTTTCGTTGATAAATTATTCCAATCCCTTAATCCTCGTCCTATAAATGTATAATTACCCCAATTTGTTCGCTTGAATTCCATTATTATCTTTATAATCGACGATGCCGAAATATAAGTATTATATGTCCAAATACCGAATCTTAATGAGGTTCATTATAGTTATAGTTCAAGTTTCATTGTGATACATGTTCTCCACCAATCAGCAGATTTTCATTATGATACAGGTTCTCCACCAATCAGAGTTCAGAATTTCATTATGATACAACTGTTTGATCAATTAGGTAAGGTGGTGGTGGTGATGATTATTGTTTTAAGAGGAAGTACAACTGGGCAACCATCCTCTATATAACACTAATCAGAGGGAAAAATGGAAGGGATCCGACACTTCGAAAAATGAAGATATCGGCCAAAGTAAGACAAGGGCCACGAAGGGCGTGAAAATGAAAGACTCCCTAGCCCTCGCAAACCTAATAGCGTCGGGGTCGGAAAAGAACAAGAGTTGACCAAGGGAGGTCGGATAGGATAGATGAAAGTGAGGAGCCTGGCACAAGTAAGTGGAAGCAATGTTAGGACTCAGCTGAGGGCCCCGTGGTCGCCAACCCACACTCCAAAGTTCATAGCCCCTGAGGCCCCTATTAGTCGCCTCTTACGACAGGCAGGGGATACCGTGGGTGTTATTCTACTGCCCCCACCCACAGGGGGAAATTAGGTAAGGATAGCAAACTCAAACATGTCGGACACAAATATTAATATCAATGCACCTTCTACTGTACTTCCAATATTCCACAACCACACAGCACATTTCAGCAAATTCACTTCAGCAACTGTACAATGAATGATTTTTATTTGAAATGAAGCTAGGTTATGATAACTGTCTATCAAAGCTTTGAAAATATACGACATTGAGAAGGTCTCTTATCCAGTCACGGAAAATCAATAACCCAGTGCATGCGCTCTACGCCTGTTCAGTAAACTCAGATGTCAAGCGACATCTTGACGGGAATTTTTGAATATTTAAAAAGTATAGTTATAATTTTCATCGAGCATAAACAGTCCTATACAACTCGCCTATAATGGTAATTAAGACACTCGTGTGGAAATGATAAAACTCGCTTCGCTCGTTTTATAAATATCCTCGTGTCTTAATTCTTGCCATTATAGGCTTGTTGCATAATGTACTATAATATTATGATTTGTCCTGCCTTCAAAAGCTCCTCTGAAGCTTATTCGTTTACTAATGTCATTCCACGACATCTCTCCACTGACAGCTCAGAACATATCACTTACCGGGCGAGTTGGCCGTGCGTGTAGAGGCGCGCGGCTGTGAGCTTGCATCCGGGAGATAGTAGGTTCGAATCCCACTATCGGCAGCCCTGAAGATGGTTTTCCGTGGTTTCCCATTTTCACACCAGGCAAATGCTGGGGCTGTACCTTAATTAAGGCCACGGCCGCTTCCTTCCAACTCCTAGGCCTTTCCTATCCCATCGTCGCCATAAGACCTATCTGTGTCGGTGCGACGTAAAGCCCCTGGCAATAAAAAACATACCACTTAGTCGAGCATCCCGTCTCCTTACTCTCAAGTCTTCCCAGTCTAAAATTTTGCATCATTTTCGTAACTCTACTAGTTTGTTGGAAATCACGCACAATAAATCCTGCTGCTTTGCTTTGGATCTTTTCTAGTTCTCGTATCAAGTAGTCGTGGTATGGGTTTCATACACTGCAACCATTCTCTAATTGGGGTGTTGCCAGAGACTTGTACACCTCTCCTTTCCATCCTTACTTACTTAATCTGTTTACCCTGCAGGTTTGACTTTTCCCTCGGACTCAGCGAGGGATCCCACCTCTACTGCCTCAAGGGCAGTGTCCTGGAGCTTCAGACATTGGGTCGGGGGATACAACTGGAGAGAATGACCAGTACCTCGCCCAAGTGGCCTCACCTGCAATGCTGAACAGGGGCCAAGTCGGGGGATGGGACGATGAGAAGGGATAGACAAGGAAGAGGGAAGGAAGCGGCCGTGGTTTTAAGTTAGGTACCATCCCGGCATTTGCCTTGAGGAGAAGTGGAAAACCACCGAAAACTACTTCGAGGATGGCTGGGGAGTGAATCGAACCCCCCTCTACTCAGTTGACCTAACGAGGCTGAGTGAACCCCGTTCCAGCCCTCGTACAACTTTTCAAATTTCATGGCAGAGCCGGGAATCAAACCCGGGTCTCCGGGGGTGGCAGCTAATCACACTAAGCACTACACCACAGAGGCGGACTACATCCTTACTACAACTCCTAAATACCTTCACAAACATGTGAAGAGATCTGTATCGTTTCTTAGCAACCTCATTAATAAGATTACCAGAATGAAGGTCATTCCCTGTATTAACACCTGGACAGCATGACGTCCTATCACCCCATCAACACATTAATTATGACACGACTTTTTTTCTTTATGAATACAACCTGAAGTGATATAAATTGAGTCATGTAATGGCTTCGTTCTTAAAAAAACATAATATAACCTACCATGAAAGGTCACAACTGGTTGTTAAATGAACATATTATCTTTGATAATGAATCCATCTTCTTTCAGGTATTGATTTCTAACCATATTTCTTTTGATTAAATCTAATTACTCTGATTCGGTATGTATCTGAACCATCATTACTTCCCCTCCTGTTGAATCATTTTCTTGTACTCAGCATTATGCAAAAAATCACAGATTATGTTGCTGAAATGTAATACCCAGTAGATGTTAGCTGTAACAAAATCACAGTCGTGATTATAATTATATCACTTTAGCTGATAATCGATAGTAAAACGGACTGCATGATTACAACTGATGGCTGTGTACTATGTAAATTAATGGTGCATGTTACAGTGTTCCACTGTTACTATAATGTAGCGGAGTGATAAATAGCCCCAGTCCATCCTGTGAGCTCACTTACCCCGTACTTTTAATTCGCTGATGAACAATAACGCCCCATATGTCCTCCACTTCTTATCTCCACCATTCTCTGTCACAGTCGTGCGTTGCCATATTTAATCGAGTGAATTGGAATCCTTCATCAAGGGCAGTATATGGTATAGTGTGTCTCAACATTAGCACTCATAGCTGATGCATGTGATTTCTGAAATAATTAAAGAGGTAGATTGGAAGCTTACTTGCCGCAGTTTGTTCTCTTTAATTTCAACGTTACTTTTAAAAGCTCCGCTCAAGTTTATTCGTCTACTAATGTCATCCCACACTATCTCTACACTGACAGCTCGAAACATACCACTTAGTCCAACACCTCGTGAAAAATCCTCACCTCAGGTCATCATCATCATAATCATTACAATCATCATCATTAACGTCAACATAATCATGTCGTCCTCCTAAGAGCTGAGCACCGGAGATCATTGTTTTCCTCTAAAGATATAAATCACAGGGTTCTGGAAATTTTAAAGTTTCAGCACAGAAAAACCGCATATAACGTTGCTTTTCTGTTTCCAAAATTTCCAGTTGTAGATACTGAATATTGAATATTTCATTTAACTTTACGAAACATTATTGCAATATATATATCATAGTTATATTGGACTGAGAAGAGAATTTTGTGTCTCTGGATTTTGTCAGGTAGTAGGAATCATTATATCCTAAATTATGATGGAAAGATATTCTTTTAAATACAAATATATAATATAAAGAAATCAACACACGGTGTATTATTATGTATAGACAACTAAATACAAAATTTTTAGTAAAAGTGCAATGGAACTTGGATTTCAGAAAATGGATTCGAAATTAATTTCAAGGTTCATTTAGAATAGGTTTTTGGAAATAGTATATCTGTTATATTATTTGGAATACATCACTTGTAAGTTTCATGAAAATCCGTCATCAGGTAAGAAGATCCATTTATCTCCAGATTGTATCCTTAACGTCGCATCTGTGAAGATATATCGAACGCGAGAGAGGCCTTCTGTTAATCATGGTATAAGTCGAGAGTAAGAGGCCTACGTGGTTCATTAGAAATTATAATTAATAATTAATCGCCAGATTTCTAATGTCGCAATGTGGGTACATAAACATAAAATCACCCTGTCAACATCGTCGCATTGTATGCTCATGACCCTGTGACAAATTAGAACGTCTCAGTAACTAACTTTACAGATTTTGGAGACGCCGAGGTACTGGGAAATTTTCCCGCAGGATACGTTTTAATTCCAGGTAAGTCTATCAACACGAGGCTGTCATATTCGACCACTTTCAAATATCACCGTATTGAACCGGGATCGAACTCGCCAAATTGGGCTCTGAGCCACTAAGCCTGGCAACGATATGGCTCATGAGAAATAGTTTAGCCAACGGCCGCAATATTTTTAGCACGCTGGGGACCAAGAATTTAACCACTCATGGTGTCACAACATCATACTGTCCGACTCGTTGGCTGGTCAGCGTACTGGCCTTCAGTTCAGAGGGTCCCGGGTTCGATTCCTGGGCGGGTCGGGGATTTTAACCTTCATTGGTTAATTTCAATGGCCCGGGGGCTGGGAGTTTGTGCTGTCCCCAACATCTCTGCAACTCACACACCACACATAACACTATCCTCGATCACAATAACACGCAGTTACCTACACATGGCAGATGCCGCCCACCCTCGTCGGAGGGTCTGCCTTACAAGGGCTGCACTCGGCTAGAAATAGCCGCACGAAATTATTATTAACACCATACTGGGAAAACAACTGCACTTACAAGTATTAATTCCTCATCGATTGTAGTAATTTTATCAATTCTCCAGTCTTCCGAATATTTACAATAACCAAACCGAAGTGCGAACATACTTCAATGCAACTGTATTTTTCTAGTAATGGAGAATGATTTATACTCTAGAAGATCAGCAGCAATCCTTATTTGCTTAATAGGCAGAATGGTATAGACGGTTTGCCACTGCAAATCAGCCTAAAGCGTACAAATCCAACTGATGAACCCAGTAGTATGCTTTGGACGGAGCATCACACACACACACACATACACCATAATGAAGGAATGTACGTTTGCATGACATTTACCCACTCCTAGAGTGTGATGTATTTAAGGTTCATTTTCCTTTACACACGCGCATAGGAAGATGAACTCAACGAAAATTGTTCCGATGGACCGCATATCAATATATGGCTGGAAGGCGTGACCAGTCTTAAGAGAAATAATGGATAGGAAGAGCATTGTCACGTTCGCCGTTTTGGCGGAACAGGGAAGATATAATTAAAGTTTTTTTGTGTGTGTGGAATATTTGCGCATGAGAGGGAATTTGAGGGAAACAGGCGTAATATTCTACTTGTAGATAACATTGAATATATTCCTATTGAGACCATCTGGTATTTGTATAGGATCTATATTTATATAGACCTTATATTAATATTGTTAACAAATAAATTCTCGTAGTGCCGATCGGAAAGTGTTCCCAACGATACCGATTAATAACACAGTGCCATTTACTACTGATCACCTACGTACCACAATACCCATCGTTGTAACCGTCAAATCAGTATTAATGTCTCTATTCGAACGATGCCGTATTTGCTTGAGGAGGTCTTTCTTTGAAAAGTAGGCTGGTGACCTTTGCTTGATCGAGCCATTTACGACTAGGGATTATTTATGAGAAGTAAATCAGTTATTAGGGCACGAGATGAAACAGAAAACTAAGGAAATCGGGAACCGAACCTGAATGGAAATATGTTAAAGAAGAAGTCTAACTACACTTCTTCTTCTTTTACGACAAATTTTCCCACAGCTGTGGGGTCGCGGGTGCGAACTGCGTCGCACATGTTGATTTGGTCCCGTTTTACGGCCAGATGCCCTTCCTGACGCCATCCCTATATGGAGGGATGTAATCACTATTGCGTGTTTCTTTGGTGGTTGTTAGTGTGGTATGTTGTCTGAATATGAAGAGTGTTGGTACGGACACAAACAGCCAGTCCCCGTGCCAGAAGAATGAGTCAGAAGCGTTTAAAATCCCCGACCAGACCGGGAATCGAACCTGGGGCCCTCTGAACCGAAAGCTAGTACGCTGACCATTCAGCCTACGAGTCGGACATTACTCTACCCTATCACATACAGTATTTATTTTTACAGGAATATAAACATATCAAGAAGGAATGCACGTTTTTTTATAGTCGCGTTGACTTTCAGCATTCAATCCACAAGCTTCAGTGAGTAAGCATCTCCAGAATCCTCTGTATGCAATTAGCCACGTGGCCACGTTTTACTCCAGACCCCTAATCCTTAAATCATTAAGAACTGAGTCCAACCATCGTCGTCTTCGTCTTCCCTGTTTCTCTAATCCATAATATGTATGGAATTAGATGCCGTAGGGAGTCTTTTTATCATTTTACCCACCAGTAAGATATAGATATTTACGCTTCTTGTTGATATGGCACAAAATCACAAACTGAGTTTAAAATATTAGGCCCTGTACATTTAATTATTTAGACATTCGGTTACGACAAAGTTTCTGTGCTGGATATAATAAGTTTAAAATATTTAAATCATTTTTCAGAACCAATCTTTACCTGTTAGTGGCTGCCTGGCTGAGGCGGTAAAGGCGTGCTTGGTTTGCCCGGAAGGACGGAGGATCGAATCCCCGTCAGGAAATCGTAAAATTTAAGAAACGAGATTTCCACTTTCGGAGGTGCATATGGCCCTGAGGTTCACTCAGCCTACACCGAAAGTGAGTACCAGGTTAATTCCTGGGAGCAAAGGCGGCCGGCCATATAGCTATAACTCTACCCCATCACGTGCCGCGGTTAACAATGGTGGAAGCCTTTACCTTCCACTCCTCCAAGGGCTTTCATGACCTGTACGGAGGTGACTTTGTCTTTTAATCTTTCCCTGTTATTTGAATAGGCCTATTATTATTTCTTCTCTATTCAAACCCAAAGTAAGAGAACATTAAGCTCTGTTAAGTTCACTTAAGTACAGTACAAGCAAGCAGTCGAAATGCAATTCAGTTGGACACAGTTGATTTGCAGAAGAGATTTGAAAAGAACTGTGGAGTTGAAATAGTTAGAAAGATTAGTTACGCAATGTTAAAATGAAATATACTTGCCATTTATACTATATAATGAATTTATTTATCATAAATTAAACGAAAACTTCAGAATGAATTTTTTTTATGCCCTCAAAATATGATGAATACAAATTTTCAAAACAGAAAGCAGTTTCCATTTTAACGTCGGCATATGCTTTTGTACATTTGACTCTATTAATATTAACACACAAGATATTCTCGAAAAATATGAACGCCCTTTGACGTTGACCTGAATGTTCAACCTTTCTACCTTACTAATTTTAACTCTGAACGTTTTCCCTCTGAAACCAAACCATTCTGTTCCTTTTTCTCTTCCCTGAGGCTATAGCCCTTCCTCATTTGTTGAACACAATAAAAAAATATAGAATGTAAAAGCTCTCGTAACTAATCCCTTACTGCACCCACCCGCCCTCCAGTTTGAAACCTTTCTTCCGATCACAATGGCCACCGTGACGAATAGGTGGTACAGCTTTCTGAAATTCTATCTCTGAATGAGTGGACACCTATCTTCACAGAAAATACATGAATACAGGAAACGTGGAACCTACTTGGCAGTATTGACAAGCTGTATTGACAAGATGACACTTCTAATACTACTATACCTGAAGAGTGAATTTTCTTCCGGTTTGAATGACTCAAAGAGAGCGATGGCGTGACTAAACAAACTGTCGATCACGGAAGGTTGTAAGAGGAATGTCAGAATAGGACTATTCGTTCTTATCCGCCAAATGCGAGTCTCTTATTCCTCGGAAATATTATTCCTTTCTTTCCAAATCAGATATTACGAAGATTTATTGCTGTTGCAAAACAAGGAACGATTGTTTTTCTAATCAAGGGCCTTCCCATCGGTGGAACGCGTACGTCTTGAGGTACAAGCTAAAACTGCGTTTTCCTGAAAGCAATGTAATACATACTTCTGTACAGGGTGATCAGAAACAACGTGGACCGTGTATAATACTGATAAATAATTTGAAAAAAGAAAATCTCACGCCCTGTTCATTTTATCAGCTGCTGAGGTCATACAATCAGATCGCTTCGCGGGCCAATTCAAATGGGCTTTGCGAGGCGATGTTGCTAAATTTCAAAGTGGCATAATCGGTTTGAGAGCCATTCCGTCCGCCTCTGCGGTGTAGTGGTTAGTGTGATTAGCTGCCATCCCCGGAGGCCCGGGTTCGATTCCCGGCTCTGCCACGAAATTTGAAAAGTGCTACGAGGGCTGGAACGCGGTCCACTCAGTCTCGGGAAGTCAACTGAGTAAAGGGGATTAGATCCCCTTCTCAGCCACCCTGGAAGTGGTTTTCCGTGATTTCTCACTTCTCCTCCAGGCAAATGTCGGGATGGTACCTAACTTAAGGCCACGGCCACTTCCTTCCCTCTTCCTTGTCTATCCCTTCCGATGTTCCCATCCCCCCACAAGGCCCCTATTCTGCATAGCAGGTGAGGCCGCCTGAGCAAGGTACTGGTCATCCTCCCCAGTTTTATTCCCGACCCAGAGTATGAAGCTCCCTTGAGGTGGTAGAGGTGGGATCCCTCGCTGAGTACGAGGGAAAAACCGTCCCTTGAGTGTAAACAGATAAAGAAGAAGAGAGCCATTCCAAGAAATCGGCATCAAACATAAGCAAACTTGCTATAGCGCGATCCTGTCAGCCCAGAGGCCCATGTTCGTATCACTTCCCTGGTGGAATTCCTATTTTTTTTTTTTTTTTTTTTTTTTTTGATTGTCGTTCTAAAACTTATCTTAAGCGCGTGAAAATGTAGCTATACAGCCTCGCAAAGCCCATTTGAATTGGCCCGCGAAGCGATCTGATTAGATTTCAGTAGCTGATAAAATTACAACGGAGCGAGATATCGAATGTTTTTTTTCAAAATGTTTACTCAAATGGTAAGAGTAAGAGTGTTCAGCTGGAGGATAGGATTGATATCATTCTAATCAGCTTACTATGTTTATAGAAAATAGTGCAGTTCAGTTTGAAATGATGCTTTTTCAAATAAAGGAAATGAGGAAAATAATTCCGGAAAATCAGATTGTTGACCCTAAACTTGAAATGACATTTCAAGAATTATAACTATCTGGATAATCAGAGCATCGTCGTGGTACACCAGCTAATCCTAAGAAGTGTTTACGGAAGAATGGTAAATTTAGCCCCACGAATATAGGTAACAAGATAAAGTGTTCTTACTGTATATTCATTGAAGAGTTGATTCAGCCGGTATTTTGTTTGTAGGAAATCTCTATTCGGCAACGTCATGCTTTCTTAAGTTATAATGTCCTAATTGTTTCGCTCCTGCAAAAACGTGGCTCAAGTGGTTCACGGTTGTACCGCAAATAATCTGTAACAGTCAAAAAGGACAAAGTCCACAAATCAAATCCGCGACAATGAGGGGAACTAGAAAATAACATAAGGGAAGAAATTCCTAACATTTTTCTATTTGCTTTACGTCACATCGACAGAGATAGGTCTTATGGCAACGACGGGATAGGAATGGCCTAGGAATTGGAAGGGAGCGGCCGTGGCCTTAATTAGGGTGCAGCCCCAGCATTTGCGTGGTGTAAAACTTGGAATCCTCGGAGAACCATCTTCAGGGATGCCGACTGTGGGGTTCGAACCCATTATCTCCCGGATGCAAGCTCACAGCTGCGCGCCCCTAACCGCATGGCCAACTCGCCCGGTAGAATTAAGTGTAAACATTGTTTTAGAGACGCTGCTAGTCTAAATGCTTATTTTGAGCCTTATTTCAGAAAACTGAGTAGAAGCGAAGCCATCTCTGTACAGGCTATGAAGGCCCTTGGAGGAGTGGAAGGTAAAGACTTCCACCAGAAGAGGAAATCTCGTTTCTTAATATTTCGACTTCTTGACGGGGTATCGAACCCACGTCCTTCAGGGTGAACACAGGACGTCTTTACCAGATCGGATAGGCAATCCGTAAATACCCATATATAAATAAATTAATTAAGTCAAATATACAGAAAATAATAATTGTAACTTTAAAATATGTGAAAAAGGGTTCAGAGCCTTATTTATTAAGAAATGTACCGAGCAAGTGGCTGGGTCACGTAGCTATCAACTTGAATTCAGGATACTGTTTGTGGTGATGATTTTTGTAGTGGGTTCGAATCCCACTGTCGGCAACCCTGAAGATGGTTTTCCGTGGTTTGCCGTTTTAACTCCAAGCAAACGCTGGAGCTGTACCTTGATTAAGGCCACGGTTAGCGTCCTCACCACTCCTAGATCTTTCCTACCTCAACCTCACCCCACCGTGTCGGTGCGACGCAAAGCAAATTATTGTTAAGAACTTATTAAGAAAATGTTAGAGTAGAAGAGTTGGGATAATGAGAAATTTGAGCCTCTTATCGTGTTGTAATTTTTTGGCTTAACTGTACTAATAGCTAGCTAAAATCAGATAATTTTGGGGGGTTTTAACTGTTACGGACAATAATGTTTATTCCAGATAGATACGAACAACTGGACTTACAGAAATATACCGAAGTAAAGGGGAGGATTTCTATCAAAACGGTGTCTGCGACCTACGAATATTGACAAGATAGACATCATTCGGAGTTCCAGTCAGAAATTCTCTAAACACTGTATCGTCATTTTTATACACCATTACTATTAGCAATACCATAGGCAAAGTACCCAAGTAGTACCGGAGGTAAGCATTTACCCCATCGAGAAACACTGCTCTAGGTCTAGACATTGGTAGGGGATCCTGTATTTCTGGAGTAACGGTAAGAATGGAGAAAGTCAGTAGTTGACAACCGTAGGGTGGCATGTGATGCTCAAATGATATGGCACAAAGACACTTGAAACTATTGAACCATTCGCTAAAGTAGGAGACTTTTAGACTAGCAGCCCACATAATTCCCCTCCGCAGGTGCAGTAGGTCTGTAGCTGGCATCAGATTTCATCCTCCCTCTTTATCGCAATCCTTTTCAACAGCTGCAGAAGCAGCAGGCGTTTGAGAACTCCAGGGTTTAGTTTATCAGTCTCTTTTTCCTAAGTGCTTCTATTTATAGTCTATTTTAACTTTCCAATGTAGACAGTTTCTGTAATTACTGAGTAACTTCATGAGTATTGGTTCTCATGAAATGGTCAATTTCAGATTTGTTAGTGGAAAGCGGAGTGTAGGCTATATCAGTTGCGCTCCAAAGAATTACAAATAAATCAGTTGGGCTTGGAACTCCTTTAGCTTAACACATCAGCTGCGCTCGGACTATTTCGTTGTAAAAACTTCGGATCGGAACATATTTAACCCCCAAGAAGTGACAAGTGAAAACCTTAACCGCTGAGGTTATTTACTACGATGTAAATATGTTGGATGCTAGTAGCTTGTCAGTTGTATTGTACGTGCGTTCAAACGTGCCAACCTGTACCACTTCAGCAAATAAATACCAAATTACTGGTACCGGTACGACTATTTTAAACACTTTGGCGAGTATCAAGTTAGTGGCACGATTATGTTTAAATACCATTTTTCACCATACTCCTTGGTAGCAAACTGGCCACGGAGATTCCTAGGTCCATAAAATGGGAGGGATAATGCTGCCACGCGGAAATAGACCACCAGACGCAACTAATGTTTACCGAAATTTGACCTCTGAGTACAATAGATGCGTTCCAATACGGTATAGTTTTATCCTGAGGGCAATTCATGAGCTTCCGGAGAACGGTAGACTAACACTCATTCTGAACTCCGGGTACTTGCCTTCTTTATAATAAGATACAAATAACATAACACTTATTTATGGATATTATTTTGAAAATTTGAGCCCATTAAGAAGTAATGAACTTGTCATATGACGTTGATACATCGCTCTCGTGAGCAATCTATTGCATGTATTAAGGTAGTTCTTATTTTATAACCCAGGAATCCTTCATAATATATTAACCTTTCTAACATAAAAGTTACAAAAATATTTTGTTATATCTGAAATGGGCGGCAAATCATTGTTAACTAGCTCAACATTACAGGAGCATATAAAAGTCACTTTTACTGAATCCACGTGATGATTGGTTAATTACACGAAAACTGTACCGGTCGAAAAATTATAACGAGCATATTTGTGATCTGATTAAACTGGCTTGATAAGCTTGGATTATTTTATCCATACAAATATGCGGTGTGTTTTGTCGTTACTCATTCGCTTTGAAAATGCATTTTCTAGTCACTGTACGTTGCACGCTGCAATTCGATAATTCGATTCCAGTTCTCTTACGAATTTCATATTGGTTTAAGAATCGAAAAGATGTTTACCAGGTCTCGTGACGACTACTGAATAGCTACCCAACATGCAATACGTGAACATGATAATAATAATAATAATAATAATAATAATAATAATAATAATAATAATAATAATAATAGTAAAAAAGCAAACTCACCTCCGTACAGGCCACGAAGGCCCTTGGAGGAGTGGAAGGTAAAGGCTTCCACCATTGTTAAACTCGGCACGTGGTGGGGTAGAGTGGTTAACTCTACGCCCGGCCGCCTTTGCCCCCAGGAATTGACCTGGTACCCATTTTTGGTGTAGGCTGAGTGAACCTCAGGGCCATATGCACCTCCGGAAGTGGAAATTTCGTTTCTTAAATTTTACGACTTCCTGACGGGGATTCGAACCCACGTCCTTCCGGGAGAACCGAGCACGCCTTTACCACCTCGGCCAGGCAGCCCCTAATAATAATAATAATAATAATAATAATAATAATAATAATAATAATAATAATAATAATAATAATAAGTGTTGGCTTCTGCATTCGGGAGATGGGTTCGAATCCCTCCGTCGGTAGCCGTGAAGATGGTTTCCCGTGGTTTCTCATTTTCAGATCAGGCTAATTCGGAGAGTGTACCTTAACTAAAACCAAGGTTGATACCTCCCAATCCTAGCCGTTCCCCATCCTTCCGTTGCCGAAAATCTTCGATGTGTTAGTACGACGTTGAGCGATTAGCAAGTGAAAGAAACATTGTTATCTTTGCGTCCTACTGACTATTTGTTTTAATTAGCTGCTTCAGTGGATCAATACAGTAGTAGAGTGTCCGAATCATGATCCCAACTTCACAGGTTCGATTCCGGCTGACGTAGTCGATTTCGTGAACGACTGACAAAAGTCTTGGACATCCGTGTCATTGTTTTTGGCTTGTTAAATGTCCCGGATAGAATTGCGCATTGTATTCGTTAGGTTTACTTGGGTGAAAGGTATCCTGTCTATGGCAGTTGGGCGATGATCTATACCTCAGATTAAATGAAGGTAATACAAATAATTGTAGGCTGTAGATGTCACTTCAGCTACGATCTGAACTCTGCGATGTCAGATGTTTACCCCGGAAATTAGCTCCATTCACATGATAATAAATCTACTGACATTTTTGGGATGGGCGATATTAATTCTGGCGGGCGTGTTTCAAATACCGGTCATGCAAGTGGGATTTTTTAAAATGAGATGTCAACTCACTGTAGTTCGGACTCCATGCAAAACTGAACGTCATTTGACTCTTTTAATGTATATATTCGTAAACTGAGAGCTCTTCAAATATCTCTCCAGATTTAATCAATCCCGACTTCGATACTATGTCAGGAAAATATATTTAGCAAAGTTGAGCATTGAACCTAGGAATGCGCCGAAAGAATTCAAGTTCATTATTAAGCAAGGATGATGACTGAAGCCATACAGATAGGAGAGAGAGTGTGCTGTTGCAATCTACACATAAAACGTCTTGGAATACATGTCACAGGCGTCCCAATCTCCGCCAAGCACTTCTCCTCTTACAAGGATTATACCCGAAGTGTCTAATAGATTGACCATTAGCTGGCCATAGTAGTATTTTAGAAGTACTTCAATCTCGTAAAGCCTTTGTCATTAGTCGTACATGTAGCAACCAGTGTAATTGGTTTCGGAGCTTTTAAAAGTAGGAAATATCATAATATGAAGATAAAGATGGAACTCAAGTGAACAGCGTGAACAGACTTATAGAACGAGGAGTAAGGTATTGGAATGAATTACCTACGCAAATGGTTGATATATTTCCAAGTTCCTTAAAAAACGTTTAAGCAAATGCTGGGTAAACAAATAATAGGGAATATGCAACCTGGACGATAGCCCTAAATGCAGATGATTGATTGATTGATTGATTGATTGATTGATTGATTGATTGATTGATTGATTGATTGATTGATTGATTGATTGATTGATTGATTGATTGATTGATTGATTGATTGATTGATTGATTGATTGATTGATTGATTTACAATAAAACTAGATCTGATCTCCAAAGTTTTACATTACATTACATGTTCGAAATCTTGCAAAATGGATAAGAATCTTCTTCAACAATGGTGGGATAATTGTTTCTGTCCCAGCGATGAAACAAAATGCTGTCTGGCTCTTGATTCATTAACAAGACCCTCTCGTAATTTTCGACAGACACATGGTGATAACGGTCATTCCACTTGATGCAAGTTCACTGGTTGAAATGTTATATGTATACGGTGTTTTTGGGTCGATGTAAACAGTTCACCAAATCCTTTTGTTGGCGAGTTTTGTTCAAAAATATTGACATCAATCTCCAAAGCTGTAATTGATTTGAATTGCTCAACTCTCAGTTACAAAAATGAATCATTTATCCAGTGTGCTTATTATTTTCGAGTAGATTTAAGCTTAAAATATTTTATTATCAAGAATCACAAACATGTGTGCAGGTAAAATTAGTATTCGAAACCGACTTTCAACCTACTAGGTCGTGTTACGTACATTTAGTACGTGTTGAAGGGGTGTTAAGTACAGAACATCAATGGCCAACCGTACACCAGTGGGATCCGAACCCACAACCTCTGTCTGTTCTGCTCTCATCCATCTCCAGTGGATGGTAGAGCAACCGACGCGAAATCGGGAGTTTGTGGGTTCGCATCCCACTGGAGTCCGGTTGGCCATTTTTGTTCTGTACTTAACTTCTTTTCAACACGTACTAAATGTACATAACGCGACACAATAGGTTGAAAGTCGGTTTCGATTACATGCGGAAATGAAAATTCAATATTCATTAGAATTAGTACTGTTTACTGCCGAACTTCCCGTCCTGTTCACTACTAGCTGTTGTACAGTACTTATCATAGATGGGTTAGATTTTATACAATTCCAGTATTAACGCGTCCGCCTCTGTGGTGTAGTGGTTAGGCCTAGTGTGATTAGCTCTGCCACGAAATTTGAAAAGTGGTAAGAGGGCTGGAACGGGGTCCACTCAGTCTCGGGAGGTCAACTGAGTAGAGGTGGGTTCGATTCCCACCTCAGTCATCCTGGAAGTGGTTACCCGTGGTTTCCCACTTCTCCTCCAGGCAAATGCCGTGATGGTACCCAACGTAAAGCCACAGCCGCTTCCTTCCCTCATCCTTGTCTATCCCTTCCAATCTTCCCATCCCCTCGCAAGGCCCCTATTCAGCATAGCAGGTGAGGCCGCCTGGGCGAGGTACTGGTCATCCTCCCCAGTTGTATCCCCGACTCAGAGTCTGAAGCTCCAGGACATTGCCCTTGAGGCGGTAGAGGTGGGATCCCTCGTTGAGTCCGAAGGAAAAACCGACCCTGGAGGGTAAAGATAATTTTTTTTTCTTTTGCTAGGGGCTTTACGTCGCACCGACACAGATAGGTCTTATGGCGACGATGGGATAGGAAAGGCCTAGGAGTTGGAAGGAAGCGGCCGTGGCCTTAATTAAGGTACAGCCCCAGCATTTGCCTGGTGTGAAAATGGCAAACCACGGAAAACCATCTTCAGGGCTGCCGATAGTGGGATTCGAACCTACTATCTCCCGGATGCAAGCTCACAGCCGCGCGCCTCTACGCGCACAGCCAACTCGCCCGGTGGTAAAGATATTTAAAAAAAAAAGGAAGAAGCAGTATTAACGCCATCCACTGGAGATGGATGAGAACAGAACAGACAGATTACACGTCAATATGAACAATAGTCTGCCGTTATAGTCTTCCGCAATTTTACTGTGTGAAGGAAATATTCAGCAGATATTTACATTTCGCGAATGCACTTTTCCGTGTCCTCAGATGAAAAACACGCCTACGCACGACTGCGACTTCTCTAACAATGACAGTTGGAGTTGGAACTTGAAAATCTCTTCACCGTTCGTATACTGTAAATAATACTCTTGTTCGTCACCAGATGGCTCACTACACGCTGTAACATTCCGAGTAGGAAGCGATGACACAGTCATAGCACTGAGTAAGGCGTTTAATTTTTTCAGTTATATTCCTCCTCCAATGCCCTTCATCTTCTTCGATTAGGCTAATGACACACAAAATATTAGCAAAAAAACTTTCGAGTCTCCAGGTCTTTTCAGTTGTGAAATATTTTCGACATTTGCAATAGATGAAATGAAATTATAGTCCTTTGCGTGAATTTTTTAAAAAGCTGAAGGCAGGCATTTGTATAAGTGGAGGTATATAGTGCACCGTCACTGCATTTTCTTACAAAGAATATTTGCAGTGGTCTCAACGGTGCACTTACCTCCAGCGTCTTGGAAAAGAGTGACAATCGAACTGATGAGCCCACTGCCTCACTGAGGCGAAACGCTGCTAATTTCACGATTCAAAAGGCATAACGAACACAAATGCCTTTAACATTTGTAGTCGATAAAAATTAAATGATAGTTTATTTCTGGGAATGTAATTTTTATAACAGAAATAAATGCCCTTAATATGGCTGCACCACTGTATGCTAATCTCTTCTTTTTTTATTTGTTTTACGTCGCACCGACACAGATAGGTCTTTGGGGACGATGGGACAGGAAAGGCCTAGGAAGTGGAAGGAATCGACCGTGGCCTTAATTAAGGTACAGCCCCGGCATTTGCCTGGTGTGAAAATGGGAAACCACAGAAAACCATCTTCAGGGCTGCCGACAGTGGGGCTCGAACCCACTATCTCCCGATTACTGGATACTGGCCGCACATAAGCGACTGCAGCTATCGAGCTCACTGTGTATGCTAATCAAATACATATGTAGTCTAGTGCAAAATCCCGCTACTGGTTTCCTGAATCTAAATATCAAGTTTAGAGCAATCTATGAAGCAGTCTTCCCGTGATATCGTAGCAAATAAACACACACAAATTGAACTGAACCTATTTTCGACGTTTGCACACCCCATCAAAGATGAAAATTAAATACGCAGCAAATATCACAAGTATTCAGACAAAAATAATGTTTTACTTGTGTAGATTGCATCGATATTTGTCAAAGTGTTTGGTGAAAATTCCTTGTAGAGGCTTAAGCTGTTCATAATACTGTTGGGAAGACAGATATCATGGCATATGTTGTGGATGTGGCTGTACCTATACACCGCTTGTATGTACACAATACAGCAGCGAGCGGCAGTTTATTCCCCTTATAAAGAGCAGCAGGGCGACACAGCTGCAGCGTGAGGGACAACTTAAGTGTAGGGCGGGATGGATAAAAGAGAGAGTCCCAACTGCAGTCGCGTGTCCTGCCTTCTACTAGATCATCAGGTCTGCAAAACAGTTCCCTTGTTAACACCATCCTTTTCCTTGTTGCAGTGGTCGAGGTGCGATTAGTACCTCCTATCGCGACCAACACGTTTATTGCTTGGTTTCCTTATAATTTTCGTGCTTGATAAAAGTTATGGGTTTTCGTGTGCTCGTAGCTACTTCTCTCATTCATTTTATAATGTAGGGATCTTTCAATATGCATGTGACATTTAACCACAGCATAAAACCTTATACGGTGCTTGAAGCTCAAAATGAGCCAATAAGAATTAGAGGTTCTTTAAACATTTGTCTGCTCGGCTGAGTAGCTCAGGAGCTAGAGCGTTGATGTTCTGAGTCAAGCTTGGTAGGTTCGATCCTGGCTCATTCCGATGATGTTTTACGATATTCCAATATCTCAGCCTCACGTCGCTGAATTTATTGGCATATGAAAGAACACCTGCGGGACAAACTTCCGGCTCTTCGGCGTCTCCGAAAACCATATGAATACAGATTTTTGTTTACTATTTGCTTTACGTCGCACCGGCACAGATAGGTCCTGTGGCGACGATGGGATAGGGAAGACGTAGGAGTGGGAAGGAAGCAGCCGTGGCCTTAAATAAGGTACAACCCCAGCATTTTCCTGGTGTGAATATGGGAAACTACGGAAAACTATCTCCAGGGCTGCCAGCAGGGAGATTCGAACCTACTATCTCCCGGATGCAAGCTCACAGCTGCGCGACTCTAACCACACGGCCAACTCGCCCTGTAAGAATGCAGTTAGTTGGACGTAAAACCAATAACATTTACTTATCAACATTTGGTCAGGTCTAAAGTTGATTGAATCTTCAAAAGGACGCACCAGGTTATTATGTTAAGTCCTATCTTCTTCTTCAGCCTACTATAGATATACTTCTTCTTCCTCTTCCACTTCTACCGCTTGTCCCACACATGTGCGGTCGCGGGTGCGAACTGGACCCTATTTTACAGCCAGATACCCTTCCTGACGGCAATCCGTTTATGTAGAGATGCAATCACTATTGCGTGTTTCTGTGATGGTGGTTGATAGTGTGGTATGTTTAAAGATATTATGTTCCGTATTAAACTGAGTTCACAATTGAATTGAAAGAGGTTATATAATGGTTCAACCTTTTCAATACATGTAGAATTAGAAATGTAATGTTACATTATTAACTGATTATAAGCGGTACCGGTTTCGACCACTGTTCCGGGTCATCATCAGCCAATTACATAACATATAAAAAAACAATGCACAGGGAACTAATAGGTGATGTGTAAATTTTCCACTACTTGTAGTTCATGAAGTATTATAACACTACCACGTGTACAACCTTACTTCTAGGACGAGTTTAAATTAAAGCATTCACAGCAAATTGGACAAAACGCTACTTCTCACTGTCCTAGCATTATAGAACTAGGCGAGTTCATAAACAAAATGTGTGTATCAAGGTGTCATCGTATTCCTTGAGATGATGTAGCTCTTTGTAAATATACTATCAAATTAGGTGAGTTGCACCTACCTTCTCAATCATATACGAAACTTCCGACCTATCTGAAATCTGTGGTACTGCCCTAATTCGATCCCGGACCTTAGAGAATAGCCACTAATAATGCTAACCCTAAACTACGTAGGCTCCCACTGCATGACTTCCAGCTATTTCTTGTGGGTTGGGAATTTTTACGAATAGACGGACAGAGTGGCTTTCGCCCGTTAGTGGCTAATTTCATTATACAGCATTTTGAGGAGGAGACTATTGCTTCGGCGCCCGTGAAACCTGTGACCTGGTAGAAGTATGTTGATGATACATTTGTGGTATGAGAAACTTCATCTATTTCTAAAGCACCTAAATCAGCAACATCCTTGAATTAAATTCACTATGGAGATGGAGTCGGACGGATGCTTTCCTTTCTTGGATGTTCTAGTAGGAAAGAAACCGGACGACGGCTTAGGACACACCGTCTATCGAAAGCCTACCCACAGAAATCGCTACCTTCATGCAGATTCTCACCACCATCCAGCACAAAAACAAGGAATTCTCAATAAACTCACCAAGAAGGCGAGACGAATTTGTGACCCATCAAATATCCGAGTGGAGATGGACACACTCATAGTCACATTCAAGGGTAATGGTTACAGTGATTTGCAGATTCATAGAGCCCTACATCCCAGAGAAAGGATCAAGCAAAGCTCACGGAAGGAAGATGTGAAGGGAACTGCCTACCTGCATTACATTCACAACAGTACAGATCGATTTGCCAAAGTCCTCCGCAAACACAATATAAAAACCGTGTTTAGCACCGTCAGTAAAATCGCTCACAGTCTGGGTTAAACCAAGGAAAATTGACCTCACTTTTACATTCTGGGGTAAACCAAATTCCTTGCACTTGCGGTAATGTACACATTGGCCAAACATGCCGGTCCATTGGTAGTCGTATTAGGAAACATGAACGAAATATTCGTCTTAACCAGCCAGACAAATCAGCAATATCTGACCACGCTCTATCGTCGGATCATGATGTCGTGTTCCAAGATGCTCGAACTCTTACCCACACTACACACTACAGGTCCAGGATTATACGGAAAGCTGTGGAAATACGTAGAAATCCTAACAAATTCAACAGGAACACAAGGCTATCAATTAAGTAATGCGTGGTTGCCAGCCATTAAGGATTGACGTAGGTAGTTCCATTCCCCGTCCCTTCACTACTGTTATTTCGTTTCGGTGTTTTCCAAATTCGTTCGTTCAATGTGATACTTTCATATATGCGTATACCCGTTATGTTATGTGACCCTCTCAGACTGATTCTAATGGTTCCGTCAGGTTCCGCTTCGAACGCTAGCGCTGTACCGCGTCCGGGGAGCCATCTGGTGACGAATGAACGTACCACTTTCACTTCTATTCTAACGTGTGAATTAAAACCTCTGCGAAATGTAAAGAATGTCACTTTATTTTCTTGACTCGGCATAAGCCCAAAAACCTATATCATGTCAAGAACAACAACAACAATAATAATAATAATAATAATAATAATAATAATAATAATAATAATAATAATAATACTTGTGATGATACATCCCTGTCTATTTAAAACTGCAACCTATCTCCTGCTGTACTGTTATCTATTCTCAAACTACTGGACGTTCTTTCTAATCTGCACGTAGTCCGTGAATGACAAGTCATAATGTAGCCAACGAGGAAGAGATAGCGTGCTGTTACTCCTCAATTAGTACTTCAGTACCCTTCTACTCTATTCAGAAGGATTCATTCTGAACTGCCTAATCTCCTTTGTCGTATTCTTCTTTGTGATGTGTCGTGTGATATGTTCCCTTGCTTAGAGCAACATAAAGTATATTTCACGTTTCCTTGACAATAACATGGAAGGGTAATAAGCATGTCTTATTAAATAAGGGATAACAACTTCCCTCCGAGGATAAATCCTCTCTCTTTCTTTCTTCCTTCACCCTAACTGAAAGTAATTTTTACTCGGGGTCTCCGATCTCCAGGCGGACTACAAATAAATCAGCCAGAAGTTGCGTGTTAAGGTTCAGGTTCACATAAGATTATCGTGAATTGCAGTTGGGTGGGAAAATAAAATTTGGGAGCAATTATCAACCGGATACTGGGCCTGTAAAAATAACATAACAATAAAGAGCTCCATGGACGTACATGTGGAACAGCACGAAGAAAATATAAAATGACAAATGCAGGCTATTTGAGAACTAAGAGGAGGTTATTAAAATGATTCAAAAATACATAGGTTCATAGATTGTTCAGTAAACGAAGAATAAAAATAATTTGAAAGAAATGAAGTAATATTATAACGGTAACATAACAGGAATGGTTTTCACAAAACCACGAAATGGCTAATCCGAGTCTTAACTATACTTACAATGATAATATGCAGTGACCAACAAGCGAGAGTTTAGTGCAATCTCAAGCGAGGCGTGCATAACTACCTAACGGGAAGGACAAGTTGCAGTCCCCCAGAAACCTAGCCGCCCTTTCCGTCGGAGACAAGTGCTCTTAAAAGAAGAGCGAATTAGGAAACAGACTTATAATCGTAAACACAGGAAGGAAGTGAAATGCTATGATTTTCTTTTCCTTACCTTAATGTCATAACAGCTGCTGAAAAGTGTTATTATTTTCGTCCATGCACACTGGTACCTTTCAAGGAAATTATGTGACGCGTCATAGTTCGTCTCCTGTTAATTCACTTATCACACTCCTAAAATTGTTTTCCAGTGCCTCAGCTGTACGTGGATTTTTCCGATAGATCCTTATTATATTTCCCTTTTCTGTTCAAGACGCGTCAAGTTGCGCGCTACTTTTCAAACAAAGCACGATCATGTGACTTTAATGGTTTAGAGCTTTACGTAAATCATTTGCAATACTTCCGCACACAAATGATAGATCGCTTTTTCTGTGAATATATGTTTCAACTATAAACACTCGTTTTCAATAGCCTACTTAACCATGATCGATAACTTTTACTGTGCCCTCTGTAATCACAAATAATGAGCGCGTCAAGTAAATCGCGTGTTTCGATAGCACAAGTACACAACTCTACTAACGACGGTGCCTTACAGGACATAGTATGGGACAAAGAATATGTTATCACCCACAAGTAAGCTCCTTGTTCGCCCTTGAGAAAAACGCTTGTTCTTCCCGCCAGCTCGCTAGAGTTTGCCGTAAATTCTTGTCCATAAGAGCAAAGTTGATATATTCTATTTTATATAATTTAAAGCACCCTGTTCTCAGAGAGACCGAAGACTCGCATTTTGAATATAATACAGTGTTTTAGTACTCCGGCTGAGAATACAGTAAAAGGTTTTCATTTTCGCCCTGACTGTTCATAGCCTACATGCATCTCTTAATACTGTTCAAGTAAGAATATTTTAATGTTCTGTGAGATTATTTCCTCAAGATTGTTCGCACTTCTCTTTGAAAATAGCCATCCTCCCACTCGCCTTCGTCTGCGACGAGAAATTTGATACAAAGGGAACAACATAGATCTCAGGTTCTCATATGTATAATGCGAATAAACCTTGCTCGTTCGTCCACTGATGCATTCTTCTGTATCATTGGTGAGCTCTGCATTAACAAATGTTCGTCCTGGCCTGTTCCTGAACAGAAAGTTTCCAGCGTTCAACGTAGCCGCAAAAGATTTCGATAACAATGTTATATCATTCAAAACTATCGATTGAATATGTAATTGAAATGGAAATCCACAGGCAGTTTCCAGTCATCTGACCGGGTCAGGAATGGAATGAATGAATGAAGCCCCCTCTAGCGGCGAGGATAGGAAATATGCCGGCTGCCGAAGCCTGTCGCACTCTGGGGCAATGACAAATGACTGGCAGATGAAATGAAATGTTAATGGAGAGTGTTGCTGGAATGAAGAATGAGAGGGAAAACCGGAGTGCCCGTTGAAAAACCTGTCTTGCCTCCGCTTTGTCCAGAACAAACCTCACATTGTGTGACCGGGATTTGAACCACGATATCCAGCGGTGAGAGGCCGGCGCGCTGCCGCCTGAGCCACGGAGGCTCCTTGAATATGTAATTAACAAATATTATTTTATTTTTACTGCTGTTACTAACATCCGTGGTTTCATTATGGTCTACTAGCACGCTAGCAAATGCTCTGTGATTCGTTTACTTAGAATTGCAACGAAAGGAAAATTGATCCTAGTTAACCGTGTGTCGCCCTCCTGAATTACCATCACATAAGGCTCTAATGGCGTAATGAACATCTATTACATGGAAATGCTTGGAGAATGTAATTGCCTCGTTACTTGCTGCAGTACAGGGTGTCTCCTGAGTAGAGGATAAAAACTGAACCGCGCTGCCTATTTCAGATTGTATAATGGTCTGATTAGCTCTTCTACGAACTCTGAAATTGCCAATTAAGGTGAACATTGGGGAATTATCAAGAAATGGTCTTCAAAATAATTCGAATGTTCTTCACTGGAACTTCATAATACTCTACGTCAATTATGAAAAGATCAAATGGCACAAGCGTGTAAGTTCAGGGTGGATGCCACAACAACAGCACGTTTAGCGAGCAGAGGCGAAATATAGCAGGCCAACCACATGGCTGTGTTCGAATGTAAAATTTTATTCGTTTCCAGTTCGTTAAAGACGATCATAAGTTAACGAGATTGAGGACTCGATTCATGATTTTGACATACAGCATTTAAGCACACGCCTGTCTCCGGCTTTTAAAACGAAGGGTCAGTTTTCTCGCCTTTGGCTCAGAAGGCCCCGGGTTCGATGCCCATTTCAGCCATCCTCGAAATGGTTTACTGTTGTTTCCCCAGTTTTTCTCCAGGCAAATGCTAGGATGGTACCTAACTTAAGGCCACGACCGTTTCCTCTCCTCTTCGTTATCTATCCCTTTTCAATCTCCCCACCCCTCACAAGACCTATATTCAGCATAGCAGGTAAGGCGGCCCGGGAGAGATACTGGTATTCCTCCCCAGTTGTATCCCCGACCAAATGTCTCACGCTCCAAGACACACCCCTTCAGGCGATAGAGGTGAGATCTCTTGCAGAGTCCGGGGGAGAAGCATATTCCTGAAAATGTACTCCTTGTTCTTCAATAGCTTTTCCCTCTGACCTGCAGCCAGTTATCAAGGTTGTGTTTGCATATTATTAATATTACTTTTGTTTATCCTTCTCAGATAACTACCTTGACCTAAGAGTAAATCATTGCAAAAACACGTTTTATAGTAATACCGAAGTGACGTAAAAAATTTTGGTATTTACTTAAAAATGGAGATTTATCACAATTCTCTTCATATTCTGCTTATGTCTATGACTAATATGCCTCAGTGTATTTGAAGAAGAGACTGTTACTCTAATTTATTCTGGTGTCACTCACCCCATATTGAGCCGTATCCTGACGGCACATAAGAGACACTCAGATTATTATTTGCCATAATATACAATTTTATTGAAATAAATTTCAGTTAGGCATGGTAAAAAGTAATTGATTGCAGGATAGCTGTGACCGGAAGT
Source organism: Anabrus simplex (assembly GCF_040414725.1). Classification (NCBI taxonomy): domain Eukaryota; kingdom Metazoa; phylum Arthropoda; class Insecta; order Orthoptera; family Tettigoniidae; genus Anabrus; species Anabrus simplex. The sequence continues at coordinate 1,128,150,805 of NC_090265.1, read as the reverse complement.
CTATAGAGACATCATGTCGCTGGATATTGCCAGATACTTCCTCGGGACCGTGAGAAAGGCTTAGCGTCACCAGAAGTTAGCACATCTCAGCATGTGTAGAAGATGTTGGTTAAGAGGAATATTCAGCCAATGAGAACGCCTGAGTGTGGCAAATATGGAGTCTGGATCGCGCGAAATCATAATCCCAGGTTAACCAAGATGGACCATTGCATGAAGAAGGTATGGCTATGAAGGAATCAGTTCTGTCAGTTGACGGATTTTCGCATGTCGGAAAATGAAATATAATCAGGAGTACGCTATAGAAATAATCTGAGTAAATTTGATGTCATTTGGAGTGTGTTTTATGGTGTGTTATAATTAATATTAAGTCATTATGAATGGCAAGCACGTTGATTTGCTTCTCTTTTAAACATACGGGAATCCCATAGCTACAACGGCGTTAGCCACGCTTCCTTAGCGTCCCAAGCTTTGGAGAGCGTCACTCTGATTAAGTGAATCGCCGGAAGTGAACGTGGTTCGGTATTGCTCTGATACTTCTGCGTGAATGTTGCCACGTGTAGAGATATACAACAGTGTATGGATTTATGACCGAGAAACAGTGCTTTTAGTCGTCAAGTTTACTGAATGAACTGGTGCAGTGCTAAATTGCCGATTGTATTATGGAGCAAAGTTTACTCCAGGTAAATAGATGGTAATATCAGCCGCAGACTGGAAAGTGAAGAAGAGACGCTCAGCTGTATTGCATTTTCGTGTCGGTCTCGTTTCGCGAAGAACTTTCGAACCGTACTGCGAGCCGCTCTAAATAACTGTATATAGAAACCCTAATTGTTTAATTTCAAGTGTGTTTGTTTGTCAGTGTGTTGGCTTAGTTCACAGCTAACAAGGGTTTGTTCGGCACGTGCAGAATCGAGCGGTGAAGAGACATTTACCTAAAGCCTTCTGTGTTGCAGTGTACAGGAACTTTCATCAAGAAGATGGCACCGCCCATAGAAGAAAGAAGATTGTTTCTAAGTGTTAAAGCAGTGATCAACATGGAGTAACAGCATACCCTGGCAAGGATGTGAGCCCTTGCCAATGTCCAGAGAGTCGTCCAAGATAAGACGCATGTTTTTTTAGATGGCATGTTATATGAATTATGTCTAAATACTAGTTCAGTTTAGTGTAGGGATTTTTCTTTAACGTAAATTTAGCCTTACAGATGTGTTTATTTCACATTTGTATGTTGTAAATACGGATAAGAGAGGAATGCATGATTTCTATATTTTTATTTTACTTTACGATTAGTTAGATGGGATAATAAGGGAGTTGTTCGGATTTATTTTGTTGGTATATTATGCATGATAATTAGCTTAGTATTATTCCGATATTCTTGTATATTAGTGATAGGAGGATTAGATTGACAAGATCATCAAATTTCCGAGTTAAACAATTGCTACGTTGAGAGTAAATTCAATTTAATTCTGGTCATTTAGAAAGTTAGTAACAGTTAGATTGCATGACGCATGGAATTTCAGGAGATGACATGGGTGGAGCTGTATCGCAACGTTGAATGAGAAAGGGATCTTCCAATGTAGGTTGGAAACTGCTTCGAACAATGATTTGTATGGGAATCAAACCTGGACTCATAATGGGAAAGGCTGATGAAATTGTAAGAAATATAAGGGGTTTTAATGCCTGCTGATTTATGAAGTTGATTATGCAGGCCGATTGCATGCCTGATGAAGTGAAAAGAATAATTTGCAGTGAATATGTCCCTGCTATTTTATTCTGAGAGAATATTGATAATCAGAATTGACGGAAATTGATGCCAGGCCAGTGAGTCTGACGTGTGTGATAAATTATTGTAGCATGCTAGTAAGAAGCACGATTGTATGTGAGTTTCCGTGCAGTTGAGGAAATATGAGGTTGACTTACAGGTTTACTTATCAGCCGTGTTTACGTAGACAGCGTGAATGAGATGTGATTTCCGTGATACAATCTTGGCGAACAGCAGCCAAGCCTCAGTGCAGTATTGAGTTCTAACATTTCTTTTCAGCCCACAGCACAGCAGGAAATAGGTGACGGATGAACGCGCTGTTTGGTGCGCAAATGCAGCAGAAGAATGCAATGTTTCTCATTGCTTTCCATATGTTTAATAAAGGATAATAATATGTTTTCTCTTACAGGGTGATGTTTTGTGATATTTTATGTTGTTTGGATATGTTGTCTTGTTGTTTAATGGGGAACAGCTCGAGTGCTGATTGAATATTGATGGTCAATCTAGTTCTCACTAGATCTTTTGGTGAACCGCGTTCCACGTCGAGTCAGTGTAGTATGTAAGATTTCCCTTTCTTTATCCGATGTAGATATGTGAGATAATTTGCTTATTTTGTGTTCATTGTAAATATAGCGTAGGGAAATGTCACTAGTATTTTTCATAATTCACATCGTGTCCCATTGCGCCTTAATTTTATTTTTATGTTAATATTTGCGACGACTCTCTAAAATTAAAATCCATATCAATGTGATACTTAACATCGTGTTACTCCATGCGAATCGAATACGTACTTGTATACACACACGCATACTATTATATATAATGAACTTTGGACAATCAGATGAAGAATGTTTTTAAAGAAGTTCACAACTATTTAATGTTGTGCTTGAACTTTCATTATACATTTAATTTTTTGAATAATTCAAGTTTTAATGTCAAGTTCTTTTCAATTTTTTAGATAATGTCATTATCATCTTTATTATTTGATTTTCTTGTTTTATGTTAATATGATTCGGGGTTATTTTGTGAATGAACTCATCCTACCCCATATTATTGTTTCTCATTCGAGTTATACGTCCATTTTCCTGTCATTTACTTATAACTAAGTGAGTAAGTTCGACTTTTAGACTGGCGCATCGACAGCCAGCCCACTTTTCTGCCCAAACCTGAGTTAGTTGGATGTTCATACAATGAAATATTTGAACGACTGAAAGAGATTATATTGAATGTAAGAGAGTTAACTGGGGTTACCCAATAACTCATAGTATATTATGGTTAAATGGAAATATATGCTACATGTTATATGAATGTACAGCATGTGTAAATAATAATAATAATAATAATAATAATAATAATAATAATAATAATAATAATAATAATAATAATAATAGTAATAGTAATAATAATCTATATATTAAAAGATATTACTACAAACAGCTTTAGAAAATACGTCCGCTGGTTCTACTGGCCCGATTTGCTCCATTCCTTTTCTCTTCTCTCCGGAATTACCTGCCGGTGAATCATGACACATTAATAGGTCTCTAAGGTCAGCCAACTTTGAGTAATCATAAAATCAAATCATTAAATGATCACCCCAATAATTGAAGGCGAAGGCTTACCCTAAACCGCAATACATTCTATTAGCAGGTTGCTAAGCGACTAACACTTTCATTAATATTCTGATTGTGATTTTCATCCTTAGTAATGTCATTGCATACAACTCAACGTATGGCAGAACGTTCCTAATAACTCGCATGCTGCTAAGAAAAAATAGTCTACGTACGTACTGCACCCATCAGATGAGTCTGATTGCCTAATTTTATTAATATATATTTAATAACTAATAGTAATAGTCAGGCAGGTTGAGACAAAGGACAGCATTAGAATTTTCTAGTAGCCAGTGCGTGAGAACAAAGCTTTAACAGAAGCCCACGCTTCCTTTCTTTGCTAAAAATAAATTGATCTCTGGAACACCTGCTATTACGTCAGCTTTGGAAATTGCGCAGTAGTAATGGAAAAGTACTGGGAAGTGAGTGAGAGAGAGAATCACGGTCCTAGCTACCTGAATTCCCTTGATTTTGAATAGACCCGTCCATACAGTTGAATAACGGAATGTGTGCTCCAATCAGATCACTGAATTCAAATATTTTCAAAAGTAGCGCGACAAAGTTATATGTGGCTCATTAATAATCCAGGTCAGTAATTAAGGAAGATTGTGTCACAATAGGATGTCAATAATTACTGAAATAATTCTTGACCGACTTAATGGCTTGTTGGAAACGGATTGAAGTATTTGCATACTCAGATGTTGGGTAGCGACAGGAGTGGGAATCCCTTGCCAGCGCGGAGCATGGTTCGGCAGCGCAGGACGAGATATAGTCCAACTGACGCCAACTATATTGTGAGAGAAATTATGAACAGTTCAAAAATCACGGTGTATCATGGTGGTAACAGGCAATTATGGAAATTTTGTGTGCAAAGCATTTCATTTTTGAGTAATTTTATTTTGGAGCTACCTAGCATTATTTTAATTGGGATTTTAGGTGTCAAAATTTAGTATTCTTACGCCGATAAGTGCCCCAAACATCCCCGTGGAGCAGCTTTCCGCTAGTCAGTCAGCATCCATAGTCTCCTTGTGTCCAGACGTGTTTTAACTTCGCTCCGTTCTCGAGTACAGTTGTATTGAGCTAAGTGTATTCACCATTATATGTGAGAAGGAATCAAGTTTTTTAAACATATACTGAGTTGGAAAGTATTTGCAACCACATTATTGAGTTGATTAACAGATTAACATATTTTATAAGTATCAATCTATGCTGGGTTAAAGTGAGACTTGAAATTGTGCAGTAGATGCGTCAATTATGAAACAGTTTGAATATGTAGCCCGAAGAAGAAGTTAGACATTCTAACATGAATGTAAGCTGTATTTGAGTGGAGAATATTTTGCTTGCTACTTTGAGCAGTTAGTTGGTGGTTGAAACGTTGTGTGGAGAGGACACACTTTCAATATCTGCAGAGATTTAGGTCAGGGGGAGGCCAGGCCCTTCACAGCTGCTTTGTTGATACAAAGGGAGTGCAGATACCACGAAAGACTTCGCTGCATTAGAAGCAAACTTGAACTAGCGCACAGTACGTTAAATCATGCTTAAGTTACAAGGTATTTGAGCACAGCGTGTGTTGTACATATATTATAAGTGTTTAATGTTGAGTGTTATAACAAGTTGTTATATTTAGTATTATCATCAAGAGAAAACGTGTGTAATAGTGTTAATACGGGTGATAATTAGTATATAAGTAAACGTTGGACACAGGAAGAATGATGAATGGTGTTAATATGTCTGTCATGAGTCTGTAAAACAACATGACTGCCTCAAATCCTGGGTGATGCTGAAGTGCCAATAATGTGAGTACAAATCTCATATTTCTAATAGAATCTAAAGCTTTTCTTTGATAAAATATATCTTGATGTAAATAAATATGCGAGTGACAGTAGTATAATATGAAGACCCGAGAACACAGCCAGATAGTTAGAGTAATTTAGTTCATGATCAGTGTAGTTATTATTATTATTATTATTAATATCATGTGTGATATAGTTTGGAAGTACAATTTGATCTTTCAGTATCGACTAATATATATTTATTTTGAGTAATTTATAATAAGCGGTTTTTGTATACTTGCGCTATTATTATTATTATTATTATTATTATTATTATTATTATTATTATTATTATTATTATTATTATTAGTATTATTAGTACTTCAATTATGCAGATATTTTAGTTGGTTAATGTAGACGTAGACACCGTAGTAGATGAGGATGAAGTGAATTAATGATGAAACCATATATATGTGATAGCTACTGTCGACAATTCTGGTTGGTCGACAGTAACATATATATTTTTTTTGTTGCTGTGGCAAGTACCATAATTAAACAGTTGGGTGGACAATACTAATAATTAATTTTGGTTCGGGTAATTGAGGTGCTGTTGAGCAACAGGCACGATATTGGGTGACGGTAATATGTTTGAGATGTTCGAAGGTCCATATTTATGATCATATAGTGATACATAACGTTATTTACTGAAGTAAAGTATAAAAATAAAGAATATGGGGAACATATTCTGTAGTTTGACTGGAAATGAAGGTATCCAGCATGATAGCTGAGATGTTAATGAATTTATACAGAATGAAGTGGAAATGACTCCATAAATGAAAAATGTAGTGGAAAAATGAGCCAGTCAAAGATAATGTATGATTCAGAAGGACCAAATGATATTTATACTATTTCAACTGTGACACAATATCGCTTACTAAAATAGAAGTTATCGTACGCGTTGGAGTGCCATTTTAATATTATGTTGGCAACATTGAACACCCAACTGAGCTGTTATGAATGCTCGCTAGTAGGAACTACTTTCGTTGGTTACAACAAGTAATTATTAATATTATTAGTATATATATTTTTTGCTTGCCTCTTATTAGCAATCATTAGGTGCATTCTTTTTATTGTCTTTACACTGTCAGAGTATTCTACCGTATGTGGACCACAGTAATAATTGTTCTGAGTTGTAGTCAGTTTTCAGCGAGTTAAAAAACACTTGGACGCTGAAATGAACCAATAATTTAGTATGAGGATTTGTCAATGTACATTTATGTATATATTAGCACTAATTTATGCATTAGGTTATTGTTCCTGGCTGTGTTATCTCGCGTGGTGTATATAGTAGAATAATTTAGAATATATTTATTTTTAAGTGGGAGAGTATATTTTTCTCCGTATAAATTTAAGGTAACTAGGAAAAGGACACTCGCATCTATGAAAAGCAACGTTTTAGATTCTCATACAGCAACAACCAAGGTCCATCGTTTGAGTTACATGTTACTGAACTCTAAGGTTTAAAGTTATTGTTTGGTGTACCTGGAAAGAGGGTATTTAAAATTAAAATTTCATATGGGAAGTCAGTAACAGTTTTATTCAGATCAAGATTATTATTATTATTAATATTATAAAACCTGTTTTGGAAAAATGATGTTTATGGCTTTACACAGTGATTCAGGTATTTTGTTGAATTATAATCTGTCCTGGCAAATATTGTTTTATAGATGAAGAAAATTCAGTAAGCACTATTAATGTAATTTAGATAACCAATGGTATGGATTATGGTAAAATGAATGTTCTAAGGTAACAGACACAAATACATTATGGTTTATTAGGATGGTGGATTAGTAGTAACTGTATTTCTATGTCAGGTTAAAATTATTATTATTATTATTATTATTATTATTATTATTATTATTATTATTATTATTATTAATATTGGTTCTTATTATTTAATATCTTAACAGTGTAATTCACAGGCTATTTGGAAGGCCTAATAAGTATAATATTAATCATTGGAGACAGTCAATTGTGGATTTAATGATTAATTCAGTATTCACATTTTTATATTTTTTCTTTCCAATTTATCTACGGTTTGAATATTAACAGTATTGAATTTTGGTATGCAATTATTAATATTCTTAAGGATTTATCTAATGATAGCCAATAAAAAATATTCATTAGATTATATTATTATCATTAATATTAGTATTATTATTGCAATATTATTATTATTTCAATGCGTTACTAATTAATTTGATATTATGAGGTTGGAGGATTTGGAGTCATATAAATGATTTATAATAGTCAGCTACATAATTAATTAAGTAATTAGATTAAAATTTTAATTGGTTAAAATATAATTAATAATTTTTTATTACAGTAACTTCTGGTATGTTTGTTTGTAAACTTTTTATTTTTTTACTTGGGGAGTTAGTAATAACATTTCTGGACTATGATTTTTGGAGAATTGTCATATTATTTCAGTTATTATTATTATTATTATTATTATTATTATTATTATTATTATTATTATTATTATTATTATTATGATTACTATTTTATCACATTTTCATTTTGCTTTACAAAATTTATACAGGCATTTGTGATACATTGTGGAGACATTTCTGAGTTCTTTTAAATAGTTTATAATGCATTTCAGTGATATCATAAAAATTTTATTAATTTATTAGTATCAACATTTTATTTATTTAAATATCTCAGAAGTATCTGTTATTTTTTTATTTCGACAGACGATAAATAGTATTCCGACGATTAACTTGTGTTAGCCACATTTAATTTCATTCACATCGATATTAATATTATTATTATTATTATTATTATTATTATTATTATTATTATTATTATTATTATTATTATTATTATTATTATTATTATTAACAAATATTCTTATTGTTATTATTACTGTTATTTATTGATCCACATGCTATATAAACGCTACTATCCTAGTAATGTGTACAGTTACACTGATATCAAGTAATTGGGTGAACAAATCTGGAAATTATTATTTGATAAAAAAAATAATAATTAATTATAAATAGTTTTTAATTAACAAATGAGGCGGTCTTGTGTGTTATTAAAAAAATTTAGTTTGTACAGTTTCATAGTGTAATGATATGATATTAACAAAATTTTATTTCACATTTTATAAAATTATCTTCACTTTTTTTATTTTATCAATAAAATTTTATATACACATTTAAATTGAAATCAGTCTGTGTCGTAATTATCATAGTGAGTAGTTCTCCTAACGCACTATCCCTATGCATCCCTATTCGACGACAGGGGACTGATCGCGCCTGAGAAGAGGATCTCACACACCTTCGGTAAGTATTTTTTTTAGGGGCAGCCGAGGCAACATTTGACATCCAGTCAATACCGAAGGAGCTATGCGAGGGTGCAGTACAGACGGGAAGGTATCACCTGGCCAGAGAGAAGGCGTTACCTTCTAGGAGGTATCAAGTCGACTAGACTGTACAGAGAATTTTGTCTGGAGAGAAGTGTTATAAACTACATGGTACTAAATGTTCATAAATCAATTTAAAAGTGCGGGCAAAACAATTTTTCTGCGACAGGCATATCAAGACGAGTTATCTGACGTATTTAAAAGGAATTCTGTGGAGGAGCACGGGTTCAGTAGTAATAATAATAACAAAACTTAATTTCTTTGAATTTTTCTCAGCATGTTATTTTGTGTTTGTTTGCCCCTTATCGAAATATGGGCAATCGTAATCACGGAAAGTTTATTCCACCCCAACTGTCCATTATTTTAAAATGGGACTCGGCCGTACATAGAAGACAAACCATGCGATGCTTAAAATATTAGTGGAGATGCCAGAAGGGTAGCAGATTATTAACGGCTCTGCAGTAATCTCCTACTGTGCTGTGCTTTGAGATTATCAAATTTATTTCCAGGTGTAGCTGGCAGTACTTACTCTTCCCGTCCTTTGCCGTGGAAAAGTAAACCACATAAAGCACAGATTAAAGTACCCTGATACATATTCCATAATCACACACCAGCATACACATACGCACAAATCAGCCTGGCTCTCCCTTTTGATTTATTATCACTGTAAAATATAAACGAAACCCATGTCACATACTTTTTTATTGCGAGTTTGAAACAAGGTCGATACATAACCGATACATATCGCGCTTTGATTTTGAAAACATCAAACGTTGTGTACGGCTGCAGAGCTGCACATTTAATTCATAAGCCTCAGTTTGTACGCATTATTAATCCATTAGTACGAACATAATCTGTACCCTTTCCAACTAATATACACAATACAGTCAACTTAAAATTACAAGCGGAAAATCTTTTTTGTTTTTCTCATTATCAAAGCAACAATCACGTGGATCACTGCTTTAAATTCAACCGAGTGAACTGACTACGCGGTATGAGTCATGTAGCGGTAAGCTTACATTCAGAAGATGGTAACTGCGAACCTCACCTTTGACAACCCTGAGTATATGGTTTGCCATGAAATTTTATAATGTATCACTACAATAATAAATTGTGATTATATGTTTCTTTGTTTACAATTAAATAATTCTGGATGAACTTGCAGTGATTGAAATTTTTTTCTTGTAAATTTAAATTTGTTCCTCGGTTGATGGATTTAACTGACTTTCAATTTTATCAAAAATATGTAAGATTATGTAGGAACATTGAGGTTATACGGGGTTGCACGTTATGTTTTCAATCAAGAGTACTTGATATACTAGAAATGAGCTGGTAAAGACGTGTCCAGTTTAGCTAGAGGAATATTTTGGTATGATTCCCAGTAAAGGTTTAGAGAAATTTAGAAGTGGAACTTGCACTATATGACATTGGATTTCTGTCAGCCTACCACAAAAACTGAAAGCAAACCCATCTTCGTACAGGCCATGAAGGAGCTAGGTGGTGTGAAAGATGAAGGCTTCCACTTTCCGCAACCTACGCACTAAGTGGATTAGAACGCTTAGCTCTATGCCCGGCCGTCTTTGCTCTGATGAATTAACATGGTACTCACTATGGGTGCAGGTTGTGTGAACGTCAGTGTTATGTGCCATTGAACAAGTGGAAATCTCGTTTCTTAATATTTTAGACTTCGTGACGGGAAGCCGAACCCGCGACCATCCGGGTGAACCGAGCATGCCTTTACCACCTCGTCTAGGCAGCCCCAAACCTGAGTATTTCCTTGGAGAAGATTTTATACGTCCCTTAGCCAACCACTAAATACCTTTTGACGGAGAGGGTTTGAAAAGTAAAATAATTTATCTTCCACTCTTCCACTCTTTTGTTTTAGTTACTGATGTTAATGAAATTCAGTCGGTCTTCTGAGAAAATCCGCATTGTCCTAAAGAGTAACTTACGAGAAAAGCAAATACATTTTCCTACTGCCTACATACCATCAATAAGAAAGAAACCACATCTCAATTAACAACAGTCAGTGTTATGTTGATCAGTTCTGTATTTCAGTTTTATTGGCATAGTACACTGTCAGCCACGGACTTTAGTTTTCACCCCACTCGGCGTTATGAAGTCAACCAGTACTAAGTGAGTCTTTCTTTTCCAACTCCCTTTTATGCTCTCCTTTATCGTACTACTTTTCTTCGAATTTTCCATCCTGTTTCTATGGATATTTTAATTTTTCCTGATAATTATGGGTTGATGATCACGTGGTCCTGTATATTACAAAAATAATCACATCAATGACCACCATCGCTATTCTATTAGATATCCTGATGATCTGATGATTGAACATATTTCAAAGTCGGGTATGTTCTAGATTAATGGACTTCACGCTAAAAGCCTAAATTCATGGATATCTTTCTTATCAGACCCATTGTGGTAAAAATGTGTCTGGGGCCAGTGACCTTAAATGTTAGGCTCCTTTAAACAACAACCACCATCATTATCATCAAAAATGTATCTCGCATAAATGACCAGAAATTGTAGTTGCTAAAACTTTTGTCACGAACAGATTTTAGCGGGAACAATTATTTCCGGAATTATTGGATATTTTGAAAAATATCACGAATATCTCTGTTATTATTATTTTTTATTATTATTACCATTATTCGTGAGGTAAAGGTGCAAAAAGCACAAATCAGCGTAAATTATATTGTGCACAACTTGTACAATGTATAGTTTTCCAATACACCTAGGAGGAACTAGACGTTTTCTGTTTTGGTCGCACTAATATTGGTACGTCGCATTCTAATGCACTCTACGGATAGCCTGCCTCCGATCTTATGCACAGAGTTAAAAAATATATATCAAGCCGTTTTCCCGTGATGTTCACACAAACAAGCAAACAGATGGAGAGCCACAGCCGCACAGGCAGACAAAAATTGCTAGTGAGCCCACTTTCAAATTTTGTATTCCTAATCCGAGATAAATCGCAGTATGAAGTCAAAATTTGAAAACAAAAACAGAAAAATATCTAATTTTATTTATATAGATAATGGATGGACATGTGGTGTTCTTCTCTGTCTTATCTCATAGTACTAGTACCCATGATAACTCACTTACCCCAGAAATGTAAATATGAGGTTTATCAAATGACCAATTTAATTGGTTTTATGTCCCACTAATCACTTTTACGGTGATATATAAATTGGTGTACGAGTCCAGTTTTATTAAAGCATGAAATACCAGGCCTATTTTTTGCAGAAGATATCCCTGATGACGGTAACGGCCGGAGGTATGCAAAAGAGTATCAATGCTGTGACAGAATTATGTAAAATGTTGTCCTTAAAATTAGCATTTCTACGGCGAATTTTTTTTTATTGGTACATAGGTTGGTAAACGAGCGAAGAATTAACAATGGCTGATAGATGGTTGTAAAGCAGAGGTCACTGACAGATTAGAGTACTTGTGAATATGTAACTTACAGGAAATAATGGGAGGGCCAGATAGCCATAAATGTATTATAGATAGTACAAGAAAGAATGAGATAACAGTGTTAATTAGAATATTGCCTATTATTGTTATGGTTGTTGTCATTGTCGTTGTTATTATAATTATTCCTTAATGTAATTAAATGTTAAATTGGATGTGAATTGTTTAAAGTTCCCATTAGATCAAATGTTCTTTCGTCAACTACTGGGGTTCAGTAACTGTAGGCCGAGAGAATTCACTCATTCATTCATTCATTCATTCATTCAATAATTAATGTGCTCTCCAAGTTAGTAGTAATCCATTTCTGCAAGGGAAGAGATGTTATTAATTCAATCATATTTAATTCATTCATTCATAATGTCTAATGTAATTGAAGGGTAACTGTGTGTAGACTAATGTAATAAATAAATAAATAAATAAATAAATAAATAAATAAATAAATAAATAAATAAATAATGTTTATGGATTTCGGAGATCCCAGAATGATGAAGTTTTTTCATGGCATTTCTTTTACGTCCCAGCAAATATATCAACACGAGGCTGACGTATTTGGCCACTTTCAAATACCAGGGTGCACTGTTGGTTTACCGGCATTAACTGATCGAATGAAAGTCTTTATTTCAAGAGTACAGGAATAGTTTCTCTACGTCCTATCCACGGATTGTTTCTACATCGGAAAACTTTGGAGGCAAAAGATATTCCTAAGGGCCTAAAGAACGTAATGAACTGAGTTGCTGAAAGGGTTAATTACATTTAAAGTACAGCTCTCAAAACTAGAATTCTCAAAGTCATGTGCCAGCTGTTCACGATACACTGGTCCTTGATACCGAAATTCGTTGGCTGTCCAGAGGGAAGGTACTCTTCACATTTTATGAACTTAAAAATGAATTGTTACAATTGTTTTCCGCAGAAAATCCTGAGATTGCTACTTTCATTAGTGACGAAACACGGTGTTCCAAAGCTGCTTACCTATCTGATATTTTTGGACGTTCGAATAATCGTAATGCTAGTACGCCAGGTACATCAATTGAAAAGCCGAATGGATTTTTAAGAAAAATATAACGTGGAAGTCAAAATTTGAAAAGGGTGAACTTGAGATGTTTTCTCTTACAGCTGATTCTGACATTTGTTCAAGTCTGATTTTCTTTCTGTGTTGAAAGATAAAATGAAGCACATTTTCCTTCCCTCAACGTGAACGAATGCGACTGGGTTCGCAATCGCTTTGCCGTTATTACTGAGGATTCAAAACACTTACCATTACAAGAGGTAGAAGTGCTGACTGTATTTTAGGCTGATTGAACTTTGAAGCTCAAATTTAGGGAAGCAACGCCACTTCTCTTCTGGATTTTAGCGAAACGTGAGTTCCCAGTGTTATCAAAACATGTGTACTACTTCCGTTTTCAACGGAAATCTGCGCGAATAGGGATTTTTAGCACTGAATAACATCAGAGATCAGAAACGTTGGTGACTTTCTGTAGACCAAGAATTGCGGGTGCGTTTATATCGTATTCCTCCACGCATTGAACAATTTTGCAGAAGTAAACAAACCTATGTATCACACTAAAATGCTACACTAGTGTAATGTTATTGACATGGCGTTCTCAATTTTTATTTTGTATGCAAGTATTTTCAGTTCTCCAAAATTAATTAATAATACTACTGAATTTTTTAATACACAAGCCAGTTTTTATGTGTTTGCACTTATCCGAAAATGTTTCTCGTGGAATACCTACAGTCTAGAAATTCCACGGCACACTAGTACTACGAGGCACACCCTTCGCATAGTACTGATCCATAATCACGTACATGTATACATAAAAAGCATATTGTCGAATTTTTTGTCGAAGACTCTGGACTCCAATTTTCAATGACGTTTCAGTTCAAAAGTCTTTGCAACCCTCGGATTCAATGGCACAAAAACCTTGATTATTTCAAATCCACGTCGAAAATCAGTTATCAACCGATAATTTCTTGCGCAGTTGCTTCAAACATGTGAGCTAGTTGGTAGGTTCATCGCTGGCTCATTACCTGTACCGTCTATTACGCTGTGTTTACCAACCCTCCTGGCTGGCAGGGCGTGTTTGTTTTGAGATGAGTTAATGCACGGGACCTCTCTACGTGTTATGTCCAGCCACCATTATGTGTTTACCTCGTATGTTGTTCCCTGTTTACTTAAGCCTGTCTCTACTCCACGGAATAACTCCAGTATAAGCTTAGCCAAATGTGCTATTTCAAGCGAAACGTTTCATATACGGTAGCTTCTCTCGTCATTTCATTCCCCAACCCACACAAATTCAAAACAGTAATATATCAAATAATATGCCAACAGGACGCAATAGAATGCTTCAAAATTATTCGAAATGTTCCTGTAATACTCAGCCTTTAATAGAGCCGAGAGAATTTCCCTCTGGTTTCTCGTCTATTCCTGGCCAATGTATGTGGGACTTCTGAAATACGAAGCCACGTCCCTGTGGATTTAATGTAAAACTGTAGATCCAGTATTAACAGTCACATAAAATCACAAGCGTCCGCTATATTTTTAGTAAAAATGTGTTTGAGTCATCAGTCCATGGACTGGTTTGATGCAGCATTCCATACCACCCTATCCTGTGCTAACCTTCCCATATCTAGCTAACTGCTACAACTGCTCTAATCTGCTTGTCATATTCATCCCTATTGTTCTTGCCTCTTACACTTCCCTCAAAAATCAACTGAACAAGTCCTGGGTGTCTTAAAATGTGTCCTATCATTCCATTTCTTCTCGTCAAATTTAGCCCCAACGATCTCCTCTCACCAATTCGATACAGCATCTCTTCATTCGTGATTCGATCTAACCATATCACCTTCAGCATTCTTTTGTACCACCAAATTTCAAAAGTTTATATTCTCTTACTTTCTGAACTAGTTTTCGTCCATGTTTCACTTCCATACAATGCCATGCTCAAGACGAAAGTCTTCAAATACGACTTTCTAACTCCTATATCATTGTTCGGAATGAGCAAATTTCTTTTCTTAAGAAAGACCTTCCTTGCTTGTGCTAGTCTGCATTTTATGTCCTCCTTACTTCTGCCATCGTTGGTTATCTTACTGCCCGAGTAACAATATTCCTCTACTTTCTACAAGACATCATTTCCTAATCTAATATTACCTGCATCACCTGACTTCGTACGACTGCACTCCATTACTTTTGTTTTGGACTTGTTTGAAAATAAATAAATCTTTTACTTCTTACCCATACCATTCAGCGATTTCTCCAGGGCTTCTGCAGTCTTGGATAAAATAACAATACCATCGGAAAATCTCAGGGTTTTGATTTCCTCTCCTTGGATTTTAATTTCCTATATTTCTTAATAATAATAATAATAATAATAATAATAATAATAATAATAATAATAATAATACCTAGGTCGAGTCATAAGTCATGGCAACTATATTAATTTTTTCTCGTGAATAGAAGACAACATGGAAAATCTAAGATATGCATTTGGAAACGTACGGTATGCACTTGCGTATGATGCCTCTAGATGGTGTATGTAAACAACAGTGTAAGTCTAAGCAAGCTCCCAAGTTCAGTGTATGAATGAGAGCGTTCAACGTTTGTATATTAAAATAGCAGTTATCTGTGGCCGAAATACACGCCAATGCCATGCAGAGATGCGGGAAACATTAGGTGTGCATGCCATGCCCTATAGAACAGTGGCGAGGTGGGTGGAGACGTTCAAACGGAGTAGAGTATCAACTGCCGAATTGCCTCGCCCAGGCCGTCCAGTGTCGATGGACAAAGATGTACCGATAATAGTGATCTTTCTTTTGGACAACGCCATAATCCTACACGATGAAATGAAATGTCGTATGGCTTTTAGTGCCGGGATATCCCAGGACGGGTTCGGCTCACCAGGTGCAGGTCTTTCTATTTGACTCCCGTAGGCGACCTGCGCGTCGTGATGAGGGTGAAATGATGATGAAGACAACACATACACCCAGCCCCCGTGCCATTGAAATTAACCAATTAAGGTTAAAATCCCCGATCCGGCCGGGAATCGAACCCGGGACCCTCTGAAACGAAGGCCAGTACGCTGACCGTTCAGCCAACAAGTCGGACATCCTACACGATAACGCGACAGCTCCCACAGCAGCCATGGTTCAGCGTCGCTTACAATGGTGGGGATGGGAGGTTCTTCCACACCCGCCTTGTTCGCCTGATCTGAGCCCATGTGACTATGATATAACCCCCAAAGTCAAGAAGCCATTACGAGGACATCGTAACAGCATTTCGGTGAGTGGTGGCACGCGTTAGCGATACACATACAGGGAATTGTATTCAGCGCCTGCCCCACCGCTGGCAACGCACATTGGAAACCTTTGGTGATTATTTCGAAGGTCTATAACTAGTGGAGAGCTGTTCTTTGTACGTAGTCTTGTGTATTTGCTGTCTATACCGTAATAAAATAATGTTTACCAATGGCCAGCGTTCTGTCACTTTCCTATGAGAATCTCCTGAAGTCAGAATTTGTCTTCAGGTACTATGTGTAAGTACATGCTCTCTATTTCCAAATGCATATCTTAGATTTTACGTGTTGTCTCCTGTTCGCGAAGAAAACATAGTTTTATGACTCGAACCTCGTAATAATAATGGTAACGTTGAGTGACTGGCACCCTTAACGTCAGCTCCTTGGTTTCAGTGAATCTGCGGATGTATTCGAAGGAAGTGAGCGGTAATGTAGCAACAGAGAGGTACCTTTAGAGTTAACTACCATTTCAAGTGTAATTTTGTGTAATCCTTGAGTCAGCATGGGTCAATGCTAGCAGTCCAGCAGATACGGGAAATGCAGTAGTACAAACAGGCACTGATGGATCCTGCAAGCTACGGTAAGTTTCTCGAAGGAATTATAGAAGACGTATCTGAACGGGTGTCTGAACTTGTAGTGAAAAAATAGGAAAAGTCCTTGTCATTGTAGTTCAACACGAGTATTATAGAGGAGCTGAACCTCTGATAAGATAGAAAGGAAAGGGAAATGATTAATCATAAAAGGCGATAGGCTCAACCTAGCGCAATGTAGTCGGAGAAACAGTGTGATTTTTGGAATTAATACAACACCAGATGAACATACTGATGTAATTACAGTTACTATTTTCTGCGGCATACTGTAAGTGTGAATTCCAGTGCAGCCACCATGTCGGTCGTCAGAGTGACAAGCCTCAACCGTTTATCGTGAAATTTACCTAGTACAGGTTAAAGCAGTGTGTGTACACCAATTAAAGGAAACTTAAATGCACCAAAATCACTAATCGAGAGGACCTAAAATTCACTAGACTCTCAGTTCTGAATGTTACAGTCGAGCGGTTTGGATTTATAAACGTATAATTCTCTCAAGGCGATCTTATAAATGACAAGACCTGATGGTTTAAGAATTAGCATCACGGAGCGAGAATTTTCCGTGTGCAGCTCTGAGTTTGCATCCGGGAGATAGTGGGTTCAAACCCCACTGCCGGCAGCCCTGAAAATGGTTTTCCATGTTTTCTCATTTTCACACCAGGCAAATGCTGGGGCTGTTCCTTAATTAAGACCATGGCAGCTTCCATCCCACTCCTAAGCCTATCCAATCGTCGCCATAAGACCTATCTGTGTCGGTGCGACGTAAAGCAAATTGTAAGAATTAGCATCAATCGTATAAATGAACTGACAAACTGAAGAGTAATAAATGTGATATACTTAATCGATTTGAATGAACAATTAGATTTTGCGCAGTTTCCTTCCATTTCCAGCATAAGCCAGTAACCATAACATGTGTTAATTGAAATCTGTAATACCACTAAATTATTATATTAGTTTTCCTAATTTACAATTTTGTGCATAAGATTTTTTGGTTGTTAATCTTTGCCTTTTTTGGGGGGTTAATTTCTGATTTCATCCCGCATATACTGTGAAAAATAATAAATCTATTTCTGTTACTCTCCGACCTTTTGACCAGGTGCAACTCTGTCAACAGGGGCGAATAACGGTTCCGCTGTGCCTGTTTATAAGTCACTTCTGTCTGACTTAAATGATGCAACTGAATCATTTTACCTACGTGATGCACATGATATTTTATTCTCGGAAACGTTGTTGAAAAATGTGCTCCTAATTCATTGCGTATTTTAAAATGGATTTTCCATCGAAAATTTGACTGTGAGGGAAAAATTGTGGGAAATATATGTGTGCATATTTATATGTAACGATTTAAAGTTCACAGAACGCAGAACATGTACTCTGCGAAACCTGAGTTAATGTTTGTTGAAACTGAAGCGTTATTTCAGGTGGTGGCGAATCAGGCACACTTCAGATCTAGAGGAAGTTTTGATGGATTTTGTCTCCATACGTGAGCATATTTTGGTACTAGGAGACTTTAACACCAACTTTATAAAATGCAACAATGAGACCTGGCACCTGACCAACATTTTTATCTTGCAATGGACGACATTGCGCCTAGGACTGACGTACCACTCTAATACTTCCCACAGTTTACTTAATTTGATAGCAATAAACAATACCGACTGGATCATGGTACATGAACCTATTCATGGAATTCGTGGAATTTTCGATTGTGATTATCTTCACTCATAATTCATGAACAAAAATCGAAAACAGTCACTTTCAGAGATTTTAAAAATCATAAAAAATGATGTCCTCACTGAGGATGCTCATTCTACACCATGACACACTGTTCGGCATCTGAATGGTATTGTTGATACATCTCGTTACTTTAGTTACCTTCTGCGTCACTGTGTAATAGACACGACCCACCGTGAACATTACGGATAGCTCACCCGGCAGCTCCTTGTCTAGACCAAGATGTAAGTGGATGAATGACTTATATAGAGAGGACCTATAAAATCAACAGTATAAATATACGTTAACTGTAAATTTTGAATATTACAGGAGACAAGGATCAAGGAGGAAATAAACATAAATGATTTGTAACACCCTCAGCTAAAAACTAACGACATAGCTAAGCTATGGAAATCAGTGAAAGGTCTAGTTTTACGTAAGGCTTTCGTAAGCAGCGAACTAACTGACAGTACGGGTAGTGACGACCATAGCATCCACTGTGCGGCAAGACGGAATCCATTAGAAAAAAAAAATTAAAAAAATATTTGAATGAAATTAAATTAGATCATAAACCAAATATTGAACAAACATTTTTATCTCAGTCTCACCCTATCAAGTGAAGGAAGCCTTCCTATTATATCAAGTGCTACTGGCTGTGACGTATTAATTTTAAGGGGACACGTACACCAAATCCTTCAAAACTATCACTTTAATTGTTTTTGATGAAATTGCTAGGTTATTACTTTATGTAGGGAATATTGTCCTAAAAGGATTTACTTGACTTCTGTACCTAAGTGCACTTAATACCTAACACTTGCCAGTCATGTGCCATACCCCACTCCCTCTTCATATATTGCTTCTTTTTCATCTTCCCTGAACTCTTTACGTCTATTTTCCCATTAATTTGACGGTATCACATTCAGGAGTACTGAAGAAGGTTGTGAAGCGGCATTTCCGGTTGGTCAAGCATGGCGATCACAGCGGAAAGTCAGTTTTGTTCTTCGAGATACAGTGCGAGGTTTCGTGTTGCGAAATTCAATCGTCATTTCAGAGACTTCCCTTTTCCACGAAAAAAAAATATAGCTTTTTCTCTGGAACTACTGAAGGTATTAATTTGAAACGAGATGTACTGGCATGCCAAACATTTTTCTCCAAGGAAATGAGAAAACATGTCATTTTAGAGTTTAATAAATATGAGCTTTCTTATTTAATAAACGAAATAGGCACAAAATTATAACCGCCAGCTGGCATTAACTCATTAAGTTCTTAGATATCACTAAAAACGTACAAGGCCAAGGACCTCCGCGTTGCTGGGGAAAAGACATCAATATGACCAAAATTCAAACTTGAAAAATCGTTCTTTCAAAAACGTTTTATCTAAATTAACTGACGAATGTTTTTAACTAAGAACAATTTATTTTCAATCACTGTGCAAATGTTCATGATTCTAACTCAAATAATGACCATGTTACAGAGAATTTAGTAAATAAATGAATTTTCGTGCACATTTACCTTTAAAATGTTGATCAATATTCTAGATATTTTTCCACCTACCGAAACTCACGTAATTAGCACATCCATTAAGCCCGGGATTTTTCCTATGCAGCAGAAGCAAGTTTTCGCCAGATCGAAAGAATATAAAAATAATCCTACTTTATCTGAATATTTACGACCTATATGTATATTACCTTTGCTGTCAAAAATTCTTGAAACATCAGTTCATCAGCTGATTTCCTGTAAAAATATTTATTAATACGGAATGTGCCATGGATAACGGTCTCCTAATAATTTTAATACTATTATGTTTAGCTAAAGTCTTCGACTGCGTGGGTAAAATTGTTTTCTGTCAAATCATATTCAGTGTGTTTATATTGCGGAAAGAACATCCTCATGGAAGCTGGTTGAGACAGGGACGCCTAAGATTTCTGCTGTAATTTCTCCTTTTCTCTTGTCCCACTATCTTACAAGGGAACGTCGGCAATGGGTTAAGTCGCCGATCGCAATGAAACTTGGAAAACACATGGAGGTACACGTAAAAACGATGTCGGCATCAATTTCGGGTGCCAATATTTATTAGGGCGTTAACTACGGGGCCTAAAAGTAGTGACATTTCAAATTTCGCGCGATCAGGGATGAATACCTGCTGGCTAATGCTAAGCTAGCACACTGTGTACCTGGAGACACGCCTCTGCACCTCCTCCCCTCCACGCTTCAATTCATTCGCTACCGCGTGTTTCCCTTCTCCCCGCGCTTGCCGGCTGCGGTGGCGAACGAATTGGTGCGGGAGGGCAGGAGGTGCAGAGGCGTGTCTCCAGGTACGCAGTGTGCCAGCTTAGCACTGGCCAGCAGTCATTCATCGCTGATCGCGCGGAATTTGAAATGTCGCAACTTTTAGGCCCCGTAGTTAACGCCCTAATGAATGTTGGCACCCAAAATTAATGCCGACATCATTTTTACATGTACCTCAATGTGTTTTCCAAGTTTCATCGCGATCGGCGACTTAACCATTGCCGATGTTTCCTTGTTAGTGATATTTCAAAAAAATATTGAAAATTGTAAATATAATTTATACGAAAACGATTTGCAGTTAAAAATTTGGATCTAATGCTGGATTAAAATATTGACTGGACAAAACACGTAACAGTTATATGGCCAAATATATTTTTCTGCCTTTACTCACTTAAAAGATAGAAAGATTTAATTCCTTTAACTTCAGAGAGCTGTTGGTACGACAGATAGTAATGCCTTTGTTTGACTATTGTGACGTTGTGTAGGGTAGACTAAGTGGCGTCCTGAATAATGGGCCTAACTGTATTTGCTTCATATTGAAGATGCCAAAATTCCATCATATAACTCATACATACCGCCAGCTTAAACTAAAATACCGTCGTAGTCAATTTGTTACTAATTTTCGTGTTTACATTTGTTATCAGACATGGTTTTGCTCAATAGCAGGATTTATAGCAGAAGCAACGCCATGGAAAGAAAGGTATAATAATAATAATAATAATAATAATAATAATACAGTTGTGTCTTATGTTCCTTCATTATTGTAGATTTTCAGTTCCTGCGGGTTATAGAAATTTAGTCCTATAAGGGTTCTCTACCTTTTCTAGAGACCATTGACAAACCCATGATGGTGCAATAATGCAGTTTGAAACACTCGAACATCACCCACCTCAGCTGGGATCTTACCCATTACTTTGTACAAAGAAAAGGACAACGATCAACCGACAGTGTCACTGAAGCCCACAGAAGTTTAACATTTACTCGGTTCTAAAACTTGGTAGATTATTCCTTTTAGTGAAAAAATAAATGCCTAGGCTTTAATACTACACTCATGTTCATAAAAGACAGAACATCTTGAAAGACTAGAGACAGGAACTTCATATTCATAGGAAGAGGAAAAGCATGACTTCTATATCAATGGAGATATCAACTAAAGGGAAAGTTATGAAAAACTGGAATATCTCACAAAGAACAACTGATGAAAAAAAGGTGGAGGTACAGAATAACGATGATCGTAACACCAGTAGGTGGAAGCAATACCAGATTCAACTATAATACTGTGATACCCTTATGTGTGCTCTGTTAAGTCCTTAGCCGGGAGGCTGGTTGGATCTTCAAAAAGTACCATCAAAGGAATATCTCGGTAATAGTGGCCCCATTTCTGCAAATATTAATACACATTAAAAGTAGTAACACTATTATCACAATCTACACTTTCGGTTTCCTGTAATGAGCTTGGGCGTGTACAGTGTGTTTCAGAAGAGACTAATCTTGTATCCTACACATCTATAGATACAGTATGTGTAAAATCTCCACAGAGTCTACACATCCACAACCTACCAGTACGCTGGCTACCGGCTTCATGAAAATGGACGCTATGCTCACTAAAAGAGAACGAGTTAAGGTGTACTGGAAAGACATCCGCAACTTTTATACGTCTCTCGGGCTGGAGTATTAAACATAACATATAGGAAGGAAGAATTCCTCTCACGCTTAGTCGTAAACTATCATTTTATTTATAATAGGTCGAGGTGTTAGCGATCTCTGGAGTTGTACTTTAAAGTCTATAGTATCATGCTAACTAGCTTAGAATACATCGATGTACTCATCGACATTCATTGGCTCCGGAACGGGTTCCCTAGAAGTTAACTCGAGTTACTTTCGCTGTCTGTACATCTGAGCATTTGTAAGTTTGGAATTCTTTTCTTCGTTTCGAAGCCCTACATCGTTAACTACCCATCTTGCTGCATATGCCTCAATATTGTGAATTTTCTCTCTTCACTGGCTCGCAAAGTTTATAATTGATCTTATGTAATGCTTATTATTGGACAATTGGCACTATAGCCTTGATTATTATAAATAGTTTAATACTGCCGCAAATATTTTATCACTTCACATTCTCTATTTACACTACCTCGGCTGCCACGTGACCGTCCAATTTGTGTCTTAACTACTCTCATTTCCATGCATCGCGAATAATTTCACCTGTTCTAAGTCAAGGTCACGTCTGAAACATTGTTCTTGGACTGTAGAATAGTATTTATTTCATTGGAATATATCTTGTAGTGTATAAATTATAGCCGAAATAAAACTTTCTCCAAGAGTTGTCAGTCGACCTCCTGGGATGGCACCTCAGTACTGGATGGAAGTTACAGACGTATTCACACCAAGAAAGAAGTGAACAGGTTGTGTAAGAGCCACAATCGCAAGGTTTATGGTGTGGAGTACATCTTTCTGACAGAAATGAAGCAGTTCAAATTAGATACAACAACGACGCTTAAAGTTGCATTGGACCACTTCCAATTCCTCTCAAACTCGGCCGCTAGACGTGCCCACTCCGCTCGGGCCTGGTCATCTTCCACTAGAGATGGTCAGAGATGGTCTGCGAGAGATTCCAAACGATTGATTTGTCATCTACAGCCTACTCCCACAAGCTCCACAATAGCAGAAGTAGTACTGGGCTGTGCGTTTCCATGCGCGGATGCTTCCAGTTTGTTGAGCTACTGGTACTTCTGGTATGTTTTGCTGCAAACATCTTGGAGGTATCCGATTCCACTTAGTTTCTGATTCCTTTTGGCCTAAGGTATTTAACGCAACTTTGAATTTTAGACTGATCTGGTCACTAAGATATGGACGTTTTAGTCACAAATGTTAGTCGACAAATATAATTACATTTACAACACTTTAGCACGGGGGATTCGTCTGGCGGCAAGGCCTACTCTACAAGCTGATGAATATCAATCCATGCCAACAAATTACGAAGTTTATTGATAACATGATTGGAAACAGAGGATTTCAAGTTATTATGGGAAACAAAACCAGTGGCCAGAAATTCCTCCCAAATGGTCTCCCTCAAGGTTCTGTTCTAGCCCCACTACTCTTTAGCCTTTACATTGCTGATATGCCAGAAACTGTCAGCAAAAAGTTTGGATATGCTCATGATTGGGCCATTGCAACTAGGCACACTCACTTCGAACCCATGGAAGAAACTCTAACATCTGATTTGTCTGTGCTTGCAGAGTATTTTCGTAAATGGAGGCTTCGACCTAATGCATCAAGAACAGAGGTGACTTGTTTCCATCTCAACAACAGACAATCCATTAGGACTCTGGAAGTCTACTTTTGTGGTACACAACTTACCCACAATAAGGAACCAACATATCTGGGAGTCAAGCTAGACAGGACCCTGTCGTTTAAATCACATCTCACAAAAACTGCTGCGAAACTGAGAACAAGAAACAACATCATACAAAAGCTTTGTTGAACCACGTGGGGATCATCCGCCACAACTCTGCGAACGTCTGCGTTGAACTTGGTATATTCTGCGGTGGACTACTGCGCACCAGTATGGTTGAATAGCGCCCATGCTAACAAAGTTGATGTCCAACTTAATAGTACTATGCGCATTATTACAGGAACAGTCAGGTCTACTCCCACCATCTGGCTGCCTGTCCTAAGTAACATACCACCCACTAACCTGCGAAGGAAAGTAGCTTTGATCAGAGAATACAACAAGATCCTAGCAAATTCTGGACTACCAGTACACTCTGACATCTCAGACCTCAAAATCAAACGACTTCGTTCGAGACATCCACCTCTTGCAGCCGAGATCAATCACATCGGGTTCAACATCACAGATTCCTGGAAGGAAGAATGGATGCAAAATGCTCCAGCTACATGCCTGGAAATGCCATGCATTGAAAAGACAGTTCCAGAGTTTGATCAATCGCGCAAGGTATGTTCAATGCTCAACCGACTCAGGACGGGACACGGAAGATGTGGGGATTCACTTTTTAAATGGCGAATGCTCTCCTCGCCGCTATGCGACTGTGGGGCACCGCGACAAACTATTAAACACATCAGGGAGGAATGCAGCATCAGAGCATATGGAGGGCCATATGAAGACTTCTTGATGGCAACCACAAAGTATTGAGTACATACAAGATCTAGATATTTGTTTGTAGATTGGTTCATTGGTTATTTTAGTTCATTTGTAATAACGTATTTGTATGCCATATGCTAAATAATAATAATTAATGTTACTCCGTCGCGACGACCTCGATTCCAAAACAAAACAACGGAAACGGAAACGTTACCGATTATTGAAACAAATTTCAAATAATATTTCCAACCTTCAGCTTCTTATCCATGCGTTAACCAATTAGATATGTATAATAGCAAAAGTATAATGCCAACTACACTATGGGTACATTCGTATGTGACGTTCGATATTCTACACGGGACAAGTACATGGACGAAACAAAAGTCGTCAAAGAAACCCCGAGGGGGTCCACAGTCCTGACGGACCTTGACCTATCAAGTGACCGATGCTCAATCCGTAGGCATGCAGATTACTAGATGATGTGTGATCAGTGCGGCCAATTCTGTCGGAACTATTATTTCATCGTCAGACAGTACCTCAGTTGTTGTCACTTAGGATGTAGATTTCAAATGAGTCAGATAAGAATTCCTGATCTGGCCAGGAATCGAATCCAGGTCCTCCGGGTAAGAGGCAGGCACAATACCCCTAGACCGTAAGGCCGGTCCTATGCCCACTCGTTGTTGTTAAAAAATACGCGTGGGGACAGGGAAGGGTCAGTTTCACTGGGTTTTCTTAACAACGTCACCCGGCGCAAGTCCTGGTTGGTATGAGAGAACTATAGATACTCAATTCAATACAATACTATTTACATTTGTCCTGTGGTAATTACCTTGAGAGACGAGTGCCGTCTTGGTGAGCAACTGTCGTGTCAAAAAAATAAATTAAAATCAATTAACTGACTTTATATTTAAGGCTGTGATGTTATTAATGTGATCACTGTGAAGCATTTAAGAATTTAAAAAAAAAATCCCTACCAGTCTGCATATCTTTAATTGAAACGAGGTTCAGTCCCACCGCAAATGAAAACAATGATTCTAAGAGAACTGAACAAGACCGAGATGTAAAAGGTAAGGGCCTGGTGAGTTGACCGTGCGGTTAGGGGCGCGCAGCTGTGAGCTCGCATTCGGGAGATAATGGGTTCGAACCCCATTGTCGGTAGCCATGAAGATGGTTTTCCGTGTTTTGCTATTTTCACATCAGACAAATAATGGGGCTGTACCTTAATTAAGGCCACGGCCGCTTCCTTCCCATTCCTAGACCTTTCCTGTACCAACGTCGCCATAAGACCTATCTGTGTCGGTGCCACCTAAAGCAAAATGAAAAAAAAAATGTACGGAAGCCGATGCGGCCCAACGCTACAAGTTGCAACTGAGTTCACCTAATAGCATCCGTCTAGCCGATGGAGTTAGGAAAACCGGAAAACACTCAGGATGTAATCGAGTCGCTGAAAATAAGAAATAGTGTGATTTCACAACATTCACTAGAGAGGAGTGTAACCAACTTTTCTCACTCACTTCTCTGTAATATCCAGCCAACACCCACTCGACACATTCTACGCCCAAATCACCTGCAGCCGTGGCTTCGATACAGCCCCTGCCCACTTGGCATTATTAGAACAGATGTGGCAGGTCGAACTACATTCCATAGAGAAACATTCGCTATAATTTGAAATATGCATATTTCTTTACTCAGAGAGAAGTTCCTCCTTTCTTAACTTTTGAGTGTAAATAAAAATTAGTGGTCCAATAACATTTTAAATCGTATTTTACATCTTTGGAACTTCAATCCAAAAAAAGTATTAAAGTTTGTACGATTTGTATGATGATTTTAGGTGGGTTTTCTTCCATGAGAATAAAAATGATTTAAATACTTTTTTGTTTCCACTCTTCATATATTTGATACATTTAGCCGTATGTTGAGATGTGAGCTGACGTTGTTTCTGAGGTGTTTAAGTTCTTTTCCAATTTGCTTAACGTCGTACCGACACAAATAGGTCTTATGGTGACGTTGGGAGAGGTAAGGCTTAGGAATGGGGAAGGAATCGGCCGTGTCCTTAATTAAGGTACAGCCCCAGCATTTGCCTGGCGTGTTTCATTTCGGAGCCACGCTGCTCATGCTACACAGCGGGGTCACTAATATTAATAAAATCTCCAGTACATTCCATGGAAGACACCCGATGTGTGTGTGTGTGTGTGTGTGTGTGTGTGTGTGTGTGTGTGTAACGCACTTCTACTACTGCACATGGTAGGAAAATAAGATTTTGGTGACTGATCACTTTGAATAAAATACAACGTCGGGAATCGATAAATAAAGTTCCTCTAACCCTGTCTCCAGACGTGGTTGTTTAAAACTGAACATGTTTTTTTTAAAAAAAAGGAAGATTACACATACGTGGGGAGGAACACCCAGGGCGCATGGTTAGCCCACACACGAGAGAGGGAAGGAGAGATAGAGAGAGATATGTGGGGTCAGAGTTCATCGACCACAACATCCCCGCTATTACTATGCTACAAAAACAATACACCGTCTATAAAGTCACTTAACCTCTTGTCTGTTCACTTATGCTCTGTAAGCGATAACTCTCTATCTAACAACGTAGTAAAACTTAAAAGTCATTAAATCAATGAATACACCATCACTATTCCCCTGTGGAATATTTTACGACTCTCCCGCTACTATATGAATTTATTTAAAGATTCTTAAACTGTGACACTGCTTATTAATAGATTCTTAGGTGCTTAATTTTATATATACAGGGTGGGCCATTTTAATCTAACGGATTTTGAAATAATTTCCACTCTCATAAGTGGGGATGGGGTGCGTCGATGAATAATGGTGCCCCACGATACCGATTTTGAAAATATCGTTTACACTTATTTTTACTTTTTCTGACATGTGTTTTTCTCGAAATATCCCCATTTTTAAAGATTTTTAACCAATTTAATTTTTGTCGATTACAGCGCCATCTGTCAGCCAAAATGACTTTAATCATAGGTCAAATTGGGGTAATTTTGTTCTGGGGAATCCAAATATGCAATAAATATAGGGGTTCCTATTTAAGATTTCCTTCTCCCCCTTCCTCCATCCCCAGGTTTCCTGGGTAGGAGGTGGAGTTTGGTATCATTGGATGTCCCCTTCCGAAACAAGCACCTTTTTCTTTGAGCCGATGTGTAGTTTTCGAGATATTTACTCCGATAGATTAAAATGGCCCACCCTGTATGTGCTAAAATAGTGTTGTCGTGACTCTAATTAAGAGGCTAGGGTTAATGCTGTCAGTTTGATGCCCAGTAAGGAATGTTTCCTAAACTATTTAATTCTTATATACGCAAAGAACACGCATACGAAACACCACTAACCCAGTCACACATCCACTCATCAAGATATCTCAGGAACTACTAAACTGGACTTGCATACGGGAGAGATAGTTGCTTCAAACCTCACTGTTGGAAGCACTGAAGATGGTTTCCTCGGTTTCCCATTTTCAAATCGCTCGCTTCCTTCCCGCTCAAAGCCCTTCCCTATCACATCGTCGCCGCAAGACCTATCTGTGCCGGTGCGATGTAAACCAAACCGAAATCTGGCTGAATGACTCGTTAGGACATTCCTCATCCCGACGCGCAGGTTGTCTACGGGCATAAAATCAAAAGACCTGCATCTGGCGAGCCGAAGTTGTCTTCGGACACTCCCGGCACTAAAAGCCATGCGCCATTTCATTTCATTTCACTGCAATATGCACACCTACATCCATAATCTCAGTCATTTTGGACAATATCTGTTCCACCCCTTCTGAGTAACATGACAACAGGGTCTTTAAATTGGACTTCAATGGCATCCAAAGAGTCACTTTTGATCTCAGCGACCGCGAAAACTGTGAATTCGACTCTAACATTGATCGTTCATAATTATTTTTATGTCACTCCCTCCTCTAGGGGTGATAGCGGTGTCTTAGCTCTACAGAACCTTTTCCAGAAAGTAATTCATATCTGGTTTGGTTAAAGGCGACGAAGGGACACCAAGGGCTTGGACTGAGAAGGAAATAACCGTGGCCTTAATTAAGGTACAGCTCTGGCATTTTCCTGGGGCGAAAATGGAAAACTACAGAAATCCATCTTCAGGGATGCCGACAGTGGGATTGAACCCACTACCTGCAGAGCGCCAGCATTCTTCTATATTTTTAACATGTAGGCTCTAAACTATTGCAATTAGGTAAATTTGGAACTGACCAGATGGAATGTGATGATGCTCCCTATAATTTGACACTTTATAGGCCTACGGTTAAATTTGGTTATTTTGGATATTTTCTCTATCATACTTTCTCACCCTCTTTACCGATGGAGGCTGAAATTCAACCTAAAGGTGTCCTGAGTGTCACTGATCATGTGAGCTACCCCAAAAACTATGGACTCAACACAATATCGTTTTCGATTATCAATCCTAGTGAAGCGAGGGGTGTCTTATCCGACAGTATTTTATAATCCTGGCCACATTTCGCGTCGTCTTGCCCACACAGTATATTTTTCCAGATTGTAAGTCATATTGTTATGAAGTAAATTCGAGACCTATGCACCGGGCGAGTTGGCCGTGCGCGTAGAGGCGCGCGGCTGTGAGCTTGCATCCGGGAGATAGTAGGTTCGAATCCCACTATCGGCAGCCCTGAAGATGGTTTTCCGTGGTTTCCCATTTTCACACCAGGCAAATGCTGGGGCTGTACCTTAATTAAGGCCACGGCCGCTTCCTTCCAACTCCTAGGCCTTTCCTATCCCACCGTCGCCATAAGACCTATCTGTGCCGGTGCGACGTAAAGCCCCTAGCAAAAAAAAAAAAAAGAGAGACCTATGCTGGAACATACATACAGTAGATGAATCCATAATCTCGGTCATTTTCGACATTTTCTTTTTCACCTCTTCTCACTCACACGCCAATGGGGCTAAGTGGGACTTAAACGACATCCGCAATGGCACAGTTCATCTCAGCGACCCCGAAATCTATGTACTCTACATTAATATGGGTCCGTTTCTATTATTTTTATACTTCGCCCCCTTTCCACCGCCCTCCCCCAGGGCCGCTAGTGGTAGGTTACCACCACAATATCTTTTTTTTTTCAGATAGTAAATCATATATGTTTGGTTTTTAGAGACATGCTAAAACACACATAGCCGGGCGAGTTGGCCGTTCCTTGTTCACTGTCTTGTAGTACACCACAGCAACCAAGAAAAATCTGATGAACTCGGTCTTTACCTCAGTAAAGTGTTTTACATATCTATAACACAACCTTATGAAATCAACCTAGTGTAGGAACATGGCATGCGTATTGCACATATTACATACAATTAAACCAAACTGTCCCAGGATGATTCACAAATACACTCTCCTTATTCTTGGTCTACCGCTTTTCCCACATCTGTGAGAGAGCACATGTGGATTTTGCCCCGTTTTACGGCCGGATGCCCTTCGTGACTCCAACCCTGTATGGGGGGGATGTAATCACTATTGCGTGTTTCTGTGGTGGTTGGTAGTGTAGTATGTTGTCTGAATATAAAGAGGAAAATGTTGGGACAAACACAAACACCCAGTCCCCGGGTCAGAAGAATTAATCAGACGCGATTAAAATCCCCGATCAAGCCGGGAATCGAACCCGAAACCCTCTGAAGCGAAGGCCTCAACGCTGACCATTCAGCCAATGAGGATTGACAAATACACTCCCAGTTAGTAAAACAAATAATATAAAACACTGTCAAGCTAACTGTTTATTTGGTATATTTTATGAATTATGAGTTGTTTGTGACAGGGAGATTGATATTAGTAAATTTAAACATGATAGGGTAATTAGTTCAATATGTTTGCCTCAGTATTAACGTGCCTTGTACCAGTGTTTATCATCAGTATGTAATTGAAGGGTCATATGGGTAATCACTGCCTCACAGTTACTACGTTCTTCATCCCCCACATTTGAAGCTTTATGATTCCAACCAGCTCAGTGGCACAGACCGTATCTCTGAACTGCAACTGGTTTTCTGAACCCAAGAAGATGGATTCGATCCCGGCTCAGTCCATTGTTATTTACCTGTACCAGTAAATTTACTGGTTTGTTAAAGAACATCTGCGGGACAAAATTTCGACAACTCCGAGTCACCGAATATCATACTGGGACGTACAAAAATTATTATTATTATTATTATTATTATTATTATTATTATTATTAATCTGCTTACCCTCCGGGGTTGGTTTTTCCCCCGGACTTAGCGAGGGATCCCACCTCTACCGCCTCAAGGGCAATGACCTGGAGCTCCAGACTATGGGTCGGGGATACAACGGGGGAGGATAACCAGTACCTCGCTCAGGCGGCCTCATATGCTATGCTGAACAGGAGCCTTGCAGCGGGTGAGAAGATTGGAAGGGATAGACAAGGAAGGGGGAAGGAAGCGGCCGTGGCATTAAGTTTCGTATCATCCCGGCATTCGCCTGGAAGAGAAGTGGGAAACCAAAGAAAACCACTTCCAAGGTGGCTGAGGTGGGAATCGAAACCACCTCTAACCAGGTGACCTCCTGAGGCTGAGTGGACCCGTTCCAGCCCTCGTACCACTTTTCAAATTTCGTGGCAGAGCCTGGAATCGAACCCGGGCCTCCGAGGGTGGCAGCTAATCACACTGAGCACTACACCATCCGATTCGGACATTATTATTATTATTATTATTATTATTATTATTATTATTATTATTATTATTATTATTATTATTATTATATGGAAAAATAACCGAATGTAGCATTCTCCTCTGTGTCTTTGTTCGCAGTTTTTGGCACTGACTCACGTCATCCACTTAAATACGTATGTTTTCGCATGTGTTTCGCTGTTCCGTCTCCTTTGAGTTGCTTCGTTATCTCACGGAAAGCGGGAGTGCATACAAATGGGAATAACATCCCATAGCAGCTTCGTTTGTAATTGAACGACTTGCCAATAACGATTATCGATCTAGGGGAAACCTGAGAAGCCAGTTTTCGATTACTTTAGTTAGTAATATGGGAACACAGGTTGGATGTAAATGCTTCATATGTTTTAGTCGTAATGTCCATGCAAGGCCCACTGTAATTACTGAAGGTAACAGAACAAAGCGTGAGGGTAAAAGGTGGGGTTGGTTGTAGGTGGTGGTTAGGAGAGAGAAAGGGGTGACGGTGCGAGTGTGGAACGCGACACTAGCGGTGTCTAGTGGCTGACCAGAGTCACTATAGCTGGCAGCTATTTGAACCTGGTCCTCGATGTGAAATACAAACCGAGATGCAGTAACATTGCCACTACTCTGCAGGTGTTGCATAGTAGATGATGTGGGTTGATATAAAATGTTTACATACAGCTCAGTACAGTTCATGAAATAAAAACATAGAAGTTCCAGAACAGTAAAGATAAACTGGTATATTGAGAATTATATACGTCAGTCATGGAGATAGCATATACTTCTCGGATCTTCAATGTCATTTCTGAACTAGGAAGCAATTACGCAATTAATAATTATGTTTAAATGTATTATTATTATTATTATTATTATTATTATTATTATTATTATTATTATTATTATTAATTTGCTTTACGTCGCACCGACACAGATAGGTCTTATGGCGACGATGGGACAAGAAAGACCTAGGAAGGTGAAGGAATCGGCCGTGGCCTTAATTAAGGTACAGCCCCTGCATTTGCCTGGTGTGAAAATGGGAAACCACGGAAAACCATCTTCAGGGCTGCCGACAGTGGGGCTCGAACCCACTATCTCCCTATTACTGGATACTGACCGCACTTAAGCGACTGCAGCTATCGAGCTCGGTTTATTATTATTATTATTATTATTATTATTATTATTATTATTATTATTATTATTATTATTATTATTATTATTATTATTATTATTATTATTATTATTATTATTATTATTATTATTATTGGCGCCATTGCTGTAGTTAACCAACTTGAAAACTAGCACTAATTTAATAAAATTTAAAAGAAATACTTTTAAAAATGCTTTCGTAACAGTTGTTCACAAAAGAAACATGAATTTGTCTGACAGTCAACCATCACTCACTAGAGTTTATTTATTTATTTATTTATTTATTTATTTATTTATTTATTTATTTATTTATTTATTTATTTATTTATTTATTTATTCATTTATGTAACTAATTTCATTCCTGTTCTAGAAATGTATGTTTGAACTTTGTAACAGCTAATTTTTGGTAGATCTGAATATTTGCTTTCCTTAGAATTGAGAATAAAATTATATATTTAAGCTTCATAGAAACAAGTTAAAACAAAGTAGTTTCCACATTTGTTTTTATCCGGACATACTGTAGGCCTTCAAAGAATTTGCAAGACTATGTTCTTCTTTTTCTTCTTCTTCTTAATCTGTTTACCCTCCAGAGTCAGTTTCTCCCTCGGACTCAGCGAGGGATCCCACCTCTACCGCCTCAAGGGCAGTTTGCTGGAGCTTGAGACTTTGGATCGGGGGATACAACAGGAGAGAATGACCAGTACCTCGCCCAGGCGGCCTCATCTTCTATGCTGAACAGGGGCCTTGTGGGTGTATGGGAAGTTTGGAAGCGATATACAAGGAAGAGGGAAGGAAGTGGCCGAGGCCTTAAGTCAGGTACCATCCCGGGATTTGCCTGGAGGAGAAGGGAGAAACCACGGAAAATCACTTCCAGGATGGCTGAGGTGGGAATCGAATCCACCTCTACTCATTTGACCTTCCGAGGCTGAGTGGGCCCCGTTCCAGCCTTCGTACCACTTTTAAATTTCGTGGCAGAGCCGGGAATGGAACCCGGGCCTCCGGGGGTGGCAGCTAATCACACGAACCACTACACCACACAGGCCAACCTGTTAGAATGCAACACTTAAAATAAATTTTACGGAGAAAGCTTTAGACTTCATAAAGTCTGTTTAAAACATATTATTATTATTATTAATCTATGTCATATAGCTAAATAATCCTAACTTGGCACAAACAACTTCAAGAAGTTAACATTCTCTCTTTTCCTTATACAAAGTTTGGACACCGTCACAACCTAACAAACAAGAAAACGATGCTATATAATTTGCTTTACACTGAATATTAGATAGGCCTGGTTATAGTTTAAAGTTTTCATTCGGTTATCTGTTAGAAGACAAGTTTTAAATGTTTGAATTATTCCTAGGTAATTTATTCCGCGTGGTACAGCTGCCCCTATTCACTCAGTTTATGCAACCCGCAGATTATATTCTAACCAAAACTATTCATGCAGCATCCGGCCGCTTCTACCCGCCCAGACCAATGATCTTGTCGAGATCCTAACCTAACCGTCCGCTTGGCAAGAATCTTGTCCATATCCTATCCTAACCAGCCGCACGGCCAGAATCTTGTTCAGATCCTATCCTAACCGTGTAACAATGGTGTAACAATAATCATCAACACGAGCTCTCGAAGCATAGTTCCTAAGTACAGAGGTTGGCAGCACTGAGCACTTCTAGAGAACATCCTTTTCGAGAAGGCCCGGAGTGAGTAAACAAACGAGCTGAACTAATGATAATAAACGAATTATAGAAAGCGTTGTAAGACCAAACTTGATTGTCACTGGTAGTAGGCAAGGGGCACGCCATTATAATGAAAACTCCCCAGCTTGATTGTGACTAGCAGCAGGCAAGGGGGCTTGCCATTAAAATGAATGAACACCCCAACCCGGGATTCGAATGAGAAACGGCGTATGCCGAACCCGCGCTGAGAGCTGTTTTATTTAATACAATCTTACTCACAACGTGTACACTACTTCACCTAAAACTCTGTATATAACGTAGAATTACATAGCGAAGCACGGGTACAACAAGTAGTTTGAGAATAAAGAACGAATATCGATAACCTGTACGGCGGCGTGGTAGAACAATATAGAACACCGAATTAATTGGCTGCGTGATACGGCCACGTAGCGATGAGCTTGTGTTGTGGGGATGTTGCATCGTTAGCCCTGATGTTTTACGTGATTTCCCATTTTCACACCAGACAAATGCTGGGAGTGTATCTTGGTTAAGGCCACGTACGTTTCCTGTCCTGTTCTAGCTTTTTCCTATCCTATTATTGCCGAAAACGTATCTGGGCCTTAACCATTAGCACTAGCTCTAATAAAATACGTTTTTCTGGAAAACAATTTTAGTGAAAATTACGGCACATGAGCAATATAGTCTGTGCAATGTTTCGAATTCCCAGCCCATTTAGGAGCTTGGGAAAGTTTGCGGGCTACCACACAGAAAGATAACGCAGTACAGATATTTTGTCAAGGTAGGAGATACGTAATAACCGGTAGAAACTTCACTGTAATATTTTTCCTGATAGTAGTCATTACTGAGTTAAAATATTTCACTTTTAACCTCGTTCGTTGGAATGTGCTACTGGACGAAGGAGCTCGCGTCACATAGGCATTGTGTTCTCTTCAATGTGATTTATTTAACCTTCCTTCTGCCAGGAGATTACGATGCAGGATTATGAGGTTTGTCTCTGCTCTGGACAGAGACAGAGTCAAGTGTTTCGTATGGGAGAGCGGACGAGAGACAGAGAGGGAAACTTAGTGATTTATCGGGTATTCGGCTCATGGTTGTGAGCTCTTTTTGTTCTGTCCATGGTACGTTTAATCAACACAGGAACGACGACCGCAGATAAATGCCTGCCTCCCCCTAAATCTCCCCCATTCCCTTGGTGTTAGGTGTACCTCCAGAGGCCCGCATGATCTCTGACATTGGCATGCAGACACACGGTGTATCATTTTAAATGTCACATCTGTCTTCCACTTTTTTAAACTTTTACTGCAAAATGCTCCCTATGAAAGTGAATGTTATTTTATGGTTTTGCCTCGAAAATAATTTCAGGGCGTGTTTTGACGTCCACCAAAGTATTGATGCATACTAAATAATAATCTCGTGTGTTTTCACTTGATTGTTCAATCTCTGATCCCAAATCCATTTCTGGTGAGATATGCAGTAAAGTCCTCAGAACACCATGTACTCTGATACGGTCTAGAACAAACTTGTTACCGTTATCCTTGTGATAAGAACTGAGGTACGAGCAGTGCTACAGACGTTTCTTGCTATGGGTGGTTTGACGGTCCATAAGACCCATTTAGTGTATGCATTTCTCTGGGTCAATAAGAATTAGCGCCTTCTGCCTTCGTGAGTAAATCGAGGGTAAACAATCTCACTCCTCCTATGACAGCTGATGATGGAGCTGTTTTAGTGCTCAATCAGACTTCGAGCGGAGGACTCAACATACTTGTCAGATCCTTAGAGACCTATCTGATATTTTTCTGTATTAATTTATCGAGTAACGAAAATTTTGTTTAACGTAACTTCAATTGTCATAGATTTAAATGAACGTAAATATGCCAGACGTTCTTGCCGCAGAAGTTTTTTAACGTGTCGAAAGCTACCGGCACATTTAAACACCTCAAATATCATTGAGCTCAGAAGCAATCGAACCTATTACCCTGGGAACATAAGAACAAATACTAACCTACTACGACTGGCCATTAAAGTGCTCGTAGTAAGGTACTTGTGCATATTTCCTAAATTACTGTGTCGCGATAATGATGATATGGGCAGAATTATTCCTCGACCACTCTTCACTCTACAGTGCCTTATCTGGTAAAGAGCAGTCGTTACTGAAATGGAATGAACCTGCCTGCAAAATAGAGCGCAAAATCAGGCCTTACAGCCATACGGAGAACGAATCTGGGTCAATAATGAGAATATAAGCACCAAAAGTGCATATCAGGTATCTAGATAAACAGATAAATAATTGAATTCTACGTGGGAATGTTAGAAACACTGGTGCTCTGTAATCACTTCCTCATGAGACCAACGAAGGAGCTGTTTAATACGAGAGGTCATTAGATGCAGGGTGGATCTCGGCCCACTGCTCTGCACTCTGACCGGCCAACCGAGCAGAGGAGGGGTGGCCACGGCTCAACCGTCGCTCTACGCCTCTGTAATCGGGAGACGAGAGAGGGTTGGACCTCACGGCTGGTCTCCACCTTCGGCTGTTCTGAGAATAGTTTTCCATGGTTTTCCATTCTCCCGCACTAAGGCGAATGGCGGCACAGCTCCTAGTATAGGTCACGGCCACCAACCCCCTCATTTTCTCCGAGCATCTCCTTCACCTTCAAAAATCTCCCGGCCTGGGAGACGGCGTTACCGTCTAAGAGACCAATCACACACTTCATGGGAGGAATGACTACATTTTTAGTAGCAGTAGTAATACGAGAGGCTGCCGACTCCGTCACGAATGCCAATCAATAAGTTGAGGATGGCATTATACCGATTTCGTGGCATTCCAATATCTGCAGCCATCAGCAGGGCAAGGCCTTTATTAGGCTCTTGCTCCACGGTTTGGTTTCGTTTCATGTTGTTTTGTACTCTATAATGCTATCCAAACATGTACATCACTTTCTACATTTATATTATTATTATTATTATTATATTATATTATATTATATTATATTATATTATATTATATTATATTATATTATATTATATTATATTATATTAATAATAATAATAAGTACCATCCAACACCACTCCTGGAGAACGAGTCGATTAAGCTTTGTTGGGGCACTCCTGTAGTGAGAGACAAAACAGTCAACCATAACAGACCGGACGTCATACTGGTAAATAAGACCGAGTTCGATAGCTGCAGTCGCTTAAGTGCGGCCAGTATCCAGTATTCGGCAGATAGCGGGTTTGAACCCCACTGTCGGCAGCCCTGAAGATGGTTTTCCGTGGTTTCCAATTTTCACACCAAGCAAATGCTGGGACTTTATCTTAATTAAGGCCACGACCGCTTCCTTCCCACTCCCAGCACTTTCCTGTTCCATCGTCGCCATAAGACCTATCAGAGTCGGTGCGACGTAAAGCAACTTGAAAGAAAAAAAAGGTAAACAAGAAA
The DNA here is from genome assembly GCF_040414725.1 of Anabrus simplex. NCBI lineage: Eukaryota > Metazoa > Arthropoda > Insecta > Orthoptera > Tettigoniidae > Anabrus > Anabrus simplex. The sequence continues at coordinate 1,128,112,830 of NC_090265.1, read as the reverse complement.
ACTGGGATAACTTTCATTATTGGCATCGCTATCCCCAATGACACCAACATTGACAGGAAGTACCGTGAAAAAATCTCCAAGTACCAAGAACTTGCAGAAGAGATCAAGAGGATCTGGTAGATGATACTGGTACGGATAGTCCCTGTGATTCTGTCAGTCAACGGCCTCATTCCACACACACTTCACAAGAGTCTGCGAGAACTGGGTCTTCCACCGAACATCTACAAAATTATGCAACATTCTGTCCTCCTGTCAACATGCAACATTGTGCGATCGTTCCTCTCGCAAGAATGAAGATCCCGTGATCTACAGTGTTGTATATACATGTACATCAATGTTTGTATTATGATGTGTAAATACTTTAATTATTGTAAGGCACTTGGTGCATCCCGTGCCCCATTGCTACCCATATTTACTGTGGAGAAGTGTATGAATAATAATAATAATAATAATAATAATAATAATAATAATAATAATAATAATAATAATAATAATGGGTGCATAGATCAAGTCAGGAGCAATACGAGAATGTAGACCCAATTTCAAGTGTATTACGGAATAGAAGGTTGAGTTTCCTGGGACATTTGATGAAGATGAATGACAACAGGTTGACAGAGAATACATGGAATGCGACATGCTTAACGGGATATAACTGGATGAAGGAAGTTGGGAGGATTGTAAGATAATTGGAATAATGGATAAATATTCGCTAATGAGTGTGCATAATAGATCTGTAAACAAAAAGCTTGTCAAAAGTCACAAATGGACTGATACCAAGATCAAGATCCAAACTACAGAAGCTGAGAGAAATAGGAGGAGTTAAAGAATGAAGACGTATTGGGAAGAACGAAGACGTGCTGAACAAGTCACTCGAGATCCTAAGGGTTGAAACGAATGAGTTAATAATAATCCTTAATTTTAAAACTATCCATCAAATACGCAAAACCAGACAAACTGTCATTACTTTTGTAGATTTCAAAAAAGCATTGACTCTATGGACCATCAAGCCCTTTTCAATACTCTAGAAGAATTTCAAGTGGATAAAAAACAAAGGAATTAATCAGACAAATATTATCTGGCACTACTTCAAAAGTTAAATTCCTAGGCGAAATGTCTGCGCCTTTTACTATTAACACCGGGGTCCGACAAGGAGACGGATTATCACCGTTATTGTTCAATCTCGTACTTGAAAATGTAATCAGGACCTGGGAAAAGGAAATTGGTAGACTACTTAAAGATGACATAGCAATCCTTTCCAATAACAGACAAGAAGCAATTCATCATCATCATCATCATCATCATCTGTTTACCCTCCAGGTTCGGTTTTTCCCTCGGACTTAGCGAAGGATCCCACCTCTACCGCCTCAAGGGCAGTGTCCTGGAGCGCGAGACTCTTGGTCGAGGGATACAACTGGGGAGTATGACCAGTACTTCGCCCAGGCGGCCTCACCTGCTATGCTGAACAGGGGCCTTGTGGAGGGATGGGAAGATTGGAAGGGATAGGCAAGGAAGAGGGAAGGAAGCGGCCGTGGCCTTAAGTTAGGTACCATCCCGGCATTCGCCTGGAGGAGAAGTGGGAAACCACGGAAAACCACTTCCAGGATGGCTGAGGTGGGAATCGAACCCACCTCTACTCAGTTGACCTCCCGAGGCTGAGTGGACCCCGTTCCAGCCCTCGTACCACTTTGCAAATTTTCGTGGCAGAGCCGGGAATCGAACCCGGGCCTCCGGGGGTGGCAGCTAATCACGCTAACCACTACACCACAGAGGCGGACAGAAGCAATTCATTTCATTGAAAATTACGTGAAACTACCATCAAAACAGGACTTCAAATCTCGTATGAGAAAGCTTAATACATGGAAGGAGCTGACGATACTTAAATTGACAATCTATATAACTAAATTCGACAAAATCTTTCAGGTGAACCACTTCAAATAATTGGGAAAAATTACTCAAATTCCTGATTTAAACCGCGAAACAAATAAAGAAATAATTTCCAAATTACCGAAAGCTTACAGTATCACTTGGAACAGGCAGGCTACAATAAAAAATCAATATCACGGAAAGCAAAGCTTAGACACCATAATATAGTAATCAAACCTGAAGCGTTATATGCTTCAGATCACTGGTGGCAGGTCTCTAACCAAAGACATGGAGAAACAGGAAAGGAAAATTTTAAGAAAAATTTTGTGCAGAGTTGATATAGAGGGAATATGGAGGAAAAATCATCCCAGGAAATATACAACCTGTGACAATAAAGTTCAGTGAATAGTCCTGTACTATCAACACAGATGAATAATACACGGCAGTGACCTTACTGTCCTTCGAAATAGTCCCCTCCCATAACTATTCACTGCTGAGATCAGCGATACATGTCCTGGAAACTGTGCAAGAAGGCTTTGGGATGGTGTTCAAAAGCCTCGTCACGTTTCGTTGGATGTCAGGAATATCGTCTTTCCTTTCAAAGCGAGTTTGAGTCGTGGGAATAGGAAGAAATCTGGAGGACTGAGATTTGGCGGGTATGGGGGATGTTAAAGTCGCACCACCCCTCTTTTTTACCGTGAACTCTTTGAAGATATTGGCTGTGTGTGGGCAAGCGTTGTCATGGACAAAAAAAAAACCATGAACCATGTTATACGTACTGGGGTCGTACCCTGCGTAGATGTTTCATGAAACGGATCAAAATTTCAATGTACCGTGCAGCATTCAACGTCATTCCCTCAGGCAGAAATTCCTTGTGGGTAATGCCTTGACTATCGGAAAAGATGATGAGCATCGTTCTGATGCGTGAATTTCCGGCTCTGACCATTTCCCGACGAGGGGATCCATGAGAACGCCATTCCATGCATTGCCGTTTCGTTTCAGGGTCGGTCCTGAAACACCAGGTTTCATCCTCAGTGACGGTACAGTCCAGGAAATTTGGTGTCGCTTCCGCCGTTTCGACAAAATCCTGTGAAGCTTTTAAACGTGCCTGCTACTGATCGTCAGTCAAGTGATTTGGCACAAGACGAGAACACGTTTTCCTCTTCCCTAACTTCTGAGTAACGATTTGTCGCACTGATTCAAGGTTAATCTGCAGTTCATTCGCTATCATGCGCACAGTTAATCGCCGATAGTTCGTGATTAATGACCCTACCTTCTCAATGTTTTCGTCATCCACGGCGGTCGCCGGTCTACGGGGTTGTCAGAAAAACTTTCCCGGCCTCCTCGAAAACGGGCGAACCACTCGTACACACACTTCAAGGACTGTGCTTGATCTTCATAAACAAGTACCAGCATCGCATGCGTTTCTCTTGGTGTCTTATCAAGCTTAAAACAAAATTGTACTGTACATTAATCTTTTGGTCGTTCATGTTCTTGTTCGCAGTTCAGAAACAACACACTAAACACGCACTGTGTCAAACAAGTCTTACACAGCACTCACACACGATGCTCAACTGGACAATTTTGGGAGCAGGTGGTCCAATCCAGCTGCCACGCAGGTGCAGCGTTGCGTGTGGCCAGTATTGCCGGATCGACTGTTATGACTTCATTCACCGAATTTTATTGCCACAGGTTGTATTTCCATTCTGAAAAAATATATCACACTTTTCGGAAAAGACGATTGTAATTTTATGGACACATTATCAGAATGAACAGTAACAGACTAACTAAAATAATTCTCAACCTGGCCATTTCATCTAAAGCCAAGAACGGCTGGCTTCGTGAAATTGAAACAGATTTCCAGGAAGTCAACATGTCGGAAGATATTGTATAGATTCATTGTATAAATTCAGAACCATAATCCACAGTTACCACTTTGAAGACCAACGCAACACCATTATAACTTGGACAGAAGAATGATGGAAGAAGTTCAGCGAGAGGATGAAGCGATTTTGGGAGGAGAAGAAGGCCAACACATCACTTAAGCTGGTTTAATCGATCCCCTAAGTAGGGCATAACGATGTAAAACAATAATAATAATAATAATAATAATAATAATAATAATAATAATCTTCCTAGCCTTCTTTCCAATTTATCGAAGTGGACATTACATGTGTATTTGGAGCAGTTTTACAGCTGGGTGCCTTTCCTGACACCAGCTCTATGTGGAGGGATGTATTCACTAATGTTGTTTGATTTCTGCTTTTTTGAAACCAGACAAAATACAGAGATTCCAAAAATTCGAACGGTGCTGTGTTAAGGACACGGCCATAAGTTTTGACCTAAAATACAGGTCGCGTTGTAGGTATCGTCAAAATAAATGATCTAGTTGTTGTGGCTTAGAAATTTTATTGTTGATATTTTATTTCTTAATTCTGAATACATTTCTCATGTTCAAGACAAAGTCCATCAGATCACTTACTGTTCACATCCACTGTGGCGGTGAATGTGCTCGGCTGCGGTTCTAGTGGCGCTGAACTCACCTCACGGCGCTCTGCCACCTTAGCTTTGAGACGCTTCCGATAAGCCTTTAGATGTTCAGCAAAGGCGATTTTGAACTTTTTGGTACTCAGACAAGGAACTCTATACTTTTGGTCACTTTGAGACCTTTTATTGTCCGTATGTCGGGATATTTTGTGAAAGAAAGAACAATTTCTCAATTCTTCGCGCCACAATATTCTCAGATGTTCACTGTTTGATTTGTTCTGTTTGTATACATATAGAGCTCATTGAGGCGAATCAAGTTACACCTAACATGTGGATTTAATTACCTCACGATTGTAGCGGCAATGCATCATTTGATGACATAGTAGGTACATTGGTTCTTTCTCTCTACAATGGGATTTTAAAGCACCAGTTTTTCTCTCGTCAATTGTCATGAGGCTATTTTATGAATACAACAAAATACAACATTATTCTAATCTTCCGGAATTATTATAAAATATTAGCTGTGGATCGCTTCGTACGATGCGGAACAGGATCGAACCTGCCAACTTGAGGTCAGAAATCCAGTGCCTTAGCCATCTGAGCTACTCAGTCCGGCCCATAACGAATAAAAGATGTATTTTCTAGCTTTTATACAGTACTATTACAGGATCATATTTCTTTCAAAGAAGCTTGTAGACATAATTCATAAAGGCATAGGGTTCTATAATGAAAATCTTAATTAAATCTATTAGATTACTCCTAAACCTCCGAACAAAGCAAGAGATAGCCTATATTCTTTTTACAATACATCAGATTCGATCCTAACTGAGGTTAAAATTCCGGAACCGCCTGAGTGGCTCGGATGATTGAAGCGATGGTCTTCTGAGCCCAACTTGGCTGGTTCGATCCTAGCTCAGCGCTGTTGTATTTGAAGTTGTTCATATACATCAGGCCCGTGTCGGTACATTTACCGGCACGTAAACGAACTCATGCGGTACTTAATTCCGGCACCTCGGCGAAAACCGTAGTTAGTGGGACTTAAAAATAAATAATATTAGAACATTAGTATTTATTATCTAATAATGGTCAAAATTATGTGCTTTCCTGCAGTGTAAGCGTGTCACATACTATCACTGTTTTTCCTTGTAGTTTCAAGTTGCATCCATTAAGAAACCCTATGATATCAGCAATAAATTCTAATTTCCAAGGCCATTCAGTGTCCGAAAGTAGTGATTGAGGGCGGTATCTCTCGTAGAAAAGTATTTTAATCTCTGCTATGAGTTCAGACATTCATGTATTAAACTTTACCACTGCTGGGCCATCGAATTGCCGTGTGGTAGGGCAAATTAAGATATTCAGCTTCCCACTTATGACTGTGAAGCGCAGTATAGACGATGGTTCAGTCACGAGAACGAATGAAGTTTACCATTGGCACAACTGGTTCAAAAACAAACGATAAATTCAGATATTTCACACAATGTACCTGCTGGTGAGTAATACATAGAATAACAATTGGCTTTGTGTACCTTACATTTCTACAGCATTGAAACATAGAGCAGTACAGAGCGACGATAAGAAGATGGCAAAGGAAAATGAAGAAGGAAGAAAAGAAGCCAGGTGGGTGTAAAATGGATATGGAGAGGAAAGGAGAACTATTGTTATCGGCAGCAGTGATTATAATTTTATTATGTATTGGGGAGTAGAGATGAACCCAGGCCCGTCATCTAGGAGAAATGAGGAAAGAGAAAATATGGACGCAATCAAAAGAGCTGTACGAGAGGTGTTGACAGAAGTTTGCCCTTTCGGGCAGATAAAAGAGATGATTGAAGAACAGTCCAGTAAGATTGAAAAAATGGAAGTATGGATAAGAGGAAAAACGGACGACATAGCAGCACAGGTGAGAAATAACACCGAGGAAGTGGTAGCATTAAGGGAAAAAGTAGGGCGACTTGAAGAGGAGAATTTAAAGCTGAAAGTAGAAGTGGAAGCGAATACTTTAGATAGAAGGAAGAAGTGCTTGTTTATTTATGGAGTGCCTGAGGAGACGTGTGAAGTCAAAGTAATTACAACTTATAAAGTAGTGGACTTAATACAGGGAAAAATGAAAATAAATTTTAGTGAAGTGGATATTGACGATGTGCAGAGAGTGGGGAGAACTAGAGGCAATAGGCCTATAAAGGTTCAATTGTTTTCAACGTTGATGGCGGATATTGTGTTAGAAAATGCGGGAAATGTCCAGAGGGATAAAATATGGATAAGGAGAGACGTGGGAAGTGACGCGATCAGAAATGAGAGGCTACTCAGAAAACACAAGATGCTGGCTGTAAAACAGGGGCTGAGGGCAACTATCAGAGGTCAAAATTTAGTGGTGTCAGACAGGAATTGGAAGAGAATCTGGTCTGTGGATAGATTGATGGATTTAGAATTGAAGTTAAAACAAGAGGGAGAAAAGGAGAGTAGTGCAATAAATTGTAGGCAAGAGAGGCGAATAGCAGTGTGCTGAGGATGGACTTAGAGATGAAGTCAAAGCGGGCTGAAGAAAAAGGGAGTAGTACAGCGATTAGTGGAGAGGATAGGCAAAATACAAGAAGTAATAGTGTACCGTGTGAAGAGAGGCAGGGGGAGGTGTCCAGTGATAAAGTGACCGATAGCAGTGTTCGGAGTGAGGAAGTGCGGGTAGAGAGGCCAAGTGAGAATGTGACTATTTGCAGGGAAGAGAGAAGTAAGGGAAGTGTATGCAGTGAAGTAAGTGAAGAGCAGGGTAAGAGGCTCGGGCAGAAGCTCGATCTGACGCGAGATCTGACCAGGGGCCGAAATGTCGAGCAGAGAGATAGAGAATTGAGGGTCATGTTGGCGGCTCTTTATAGAAAGAAGAAATAAAGGGCAGGATTGGCGAAGAAGTAAAAGATGTAGGTGGTGTTGTGGAGTTGGATTATATGAGTGATTGGTATTTGTTATTCATTGCCGAAATTTTTGAAGATGGAGAGGTAATTTTATTAGGTTATGATGGTATTTATTTGTAAAGGCTGAAATGTGGTGATGATATTTGGAGCTGGAGGAGTGGTGGTAAATGTGGTGTTGGAAAATATTGAGGGCTTGGTATTTATGATTATGTGTTATTTGGGGGCTGAAATGTTCTGATGGAGAAGTGATGTATAAGTTATGATATGTTATAGGGTTGAAATGTGGTGTTGGAGAAGTGGTGGTATAAGATGGTGGATGGTAGAAGGTGATTGTAATGGTAGAAGAAGTAGAGGTGGTATAAGGGGTGGAGTTGGTGTTGTATTGCTGAAATGTGGTGTCGGAAAATATTGAGGGCTTGGTATTTATGATTATATGTTGTGATTAATTTAAGAAGTGTTATGATATGTTACAGGGTTGAAGTGTTATATCGTTGGAATGTGGTGTGAGAGAAGTGGTGATATAAGTAGAGGTGGTATATGTTGTGGAGTTGGTGTTGTTTATTAGGTTATGAGGGTATTTATTTGTGAAGGCTGAAATGTGGTAATGGAGAAGTGGTATATTTATTGTTGATATTTGGAGTTGGAGGAGTGGTGGTAAATGTGGTGTTGGATAAGTGTTAATCGTTGGAATGTGGTGTGGGAGAAGTGGTGATATAAGTAGAGGTGGTATATAATGTGGAGTTGGTGTTGTATTGCTGAAATGTGGTGTTGGAAGTATTGAAGGCTTAGTATTTACGATTAGGTGATGTATGGTTTGGTATTGAGATGGTTTATTTACGGCTGATTTCGTGGGAGTGGGGAGGTGGTATTATTGTATTGGTGTCTGGTATGAGTATTTAATTTTTTGGAGCTGGAGAGAGGTGAGTTTATTATCATTTTGTAAATTTTGGTTTGTTTGTATGGCTCCAAACAAGGGCCGAGGCAGATAGGGAGTTGTATGTAGATGAAAGAAACAGAGCGAAACAAATAACTGTTGAATCCAAAAAGAAGTCATGGGAAGATTTTGGTAATAACCTGGAAAGGCTAGGTCAAGCAGCAGGGAAACCTTTCTGGACAGTAATAAAGAATCTTAGGAAGGGAGGGAAAAAGGAAATGAACAGTGTTTTGAGCAATTCAGGTGAACTCATAATAGATCCCAGGGAATCACTGGAGAGGTGGAGGGAATATTTTGAACATCTTCTCAATGTAAAAGGAAATCATCCTGGTGGTGTTGTGAACAGCGAAGCTCAAGAGAAGGAAAATGATGTTGGTGAAATTATGCTTGAGGAAGTGGAAAGGATGGTAAATAAACTCCATTGTCATAAAGCAGCAGGAATAGATGAATTTAGACCTGAAATGGTGAAGTATAGTGGGAAGGCAGGGATGAAATGGCTTCATAGAGTAGTAAAATTAGCGTGGAGTGTTGGTAAGGTACCTTCAGATTGGGCAAAAGCAGTAATTGCCCCTATCTATAAGCAAGGGAACAGGAAGGATTGCAACAACTATCGAGGTATCTCACTGATTAGTATACCAGGCAAAGTATTCACTGGCATCTTGGAAGGGAAGGTGCGATCAGTCGTTGAGAGGAAGTTGGATGAAAACCAGTGTGGTTTCAGACCACAGAGAGGCTGTCAGGATCAGATTTTCAGTATGCGCCAGGTAATTGAAAAATGCTACGAGAGGAATAGGCAGTTGTGTTTATGTTTCGTAGATCTAGAGAAAGCATATGACAGGGTACCGAGGGAAAAGATGATCGCCATACTGGGGGACTATGGAATTAAAGGCAGATTACTAAAAGCAATCAAAGGCATTTATGTTGACAATTGGGCTTCAGTGAGAATTGATGGCAGAATGAGTTCTTGGTTCAGGGTACTTACAGGGGTTAGACAAGGCTGTAATCTTTCACCTTTGCTGTTTGTAGTTTACATGGATCATCTGCTGAAAGGTATAAAATGGCAGGGAGGGATTCAATTAGGTGGAAATGTAGTAAGCAGTCTGGCCTATGCTGACGACTTGGTCTTAATGGCAGATTGTGCCGAAAGCCTACAGTCTAATATCGTGGAACTTGAAAATAGGTGCAATGAGTATGGTATGAAAATTAGCCTCTCGAAGACTAAATTGATGTCAGTAGGTAAGAAATTCAACAGAATTGAATGTCAGATTGGTGATACAAAGCTAGAACAGGTCGATAATTTCAAGTATTTAGGTTGTGTGTTCTCCCAGGATGGTAATATAGTAAGTGAGATTGAATCAAAATGTCGTAAAGCTAATGCAATGAGCTCGCAGCTGCGATCAATAGTATTCTGTAAGAAGGAAGTCAGCTCCCAGACGAAACTATCTTTACATCGGTCTGTTTTCAGACCAACTTTGCTTTATGGGAGCGAAAGCTGGGTGGACTCAGGATATCTTATTCATAAGTTAGAAGTAACAGACATGAAAGTAGCAAGAATGATTGCTGGTACAAACAGGTGGGAACAATGGCAGGAGGGCACTCGGAATGAAGAAATAAAGGCTAATTTAGGAATGAACTCGATGGATGAAGCTGTACGCATAAACCGGCTTCGGTGGTGGGGTCATGTGAGGCGAATGGAGGAGGATAGGTTACCTAGGAGAATAATGGACTCTGCTATGGAGGGTAAGAGAAGTAGAGGTAGACCAAGACGACGATGGTTAGACTCGGTTTCTAACGATTTAAAGATAAGAGGTATAGAACTAAATGAGGCCACAACACTTGTTGCAAATCGAGGATTGTGGCGACGTTTAGTAAATTCACAGAGGCTTGCAGACTGAACGCTGAAAGGCATAACAGTCTATAATGATAATGTATGTATGTATGTATGTTGTATGGAGAGGAGGAAGATATATGATGTTGGAGAGGTGTTGGTATATGAGTGATTGGTATTTGTTATTATGGAGTGTTATGGCGGAATGAAATGAAAGGAAGCAATGTTAACGCGGATTGGTAAAAGCTGTGGTATGATGGATTGGAATGCAATGACGGAATATTGTTGTTATTATTTAGCCTTTTATTATAGGAGGTGGAATCTGAAAGATTGAAAGCAATGTTAGTGTTATGGCTGGTTTGGAATGCAATCTGGTAATGTTGCTGTGGTAGCTTATTTTGGAGTAGGTCAGGGAACAATAGAGGTGATGAAAATGCTGAAGCAAGAAGGTTGCATACGTGTGAGTGATAACAAGCAGGAAGTTGTAACACCAGCAGTAGAATGTAAACATTGACCAGGCTGTTGTGAACTGGTGTAGATGGAGTTGGTTCTGGTATAGAACCGGGGCGTTATTGTTCATTTCATTTTATTTTATTTTGTATATGGTGGAGAGGGGTGGCTTAGGTTGGACTACGTTTATTAATCTTATTAGTTATTTATTTATTTATTATTATTATTGTGAACATGTATTCGGGGCTGAACGCCTGTTTGTTCATTAATAAATACATACATACACACATACAGCATTGAAAATGATTTCAACTAAGCCCTTACCTTTTCCACACATATTTTACCACCGTCAGTTGTGACATATTTTAGCTAATTCCATTTCAGACTGTACTTCTTAACGTTTTCTCAACTCACTTGAAAATATTTCACCCGTAGATGTTCCACACATAGATTTCATAGAAGCTAATTCTTCAGTTACTTCAAAATCAGAAGTGACTCTTCGAGAAAACAGCTGAAACTGAGCAGTATCTATAATGTCTGTCTACTCATCAAGAGCGAAGGTATACCACTCAAGGTAATTTATCTTGTTTATTAATTGGTTACTGATGTTGCTCCCTATTCACGTAACTGTTTTAGCGGAAAGACTGATATTTTTAAATTCATTCAATTTCTCTTAACACATTTATTCGGCTGCTACAGTCAAACATGATTTACTTAAATGACCATCAATAGATTTTCCTTCCTTGGCTAACAAATGAACTACTCGTAAGTTTACATCAGTAGCAGCCTCATTTTAATTTTCCATGTTTGTGAACATACTGCGCTGTAATTAAATAGTCTGTTTTAACATTTCTAATTTGTCTGATAGCTCCATCCCTGTCGGTTGGGAATATTGTGACGAATGTTTAGTCTCGTTATGTCGACGTATATTGTACACTTTTAGTATAGTTATAGTGTCACTGTACAATAAACACAATGCTTTGCCATCTAATTCAGCAGTTCTCACTCCACTCTGCCTTAAAAGCACGACACTCCAAGGCCACCTTTTCCTTCTTTTGTGGTTTCGACAGTGACAAGATGGATATGCGCCGGTATTAAAACGAAAAAAAAAAAATTGTCGTAGAACAGTGATACACGTGGCACTGGTAAATGCGTGTCATCACAACAGGGTCCACGAAGCAACATGCGAATGCAAAAGATGTAGAAGGGCCACACACACGAATGGTCCAAAGCGCTGAAAAGGGTCTTTCTTGCAACTCAATTCGAAACCGGCTGGTAGAGCGCAGAACCAGCCATAGATAATAGGCCTACGTATCGAAAAACGTAAGAATGTCCCAATATATCTTCATAGACGTTCAAAAATTAATTACATGAAATATTATCTCACTTATACATTTTTAAGTATTTGGAAAAGTAAAATCTTTTCTTACCTCGAATTCCATTTTAAAAAAGAAGCAGTGGGCCGGATCTGGCGTTTGACGATCCCTCCTGTAGCCCATAACATTGAGCCTTCTATGTAGGTCCCTAAAAGTAGTGCATTGAGGACGTATTTAACGCTTGAATAACTTCGATTATTGCTTCTTCCTAAATGTGGAGATGTATTCTCTCGATCACCATGAAAGTTCAAAAATCATTCTTGCTTCCAGTGAGGAACAATAATTCTGTCTGTTATGTAATCATCATTGACACTATCATCAGATAAGAAACCGAAAAACCGATGGTGGCGCTATAATGAGGGGAAACTAGGCAAAATAATGAACGATATAATTTATCATTACTTCCTTCACAGCGTATGGCTATCGCCTTTCATAACATCCTGAAGCACTATTCGTGATATGAACATCCTTATTCAGGTGCCACCAGTATCTTGTCAGCCTCCACACAGAAAATTCATGAACCAAGTTACGACTCCAATGGAGGGTAGCCCTATATTTTTCTCTGAACTGTGTCAATAGACTATTGCAAAAAATACAGCTCTCATTAGCAACTCGAAATGCTGTAACAGGTTTCGCAAAAATGCCAGAAAATCGCTATGCCCTTAATATTTAAAAACAAAGGAAGTCATCACGAAAATGTTGAACCTGTACTATAATTAAGGTCACAGCAGCTACCTTCCCAATCCTACTCCTTTTCCAACCCTTCTTCGCCAAAAACCTTCGATGCGTTAGTGCGAAGTTAAACAAAAAAACAATTTTAAAAAAAGCAATTTACAGACCAATGGAAATAATAATAATAATAATAATAATAATAATAATAATAATAATAATAATAATAATAATAATAATAATAATAATAATAATAATAATAATTTATAACACTAAAACAACAATCCCGACTACCTGCTAATAGGAGAAGGCCTAATCATCTACCAATATTTCCAAAAGTTCGCAGCAACTGTTTAAATAATGGTTTCCCGCCTCTCACGATCGATCTCATAATCTTCTTCTCTGATAGATCAAAACCCTTTCTTATCCTTTTTTTGTATATGTCATAAAACGGAGATCAAATCAGTCATCAATGTTCTGCATTTAGGGCCGTTGCCCAGGTGATAGATTCATTATGAAATGTCGACCTAGCCTTTTCTTAAATGTTTTCAAAGAACTTGAAACTGTATCGAACATTTCCCTTGATAAATTCTTTCAATCTCTGATCATCTTTAAAATAATAATAGTTTCCACTGTCACCATCAGCAAGCATACATTATTTATAATAGTTATTGTTAAGGCCTGATTTCTCTGATAAAGGGTTTACAGCGCATTATGTAGTTCTGCTGAAGGTACAGCAAGTAGGCATATATTACTTCCATGAATATGTCTCAGACCAACTAGTGCTTGTAGGAACTGTTGCTAATATCTCCACTACATAACGATAACTGCATCTGCTAAAATGCGCAGTCTTCAGGATCTATGTCCGGAAGTTTCACTTGTGCCAATTTTTACTTGAACTGAACTTAACGAAGCTCTCGAAAATAATAATAATAATAATAATGTTATTTGCTTTACGTCCCACTAACTACTTTTATGATTTTCGAAGACGGTGAGGGACCGGAATTTAGTCCCGGAGGAGTTCTTGTACGTGCCAATAAATCTTCTGACACGAGGTTGAAGTATTTGAGCACCTTCATATACCACCGGACTGAGCCAGGATCGAACCTGCCAAGTTGGGCTCAGAAGGCCAGCACCTCAACTACCTGAGTCACTCAGCCCGGCACTCTGGGGAGAAATTAATAACAATGTGCTCAATAAAGCCACAACAAGCCGCATTGCCACATCTCAATAATAAAAGTGCGTAGCCGTAATTTATCATAGCCGTACCACTATAAAACTCCACATATAACCAAAGGAAAGGAAAGGTGACGTTCAGAAATCGGATGCTTCCATAGTCTTGTTCCCAATACAAATACATTATAATCTTTGAGCCTAAACAAAATAAATGATGAAATAAATGATAATGAACTTAATAGTAAATACATTACAGTAACCGAATTTTTCCTTAGTGTTTCATTTTGTTGGTCGGCAGTAATTCTGCTTATTGAGTACTCGGAACTGTCAATGTCACGTACCAAATCTGTCCATTCTGAACAGATTTCATTCTACGAAGTTTCCGTTCTTGACAGATGTTGCTATATTATAATACAGTCTCTGATAGGTAGGATAGGTACGGATATGATTCAGGATCATACTGTAGTATTCTCAGACAAGGGGTTTGTTTACACATGGGCATCAAATGTAAAGGAGGGCCCAAATTTGTTACGAGTGTAAGCCACATTCCATTCATAGCCTACATTAGCGAAGTGATATTTATTTAATATCATACTTCTGTCACTGAAAATAAATTAATGCAAAACCAACTTTACATTACAGGTTGTTTAATTTTTTATACTGTATTTTATAATGTTGGTAGAAAGGCGTTGTTCATTTCATAGTTATTTATTTTGCAGTTATGAAAAAGTTATCTCATTTACACACACGGATGGAGCGTTTTTCTATAATATATTCATTAAATTCCAACATGTAAAATGATGATTAAATTCGTAATTGAATACGGTTTAGGAGTGTGAAAAAAATCGAAGCTGTGTAATTGACTCTAAATGTGCGTGAAATACGGTCTATATTTCTCTGCTTCCATGGAGAAAAAAATCAGATTCGGTTTCTGCTAACGAATTGAAAACGATATATTAATAAGAGTCTAATAAACGATGATGATAATAATAATAATAATAATAATAATATAAATGACATGTGGCCTCCGTAGTGGTCGGTGCAGGTCTTTTGAGTTGACGCCCAATAGGCGACATGTGCATTTGAGAATGTGGTCATACCTAGTATGTATTGCAATATTGAACATGACAAGAATACCCAGTGCCCTATCCAGAGGAATCAACCAATGGAAGTTAATATCCGCTACCCGTCCGGGAATATAACACGGTACCCCTTGAACCGAAGGCCAGCATGCTAACTGTTCGCATACTCGCGTTATTTACGTCCTGCCGGCGAGTTGGCCGTACAGTCACGAGCGCGCAGCTGTGAGCTCGCATCCGGGAGATAGTGGGTTCAAATCCCATTGTCGGCAGCCCTGAAGATGGTTTCCCGTGGTTTCCCATTTTCACACCAGGCAAATGCTGGGGCTGTACCTTATTTAAGCCCACGGCCGCTTCCATCCCATTCCTAGGTCTTTCCTGTCCCATCGTCGCGATAAGACCTATCTGTGTCGGTGCGACGTAAAGCAAAATAGCAAAAAAAATTAGGAAGAGAAAATGCATACTCACCCACACATAAGGTAGTTATTAAGTTTCAACCATTTTTACCCCAGAAGAATGATTAAGTAGCCTATACTGCGCTTACTGGAAATGTTGGTAAATAGCTAAATTGATACAAGGTAAGCAAAATATTAAATTTCGTACTATAGTGCATCTGCGTATGTCATACGAGAACAGTTCATTCGTTTCAACCGTTTCTCCATTGGCTTATATTACAACGGTGCTCAAGAAAATGCAAAGGATGCGACACGAATGACCGTATAATCTGGCTGCGAGCGGCAGGGTGGACGGTGTGCCGAAGCATATAAAAACGCCTGGCGCAATTCTGGTCTGAACTATCTATGCTGTAACCCTTCCATCAGTAACTCCTCAACTTTGCCGTTTTCATTTGCAATAGTGTAAGAAAACAACAACGTAACATGCTAAAGACTTGGAGAAGGGATAACCGCTACGAGATCACTGGTATGTTCGTTGCTAGCACACGCCCTCATCTGCTTGTTGGATGGGCTATTGCATGACTATTTTATAGGAAGAGGAATTAGGGATTGGAAAAATTTACCAATGGAGATGTTTCATAAACTTCCAATTTCTTTGCAATCATTTAAGAAAAGACTAGGTAAACAATTGATAGGGAATCTGCCACCTGGGTGATAGCCCTAAATGCAGAACTGTAGTGATTGATTGATTGATTGATTGATTGATTGATTGATTGATTGATTGATTGATTGATTGATTGATGGATGGATTGATTGATTGATTGATTGAAATACGAAAAAGGAAAAACTGAATCGTTTTAAGTATTTAAGATGTGTTACGGAAACTTCGGTAGTACAGTACTTGAAATTGAAGGAAGGTGTGGCAACGCTAATGTACTGAGCTCACAGTTACGGTCAACGATATTCTTTGCGAAAGAAATCAGCTGCCTTTACGTCGATCTGCTTTAGACCGACATTGCTGCACGGAAGTGAAAACTCGGTAGACTCACGATATATTATTCGTAAGTTGTAAGTAACGGATATGAAAGTAGCGAGACACATAGCAACAATGGCAGAAGAATTATTATCAAATGAGGACATACATGTTGAGTTAGGAATGAAATCCTTGAATGTAGCTGTGTATAACCGCCTTTGCATTCAAGACCTAGTGTTTACAGTACACTATGTCTTCTGGTACAGGCTAGAGCAATTTTGTTACTTTCATAGATCTGTCTTTGTCTTATCCTTGGCTTTGACCATATGAAAGTGACTGAGGTATGAGCGATGCTAGTAATGTCATTCCTTATGCAGCCAGTCCCTGCTATGAATGGTGTGAAAATGTTGCTCATAGGGTCGGTTGGTGTATGCATTTCAGTGGGCTTGGCAGACTGACATGTAATAGCAACTACCTCACTCCTCATTTCCCTAGTATGCCTCTTCAGTGATGCCTAGGTCATCTATGACAGCTGGTGGCAGAGCTGTTGAGGATCTCACCAGCGGCATCGCTGACGGACTGAACATACGTTCAGCTGTGTATAAATTGTCGTCGATGATGGGATGTTATAAGGTAGATGGACGGAGATGGGTGGATGGCTAGAGGAATAGTTACATTAGCCAATATTGGACTTTGACATGGAGGGTATGAGAAGTGTATGGAGGCCAATAGGTTGGTGATTAGACTCAGTTATCGATGATGTAAGGTTAAAATGTTTGAAACTAAACGAGGCTACGTTATTTAATAATACAGGTTTGTGGAGGATTTTAGTTAATTTACAGAGACTTGCAGACTGGACGCTGAAATGAATAACAGTTTATAATGAAGAGGTACTTGTGCATATACAAGTAAATAAATAAATAAATAAATAAATAAATAAATAAATAAATAAATAAATAAATAAATAAATAAATAGGATACATTTTATTTTTGTCTGGATAACTATTGTTTAAGTTGGGTAAGGTCATCTCATCATACCTCCTAAAGAACTGAAGATACATACATGCTTATATTATTATAGATTGCTATATCCAGTTTTGAACCATTTTCTTTACGTCACACGCGTTTAGTCGGCAAGCCTCTCTAAATTAACTAAACTTCTCCACAATCCTCTATTTCTAACTAGCTACATGGCCTCGTGGATTTTCACACCTCTTGTATTTAAATCAATAGAAACTAAATCTAACTATCGTCGCCTTGGCCTCCATATATTTCTCATACCCTCTATTACTGAATTTTTTATTTTCCTAGGTAACCCATCCTCCTCCATTCACCTCACATAATCCCACTACCGATGCCAGTATATGCATACTGCTTCATCCATCGAGTCCATTCCTAAGCCCTTATCTCCACTTTCCAAGTACCCTCCTGAAATTGTTCCCACCTGTCTGTAACAGCGATCATTCTCACTACTTTCATGTCTGCTACTTCTAACCTATGGACAAGTCATCCTGAGTCGACGCAGATTTCATTCCCGTACAGCAAAGCCCGTCTGATAACAGACCGATGTAAATATAGTTTTGCCCGTGAGGTTTTGAAATCGAATCAAATTCATATTGCAGTAATATTTTCGTAGAACTTTCTGGTGTCCATTCCCAGTCTAAAAACTGCTAGTGAAACAGAAGTAAAAGATGCATTTATCTTCATTGACCGACGAAGTGATTCTCAGCTTTACGAGTGACAAATTAATACCACTGTGAGTGACAGCACACAGCGAAATATAAAATGCAGGTGTGAAATTTGAGTGAACGATATGAGTACACATATTTTATTTTTAATCTAGACGAGGCTGTGTTTGGCAGTGATTGTCGGGGCTTACTATTTTCAAAGAGGTCTGTTACGATGGTATTTACAAATGAGTACTTAGCTGCTCAAACTGTTACTTTACGGCCGTGGGTAAAATGTATAGCACACCCACTGGTGTGAAATAAAGTAGTCAAGCAGCACTTTCCGAAAATAAATATTTAAACAATATTGTTGATTTTTAAACTTAGGCAGTAAATTTTATGTTACATTGCCGTGAATAAGTTTCGCGGTCCAGTTGAATGGTATCAATTTATTTTTCATACTTATATAAGTATTTACATACATAAATACCTGCATAATGGAAGTAGACGTATACAATTAGAATGTATACATGTACACTGCCGGAAATTAGAACACCCTTGAGAGGTATCCAAGTCATTCAGGATTTATTGTAGAAACAATGCATATGGAGTACACGAAATTATTACATGTACATATCAGTAGCTCAAGCGGTATTTAGATACCAGGTATGGACCCATGCTAAAACACCCATATTAGTACGCGGTGTGCCAATACAGGCGCTGACTCTGGCATGCACTCGATCATACAGGTGGTGAATACCATGCCTGCTCGACCTGTGCACGTAATTCTTTAATTGACGAGTCACACGAGTCACTTGTCATTCTATCATGTCCCACACGTGCTCGATTGGAGACAGATCCGCGGATCGTGCTGGCCAGGGATTTTGCTGCAAGTCTTCCAGAGCAAACTGAGTTTACACGAGCAGCGTGCGGGCTGTTGGAACAGCCCATCACCTTCCTATTGCAAGAACGGGTCTAACAACATTCTGCACGTACCGAGTGCTGGTCAGCGTTCCCTCCACAAACACTAAAAGTGAACGAGAGTTATAGCTCATCGCATCCCAGGCCATAAAGCCTGGGGTGGGGCCAGTGTGTCGTGGACTATTACACTCTACGGGACAGCGCTCACCAGGTCTACATAGTAAGCGCGAACGACCACTACTTGCGTGCAGGCAGAATCTTCTTTCATCACTGAAGACCACGGCACGCCATTCCATCCTCCAAGTGATCCTCAGACGGTAACAGTGGAAGCATGCACGTCGATGCTGTGGCGTGACTGGCAGATGGGCTAGAGTTGTGCGTGTCCGTAGTGCCCTGCTAGTAACAGGTTCGCAATAGTTCGTGTTAACAATTCTGAGCTCACATTCGTGCACATCCAGAGCCTCATCTATGAGTGTCTCCACTGTTGCTAACATCGTTGCACATCTTAAGTGACACGTCTAACATGTAAGGCAATTCTTCGAAGGAAAAATCTCGCCACTCGGAAGGCCAAAATTTGACCCCTTTTAAACTCACTCATTTGAATGTAGAAAGCACGAGTGCATCTCCGTGGCATGGTGCCTGCTTGCTCTACGCGTCTGCACCACACTTAGCCTTACGACCGCGGGCATTCCTTTTCAAAGTGAAGACACAGATGATGACTGTGGTTGCTATGCCACTTCTCTATCTGCTGGTGAACTACACTGAAACCATTGTCAGTACGTCTGCTATCACCCAGGTGACATATGCTGTCATCGGATCAAAATCGACATTGTCTTTCCAGGTGTTCTAATTGTTTTTCAGAAGTATATGCACTACAAATCCCAATATTCTTGGGAATAAAAGGAGTATCCAAAGCCGATATTTTCGTAACTGAATGAATCAGATATAAAAAGTCGTATACCTTGTAGGTCATCTGTTGTGACATTGGATTAACAACTTTCTTGCTACTGATAAAATCGCAATAGTTATGAAAACACTTAAATCTGCACAAAAAAGTCGGTTCCAGATATTCACCATCATTTGGAATTTAACTTTTCACTCTTAGTTTTCTTAGCATAATATAAGCAAACCGTAGCAGCTTCTGAACCCTTTATGAAAACATGTTTCTTATTTCCGTGGTGAAGGACTTAATAATAACTCCTAAATATACTTTTCCACTGACGAAGGCAAGTAATAATGAATTTACATAAACGTCAGTTACAATGTATTCTGCAAAATTACACAGCATTAAATCCTGTAATTATAATGGATTTTTAATTAAATTGTGATTGAACCTTCCTAAAATTTAGCTTTACGGAAAATAACCATATTTATTACAATGTGGATTCAGAATTTTCAGGTAGGAAAAGTAACACAAAACTTCTACTTTAATTACATTGTGAGCCAATAAAATCGGAATACGGTATAATATTCACTTTGTCGAATTTATGAGCCTAATTATTGAAATATTAACCATCAATTACAATAGACCCAGTTAAGCTGTGGGGACCCCTTGTTACAGTAATAGGGATCGAATAATATTTTAACGATTAATTATTTCTGAGGAATGTACATAAGGATAATATTTCATGCTCGGTCATAGGCATATCACTCACCATAGGGTAATCAGCTTCTTATCATGGACTATGCAGAAACGTACCTGCAAACAAAGAGAGAGAGATGTATTAGATAGACCAACATAAAGTATAACTATCTCATTCCACTTTTTCAACTGTATTCTAAATTAATTATCTACTTTCAGGTATTTTATCCACATAAAAATAGTAATGTCGAGAAAATTACTCGCAGGTCATAAACACTTGATGTCTAGTGTTCACTTCCTACAGTGGCTCAAAAAATATTGGTCTGCCCATAGCCGTGGTATGAACGGAACAGTATAGTACAAATAATGGTACATATAATGGAATAACACGTACAGTATGTAGATATGTAGGACAGTCAAGTACATCAGTAGGTTGAATGTGGAGGCAAGGAGATCCACGCTGTTTGCAAACGGACCTGTAATGCAACAGCGTGCGTCATTTCACGCCAAAGAAGTATTGATCTGGTAAACAATATCATCGTGATATCGTGTTGTCTGCCGCAACTCGAGGTCATTATGTCTGTTCTGACACGTTGGAAGGTAATATTCAGCATTATTTCCGCGTACAGCTAGCAATGAGAAGGAAAATGGAAGAAACAACCGTGGAAGAAAGGAGGATTGCAGTGCGACTATTTCAAAAATGTAAATCTTTCAAGGACATAAGTGCAATTATTGGAAGAGCTGTTACAACTGTTAAAAATATTGTATACAGGTAGAAAAGAACAAAGACAATAGAAAAATAGACCAAGAAGTGACCGCCCCTCGAAGTTATCAGTACAAGACTAACGGCAAATTGTGCGTGAATGGCCCAAAATCCTCAACTAAGTGTGCCGAAGATAGCAACTGCATTACAAGAAGATGTAGAAGTGCAATCGTCATCTGAAACCATCTGAAATGTGCTACGCGAAAAAGGATATGCGGGCAGTGTAACGGACTCCTCACTTCACCGGCACCTACTGCTATGAAATTCGCCATGCACATAACATTTTTTCTACTATTAATATGGACTTACCCTCATCTTGATATAAACCGTACTTTCTCTGCAACTGGGACTTACATACTTCAGTGAATTTGGACATCACATACTTTGCATGAACTCCGCTCTATCCATCTCTACAATCTGCTATAAAATGACTACCTTCTCGCCCGCTGACGTCATACGACATCACCTGGTTTATTGCGCATGCTCCAGTAACCTCTGGAATCTTCCAGACATATTTCTTCTCATTATTTCCCCTCTACTCTACCGTATAAATACCTGGACTCTCTCTGGATATTTTGAGATGGACTTTAGCCTGTGTGGAGGGAGGAACATCTAACGTCGTCTCCGTCCTTAGGAACATGTGCCCAGTAACCTCCATTTTCGGGCAGTACTACCTGTTTCATGATGAGGTATGACAAACTGTTAATTTCTTTTCTGTAAATACTTCTAGTTGCACCGGGAACTACTTTCCTTTGAAATTCTGACAGGGAGCATTGGAATTTACAGGCCAAGATTCCACTCGCCTTTTCAATATCTAAAGCTTCCATTGACGAACTTAGTCACTACTCTGTTCCTAGCTGTGCGTGTGTTGTATTTGGAACTCTGCGAGTCCTACACACACTCGTACCTGATCAGTGCTTCGGCATTTGTGTTTGTGAATGTCTTGAAACTGGTTCATTTGAACAATATAGTGATTTCGGCTTGCATAATAACTTTACTTGGTGTCAATTCGTGTTGTAACAGAGATGGTTATGACCTACATATTTGGACTTTACTTCGAAGATTTCTAGCTGGTATACTCTGATTTTGTAATTTGAACATCTTTTTTATTCTTGTTGTTACTCTGGGTTTCTCTTCTAATAGCCTTATTTATCCTTTCCTTGTTTGACCCTTTCCATTCCTTCTTTATTCCTTCTCATTTGCTCTCTTTCTCTTTGATATTTTATTTTTGTGCAAAGATTCTAATTTTGTATAACTGGTTGGGAAAGTACCATATTTGTATATTCTTCCTTTGATGTAAATTTCTAGAGTTTAGGTTTAATTATTTCAATATATCTGTTTCCAAACTTTATCATGGTTTCTTATCTATTTTTCACCCGTCATGTTCCTAATTTCTCTTCACACTGCCCTTTAATTTTCTAATGTTCTTACTCACTGTTTGCACTGCGCTATGTGTTAGTTCCACTGGAATGCTATTATCTTGATCGTTGGAAATTTTTATTACCAGGGCCTCTATTCTCAATTCGGCATTTACTGCATTACAACGTACTGATTTGAAACTGCTCGGTGTCATCGATACAATGAGATCTTCCCATGGCACTATTATTATTATATTTAATATATGTATATAACCCCCATCGGGTTAAACATGTCCGTTACAGCAGAACAGCCCGTAGAAAGCCGTACAGTAGTAAGGCTAACAGGAATAAGAGTACATACGCAAAAGAGCACAGAAATTACAGCTATGAGGATTGGAAGACAGTCGTTTTTACCGATGAGAGTAAATTTACCCTCTTCAGGTCAGAGAGACGAGTGACTGTGTGGAGGAAAACGAATTCTGAACTTGAAGAAGGAATCTGACAGCTATAGTGAAACATGGAGGTGGTTCCCTGATGGTGTGGGGTTGCATGAGTGCGAATGGTGCCTTTATTGAAGGGATTATGGGTCACAAAGCATACATGAACATCCTCAAGACACATCTTCCATCAAGTGCAGAAAAATGGGACTATCAGCTAAGTATACGTTTACGCAAGATAACGATCCCAAACACACAGCGCTCAACACGAAGCTATGGCTGTTATATAATACTCAGCGTTGGAAGGAAACTCCGCCACAATCTCCCGACATCAACCCCATCGAGAATTTGTGGCACTATTTGGAGCAAAACGTGAGAAAGCATGCAATATCAAACAAAGCTGACCTGAAAGAAGCCTTACTCACCGAATGGAATAACACACCAAAGGAAACTACGGAAACCTTGGTACGATCGATGCCAAATAGGTTAGATGAGATTTTAAAAAGTAAAGGGGGACCTACCAAGTACTGGAACGTTCACGAAGGATCAAGAAACTGCGTTGTGTTAATTCAGGCCAATACTTTTTTGGTGGCAAGTAAAAATGGTTGTTTTAATTTATGGTTTTTTAGTTATATGGACATGGAAAAATTACCTTTTTATACGGGTTCGGCTCGCCAGGTGCAGGTCTTGCTATTTGACTCCCGTAGGCGACCTGCGCGTCGTGATGAGGATGGAATGATGATGAAGACACCACATACACCCAGCCCCGGGACATTGGAATTGCCCAATGAAGGTTAAAATCCCCGACCCGGCCGGGAATCGAACCCGGAACCCTCTGAACCGAAGGCCAGTACGCTGACCATTCAGCCAATGAGTCGGACAATGCACATGTTACACCAGATGAAAAATAATCAAGGATTCTAGTATATGTCAATTTTTATCATCATTCCATTAAATTCCTCGCCCTCACATGTAGCATATCTCGACAGACCAATACTTTTCTGAGCCACTGTATATTGTGGTAAGAAGGATATTTTTGTACCCTCGAAGAAAAAAAGCAGGCTAATAATAAATCAACAACAACGTGTAAATGCGACTGATAGATACAATCTACTGTACACAGATGGGGTATCCTTACGAAAGGTAAGTAGTATAATGCAGGGATTCGGGCGCCTCCTCCTCCTCCCGCGGCGCGGGAAATTTGAATTCTGGCGGGAAATTTGAATTTTGGCGGGAGATTTGAATTTTGGCGGGAGATTTGAATTTGTAAACAAAGCCACGTGCTTTTTGACAGCTGTCATCGACAACAACGCATCGCTAACCTCACTGCTGCCATCTTGACGGGCCTAAACCTCAGTAGTGCCAACTTAACCTAACTAGCATGAGGTAAACAAAGCCACGTGCTTTTTGACAGCCACGTGCTTTTTGACAGATTTGTAAACAAAGCCACGTGCTTTTTGACAGACAACAACGCATCGCTAACCTCAGTACTGCCATCTTGACGGGCCTAAACCTCAGTAGTGCCAACTTAACCTAACTAATGTGAGGTAAACTAAGCCACGTGTTTTTTGACAGCCACGTGCTTTCTGACAGATTTGTAAACAAAGCCACGTGCTTTTTGACAGACAACAACGCATCGCTAACCTCAGTACTGCCATCTTGACGGGCCTAAACCTTAGTGGTACCAACTTAACCTAACTAGCGCGTGGTAAACAAAGCCGCGTGCTTTTTTGACAGCTGTCATCCGCCATCTTTAAACCACAGAGCACTGTGCTGCCCTCTTTCATCACCTGTCATCGGTAGTGCTGCCATCTTGGCGGGCCTAAACCTTTGTGCTACCAACTTAACCTCACTAGCTCGAGATAAACAAAGCCACGTGCTTTTTTGACAGCTGTCATCCGCCATCTTTGAGCACCGTGCTGCCCTCTTTAGCTACTTACCTTTGAAATGTGGTACGTCATCCGCCATCTTGCAACCGAAACCTCAGTGCTGCCCGGTGGCGGCAAATTCCACGTGCTTTACAAACTCACGCGCAGCTGTCATCAGCCCAGCAATTCTCTTTCTATATAATAATTTCGTGTGGCTATTTCTAGCCAAGTGCAGTCCTAGTCTTGTTACATCAGGAAGGGTAACTGGCTAAATCCTGGTCTTTCAGCGTCAGGAAGGGCAACCGGTCGAAAACCATAGTGTAAGAGGCTAGATACTGCCAGTTTTGCGTCAGGAAGGACAACTCAACAAATACTTGCGATTTTAAAAATCCTAGTCAGGAAGGGCATCCGGCCGTAAAACAATAGTTCGTGATTTACAATCTAAGCTAGCTGTAAATCCCCCGATTCTCGACAGATTCTTAATCCGAGTTGTCAGGAAGGGCAACCGGTCGAAAACCATAGTGTATGATGTAAGAGGCTAGATACTGCTAGTTTTGCATTAGGAAGGGCGACTCAACAAATTCTTGCGATTTTAAAATTCTTAGTCAGGAAGGGCATCCGGCAGTAAAACAATAGTTCGCGATTTAAAATCTAAGAAGTGCATCTAGCTGTAAATCCTCGATTCTCGACAGATTCTTAATCCGAGTTGTCAGGAAGGGCAACTGGTCGAAAACAATAGTGTATGATGTAAGAGGCTAGATACCGCCAGTTTTGCGTCAGTAACGGTAACTCAACAAATTCTTGCGATTTTAAAAATCTTAGTCAGGAAGGGCATCCAGCAGTAAAACAATAGTTCGTGATTTAAAATCTAAGCTAGCTGTAAATCCCCCGATTCTCGACAGATTCTTAATCCGAGTTGTCAGGAAGGGCAGCCGATCGAAAACCATAGTGTATGATGTGAGAGGCTAGATACAGCCAGTTTTGCATTAGGAAGGGCGACTCAACAAATTCTTGCGATTTAAAATCTTAGTCAGGAAGGGCATCCGGCTGTAAAACAATAGTTCGTGATACAACGAATTAAAATCTTAGTTCTTGCACTAATATCGAACATGCATCGCAAAAGCGAGAGTGTTCAGGTTTAGACTTGAATACATACTACTGTTTATAGTACGATGTTGTAGAACACTGCATTGCAATCAAACACTTTTGAGAAAAAAAAATCTGTTCTCAACATACTTACCGAACTAGATGATAACATACTTTCAAATTTAATCAACACCTACTCTTATTTCTTCTTCGAGAGGAAGGAGTAGGAGGAGGAGAATGTAATACCTAAACTAGAATCGAGCACTGCACTCGATACTACATATGATCAGAACATTAATTGATGTGTTCAAAACACTAGATAAGTGATCAAGACTAGATAAAATCTTAGTTCTTGCACTAATATCGAACATGCATCGCAAAAGCGAGAGTGTTCAGGTTTAGACTTGAATACATACTACTGTTTATAGTACGATGTTGTAGAACACTGCATTGCAATCAAAACACTGTTTAGAAAAAGAAAAGAATTCTTTCTGAACATGAGCTAGACAATAATATACTTACGAATTTAATCAACACCTACTCTTATTTCTTCTTCTAGAGGAAGGAGTAGGAGGAGGAGAATGTGATACCTAAACTAGAATCGAATACCGCAGTCGATACTACATATGATCAGAACATTAATTGATGTGTTCAAAACACTAGATAAGTGATCAAGACTAGATTCGAACACTGTACCCGATACTACATATGATCAGAACATCAGTAGATGTGTTTACAACATGTCTGGGGTATACCTTTGTTCTAAGAAAAAAATTAGGTTTAGACTTGAATACATACTACTGTTTATAGTACGATGTTGTAGAACACTGCATTGCAATCAAACACTGTTTAGAAAAAAAAAATCTTTCTGAACATGAGCTAGACAATAACATACTTACGAATTTAATCAACACTTACTCTTATTTCTTCTTCGAGAGGAAGGAGTAGGAGGAGGAGAATGTAATACCTAAACTAGAATCGAGCACTGCACTCGATACTACATATGATCAGAACATTAATTGATGTGTTCAAAACACTAGATAAGTGATCAAGACTAGATTCGAACACTGTACCCGATACTACATATGATCAGAACATCAGTAGATGTGTTTACAACATGTCTGGGGTATACCTTTGTTCTAAGAAAAAATTAGGTTTAGACTTGAAAACATACTACTGTTTATAGTGCGATGTTGTAGAACACTGCATTGCAATCAAACACTGTTTAGAAAAAAAAATCTCTTCTGAACATGAGCTAGACAATAACATACTTACGAATTTAATCAACACCTACTCTTATTTCTTCTTCTAGAGGAAGGAGTAGGAGGAGGAGGAGAATGTGATACCTAAACTAGAATCGAGCACTGCACTCGATACTACAGATGATCAGAACATTAATTGATGTGTTCAAAACACTAGATAAGTGATCAAGACTAGATTCGAACACTGTACCCGATACTACATATGATCAGAACATCAGTAGATGTGTTTACAACATGTCTGGGGTATACCTTTGTTCTAAGAAAAAAATTAGGTTTAGACTTGAAAACATACTATTTTTTATAGTGCGATGTAGTAGAACACTGCATTGCAATCAAACACTGTTTAGAAAAAAAAATTCTGTTCTGAACATAAGCTAGACAATAACATACTGTCAAATTTAATCAACACCTACTCTTATTTCTTCTTCGAGAGGAAGGAGTAGGAGGAGGAGAATGTAATACCTAAACTAAAATAAAAGAATATGTTAATTCTACATTATTTATTTTATATTATTTATTCCTTCTTAGATCTTCACATCGGACATTGCAACGGTATAATCATCTACTACACTAGTATAATACAGGGATTCGGCCGCCACCTCCACCTCCCGCGGGAAATTTGAATTTTGGCGGGAAATTTGAATTTTGGCGGGAGATTTGAATTTGTAAACAAAGCCACGTGCTTTTTGACAGCTGTCATCGACAACAACGCAGCGCTAACCTCACTGCTGCCATCTTGACGGGCCTAAACCTCACTAGTGCCAACTTAACCTAACTAGCGTGAGGTAAACAAACCCACGTGTTTTTTGACAGCCACGTGCTTTTTGACGGACAACAACGCATCGCTAACCTCAGTACTGCCATCTTGACGGACCTAAACCTTAGTGGTACCAACTTAACCTCACTAGCGCGAGGTAAACAAAGCCACGTGCTTTTTGACAGCCACGTGCTTTTTGACAGATTGGTAAACAAAGCCACGTGCTTTTTGACAGACAACAACGCATCGCTAATCTCAGTACTGCCATCTTGACGGGCCTAAACTTTAGTGGTACCAACTTAACCTAACTAGCGCGAGATAAACAAAGCCACGTGCTTTTTGACAGCCACGTGCTGTTTTGACAGCTGTCATCCGCCATCTTTGAGCACTGTGCTGCCCTCTATATCGCAGTAGCTGCAAAATTCGTCACCTGTCATCGACAGTGCTGCCATCTTGACGGGTCTAAACCTTGGTGCTACCAACTTAACCTAACTAGCGCGAGGTAAACAAAGCCACGTGCAGCTGTCATCCGCCATCTTTGAGCACAGTGCTGCCCTCTTTAGCTACTTACCTTTGAAATGTGGTGGCGGATAATTTGAAAAATGCTTTTTTGACAGCAGCCATCTTGCATCGCAAACCTCAGTGCTGCCCTCTTTAGCTAGTTACCTTTGAAATGTGGTGGCAGGCAATTCCACGTGACAGCAGCCATCTTTAATCAAGAGAGCACCGTGCTGCCCTCTATGTGGTGGCGGCAAATTGAAAAATTCCACGTGCTCTTGTTTGAAAACAAACTCACGTGCTTTTTTTTGACAGCTGTCATCTGCCATCTTTAATCAACAGAGCACAGTGCTGCCCTCTTTAGCGATTCCACATGACAGCAGCCATCTTTAATCAAGAGAGCACTGTGCTGCCATCTTTAGCTAGATACCTTTGAAATGTGGTGGCGGCAAATTGAAAAATTCCACGTGCTCTTGTTTGAAAACAAACTCACGTGCTTTTTTGACAGCTGTCGTGCAGCTGTCATCCGCCATCTTTGAGCATAGTGCTGCCCTCTTTAGCTACTTACCTTTGAAATGTGGTACGTCATCCGCCATCTTGCATCGCAAACCTCAGTGCCGCCCTCTATGTGGTGGCAGACAATTCCACGTGACAGCAGCCATCTTTGAGCACAGCGCTACCCCTCTTTGTGGCGGCGGGAAATTCCACGTGCTTTACAAACCTATATGCTTTTCTGACAGCTGTCATCCGCCATCTTTAATCCAGAGAGAACAGTGCTGCCCTCTATGTGGTGGCGGTAAATTCCACGTGCTTGACAAACCTATATGCTTTTCTGACAGCTGTCATCCGCCATCTTTAATCCAGAGAGAAGAGTGCTGCCCTCTATGTGGTGACGGTAAATTCCACGTGCTCTTGTTTGGAAACAAAGCCATGTGCAGCTGTCATCCGCCATCTTTAATCACCGCGCTGCCCTCTATGTGGTGACGGCAAATTCCACGTGCTCTTGTTTGGAAACAAAGCTATGTGCTTTTTTGACAGCTGTCATCCGCCATCTTTAATCACCGCGCTGCCCTCTATGTGGTGACGGCAAATTCCACGTGCTTTACAAACCCATGTGCTTTTTTGACAGCTGTCATCCGCCATCTTTAATCCAGAGAGAACAGTGCTGCCCTCTATGTGGTGACGGCAAATTCCACGTGCTCTTGTTTGGAAACAAAGCTATGTGCTTTTTTGACAGCTGTCATCCGCCATCTTTAATCACCGTGCTGCCCTCTATGTGGTGACGGCAAATTCCACGTGCTTTACAAACCTATGCGCTTTTCTGACAGCCGTCATCCGCCATCTTTGAGAACAGTGCTGCCCTCTATGTGGTGGTGGTAAATTCCACGTGCTTTACAAACCTATGCGCTTTTCTGACAGCTGTCATCCGCCATCTTTAATCACCGTGCTGCCGGGTGACGGCAAATTCCACGTGCTCTTGTTGGGAACTTGCGTCAGGAAGGGCATCCGGCCGTAAAACAATAGTTCGTGATTTTAAATCTAAGAAGTGGATCTAGCTGTAAATCCCCGATTCCCGTGTTAGATGTTGTAAAACAGATTCTTAATCCGAGTTGTCAGGAAGGGCAACCGGTCGTAAAACTATAGTGTATGAGGTTAGATACTGCTAGTTTTGCATCAGGAAGGACAACTCAACACATTCATGTGATTTAAACACATTTTTATTCCCAAGAGAATCGAACCCGAGACTACCGGGTGAGAGGCATGCATACTGTAGGCTATAGATTTGTTCTACAGTCCTCGAAGTATCGGCACAGTCATTCTGAGCGAGTTGTGTGGAATGCGCGTGTTAGCTGAAATTGTACACGTATCTTCCGGCTCGACCTTGAGCGAGGACACTACATGCTGACAAGCGGCTTGTAACTCGCGAACGTCTTCTTAGCTGAGTACCATTCAAGCTCTTAAAACACAGTACTAATTAAGGTTGTAAAATATTCTGAAATAGTCCTCCTCTGTAGTGCAGTAGTTAGCTGCTACCCTCGGAGGTCCGAGTTCGATTCCTGGCTCTGCCACGGAATGTGTAGCATTTAGCCTATGTAAGTTCCTAACGTAAAATATCATGATTGTACGGAGAGGTTAAAACACACACAGTGCCTACTCCTATCGAAAGAACCTGCACGGTACCGGCATGTAGGCTTCTCCTGGTGAAGGAGCTTGCACATAGTTTAACGCCTCCTATCAACAGCCCTTACTTAATGCTGGCTTTTTTGCACACCCCGCCCCACACCATAGTTTTACGACCGGCTGCCCTTCCTGACTAGGATTTTAAATCGCAGTATACGTGATAAATTTGTTGTAGCGGGTTTTATAACTAGATATCCCGGTACCGATACATAGCCTACTCCACTGAAGAAGCCTGCACAAGGCTTATTGCCTCCATCCGACAAATGAATCAGCATCAACACTCTTGTACTCAAAAAATCATTTTCGAAGGAGTCTGCACAAGGTTTAACGTCCCCATCAACAGCCCTTACTTATTGCTAGCTTTTTTTTTGCACGCCCCGCCTCACACCATAGTTTTATACGACCGGCTGCCCTTCCTGACTAGGATTTTAAATCGATATCCCGACATAGCCTACTCCTACCGAAGAAGGCAGCTTAACGCCTCCATCCAATAATGAATCACACTCAAACACTCTTCAATCATTCTCGCTACTTCGGAAGATAGCGGGTTCGAACTGGAAGCCGTAAATGCTAGGTGAGGGACCTGCGCGATCGTCATAACATGATCTAGCTAGATGCCCTTCCCGACGGCATAAGTTACCAGGATTTGAATCGCGTACCCCGACTAGAAGAAGCCTGCGCATAGCTTAACGCCTCCATCCGACGAATGAATCACCCTCAACACTCTCCAATCATTCTCGCTACTTCAGAAGATAGCGGGTTCGAACTAGAAGCCGTAAATGCTAGGCGAGGGGTCTGCGCGATCGTCATTACATGATCTAACTTTAGCTCAATACCTACAGGTAAGGAATACCGCGTATGTACCCTCGAGAAGTCGAGGATCACACGCTAACTTTCCAAGGCTCGAACTCTTAAATTCTGACACCTCGGCATCAACAGGAGTTTCGAATACGTCAGCCTGCAGGTAGGAGCTCTTGTTTGCATTCATCCCGACTGTACCCGCAGTTTGTCAGCGATTTTTTGACATCCGGTTGGTAACAAGCAGAATATTTAGCCGCTGCAGTCTGCGCGAAGTGCTCACAGTTCTCTGTATGCGTTTATTACGTACACACACATCTCCAGTCTGCTGTGAATATTATTCTTCAGCCTTTATCTTAAGGTAAGCTAGAACTGTTAGTTACTTTTTTTATTTGCAAAGCAACTTCTACGCTAGACATCTACATTCATATATGTTTGTTCTTTTTTAGGTACCGTTCGAAAGTACGCAATTTTATTCATCCGAGTAACAGTCTGCAGCACGTGCATTTTTAAGGTATGTTTTCGAACTTTGAGTTGTAAAGATAATTAGGTTAGATGATGCACCCTACACTACATTCATATATGTTTCTTCTTTTTTTTAGGTACGACCAGAATATTATCATTCGAGTTTCAGGCTTGAACGCACGCATTTTATACATCCGAGTAACAGTTTGCAGCGCGAAGATTTTAAGGTATGTCTGACCTCTATTCGTTGAAACTTGGTTTCTTCTAAAACATCGTAACTTTAGTCTATTGATAAATAGTTGTTCTCTTTAATCTACATACTATAGACGTGGTGCGTACATAGCTATGTCTGCCCTCAACAGGCTTAAACTTGGTTTCTTCCATAACTTTAAGCTATTCATAAATAATTGTTCTCTTCAACCTACATACTATAGACGTGGTATAATTTCAAACACGCACACATAGCTATGTCCGTCCTCAACAGGCTTAAACTTGGTTTCTTCCGAACATCGTAACTTTAAGCTAATCATAAATAGTTGTTCTCTTTAATCAACATACTATAGACGTGGTATGATTTCAAACACGTACACATAGCTATGTCTGCCCTCAACGGGCTGAAAGTTGGTTTCTTCTGTAACTTTAAGCTAATCATAAATAGTTGTTCTCTTTAATCTACATACTATAGACGTGGTATAATTTCAAACACGTACACATAGCTATGTCCGTCCTCAACAGGCTTAAACTTGGTTTCTTCTGTAACTTTAAGCTAATCATAAATAGTTGTTCTCTTTAATCTACATACTATAGACGTAGTATAATTTCAAACACGCACACATAGCTATATCCGTCCTCAACAGGCTTAAACTTGGTTTCTTCCGTAACTTTAAGCTATTCATAAATAATTGTTCTCTTCAACCTACATACTATAGACGAGGTGCGTACATAGCTATGTCCGTCCTCAACAGGCTTAAACTTGGTTTCTTCCGAACATCGTAACTTTAGTCTATTGATAAATAGTTGTTCTCTCTAATCTACATACTATAGACGTGGTATAATTTCAAACACGTACACATAGCTATGTCTGCCCTCAACAGGTTGAAAGTTGGTTTCTTCCGTAACTTTAAGCTATTCATAAATAATTGTTCTCTTCAACCTACATACTATAGACGTGGTATAATTTCAAACACGCACACATAGCTATGTCCGTCCTCAACAGGCTTAAACTTGGTTTCTTCCGTAACTTTAAGCTATTCATAAATAATTGTTCTCTTCAACCTACATACTATAGACGAGGTGCGTACATAGCTATGTCCGTCCTCAACAGGCTTAAACTTGGTTTCTTCCGAACATCGTAACTTTAGTCTATTGATAAATAGTTGTTCTCTTTAATCTACATACTATAGACGTAGTATAATTTCAAACACGCACACATAGCTATGTCCGCCCTCAACAGGTTGAAAGTTGGTTTCTTCCGAACATCGTAACTTTAAGCTAATCATAAATAGTTGTTCTCTTTAATCAACATACTATAGACGTGGTATGATTTCAAACACGTACACATAGCTATGTCTGCCCTCAACAGGCTGAAACTTGGTTTCTTCCGTAACTTTAAGCTATTCATAAATAATTGTTCTCTTCAACCTACATACTATAGACGTGGTATAATTTCAAACACGCACACATAGCTATGTCCGTCCTCAACAGGCTTAAACTTGGTTTCTTCCGAACATCGTAACTTTAAGCTAATCATAAATAGTTGTTCTCTTTAATCAACATACTATAGACGTGGTATGATTTCAAACACGTACACATAGCTATGTCTGCCCTCAACGGGCTGAAAGTTGGTTTCTTCTGTAACTTTAAGCTAATCATAAATAGTTGTTCTCTTTAATCTACATACTATAGACGTGGTATAATTTCAAACACGTACACATAGCTATGTCCGTGCTCAACGGGCTTAAACTTGGTTTCTTCTGTAACTTTAAGCTAATCATAAATAGTTGTTCTCTTTAATCTACATACTATAGACGTAGTATAATTTCAAACACGCATACATAGCTATGTCCGTCCTCAACAGGCTTAAACTTGGTTTCTTCTATAACTTTAAGCTATTCATAAATAATTGTTCTCTTCAACCTACATACTATAGACGAGGTGCGTACATAGCTATGTCCGTCCTCAACAGGCTTAAACTTGGTTTCTTCCGAACATCGTAACTTTAGTCTATTGATAAATAGTTGTTCTCTTTAATCTACATACTATAGACGTGGTATAATTTCAAACACGTACACATAGCTATGTCTGCCCTCAACAGGTTGAAAGTTGGTTTCTTCCGAACATCGTAACTTTAAGCTAATCATAAATAGTTGTTCTCTTTAATCAACATACTATAGACGTGGTATGATTTCAAACACGTACACATAGCTATGTCTGCCCTCAACGGGCTGAAAGTTGGTTTCTTCCGAACATCGTAACTTTAAGCTAATCATAAATAGTTGTTCTCTTTAATCTACAAACTATAGACGAGGTGCGTACATAGCTATGTCCGTCCTCAACAGGCTTAAACTTGGTTTCTTCCGAACATCGTAACTTTAGTCTATTGATAAATAGTTGTTCTCTTTAATCTACATACTATAGACGTGGTATAATTTCAAACACACACACATAGCTATGCCCGACCTCAACAGGCTTAAACTTGGTTTCTTCTGTAACTTTAAGCTAATCATAAATAGTTGTTCTCTTTAATCTACATACTATAGACGTGGTATAATTTCAAACACGTACACATAGCTATGTCCGTCCTCAACAGGCTGAAACTTGGTTTCTTCTGTAACTTTAGGCTAATCATAAATAGTTGTTCTCTTTAATCTACATACTATAGACGTGGTATAATTTCAAACACACACACACATAGCTATGTCCGTCCTCAACAGGCTTAAACTTGGTTTCTTCTGTAACTTTAAGCTAATCATAAATAGTTGTTCTCTTTAATCTACATACTATAGACGTAGTATAATTTCAAACACGCACACATAGCTATGTCTGCCCTCAACAGGTTGAAAGTTGGTTTCTTCCGAACATCGTAACTTTAAGCTAATAATAAATAGTTGTTCTCTTCAATCCTCATACTATAGACGTGGTATAATTTCAAACACGCACACGTAGCTATGTCTATCCTCAACAGGCTTAAACTTGGTTTCTTCCGAACATCGTAACTTTAGTCTATTGATAAATAGTTGTTCTCTTTAATCCTCGCGCTATAGACGTGGTATAATTTCAAACACATGCACATAGCTATGTCTGCCCTCAACAGGCTGAAACTTGGTTTCTTCTAAAACATCGTAACTTTAAGCAATTGATAAATAGTTGTTCTCTTTAATCCACATACTATAGACGTGGTATAATTTCAAACACATGCACATAGCTATGTCTGCCCTCAACGGGTTGAAACTTGGTTTCTTCCGAACATCATAACTTTAAGCAATTGATAAATAGTTGTTCTCTTTAATCAACATACTATAGACGGGGTATAATTTCAAACACGTACACATAGCTATGTCTATCCTCAACGGGCTGAAACTTGGTTTCTTCTGTAACTTTAAGCTAATCATAAATAGTTGTTCTCTTTAATCTACATACTATAGACGTAGTATAATTTCAAACACGCGCACATAGCTATGCCTGCCCTCAACAGGTTGAAACTTGGTTTCTTCCGAACATCGTAACTTTAGTCTATTGATAAATAGTTGTTCTCTTTAATCTACATACTATAGACGTAGTATAATTTCAAACACGCACACATAGCTATGTCTGCCCTCAACAGGTTGAAAGTTGGTTTCTTCCGAACATCGTAACTTTAGTCTATTGATAAATAGTTGTTCTCTTTAATCCTCGCGCTATAGACGTGGTATAACTTCAAACACATGCACATAGCTATGTCTACCCTCAACAGGTTGAAACTTGGTTTCTTCTAAAACATCGTAACTTTAAGCAAATCATAAATAATTTTTCTCTTTAATCTACATACTATAGACGTGGTATAATTTCAAACACGCACACGTAGCTATGTCTATCCTCAACAGGCTTAAACTTGGTTTCTTCTGAACATCGTAACTTTAAGCAATTGATAAATAGTTGTTCTCTTTAATCCACATACTATAGACGAGGTATAATTTCAAACACGCGCACATAGCTATGTCTGTCCTCAACAGGCTGAAACTTGGTTTCATCTAAAACATCGTAACTTTAAGCTAATCATAAATAGTTGTTCTCTTTAATCCACATACTATAGACGGGGTATAATTTCAAACACGCACACGTAGCTATGTCTATCCTCAACAGGTTGAAACTTGGTTTCTTCCGAACATCGTAACTTTAGAGTATTGATAAATAGTTGTTCTCTTTCAGTCTTTCATGCTGTAGATGAGGTTAATCTTATAATTTCAAACTCACAGCAATGTCTGACCTGTACAGGTTCAAACTTGGTTTCTTCCGAACATAGCAACTTTAGTCTATAGATAAATAGTTATTCTCTTCAATCTTTCACGCTGTAGAAGAGGTTAATCTTATAATTTCAAACTCACAGCCATGTCTGACCTCTATAGGTTGAAACTTGCTTTCTTCCGTACATAGCAACTTTAGTCTATAGATAAATAGTTATTCTCTTCAATCATTCATGCTGTAGAAGAGGTTAATCTTATAATTTCAAACTCACAGCCATGTCTGACCTCTATAGGTTGAAACTTGCTTTCTTCCGAACATCGTAACTCTAGGCTAGCACACTTACCCTTTTATATCCTATTATTACTATGTGTGATGCAAGTGCTAACGCTACATTTATTCTTTTTAGAAAAACCATGGAGAAGATTAACCAGCTAGGTCATATTTCAACTCCAACTACCAAGCCGTTAACAAGTCTACCGCTAAATGAGCAATTTAAAGTAATTTCACTACGAAGATTAAAAACGAAATTTGGAGAAAGGATTTTGATGTGTCTGCGAAGACATTCAAGTTTTTTTACCTAATAGATTTAGCGTGCTAACTGATTTAGAAATAGAAGAACTAAATCAACGTTCTATTTTCATTATATATCACGGCATAGAGAACAAATCTTGTGTTATTAGTTTTACTGATGCGTAAAAGCATGTGCATACAAGAATTACATCGAGAAAGCAAAAGTATGCAAACATCACTACAAGTAAAATCAATCATGATAAAACTAGTACATACAAGATGTGAATAAATACTGTAGAATTGGCATATTCTTTTATTTTAGATTAGGTATTACCTTCTCCTCCTACTCCTTCCTCTCGAAGAAGAATAAGAGCAAGAAAGAAGATGTTGATTAAATTCGTAGGTATGTTATCGTCTAGCACAGTAAGTATGTTGAGAAGAGATTTTTTTCCTAAACTGTGCTTGATTCTAGTCTTGTAATATAGTGTACTACAACATCGCACTATAGTATGTGTATATATGTTTTTTTGAACAGTGGTATGTATTCAAGTCTAAACTTGCACACTCTCGCTTTGCGATGCATGTTCGATAAAGATGTACCTTGACAGAGTAAGTAAAGGTAAAGGAAGTTATACACATCAATTAATGTTCTGATCACATGTTAAGGTTAACGACATCGAGTGCAGTGTTCGATTCTAGTCTTGATCACTTATCTAGTGTTTTGAGCACATCAATTAATGTTCTGATTACATGTTAAGGTTAACAACATCGAGTGCAATGTTCGATTCTAGTCTTGCTATGTTTTAATCTCATTTCATATTCTAATCACATGTTGAAGTTAACAACATCGAGTGCAGTGTTTGATTCTAGTCTTGTTATGTTTTACAATCTTGTTTCTTTTTTGCAATGCATGTTCGATAGAGGTGTACCTTGAAAGAGTAGGAAGAGTTCGATTCTAGTCCTGCTATGTTTGAACCTGATTTAATGTTCTAATCACGTGTTGAAGTTAACATCAAGTGCAGTGTTCGATTCTAGTCTTGTTATGTTTTACAATCTTGCTTTTGCAATGCACGTTCGATAGAGATGTACCTTCACTGAGCAGGAAGAGCAGCTCAGTAAGTATGTTGAGAAGAGAATTTTTTGTTTTTCTAAACAGTGCTTGATTCTAGCCTCGCAATGCTGTGTTCTTCAACATCGAGCACTAGTATGCAGTTCAAGTTGTAATAAGTTTTGAACAGTAGTATGTGTGTGTTCAAGTCTAAACATGTGTCACTGCGGGTATGTGAGCGGATAACAGCTGACGAAATTGCCCCGCATAGGGCAGCACGGTGCTCTGTTCATTAAAAGATAGCAGATGACAGCTAACGAAATTGCCTGCATGATAGCAGCATAGTGCTCTGTTGGTTAAAGATGGCAGATGTCACCTGTCAAAAAGCACATGGGTTTGTAAAGCACGTGTAATTTGCCGTCACTACATAGAGGGCAGCACGGTGATTAAAGATGGCGGATGACAGCTGTCAAAAAAGCACATAGCTTTGTTTCCAAACAAGAGCACGTGGAATTTGCCGTCACCACATAGAGGGCAGCACTGTTCTCTCTGGATTAAAGATGGCGGATGACAGCTGTCAAAAAAGCACATGGGATTGTAAAGCACGTGGAATTTGCCGTCACCACATAGAGGGCAGCACTGTTCTCTCTGGATTAAAGATGGCGGATGACAGCTGTCAAAAAAGCACATGGGTTTGTAAAGCACGTGGAATTTGCCGTCACCACATAGAGGGCAGCGCGGTGATTAAAGATGGCGGATGACAGCTGTCAAAAGAGCACATAGCTTTGTTTCCAAACAAGAGCACGTGGAATTTGCCGTCACCACATAGAGGGCAGCGCGGTGATTAAAGATGGCGGATGACAGCTGCACATGGCTTTGTTTCCAAACAAGAGCACGTGGAATTTACCGTCACCACATAGAGGGCAGCACTCTTCTCTCTGGATTAAAGATGGCGGATGACAGCTGTCAGAAAAGCATATAGGTTTGTAAAGCACGTGGAATTTACCGCCACCACATAGAGGGCAGCACTGTTCTCTCTGGATTAAAGATGGCGGATGACAGCTGTCAGAAAAGCATATAGGTTTGTAAAGCACGTGGAATTTCCCGCCGCCACAAAGAGGGGTAGCGCTGTGCTCAAAGATGGCTGCTGTCACGTGGAATTGTCTGCCACCACATAGAGGGCGGCACTGAGGTTTGCGATGCAAGATGGCGGATGACGTACCACATTTCAAAGGTAAGTAGCTAAAGAGGGCAGCACTATGCTCAAAGATGGCGGATGACAGCTGCACGACAGCTGTCAAAAAAGCACGTGAGTTTGTTTTCAAACAAGAGCACGTGGAATTTTTCAATTTGCCGCCACCACATTTCAAAGGTATCTAGCTAAAGATGGCAGCACAGTGCTCTCTTGATTAAAGATGGCTGCTATCATGTGGAATCGCTAAAGAGGGCAGCACTGTGCTCTGTTGATTAAAGATGGCAGATGACAGCTGTCAAAAAAAAAGCACGTGAGTTTGTTTTCAAACAAGAGCACGTGGAATTTTTCAATTTGCCGCCACCACATAGAGGGCAGCACGGTGCTCTCTTGATTAAAGATGGCTGCTGTCACGTGGAATTGCCTGCCACCACATTTCAAAGGTAACTAGCTAAAGAGGGCAGCACTGAGGTTTGCGATGCAAGATGGCTGCTGTCAAAAAAGCATTTTTCAAATTATCCGCCACCACATTTCAAAGGTAAGTAGCTAAAGAGGGCAGCACTGTGCTCAAAGATGGCGGATGACAGCTGCACGTGGCTTTGTTTACCTCGCGCTAGTTAGGTTAAGTTGGTAGCACTAAGGTTTAGACCCGTCAAGATGGCAGCACTGTCGATGACAGGTGACGAATTTTGCAGCTACTGCGATATAGAGGGCAGCACAGTGCTCAAAGATGGCGGATGACAGCTGTCAAAACAGCACGTGGCTGTCAAAAAGCACGTGGCTTTGTTTATCTCGCGCTAGTTAGGTTAAGTTGGTACCACTAAGGTTTAGGCCCGTCAAGATGGCAGTACTGAGATTAGCGATGCGTTGTTGTCTGTCAAAAAGCACGTGGCTTTGTTTACCAATCTGTCAAAAAGCACGTGGCTGTCAAAAAGCACGTGGCTTTGTTTACCTCGCGCTAGTGAGGTTAAGTTGGTACCACTAAGGTTTAGGTCCGTCAAGATGGCAGTACTGAGGTTAGCGATGCGTTGTTGTCCGTCAAAAAGCACGTGGCTGTCAAAAAACACGTGGGTTTGTTTACCTCACGCTAGTTAGGTTAAGTTGGCACTAGTGAGGTTTAGGCCCGTCAAGATGGCAGCAGTGAGGTTAGCGTTGCGTTGTTGTCGATGACAGCTGTCAGAAAGCACGTGGCTTTGTTTACAAATTCAAATCTCCCGCCAAAATTCAAATTTCCCGCCAAAATTCAAATTTCCCGCGGGAGGTGGAGGCCTCTTCCGAGAGCCTGAGGTGGAGGTGGCGGCCGAATCCCTGTATTATACTACTTACTAATTGAGATGTCGGTGTGCCTATTTTTTTACTATTGGCTTTACGTCGCACCTACACAGATAGGTCTTATGGTGACGATAGGACATGTAAGGGCTAGGAGTGGGAAGGAAGCGGCCGTGGCCTTAATTAAGGTACAGCCCCAGCATTTGCCTGGTGTATTTATTCCTTCTTAGATCTTCACATCGGACATTGCAACAGTATAATCATCTTCTTCTTGAGATGTCGATGTGCCTAAAAAGAACGAAAATATATAGATGTAGCGTGGAAGTACTTGTGATGATAGGATATAGAAAAGTAAGTTAATTTGTTAACAGGTAACCCAGCTAAAGACCTTTACTACCTAGCGTAAAAGCAAATGTGATAATAGGATATCGAAAGGATAAGTCACCTAGCCTAGAGTTGCAACGTGCAGAAGAAACCAAGTTTCAGCCTATTAAGACCGGCATGTAAGATTAAAGAGAGCTACTATTCATCAATAGAGATTAGACTAAATTCGCGATGCTGGGAAGAAACTGAGTTTCAGCTGATTAAGGTCAGACATGGTCGTGAGTTTTTGAAAGCAAACAGAAAGCGATAAATGTTCTATACCTAACAAAGTCGAAGCACTCTTGTTGTTAAAAAATATAGTAACTCAATATCCTTTCCTCTAGTCGCAAAGAAAAAACGAAAATTTAATTACTAACGATTAACCAGCATGATAGATTAAAGAGAGCAACTATTTATCAATAGACTAAATTCGCGATGCTCGGAAGAAACCGAGTTTCAGCCCGTTGAGGATAGACATAGCTATGTGTACGTGTTTGAAATTATACTACGTCTATAGTATGCGGGTTGAAGAGAATAACTATTTATGATTAGCTTAAAGTTACGATGTTTGAGAAGAAAACCAAGTTTCAGCCCGTTGAGGATAGACATAGCTATGTGTGCACCTCGTCTATAGTATGCGGGTTGAAGAGAACAACTATTTATCAATAGCTTAAAGTTACGATGTTTTACAAGAAACCAAGTTTCAGCCTGTTGAGGGCAGACATAGCTATGTGCGCGTGTTTGAAATTATACCTCGTCTATAGCGTGAGGATTAAAGAGAACAACAATTTATCAATAGCTTAAAGTTACGATGTTTTAGAAGAAACCAAGTTTCAACCTGTTGAGGATAGACATAGCTATGTGCGCGTGTTTTTGAAATTATACCACGTCTATAGTATGAGGATTAAAGAGAACAACTATTTATCAATAGCTTAAAGTTACGATGTTTTAGAAGAAACCAAGTTTCAGCCCGTTGAGGATAGACATAGCTATGTGTGCGTGTTTGAAATTATACCACGTCTATAGTATGCAGGTTGAAGAGAACAACTATTTATCAATAGCTTAAAGTTACGATGTTTGAGAAGAAACCAAGTTTCAGCCCGTTGAGGACAGACATAGCTATGTGTGTGTGTGTTTGAAATTATACCCCGTCTATAGTATGCGGGTTGAAGAGAATAACTATTTATGATTAGCTTAAAGTTACGATGTTTGAGAAGAAACCAAGTTTCAGCCCGTTGAGGATAGACATAGCTATGTGTGCACCTCGTCTATAGTATTCGGGTTGAAGAGAACAACTATTTATCAATAGACTAAAGTTACGATGTTTTAGAAGAAACCAAGTTTCAGCCTGTTGAGGGCAGACATAGCTATGTGCGCGTGTTTGAAATTATACCTCGTCTATAGCGTGAGGATTAAAGAGAACAACTATTTATCAATAGCTTAAAGTTACCATGTTTTAGAAGAAACCAAGTTTCAACCTGTTGAGGATAGACATAGCTATGTGCGCGTGTTTTTGAAATTATACCACGTCTATAGTAAAAGGATTAAAGAGAACAACTATTTATCAATAGCTTAAAGTTACGATGTTTTAGAAGAAACCAAGTTTCAGCCCGTTGAGGATAGACATAGCTATGTGTGTGTTTTTGAAATTATACCACGTCTATAGTATGAGGATTAAAGAGAACAACTATTTATCAATAGCTTAAAGTTACGATGTTTTAGAAGAAACCATGTTTCAGCCCGTTGAGGATAGACATAGCTATGTGTGCACCTCGTCTATAGTATGCGGGTTGAAGAGAACAACTATTTATCAATAGCTTAAAGTTACGATGTTTTAGAAGAAACCAAGTTTCAGCCTGTTGAGGGCAGACATAGCTATGTGCGCGTGTTTGAAATTATACCTCGTCTATAGCGTGAGGATTAAAGAGAACAACTATTTATCAATAGCTTAAAGTTACGATGTTTTAGAAGAAACCAAGTTTCAACCTGTTGAGGATAGACATAGCTATGTGCGCGTGTTTTTGAAATTATACCACGTCTATAGTATGAGGATTAAAGAGAACAACTATTTATCAATAGCTTAAAGTTACGATGTTTTAGAAGAAACCAATTTTCAGCCTGTTGAGGGCAGACATAGCTATGTGCGCTTCGATGTTTTAGAAGAAACCAAGTTTCAACCTGTTGAGGACAGACATAGCTATGTGCACGTGTTTGAAATTATACCACGTCTATAGTATGAGGATTGTTGAAATTATACCTCGTCTATAGTATGAGGATTGAAGAGAACAACTATTTATGATTAGCTTAAAGTTACGATGTTTTAGAAGAAACCAAGTTTCAAACTGTTGAGGATAGACATAGCTATGTGTGTGTGTGGTTGAAATTATACCTCGTCTATAGCGTGAGGATTAAAGAGAACAACTATTTATCAATAGACTAAAGTTACGATGTTTTAGAAGAAACCAAGTTTCAGCCCGTTGAGGGCAGACATAGCTATGTGCGCGTGTTTGAAATTATACCCCGTCTATAGCGTGAGGATTAAAGAGAACAACTATTTATCAATAGCTTAAAGTTACGATGTTTTAGAAGAAACCAAGTTTCAGCCCGTTGAGGACAGACATAGCTACGTGCGCGTGTTAGAAATTATAGCACGTCTATAGTATGCGGGTTGAAGAGAACAACTATTTATGATTAGCTTAAAGTTACGATGTTTTAGAAGAATCCAAGTTTCAGCCCGTTGAGGATAGACATAGCTATGTGCGCGTGTTTGAAATTATACCACGTCTATAGTATGAGGATTAAAGAGAACAACTATTTATCAATAGCTTAAAGTTACGATGTTTTAGAAGAAACCAAGTTTCAGCCCGTTGAGGATAAACATAGCTATGTGTGCACCTCGTCTATAGTATGCGGGTTGAAGAGAACAACTATTTATCAATAGCTTAAAGTTACGGTGTTTTAGAAGAAACCAAGTTTCAGCCTGTTGAGGACAGACATAGCTATGTGCACGTGTTTGAAATTATACCTCGTCTATAGCGTGAGGATTAAAGAGAACAACTATTTATCAATAGACTAAAGTTACGATGTTTTAGAAGAAACCAAGTTTCAGCCTGTTGAGGACAGACATAGCTATGTGCGCGTGTTTGAAATTATACCTCGTCTATAGCGTGAGGATTAAAGAGAACAACTATTTATCAATAGACTAGAACAGTTCTACCTTACCTTATGATAAAGGCTGAAGAATAATATTCGCAGCAGACGTGTGATGTGTACATGTAGTAAACGCATACTGAGAACTGTGAGGAGCACTTCACGCAGACTGTGGCGACTAAATATGCACCTTATCACCAAGCGGATATCAAAATCGCTGACAACTGCGGTACAGTCGGAACGAAGTGTTTATGCAACAAGAGCTCCCTTGTAGTCCCGCAGGCTGACGTATTCGAACCTCCTGTTGATGCCGAGGTGCCGGAATTTAAGAGTTCGAGCCTTGGAAAGGTAGCGCGCGATCCTCGACTTCTCGAGGCTACATACGCGGTATTCCTTACCTGTAGGTATTGAGCTAAAACTAGATCATGTAATGACGATCGCGCAGGCCCCTCGCCTAGCATTTACAGCTTCCAGTTCGAACCCGCTATCTTCCGAAGTAGCGAGAATGATTGAAGAGTGTTGAGGGTGATTCATTTGTCGGATGGAGGCGTTAAGCTATGTGCAGGCTTCTTCTAGTCAGGGTACGCGATTCAAATCCTGGCAACTTATGCCGTCGGGAAGGGCATCCGGCTAGATCATGTAATGACGATCGCGCAGGTCCCTCGCCTAACATTTACGGTTTCCAGTTCGAACC
Source organism: Anabrus simplex (assembly GCF_040414725.1). NCBI lineage: Eukaryota > Metazoa > Arthropoda > Insecta > Orthoptera > Tettigoniidae > Anabrus > Anabrus simplex. The sequence continues at coordinate 1,128,068,385 of NC_090265.1, read as the reverse complement.
CGCTATCTTCCGAAGTAGCGAGAATGATTGAAGAGTGTTTGAGGGTGATTCATTTGTTGGATGGAGGCGTTAAGCTGTGCGCAGGCTTCTTCGGTAGGAGTAGGCTATGTCGTGATATCGATTTAAAATCCTAGTCAGGAGGGGCAACCGGTCGTATAAAACTATGGTGTGAGGCGGGGTGTGCAAAAAAGCCAGCATTAAGTAAGGGCTGTTGATGGGGACGTAAAACCTTGTGCAAACTCCTTCGAAAATGATTTTTTGAGTTATGTTGTAATGTTCGGAAGAAACCAATTTTCAGCCTACTGAGGTCGGACATTGTCATGAGGGGTTTGAGTTCAGCTCGAGAAGCTGCTAATAATTTTAATGCGAACTGTACGCGTGTAGCGCACTCTGTACCCTGCTGAGGCAAACACATTCCAGCGAGGAGCTAGCGAGCCGGATGCAGCTTGCGTGCGCGCGTGTGTGTAGGCATGCTATCCCAGAATATTTTTTCCTCGTTCTAGAGTCTGCTAACCTTCCTGATGTAACAAGACTAGGCTTTATTTTTTAGACTGCACTTGGCTAGAAATAGCTACATGAAATATCGCAAGAATTTGTTGAGTTGCCCTTCCTGATGCAAAACTGGGAGTATCTAGCCTCTTACACTATGGTTTTCGATCGGCTGCCCTTCCTGACGTCAAAGAACTCGGATTAAGAATCTGTCGAGAATCGGGGGGTTTTACAGCTAGATGCTCTTCTTAGATTTTAAATCACGAACTATTGTTTTACTGCTGGATGCCCTTCCTGACTAAGATTTTTAAAATCGCAAGAATTTGTTGAGTTACCGTTCCTGACGCAAAACTGGCGGTATCTAGCCTCTTACATCATACACTATTGTTTTCGACCAGTTGCCCTTCCTGACAACTCGGATTAAGAATCTGTCGAGAATCGGGGATTTACAGCTAGATGCACTTCTTAGATTTTAAATCGCGAACTATTGTTTTACTGCCGGATGCCCTTCCTGACTAAGATTTTTAAAATCGCAAGAATTTGTTGAGTCGCCCTTCCTAATGCAAAACTAACAGTATCTAGCCTCTTACATCATACACTATGGTTTTCGACCGGTTGTCCTTCCTGACAACTCGGATTAAGAATCTGTCGAGAATCGGGGGATTTACAGCTAGCTTAGATTGTAAATCACGAACTATTGTTTTACGGCCGGATGCCCTTCCTGACTAAGATTTTTAAAATCGCAAGTATTTGTTGAGTTGTCCTTCCTGACGCAAAACTGGCAGTATCTAGCCTCTTACACTATGGTTTTCGACCGGTTGCCCTTCCTGACGCTGAAAGACCAGGATTTAGCCAGTTACCCTTCCTGATGTAACAAGACCAGGACTGCACTTGGCTAGAAATAGCCACACGAAATTATTATATAGAAAGAGAATTGTTGGGCTGATGACAGCTGCGCGTGAGTTTGTAAAGCACGTGGAATTTGCCGCTACCGGGGCAGCACTGTTCTCTCTGGATTAAAAGCTTTGTTTCCAAACAAGAGCACGTGGAATTTGCCGCCACCCGGCAGCACGGTGATTAAAGATGGCGGATGACAGCTGTCAGAAAAGCACATGGGTTTGTAAAGCATGTGGAATTTACCGCCACCGGGCAGCATGGTGATTAAAGATGGCGGATGATAGCTGTCAAAAAAAGGGGTATAGGTTTGTAAAGCATTTAGAATTTGCCGCCACCACATAGAGTGTAGCACTGAGGTTTGTGATGCAAGATGGCGGATGACAGCTGCACGTGGCTTTGTAGAGCACGTGGAATTTGCCGCCACCGGGCAGCACTGAGGTTTCGGTTGCAAGATGGCGGATGACGTACCACATTTCAAAGGTAAGTAGCTAAAGAGGGCAGCACGGTGCTCAAAGATGGCGGATGACAGCTGCACGTGGCTTTGTTTCCAAACAAGAGCACGTGGAATTTGCCGTCACTACATAGAGTGCAGCACTGAGGTTTCGGATGCAAGATGGCGGATGATGTACCACATTTCAAAGGTAAGTAGCTAAAGAGGGCAGCACGATGCTCAAAGATGGCGGATAACAGCTGCACGTGGCTTTGTTTCCAAACAAGAGCACGTGGAATTTGCCGTCACTACATAGAGTGCAGCACTGAGGTTTCGGATGCAAGATGGCGGATGACAACTGTCAAAGGTAAGTAGCTAAAGAGGGCAGCACGGTGCTCAAAGATGGCGCATCTAAAGAGGGCAGCACAGTGCTCAAAGATGGCGGATGACAGCTGTCAAAAAAGCACGTGGCTTTGTTTATCTCGAGCTAGTGAGGTTAAGTTGGTAGCACTAAGGTTTAGGCCCGCCAAGATGGCAGCACTACCGATGACAGGTGATGAAAGAGGGCAGCACAGTGCTCTGTGGTTTAAAGATGGCGGATGACAGCTGTCAAAAAAGCACGTGGCTTTGTTTACCACGCGCTAGTTAGGTTAAGTTGGTACCACTAAGGTTTAGGCCCGTCAAGATGGCAGTACTGAGGTTAGCGATGCGTTGTTGTCTGTCAAAAAGCACGTGGCTTTGTTTACAAATCTGTCAGAAAGCACGTGGCTGTCAAAAAACACGTGGCTTTGTTTACCTCACATTAGTTAGGTTAAGTTGGCACTACTGAGGTTTAGGCCCGTCAGGATGGCAGTACTGAGGTTAGCGATGCGTTGTTGTCTGTCAAAAAGCACGTGGCTTTGTTTACAAATCTGTCAAAAAGCACGTGGCTGTCAAAAAGCACGTGGCTTTGTTTACCTCATGCTAGTTAGGTTAAGTTGGCACTACTGAGGTTTAGGCCCGTCAAGATGGCAGCAGTGAGGTTAGCGCTGCGTTGTTGTCGATGACAGCTGTCAAAAAGCACGTGGCTTTGTTTACAAATTCAAATCTCCCGCCAAAATTCAAATCTCCCGCCAAAATTCAAATTTCCCGCCAGAATTCAAATTTCCCGCGCCGCGGGAGGAGGAGGAGGCGCCCGAATCCCTGCATTATACTACTAAGGTATGCACTCGACTACTACACATACTCTAAACAGTATAATGGGGACGATGGGACTGCGGAACTACTGTTTATATTTCAAATCCATTATTTCTTGTTGTGTAATAGTAAGGTCCGCGCCTGTGATATACTGGTTAGTGTGATTAGCTGCCACCCCTTGAGGCTCGGGTTCGATTCCCGGCTCTTCACCGAAATTTGGAAAAATGGTACCAGGACTCGAAAGTGATCCATTGTCTCGGGAGGTCAACCGTATAGAGGAGGGTTCGATTCCCACCCCAGCCATCTTCGAAGTGGATTTCCGTGGTTTCTCACTTCTCTTCCAGGCATGTGCCGGGATGGTACCTAACTTAGGGCCACGGTCGCTTCCTTCCCTCTTCCTTGTCTATCCCTTCCAAACCTCCCATCGCCCCCACAAGGCCCCTGTTCAGCACAGCACGTGAAGTCGCCTGGGCGAGGTACTCGTCCTCCTCTACAGTTGTATTCCCCGACTCAATGTCTCACCCTCCAGCACAATGTCATTGAGGCGATAGAGGTGAAATCCCTTGCCGAGTCCGAGGGAAAACCAACCCTGGAGGGTAAACTGATTAAGAGAGAAGAAGAAAGGAAGAAAGAAAATAACAGTAAGCAACAAAATAGTCACCAAAATTTGTTCCTTATTAACAAATATATATTGCCAATTAAGAAATGTTAATAATTAAAGATTAATGTATGTATTTTATACTGACGAGTAGCAAATGTATCCGCTACGGTATTCTACATTTTATACGGATTTCTCCGTAAATTACTGTAAAGGCGCTGAATAAGATTACATTAAATTGCATGCCTCTTAGCGCTGTCCTAGAAACAAAACAGGAAGGACGGGTACGTTGTTTCTGATGTAAGGTAGGCATTAGGGAAGTTTTGAGGACAATGGCAGGCCACATTTCCTACTTCCAATCAAAATCGATTTCGCGAGTTTCTACTATAACGGCAGGCTCACTTGGGAACTGCCATTCACAGTAGAGATGGAGAGTTTTCATTATAAAGACAGACCCTATTTCGTAATGTAAGTCAAAGTCGAATGCATTTTTTTATTATAACCGAGAAATGCAGCGCTATCTAACGTATCAACAATCGAGAAACGGAAATAAGTCAGAGAACTAAAGTTATCTCTCCAAATAGAACCGTTATTGTGCTTTCTGTTTTGTGATACGACTTACCGTTCAGCCACCAATTATCCCGAAACCATGGTCCGCACTGACATTAAAATTGCATTCTAATTTCGATATTTTCCGGGGCAAAATTATAGCTTGGATTATTTCCCCAAGAAAAGATTGTCCAGGTTTTCAGATTAGCACTCGCATACATACGGAGTAATTAATTAAGGAAGAAAGTAATACAGTTAAGAAATTTGAAATTAATGAAAAATAGGATTATAACTGAGGACAGCCGGATAGGACAAATATGTAAATACCAAGTGGATGTGTTGGAAAATCGAATGTCCCTCATTAAATTATAATGGTATGAGTTAAAGATATAAGAAAGCGGTAACAGAGGAGACATATAGGTGTAGGGATTCTTAGGTAAACAGATAAGAAGATGAGTTGTGATGTTATTACTTATGCTATTGGAAGACGGTTATAGCGTCCAACTATATTCCATCAATATTCACCAGAATCGCAGATTGGCATCTCTCTTGCATTCTACCCAAGGAATAACCTTGAATTTACAGGAATGGTAACGAAAATGGCAAGCAGACACGTTGCCATGGTAACCTGTAGGTTCGTTCTCGGTCTGTCGGTCACTCAATGCAGTGCATGATAGCCGCAGACAATAGAAATTTTCAAAATTATTAACATAACAGAAGATGATTATAAAGAATAGACTTTTTACATAGAGTTCACGGATTTTACAGGAAACTAATAGTATAAGAGAAAATAGAGTTAAACTGTTCTGGTTTCGCTATAAACAACCCCTCTGTCCAAATATTTTAAAATTATTTGCATACCAGAAACCTTGCACTGGATGAGTATGCCCTAAATATGACGTTTCGTTGAGATCTATCCAGCGGTTTCGGCGTGATGGTGGAACAAACAGTCAGACACGCAAAATAAAAACCACCGATTCGGCATTGAGTTGGCCTAAAGTAGATAAATATCTGAAAAATTGGCAAACAAACGAAATTACAGACTGCGGACCCCCTTACAACATTTTTTTTGCAATTTGGGTTTACGTCCCACCGTCGCAGATAGGTCTTATGACGACGATGGGATAGGAAAGGCCTAGGAGTGGGAGGGAAGCAGCCGTGGCCTTTTTAAGGTACAGCTCCAGCATTTGCCTGGTGTGCAAATGGGAAACAACGGAAAACTATCTTCAGCGCCGCCGACAGTGGGATTCGAACCCACTATCATCCCGGATGCAAGCTCACAGTTGCACGCCCCTAACCGCACGGCTCGACACACCCATGCTTCGCTACTGTTTTAAACTGAATGTAATTATTAAAATTTTACATTTTGGAGAGTCCACTGTCAGCTGAGCTGCAAAATACGCCCTCAGTTCGTACGTCAAAGGGTTTTGAGTGAATTATAATATATTTTCTGATCTAACAATCATTTGAACCCCATAGGTAAGAATTTAATACCTTAAATGAAACAGTAAAATTTCTATTTTGTACGTCGAGCAGTAATGAAGGAATGAATACACTTCAAAGGGTGATTGTTTTTAAATATTTATTATCATGTAGTATATAGGAGACCACCCTTCACAAAAAAAGAAAAGTTCGTGCCTGAAACAGTTTCGGAAGGTTGGATATTGTGTTTCTGAGAGTCAACCACTATCTAAACTCCTTAGGGGAGAAATATTTTGAAGTATACGATATTTTACACCTAGGACATAAAAGAAGACTCCTCTCGTAAAATTACAATTTTGTACTTCGAACAGTTTTGGAGGGATGAATAATTTAGTTTACAGAGCTAATCTCATTTAACACTTCAGGGGTGGAAAATTAAAAAACATATTTCCTATTTCACACCTAGGATTTAAAATATATACCGCTATTTGGAATTTTGTCTTCGTACGTCAAACCGCTTCGGAGGAAAGAATTATATATTTGTTTTCGAATCTGAACCCCATTCAACTCTATGAGTGGTTAAATTTAACCTTTTGTAATTTAACGCCTAGGATATCATTTGAGATTGTAACTTCATAATTCAAACGGTTTCACTTAAATGTATATTTTTGTCATCATTCCTGATACCCCCAGTCAAAACCCCCTGTGAGGTGTATTGTTTTAAGTCCACTTCTTATCCGTATCCTCATAAAAATATTTCAACTCCTTTTACACCCCCTTAAGTTGATTCCAACCTCCTCCCCGCCCCGCATATTCCAAATACCAGTTTTCACGATAGTAACATCCTTCGTCCTCGAGATATAGGTATCCTTAAACAAAGAATTCAACTCATGTTTCAATTCATTATTTCCCGTTAATTGGATTTTACGAAAACATACAAGAATACGTGTTTATTTATTTTTAAATGAGATTCGAAATACAAATGTTATGTCTGTAACATCTTGAATTTTGAAATATAAGTATCCACATAAAAATAATTCAAACCGGTTTTCAGTACTTTTTAAAACCTCCACACCTTGCGCGATTTTCTGAAACAAAAAATACGTGTTACTTTATTTTTGAAAGAGATTGAAAATACCAATTTTCACGTCGGTTTTTGAGATATATTGTCGATATGATCATTTTAAAAATTCACCCCCTTTAACACTTTCCCTTAAGTGGATTTTCAGAAAACAAATAATGCATGTACCTTTACTTTTACAGGGGATTCCAAATACCATTTTTAACGTCTGTAACACCTTCAGTATTTGTTATAAATATCCTCATAAAATGACTTCAACACTTTCTTCACTTCTTTTCACTCACCCCACCCCGTTTATATGGATTTTCCGAAAACCAAACATACGGGTTTCTTTATTTAAAGAAGATTCTAAACGCAATCTTTCATGTCTGTAACATCTTCAGTTTTTGAGATATAAGTATCCTCATAAAAAGGATTCAACCCCTTTTCCAGTCCTTTTTACAACCCCCCTTAGGTTAATTTTCCGAAAACAAAAAGTACGTGTTTATTTTTAAAGGAAATCCCAGACACCAATTTTCAGTTCTGTAATATGAGTTTTGGAGAAATAAAAATTATTCAACCCCCTTTTTCAGTGATTTTTCCGAAAAAAGAAAAGTACGTGTTACTTTATTTTTAAAAACGATTAACAATACCAATTTTCACGTCTGTAGTATGTTAAGTTTTAAACATTCACCCCCCATTAACACCCCCCTTAAGGGGATTTTCAGGAAACGAATTATGCGTGTTCTTTTAGTTACAGGAGATACCAAATACCAATTTTCACGTCTGTAACGTGTTACGTTTTTGAGATGTATTGTAGATATACTCGTGTTTAAAATTCACCCACTTTTCACACCTGTTCACCCCCTCTTAATTAGATTTTCCAAAAACAAAAAATACGTGTTTTTTTATTTTAAAAGGAGATACCAAATACCAATTTTCATGACTGTAACATCTTCAGTTTTTGAGATATAAGTATCCTCACTTTTTTGCACACCCCTTAAGAGGATTTTCCGAAAGAAAAACAGCATGTGTTTCCTTATTTCTGAAAGAGATTCCAATTTAAACGGTTGTTTTTGAGATATAGATTCACTTATTTTAAAAATTCAACCCCCCCCCCCCCGTTTTCACACGCTTAGCGGCGGAATATCCAAATCCCTCCCTTAGTAAGCTCGTAAATTGTAATGTGAATGCTTCCTCAAGATTTAATTTCTTTATGTCGAGTAGTTTTGGTTCGGCGATGATGAATCAGTCAGTCAGTCAGTCAGGACATGTTACTCTCTCTCTCTCTCTGTATATATATTATTCGATCAAGGAGCACGTGATAGTGTAAATGTCGAAATAAATGTAGGCTCAAATAAAATTTAGTCCAAAATTAAAAGATTAATACTGCATAGTCTTCCGTTTCCGATTAGCACATGATGGTGGACACTGCAAAAACTATACATGAGAGACATTTAAAACAAGTAACTTTTAGACAAAATATTAGAAGTATGGCCCCACAAAATACTAATATTGCGTTCCCCACCTCAGAGCGTAAGAGTTACGGTAAATTTACGTTGTTTCACTATTAAATTACTGTCTTCTCCGCAGAATGTATAACTGATATAAACCAAATTACTATACTACGCTTCACAATTTAAGATGCTCCCATCAAATAATCACTACAGTCCACGATCCATTTCCTTCTTTTAAAATACCTTGACATTGCACTACTACATACAACCACTACTTCGCAGTCTACTGTGAGGTAATGGAATTCTCACAATTCCAACAGCAGAGACGTGACTTTCTTCAAGAAATTGAATGTAGGTTGTCGAAGAGACTTGCTTGGTTCAACGAAGTGAGATGAGCAAGGTATGAACGTGTGAGTGAATGGTCAAATATTATTGTGCTTAGCTTATACTACGTATTAGGACAGACCATAATGCTATTCCCACAGATTTTTAAAAACCTGACTGTAGGAATTTTGTCCTGAAAAGAGGCTTTTAACGCGCCAGTAAATCTACTGATAGTTTACGTGTTCTCATGAAAGTACCTTTAAATATCAAGTAACTACGGCGGGATTTGCTCATTTAGCCTTAAGTATAGAGAGCGTTTGCTTAACCAACTACTGAATGTTACAAAGACGGTAACGGAAAGTCAATAGGTGTGCCTGATCGTTTACACATATAACATGCCGTATCAAACTGAAATGGCTCAGTCACTTGCCAACGTTCTAGGCACGCTGGAAACAAAACTGCAGTGTTTTAATGAATTGTGAAGTAGAGTGCTATCCTAGGAATACGTTTAGCTTGATTGTACTGGTGGAGAGATTAGCGTTGTGACTTAGGTGTTCGATTCCCGACTAAACATCCGAGGTACGAATACAAATGAATCCAAGGTTACACATAGAACATGCCGTATCAAACTGAAATGGCTCAGTCACTTGCCAACGTTCTAGGCACGCTGGAAACCCTTTAGTGGCCAAATTATTTAAGAAATGAATTTTTGGGAATTAAACATATTTTTGTAGCGATGGAATGTCAAAGAACGAGAGGCTATTTAACAAAATTTCAAACACTGAAACTGTGAAAAAAAAATATGTGGGAACTATATATCCCAATGGCTGTCAGTATGCCTAAATGACACAAATAACTATACTTCCCAATAACCAAATGCTAGCACACAAAAATCAGGATATAGAATGTGAGTATGTACCTTCATCTTATACCACACAGAAGTATAAATAATTTACACTGAATACAGCTGTAACCATCATTTCAGGTAGAATAAGGGGTGTACAAAGTGAAAGCGAAACGAATAATAGATCTACAATTATATATTGGAAATGTTACCCGAACACGTTTATTTGTCATGAAACAAGCTACTAATACATTACATTTTACTTTTAATGGAACTTCTGGAAGTCAGTAACATAGTAAAACGAAATAAAATAATTCTGGAGATGAGTAATCATGGCAATATGAAGAACTTGTGTTCCTGTTCTTCATCTTTACATAAATCCTATTTATTTACCCATACTGAGAAAAATATATGCTCAATCTATGTCTGAAGCACTACAGAATAACTTATGATAACGTTAATAGCTTAGAATTACTAATATCCATCTTTCTGGTGTAGAAAATCGCATCAGTTCCCAAAAATGTGCGCTCCTGGCAGTCATTACACTACACACATGGAAGCAAACACATCCACCAACCTGGGAACTGAAAATATACCCCAGAAGAAATTTTTCCTAGATTTTATGATGTCGACACCAGGTAGCAGCACAAATCAAATGTGAGAATCAGGTCACCCAATGACCTAATAGCGGAAAACAGTTAGTGAGAATTATATCACCCACTGGCCATGAAAAGGTTAAACCCTCTGCCAAAACAAATCGAAAAGGGTTGTGTCCGGGTCACGGACTCAATTTTCTGTACATACATGATAATTATACAAATTTTGGACAATATATTTGCTTGGATGTGGGCTCCAGTAGCGCGAAAATCGCCTAACAATACCATCGATCGTCAATTAATTATCGTTAATCTGCATTTAGGTCTTTGGGAGAGATGGCAGATTCTATTTCAGTTATTTACCTAATCTTTTATTAGATGATTTTAAGAAAATTCTCAACTTACCGAACATTCCCCCTGATCAATTATTGGATTCCATAATTCCTCTTCCAATAAAACAATATTTACCCCGACATGTCCTCCTGAATTCCAACTTTATCTTCATATTGTGACCTTCGCTACATTTAAAAGCTCCACTCAAGCTTTTTCGTCTACTAATGTCATTCCATGCCATCTCTCCACAGGCAGATCGATATATACCGTTTAGTTGATCAGCTTGTCTGTTTAATCCCAAGTCTTACCAGGCCAAAGTTTGGAAAATTTTCCTAACACAACTCCTTTGTCGGAAATCTCCAGGGACAAATAGTGGTGATTTTGTTCGGATCTTTCCCGTTCTCGTATCAAGAAATCCTGGTGTGGGTCCCATACACTTGAACCATACTCTAATTGGGCTCTTGCCAGAGACTTATACACCCAAACTCTTACATCCTTACTACAATCCCTAAATACCCTCATAACCATAACCCACCTGTCTTAACTCTGAGGCTCTAACGATAAGCCATTGACAATCGGCATTCATGATTTTGTACTTAACGAAATTCTGACAAGCTGCCCTATATTCTCAAATCGCGTTTCCGATAATTTTGAAGCCTTTTATTGTCCACATGTTGTGACATATTGCAAAAGTAATTTTTACCAATTCGTTGCGCCACAATTTTCTCATGTGTTATCCGTTTGTTTTCCTTTTTACCGTCTACTTGTAGAAATCACAAAGGCGAATCCAGTGACCCCTAGCGACGTGTTAACATCCCGGAGTCCAGAACTACGTTAAATTTAGCCATGTGGCAGAATGATTTTAGTACCTGAAGATTGCGGTGCTATTGTATCAAGCAGTTACGTCACACCGATGTCAAAATCTTGTTGTCAGTTACATTGTTCCATTTTATTTACAGTGAGGTATTGTACACTGACGTCTCTCCTTTTGTCCAGAAGTTATTTTGATTTTGAAATTTTTATGTTTCTGTGACGCTCGCCAGTTTAACTACACTTCCGAAACTATTGTTGTATTCTACGTGAAAAACAAATAAGCTACGGTGGCTAGAGTGACCCGAGAAATCTTCGATATCTGAAGAAAGTAATCCCAGCTGCAAGATCGACGGCACACAATTGTCCGATATGCGTATTCCTAAAACTTAGCAACGGGTGAGAGTTTGTTGCCGTAGCCTGAAATCTAGCTGGCCTCGATTCCCAGCTCTGCCAAAAATTTAAAACTTGTGCTACAGTTTGTAACTCTTGCAAGTAACGTAACTGAGTAGAGACATGGGTTAGATTCCCACTTTCAACCATCCTCGTTCACTTTTCTTCAGTTACATGCAAATGCTAGAATTGTATCTATCATATAGGACAAGATCAATTATAATCAAATACACACGCGCGCGCGCGCGCGCGCGCATATGCATTCAGTTGTGCCGGCACTACAGTATGACGTCATCAGACAAAACTTCACACAACACACACACGCGGTGTAGGGCACTATGATCAAATATCCCACAGGTAACTTACATTAGGCAAGAAGAAAAAAAAGAAGAAGAAGAAGAAGTTGGTCCAACTCTTTCGGCACTTACCGAGAACACTCAGTCGAAGCAATAGCTAATGAAATAGAATGTGATTATCACAACTCACTATGTAAATCATTATTTAACAGATGAAATTTATTTATATATAGTTGCAAATAGATGATTGCGGCGACATTTAGTGAATTCACAAAGGTTTTCAGACTGAACGCTGGAAGGCATAACGGTCTATAATGATGATGTACGTTTGTATGTATGTATTATGTACTGTATGAGGTGGTATTGTTGCTTCAAGTACATTTTTTTCTTTTAAAACAGACAGCCATGCCCTCTTGAGTAATTTCTACTATTTATATATATCTATATTATCTATATGGTTAGTTCTATGCTTCACCACCTTTGCCCCAAGGAATTAAATACGCCTTTGAATGCGCCTTTGAATTGAATACGCCTTTACCACCTCGAATAGGCAGCTCTTTAATATCTTCTCTGCTCAGGTCACCATAATTTATCTTCATGTGGAGTGCTTTGGCAGTCCCTGTCATTCTGATAGTACCTATATTTTCAATATCTAATATGTTTTGTAAAGTAGGTGTTTAATTGTATGTTAACGTGGGGTGTCAGGACACGATCTCGTGACCTTCCGTTGTCAAAGGTTAAAAGCAGTCAGGTGGTGGGCAGGCAGTACAGTAACACGCTAACACACACTTTACAAGGCTCCTTGGGGCCTGCACCATCATTACAAGTATATTACGCCTTACCACGAAATAGCTGTTTACAAAAAACACGCCAGTGCTTGTTTGTAGAGTGTCGTTAGCAGCAGACGAGACTTCTGTTTGCAGGCCACGGAGTGTGTGCTGTATTGAGAGATTCTTTCCATACAAAACGTAACGACTGTGAAGAACAACATTGTTGATAGGAAACTGGATCCTGGATCTTTTTCTTTGTAAGACTTTATGTTTAACGCATTGATGACGCGGTAATTATTTAACGGTATGAAATATACTATCCACCTTCATGTTCCTTTCCCCCAAAACTGCGGTACATTTAGCTCATAAATTCTAGATCATGTATTATAATACTAATTCACAATACACCACGAATTCCTCATATCTAATGTAATGTAAATGAATGTTGTATATCTCTTTAAATCCTTCTTCCTTTTCACATTATCCTTCTTATGTACAAGTCCTCACTTCGTTGAACTTCTTTGTTTGTTCTTGTCTTAGGACAGGTACGATGTTCGCTTAACTTTGCGAGGCCAACTGAAGAGTTATCTGATACGAGAGGTAGCGGACGCAATAAGGCTGTTGATGTCGTTACGCTGACCATTAGTCACTCCGATATCTGTAGACCATCAGGATGTGCAGCAGTTGTCTTCAGAGGCCAAGTACTTTTTACAGCTTGCTTTACGAAGCACCAACACAGATAGATCTTATTTCATCGGTGGGATAGAAAAAGGGCTAGGAGTGGGAAGGAATCGGCCGTGGCCTTAATTAAGGTATAGCCCTAGAATTTCCTTGGTGTGAAAATGGGAAACCACTGAAAACCAACTTCAGGGCTGCCGACAGTGGGGGCTCGATCTCACTATATCTATGATGCAAGCTCATGGCTGCGCGTCCCTAACCGCACGGCCAACTCGGCCGGTATGAGAACTTGTGGGATAAAGCTAGACCATTTTATTACAACAAGAAGTTTCGTGTTGAACAAACAACATTCCTTCTTGTTTAAGAAATATTTGCTTACAGTAAATGTATAACAATTGTCTTTCAATGTACCAACTTAAATAATTTTTATATTAATAATAAGAAGATAAGTTTTAAGTACTCCTTCAACTACTATCATGTTACACATTTATCGAGGCACTTACATTTTGCCAGTTAAGTGGTTCATTTTAGCATTACCAATCAACATATTGCTGCATGTTCCTTGAATTTTAGCATTAGTAAATTACAAGTTTCAGTTCCTGGATTCGAACCTGCAATCCTTATTGCAAGAAGAATAGCTAATTGCATCACCCTTTAAAGAATTTCGTACGCAATCGTAATTAATGATTTCTTTTCGTTCTGTCATGTTCGACCAGTGCAATTTTGTCCACGTTTCATTGTCCATAATCAAACTATATTCGAACAGACTACTTCCTTTCAATTAGTATATACATTTTATCGAATTTGATCTAGAATTTCAAGAAAAATTTAAATACCAGTAGGTTATTTCTCGGTTTTTGTTTCTACGTGGTGGATGGTAACCTACTAAAACCCTGCTCTATTCTCCAGACTTGGGACAATTAGTTGAGGCAGAGGTTGACCTGTGAACATCCGGTAATGAAACGCAGAAAATCGAGAGCATCAGTCTGAGATAGAGAAGGCCTATCTGATGAAAACCGATCGACAGCAATTGTGGTGAGAAAATCAAGGGAGCATAATCAATAGGCAGACCTAGGAAACAATGTAAGGACAGTGTGAGAAGGAACCCACAGAAGCCAGGATTTCACAGCTGGATACAAACAGTTCAAGACCGAAGATCTGGAAGCAAATTGAAAGGGCATAATCTTCAAGGTCATTCATGCCTCATCGCCGAAGTTAGTAAGTAACATTTCCAGGTACAAGTTAGTATTCAATTGTTCATCATCATTAACTTAAATGAAATTAAGGGTGGTTACACTAAAATGATTGATCTGAGTCCGATTCATTGGCTGAATGGTCAGCGATGAGGCAATTGATTCAGAGGGTCCCGTGTTCGGTTCCCGGCCGGGTTGGGGATTTTAATCACTTCTGATTAATTCTTCAAGCTCGGCGACTGGGTGTTTGTGTTTGTCCCAACTTCCCTCTTCACATTCACACAACACACTACACTACCAACAGAAACACGCAATAGTGCTTACATCCCTCCATAAAAGGTTGGCGTCTAGAAGGGTATCCGGCCGTAAAACAGTACAAAACCACATGTGAGGCGCAGTTCGCACCCGCGACCACACAGGAGTGGGAAAAGCGGTAGAAAACGAAGAAGATTTAGATACTAAAATGATTGATGTGAGTGTAAATTTCTATCCCAAGCATTACACGAAATCTTGAGAAATTTGCTGATATGTCCTTCAACGATTTGTGTTTTCAAATAGAGTGATTTTTGCACGTATCAAATTAACGAATATCTGTAAACAATTAATTAATATAACAATGTCTGATGGCTGCATTTAATGAAGAAATAGTGAATAACCATTGGCATTAATGACATTCTATAGGCGTTCGAATGCAATTTTTCGAAATCATAATTTAACGCCTTAGTTGGCTAAAACGTTCATGTGATCACATGAGAGAACAGTTCACATCTATATAAATAAATATGTAGGGGTTCCACTGTTTGTAATTTCGTTTGTGTTGCCAATTATTCATATAAGCCTACTTATCCGCATTTTATCAACTCAAGACCGTATCAGTGGTTTTTTATTTTTTGTCTGTTTATTCCACAAACACGGCGAAACGGCCGGATTGATATTGAACAAACTTCACATTTAGAGTATACTCGTACCAGGGAAAGTTTTGATATGCATAGGTTTAAAAAATCTCTGAATAGACAGGATTTTTATGGGAAACCAGAGCAGTTTTCTTCCATTTTCTCTTATACTGTTGATTTTTTGTAAAATCCGTGGACTACATGTGAAACGTCCCTTCATTATAAACGACGTTCGTTATGTTCATGATTTCGCTTACTCTCTAACTGACGGAGAAAAATACTATGTACTGCAGGTCCCATGCTCTGCATTGAGTGACCGACGGAGTGACACCGCACCTATAAGTTATCATGGCAACGTCTCTGACTGCTTGCCAGCAGAAAAGTAATATATTGCCATATTCGTCAAAATTCCTGTAACAACGTGGTGGTTCCTTGGGTAGAAAGCAAGGGAGACGACAATGGGCCATTCTGCGGGATATTGGCGGAATACTGTTGGATGTTACAATCATCCTCTTAATACCACTAATATTTGAAGAGTACCGCGGAGTGTAGTGCATTATTTCACACCGTACAGTGTTTTCTGGCATTTGTTATATTTTTTATCGTAATTACTGTATTTTCTACTTCTGTTTTCCACTTTAATTTCTTGCCTTTGCCTTGCTTCCTTAGGCTTAAATAATAACACCCTAATTCATCTTATTCCTTTACCTAATAATCCTTGCTCTTAAATTTCTCCTCTGTTGCCGCTTTGTTATATCCGTAACTCATTCCATCACACTTTATTGATGGACACTTTATTTTCCAATACATCCCCTTAGTATTTTCGTATTTGCCCTATCCGGCTGTTCTGTTTTAATCCTATTTTCTATTAATTTCAACTTTCTTAACTGTATTACTTCCTTCCATAATTACTCTGTATTTACGCGAGTGATAATTCCGAAACGTGGGCGCTTTTTTCTTTGTGAAAAAAAATCCAAGCTGTTCAAATGAACAATATTTAACCCCGAAAAATATCGAAATATGGATGCAATTCTAATGAATGTGCAGACCTTTCTTTTCAGGATAATTGGTGGCTGACCATTAAGTCGTATCACACAGCAGATAACACAATCACTTATCTATTTGGAGGTATCTACAACTTTGGTCCTATGACTCACTGTCGTGCTTCGATTGTTGGTACGTTAGGTAGCGCACCATTTCTCGATTATAATCAAACCTCCCCAACTCGTTTGTGACTGACTGTAGGAAAAGGGGCCTATCTTTGTAATGAAAACTCTCTAACCCTAATTCGAATGGCTGTTGCCAAGTGAGCCTGCCGTTATAACAGGAACTCCTGAACTCGATTGTGATTGGCAGTAGAAAATGTGTTGTGCGCGCCTAACCTAAAATATATAAGTATTCTTTGTAGAAATTAACAGGATGCTATTTATTGATTTAGAGTTTACTCGAAAACGGACTTTTGCTGGGCTGAGTGGCTCAGACGGTTAAGGCGCTGGCCTTCTAACCCCAACTTGGCAGGTTCGATCCTGGCTCAGTCCGGTGGTATTTGAGGTGCTCAAATACGACAGCCCCATGTCGGTAGATTTACTGGCACGTAAAAGAACTCCTGCGGGACTAAATTCCGGCACCTCGGCGTCTCCGAAGACCTTAAAAAGTAGTTAGTGGGACGTAAAGCAAATAAAGTTATTATTAAAACAGACTTTTATAATATAATCTCAATAAATTATATTCCTCCAGTTCAAAGTTCCCGTCTAAGTAGCTTCCATCACCTCTATCAATGTGTAATTATTACCATAATATTCCCTTTTTATGTAAAGCAGTTCTTACATCTTCCGCTATAAATCTATCTACACATTATAAATCATAGACTTGTACGCTGACTACTACGCTTACCGTCTTACTAATAAAAAGTCCTTCTACAGTTGTTTAACACTTGTATAGTTATACAGTGACTAAACCCTGTATAAGCGTTTTATATTTTTCTTACTAATAAACGTGGTATACGCATTGTATTACTATACAGCACGAATACACTCGTTCCAAGGCGTAGGAATCTCTTCCTGCAGTTCACTGGCGTTTTTCGCACGTTCACCGCCTTTATGATCGCTTCTGCTTGTTATCTACGGGCAAATCTTTCCCGAAAATCGCGCAGTAGCACGGCATATCGAAAAGGCAGTGGCAACACAAAGTGAGAGCTGCAAATGGGCTTATACTAATATCAACATTTAATAATAATAATAATAATAATAATAATAATAATAATAATAATAATAATAATAATAATAATAATAATAATAATAATAATAATAATAATAATGTTATTTGTTTTACGTCCCACTAACTACTTTCTAAGGTCTTCGGAGACGCCGAGGTGCCGGAATTTAGTCCCGCAGGAGTTCTTTTACGTGCCAGTAAATCTACCGACATGGGGCTGTCGTATTTGAGCACCTCAAATACCACCGGACTGAGCCAGGATCGAACCTGCCAAGTTGGGGTTAGAAGGCCAGCGCCTTAACCGTCTGAACCACTCAGCCCGGCAATATCAACATTTCTTCAGCTTGCTTGTGTAATGAACGCCAAAAAATGAAAAGCTTAGAAAAGATCAAAAGCTCCTATTTGGGATATTTCGGAAAACGTATGCAATTGTAATTCAATCGGCGAGTTGAAAATGGTACGGTACACACTCCAAAATCCTTACTTTTCAGGAGAAAGGAAAAAAAAAACTGTTTTGTAGCTTAAAGGAAAGGTTTGATCAAAAAAGTTTCTATTAGGTATTTATACATCGTATTTCTGCGTATTCAACTACAAAGTATGGAAATCATATTACGTACGATTTTCAAGTTATACAATTTTTTATGTCGAGGAATACGTCCATTATTAGGGTACTCAAATTTGATAAAGATCTTTGTAGAGGCAGATAATGTATAGTAAACTCGCAATTTCAAAAGTCTATTAAGCAGTAACACATTATTACACAAAAATACGCCCAACCATCATTTCTTTTATAGTCATTCATTGTCATTCCGCCTCTTTAAAGTGTTTTACTTTACGAAGATGTCTAGCCTCCATAACCTCTGAATGGTGTATGTCTTCTATGTTTAAAATACCGTGAAGATCATCAACGGTATCGTCCATTCTTTCAACGTTATATGGTTAAGTCGAATATTTAACCACGATTACATTACTGTAGACAATAAATGCCACGAAAATAAACTGCTCACTCGTTTCTTTTTCCGCTACTCGCTGCTATACAGCGCTTATACAAGGATCGTGGTCTGTATAAGCAATTCAACGAATAACTATAACAGATGTATACACGGGAGGCTTATACGCGGTTTATCAGTAAAGAATTTCACATAAACGGTGTATAAACCTTCTTTAAATGTTATATATCGTTTATTAGTAAGACGGTTAAAATATACAGGGTGTTAGGTGTATACGTGCAGATATTTCTTGTAGCAATAGAGAACGATGTGACGAACCACTATATATAAAAATTTTTGTAATCCGCGGAAGTTATTTCCGAGAGCAAAGTGATATGATGTTTTTAGAATAGGTAGTATGCCTCGTTCTGCGAATGAATAGCTTTCCGTTGATAACAGGCAAGTCACGCGCCATCCGTACCAAACTGGTTCTACTGTAACAGCTGAACGCCACGAGATGTTACGTAATATACTTGCCAAACTGGTTTTATGTTTACGAGCAACTGAACTACGATAACAGCTGAAGGCTGCTACCGGTGTTCACAATGTTACGTTACATTCTCGCCAGACTGGTTTTGTTGTTAGTATTTAGTTTCCGTCAGACGGTTATGTCTCAAAACTCACGAGTTTCAAAACTCACGGACTAAAATTAGTTACAAATAGTATCAAAACTCACGACTACAAACTGGTTGCTTAAGTAAACATTCTAATGAGTCTCAAAATTCACGACTCCGGACAGCAGGTGGTTGCGATGACTGCAGGAGGGATGAGATGCGTTGTGATTCACGCTTCCCCTACGACAGGCAGGGTATATACTGTGGAAGTTATTCTGTCATCCCGACCCACAGGGGAAAAATAATGGCTGGTGAATTAAAGAGACCGATGTGTATTATTATTATTATTATTATTATTATTATTATTATTATTATTATTATTATTATTATTATTATTAAAATATTTTGCTGTTATCTTAAAGCTGATTTTTTTTACCTTTCACCGGGAGGTATGGTGCAGGTCTTTGGAGTTGACGCCGTACAGGCGACCTGCACGTTTGTGAGGATGAGGCCCTACCTAAACTAAAGTCTAATGCTGAAGGCGGCACGAACACCCAGTCCCCGAGCCATAGGAATTAACTAATGAAAGTTAACATTTCTGACCCAACCAGAAACCGAACTCGGAACCCCCTTGACCCCATGGACCAAAGGCCAGCATGCTAACCATTTATGCATGCAGCCGGACGACACAAAATTAAACTAGGTATACAGTATTGCCCGCTGCAAGTTAAAATAAACTGTCAGTTGATAGTACTGCGACTTAGTTCCATTATGCGGCCAGAAGGCGGCAATTACTTGAATGAGGAATTTCATTTAGAAATAATTAAGATCAAGACAGTTAATTCACTCATTTAGTTTCAATACTTGGAGATTCACTTGAAAAAAAGCGTATTTCTATATTTCATAAGAGTTCATCTATTCGCTATTCAATAGATCATCTACCCGACACACTTAAACCGAAAAATATTATCCATGACGCATCCGATTATTCTGCGCGAATGATATTTGAAACTCATTCGATTATTTAAATGGATTATTCATTCGATTATTTAAATAATCGGATGGAAGTTATTCGATTATTAAAGGTATTCCATTATCCCATCACTAATAGGGTGGACATTTATCCATTCAAAGAAGAACTCGCCTTGCTCGTGAGTTTTGAGACTGGCCCAGGTAGAGAAACCTGTTCTTACTAATCCTCTTCCTGGAATTCGTGAGTTTTGGGACTCGTGAGTTTTGAGACTCGTGAGTTTTGAGACGACACGCGTCAGACAACCCTAGTTATCGGTTTCGGACCCTCGAGCTGTATCGAATTGTCAGCGTTAATACTGGTTCATTTGCTGTTACGTCATTTAGGGGATTGGGATATCTGTGGTCGTCAGCCCCATGGTCTAGTGAGTATGGAAATGACCTGAAAACCTATGTCTTTACGCCAACGAAAGTAAGCATGGGATTGAATTGAATTAGGCAAGCACAGCCAACGTTTTACTTCAAACGAATAATTGACATGTTATACAAATAAATAAATTAAACGTACCTACATTTCGTGCCTCCTGCCGGGCTGTGTGGCTCAGAAGGTTGAGGTGCTGGTCCTTTGACTCCAACCTCGCAGGTTCGAACTTGGCCCAGTCCGGTAGTTTTTGAATGTGCTCAAATACGTCACACTCGTGCCGGTAGATTTAGTGGCACGTAAATAGAACCCCTGCGGGACTAAATTCCGGCACCTCATCCTCTCCGATAACCGTAAACGTAACGCAAATACCATTATTATTATTATTATTATTATTATTATTATTATTATTATTATTATTATTATTATTATTGACTACTCGCCAATAATGTCTGCCTAGAAAATACTTCTCGTCGTTTATAACTATGGATCTCGACAGTTGTATAATGTCCTAATTATGATGATTTTCAAAATTGGCTTTAAGTCGCACCTACACAGATATGTCTTATGGCGACGATGGGACAGGAAAGGTGTAGAAGTGAGAAGGAAGCCTTCGTGACCTAAATGAGGTTCAACTCCAGCATTTTCCTGATGTGAAAATGGGAAACCACGGAGAACCATCTTCAGGGCTGCCGACAGTGGAGTTCGAACCCAGTATCTCCCCACTGAAAGTTCACAATTTCGCACCCCTAACCGCACGACCAACGTATTCCAAGCTCTAATGCCGGGTTGAGTACCTCCGACGATAGAGCGCTGGTATTCTGATCCCATCTTGGCAGGTTCGATGGAGGCTCAATTCGGGGGTATGTGAAGGTGCTGAAATACGCCAGTTTCGTGTCTGTAGATTTACTTGCATTAAAAAAATTCCTGCGGTACAACATTCCAGCACCTCGGCGTCTCCAAAACCCGACAAAGTAGTTATTGGGACGTAAAAAATTACATTATTATTTCGTGCTTGCAAACGAAAAGCATATGTGTAATGGTAAAATAAAGCAAAATAAAAGTGGCCAGTCTGAGTTGCTCAGACGTTTAAAGCACTGGTTTCTTGTTTCCAACTTAGCAGGCTCGATCTTGGGTCCGTCCGGTGGCATTCGAAGGTGCTCGTCAGCCTCGTGTCGGCAGATTTACTGGCACGTAAAAATAACTCCTTCGGGACTAAATTACAGCGCCTCCAGAAACAGTATGAGTAGTTAGTGGGACGTAAAGCAAATAACATTACCGGTATTATTATTATTATTATTATTATTATTATTATTATTATTCACCTGTTCATACTTTCGTCTTATTCCTCTTTTTACTCTCCTTTTAAGTCGTATACTTGTTATTCATATTTGATGTTTTGTTATTAATATTATTGTTATTTTTATATAATTATTATTTTTATTATTTAGTTTATTTCGTTTATTTATAACATCTCTTTAGCTTCATGTGACACAATACTTTTTCCGTCTTTAATTCACCTTTTGTGTCGTGTGCCGGTGTACTTCTGTCTTGTGCTTCAAGACAGTGCTGCAAGATCTGTGTTTGCTTCCCCAGCCCGGGGGTGTTTCGTTTCTCATGTGACAGAATTACATCTTACGTTCTGTTACATGTTTAAGTTTGGCCTTGTGATACATCGCCTTTCATCTGCTCTGCAGCCTTTAAAAGTGTAGCATGGTCAATGACCTCAGTGCTTGTTTTGTTCACATATCTGGACTAAGAACTTGTCTCACTCGGCACAGCAAGTTCAAGGCCAACCACTTCTATCTGTTTGTTTGTTTGTTTGTTTATTTATTTATTTACCCAGGTATGTATGTCAACATTGTACTATGGCAACATCGTACCATGAAAACGTACTCAATAAACGGGGTGTTTGGGGGGTCTCTGTCCTGGGTGGTGTGTTCTGCGGGCCTCCTCTGGGGTCCGTGTTGTTGCTGCGGTTATCTCTCTGCGCGTTCAGGTATTTACTAACATGTTCAATTCAATTTATTGTATGTACAAGACATACGTCCAACTTGAATTATTTCATCCTCACAACTCTACTTCCTTACTCCATGGCCCAAGAGCTACACGTATAGCTGACGGCCCACCCACCCCTCTACGAGTGTGGGAATGAAATAACTAATTTGATTGAATTTTTGAATTTGTATACGTGTTAATGATGATGATTGCTGTTTTAAGGTCATCGGCCCTTAAAAACGCAAAATGTCTTCTGTTTTAACTCGTAGTGAATAAGAAACAAAATATAAATTTCTCGAACACACGTAAAGAACCAAAAAACCGAGCTCGATAGCTGCAGTCACTTAAGTGCGGCCAGTATCCAGTATTCGGGAGATAGTAGGTTCGAACCCCACTGTCGGCAGCCCTGAATATGGTTTTCCGTGGATTCCCATTTTCACACCAGGCAAATGGTGGGGCTGTACCTTAATTAAGGCATGGCCGCTTCCTTCCCACACCTAGCCCTTTCCTGTCCCATCGTCGCCATAAGACGTATCTGTGTCGGTGCGACGTAAAGCAAGTAGCAAAAAAAAACATGCAGTGTAGGATTGAGCAACTGCCGAAATGCGTTCAAGGTCAATGTCTAGCGTTTTAACAAGCACGTCTTCCGCACTCGCGCACTGAAACTCTCGATTTATATTTTTTGTTACCGGTACATCAATTTCCCTGCTCGGATTTATGAGAATATCGACCTATCGAGACTCAAAATACTAAGGCGATACTGTACTGTACTCCCAAGCCATTACGTTGCAGAAATGGCGTAACATCTGACATACCAAAGTAAAACTCGTAGCAATTGTTCAAAGTGATCACCCTGGGCTTCCCTGCAGGCTTCACTTCTCCGAATCCAGTTGCGACGTATTCGAGCCAAGACACCAGAGTTGTGTTCGACTCGTTGGCTGAACGGTCAGCGTACTGGCCTTCCGTTCAGAGGGTCCCGGGTTCGATTCCCGGCCGGGTCGGGGATTTTAACCTCAACTGGTTAATTCCAATGGCACGGGGGCTGAGTGTATGTGTTGTCTTCATCATCATTTCATCCTCATCACGACGCGCAGGTCGCCTACGAGAGTCAAATGGAAAGACCTGCACCTGGCGAACCGAACTCGTCCTGGAATATCCCGGCACTAAAAGCCATACGACATTTCATTTCATTTCATTTCATTTCACCAGGGTTGTTCAGAATATCCTCTGCTGCTTAAACAATACGTTCACGGAAGTCGTCCGAAGTGGTTACTTCAGTTCGATATACTTTGTGTTTCATGTTCCCCCAGACATTAAAGTCCATTGGAATAACGTCTGGAGATCTGGCTGGCCAATTGATAGTTCCATATCGTCCTGTCCACCGTTGAGGAAATGTCTGCACCATCGTGTAAAATCCACGTGGTTCTGCGTAGTCGAAGCGACACGTCCTCTGAAAGCTCAAGTAACGTACTGTATCTACAGGAGCAAGGTAACATTAATAAAAAAGATGATTAGTCCACGTAACCGACTTCCTACTACACCCATCCAGGTATTAATTCATAACCGGTGCTGGAAATTGCCTTCTCCTACTGAATGGGGACGTTCTACAGCCCATGAGTGGGATATAGTGGGTTCGAACTCCTCTGTCGGCAGCCCTAAAGACGGTTTTCAGTGGTTTGCCATGTTCACACCAGGCAAATGCTGGTGCTGTTCCTTAATTAAGGCCACGGTTGCTTCTTCACGATCCTAGCCCTTTCCTGTACCGTCGTCGCCGTAATATCTATCTGTGTCGTGGCGACGTACATCAGCTCGTAAGAAAATGGTAATCAGCTGTCAAAGACACTGCACCCGTTGAATATGGTCAGGATGCACTCGTTCTTCATGCAGTGACCTACGTATGGTCCAAGTTGGTACACCAACGGCACGTGTTATACTACGCGTACGGCGCCCGGGATCATCGTTTACTATTGTTAGGATGCCCGGCTCCATGGCAAAACGGTTAGCGTGCTGGCCTTTGGTTACAGGGGTCCCGGGTTCGATTCCCGGCAGGGTCGGTATTTGAACCATCATGGTTATTTTCCCTGGCATGGGGCTGGGTGTATGTGTTGTCTTCATCCTCATTTGATTATCATCAAGATGCGCAGGTCACCTACGGGAGTCAAACCAAAAGACATGCACCTAGCGAGCCGAACCCGTCCTGGGATCTCCCGGCACTAATATCCATACGCCATTTCATTTCCATTGTCAGGATGTCTTCTTCCGCGTCTAGAATTACACGTGGCCGTTTAGGCCATCGCTTCTGAAAGCGTGATGTAACACAACCTGCATCGCGAATACGCTGCAGTACAGCAAGTATCGTTGCTGGGTTCGGCACCCGTCTGTTGGAAAGCCTTTTCCGATAGATTCATTGAGGGCGACCCGTGTTCTGTTCTGCCACTCGATACACTAGCAGCATATCATGGTATTCGTGGTATTCATACACTGGCATTATTCAAATACTGCTACTACGAAGTAACTCGCGTACTAAACGGACGATAATTCGCCTCTCTGACAGCTGTTATTCAGGTCAAGGTCAGACAGACAGCTCATACCTCTAGTCCGGTGGTTTCATGTAGGGGCGGGAACCCGTCCCACCACACCCCCGTCGCTAGAAACAGCAGACGACCGACCGGCCCGTGACAGGTCTAGTGAATTTGTCAAATTGCTTACGTGAAATATTCTCCCACAGTGTGATTTCAATACCATGGATTCTTGGGAGACCAACTCGCCGTATGCAGAAACACTCCGTGTTGACGTGTACGTAAATAAAGTTTCTTACGTCAACGAAAGAATGCGTGGGATAGGATTTCCAAGTGAGTAGTATCAGAACTGAATTGTCAAAGCACATCGAACGTTTTGCTTCATATCAATAAGGGACATGTTATAAAAATAAATAAATTAAACGTACTTCCTTTTCGTGCTTCCAAACGAAAAGAACTTGTTTAATGGTAAATTAAAGCATTCTGCTTTTGCAGTGCCTATTAAACGTATCCAAATAAACGCTGCCAGGCTGAGTGGCTCAGGCGGTTCAAGCTCTGGTTTCATGAACTTAGCAGGTTCGATCCTGGCTCAGTCCGCTGGTATTTGAAGGTACTCAAATACGTCCGCTTCTGATCGGTAGAATTACAGGCACGTTAAAGAATACCCGTGGGCAAAATTCCGAAACCGCGCGTCTCCATTGGCACGTAAACATTTATTATTATTATTATTATTATTATTATTATTATTATTATTATTATTATTATTATTATTATTATTATTACTGAGCGAGTTGGCCATGTGATTAGGAGCGCGCGGCTGTCAGCTTGCATTCGTCGTAAAACCACCTACCAATATTATAAAAAAAGCTGTGTTACTCCATTATTACTAACTATTACGAAAATAAAAGTTAAACGCCCCACTCAAACTTCGTAGCTGGTAATCTGTCAGAAAACACTAAAGAAAATAGTGAACTTTTAACAAGTCCGAATTATTATTAATCTTATAATTGCGGACATGTCTCCGAAATTACCGAAACATGTACTTACAAATTGTTTTTACGTCGCACCGACACAAGTAGGTCTTACGGCGACGATGGGAGAGAAAAGGGATACAAGTGGGAAGGAAGCGTTCGAGGCCTTAATAAAGGTACAGTCCCAGTATTTCCCTGATGTGAAAATGGGAAATTACGGAAAACCATCTTCCCGGCTGCCGACAGCGGAGTTCGAATCCACTATCACCAAAATGCAAGCTCACAGCTGCGCGCCCCTAACCACACGACCAACTTATTCCAACCTCTAATGCCGAACTGAGTAGCTCGGACGATAGAGCGCTGGTCTTCTGATCCCACCTTGGCAGGTTCGATGGCGGCTCAGTTCAGTGGTATTTGAAGGTGCTCAAATAAGCCAGTCTCGTGTCTGTAGATTTACTTGCATTAAAAAACACTGCGGTAAAAAATTCTGGCATTTCAGCGTCTCCGAAAACCGTGAAAATTAGTTAGTGGAACGTAAAGACATTATTATTATTATTATTATTATTATTATTATTATTATTATTATTATTATTATTAGCAGAGGTAGTAATATTATTATGATTACGGAAGTTCTAATTAAGCGGGTCCATTACAGTCATCACTTTACCTATCGGCACTTACTGTCCAGTAATAAGCCTTCTGTCCGCCTCTGTGGTATAGTGCCACCCCCCGAAGGCCCGGGTTCGATTTCGAGCTCTGACACGAAATTTGAAAAGGGGTACGAAAGTTGGAACGGGGCCCATTATGCCTCGGGAGGTCAAATGAGTAGAGGTGGTTCGATTCGCAACTCAGCCATCCTGAAAGTGGTTTCCCGTAGTTTTCCACTTCTCCAGGCAAATGCCGCGATGGTACCTAGCTTAAGGCCACGGCCGCTTCCTTCCCTCTTCCTTTTCTATCCCTTCCCATCCCCCCGCAAGGCCCCTGTTCATCCTAGCAGGTGGGGCCGCT
Source organism: Anabrus simplex (assembly GCF_040414725.1). Lineage (NCBI taxonomy): Eukaryota > Metazoa > Arthropoda > Insecta > Orthoptera > Tettigoniidae > Anabrus > Anabrus simplex. Next base: position 1,128,041,534 of record NC_090265.1, on the reverse strand, counting down.
TGGGCGATGTACTGGTCATTCTCCCCAGTTGTATCCCAGACCCAATGTCTCACGCTCGAGGACCCTGCCCTTGAGGCGGTAGAGGTGGGATCCCTTGCTGAGTCCCAGCGAAAACCAACCCTGGAGGGTAAAAATATTAGGAAGAATAAGCCTTATATTACAAATGCCCGGCGGCAATTCCACAGTACCGGTAGCTCTTTTTCCTTCGAGCAATGTTCACGATGGATGAAACTACGGTTTTTGAAATTTGTCCCATTAATAACAATTTCACTGAATACTTATAGCCTTTTCTTTCAGTGTCCACCGTCCTTTCATTGACCTGAAAAGGTTATGAATAAGCATAGACAACTCGCATTGTCTATTGTCAGAAGTTCATCGTAGACTGTTGCAATAACAGCACAGACATGTTGCGCCCATTTTTCATTACTTATTAACTATTTCCTTTAATTTTATCAGCTTGGATCACTGAGTAATGCCAATGACGTCTTATAAATCACACACAACTACACAACACTTGATTCGCATGCATGTGCTGGTACGGATCTTCGACGTCACTGTAAGAATTCCGTGTACTTTTCAAACAGACTACCCTAGACCGGTTTTCGAGTACAGCAAGTGGCCAGGCACGTGAGTCAACTTCTCCTACTTGCCAAGCCTTTAGGGGAAGTGCACAACAACATGTGTTGGCCTGCGATAAGAAACAGGTTCAACAAGCCCTATACTCTGCTACTGTACTTCCATTACGCGTGGACAGAATGACGTAACCGGCGCATCCTGCTACGGCCGTTCAAAACACATTAGGTCCTGAAATATTTGGCTCTGTTATGGGCAAACTAATAGGACAAGGTAAAAAGTATATAGCATATATTGTGAGATGTATTTTTCTTTGCCGACTAGCTTAATATCTGCACGTATACCCCTAACACCCTGTATATGTATTTTATGTTGGTAACTAAACCCACGAGTTCTTAGTTTCAAGACCTTAGTCATTTTGCAGCATTGGTCGGGGGTGGAGTTAGGGGTGATTAGCTCAGTGGGTTACCTGTTAGCTTCCCTCCCTAAAGGCTAAGGTACGAATCCAGGTCGATATTGGGTTGAGAGTTTCATCGCCAAGGTCATGAGGCGGTACGGAGGGCATCCGAAATTAAACTCCAACGAGTTTGGGTGACTCCGTCGACCCCGGAAATAAATGGGATAAGCTGGAGAAAGTTTTAAGTTCGTTTGTGGCATGGCCGATAGTGTGTATTGAGCTTCACCAAGAAGATTAATAGAATTTCCTTCTTTACCAGACGGATGCCTTCATATTAAAGTTCAGTATCAAAGAATTAAGAGCAATAATTTCCTGCATCGGGCATCCCAACAGGCGCAGTTATCAGTTAGCGAAAATTCGGTTTCCGGTCCTGCGTTCTGTCACATTTTTAGCTTTTTCACCTTAAAATGACCGATTTTAAAGTTTCCTCTATAACCATTTCTCTTTTATGTGAATTAGTATCCGAATAAATGTAATGAAATGCCATCTTCTCTGGTCCATATTTCTCTTATTCATGTTGGTTTCATTTAAACTGATTATTTGGAAACTATTCTCGGCAATAATATTTCACAACATAGGCTTTCATCGAAAATATTAGTATTCAACGGAGACTTCTAAATATCAGCACAATATAATCCAAAATATAAATCAGTTGATTATAATTATAGATTGACGCTGAGGACTGAATTATGGGTGTATGTGTAATTGTCACATCGAGATTAATGAGTCTGATTCGATTTAATAAGAGATATCGCTTGTATACAAAAACATATAATTGGCTCTGGCTCTCCCCCGTAGCATTCCCCAAAGCAAAGTGATGTGAATCGACTGATCTCAGCGCTCTCCAGTCCACCAATATGGATCTGAATGAGAATTCCGTGCAATCAAAACGTTATAAATACACCCTTCAAGCCTTCTACATACATCAGCATAATTAAGAGGTTTTATAAAATGATTTTTACATTGAATGCGTGATAGGCTTTGAAATGTTATTGTTCACATTTTTCTTAATTTTATTGTAAACAAATTTAGATATCAAGACCATGAGTTTCGAATCATCTTTCACCATCGGTACAGTAGAATTGCTCGACTGTAAGCAGCGTGGAGCTCGACTTATGACCCTCGGCTGCCTTGACTTCGAGATGCTCTCGATATTTAATCATTTTGAGGCATTACATTGCTGATTATGGACTTGGTAGCATTCATAAAACATCTCTATTCTTTTGTTTTTTAAGTTTTTACTCTATTCTTTTGCTTTTTACTTTTGACAATTGTGCTCTAAGTCGTACCGACACAGATAGGTTTTACGGCGGCGATTCCAATTTTTTAAATCATTTATTATTTTACACGCATGTTCATAAAAAGCAGAACACCTTGAAAGACTAGAGATAGGAAATTCATATTCACAGAACATGTGCATTAGTATGTTCTGAAGAAATTATTGGTATCTGAACCATGTCAGCCCTCAGGTCCAAGGTCCACATCGATATCTCGGCTCCCACCACCGACTGATAAAATGTGAGGTAATGGGTTAGTGTGACTTCAGCAGACGTTCTGGATGCCTCGCAGACATATGCGAGAACCGTGTCGTCAAATGAGTGAGTTTGAAAGAGGACGCATTATTGGCATGAGAGGACGTGATGCATCCATCCGGAAAATTACTGCTCGTGTTGGACGAAGTATGTCGGCAGTGCAACGGGTGTGTGCAGAATGGTTCACAGAAGGTCATAGAACACGACGAGATGGGCCTGGTCGCATCACCCAGACCACCCCCCGAGAAGATCAACACCTCATCCGAATGGCATTGCAGGACAGATCTGCGTCCTCCTCGGCTCTGGGGCAACGGTGGTGGAACAGTGTAACACATCATATACTATCAGGAGTGACAATCCGTCGCTGTTTATTACGGTCTGTGTTACCAGCGCGTCGTCCACTTCTCCGCCTACCTTTGACTAATGTGCATTAACATGCTAGACTGCAATGGTGTATGGAACTACGTCACTGGTGACAGGAATGGCAGCGGATAGTGTTTTCGAACGAATAAAGGTTCTCCTTGTTTGAAAATGATCACCGCATTTTGGTTCGCCACAGACAGGGGGGATGGGGAGAAATAACATTGACTGCATTCGCACAAGACATACAGCCCCAACTCAAGGCCTTATGGTGTGGGATGCTATTGGGTACAACCACAAATCACAGTTGGTGCGTGTCCAGGGCACTGTGACCAGTTTGAACTATATGAATGACATCCTGCGACCCATGACATCCAGCGACCCGTAGCCATACCCATTCTGCACGACACTCCAGATGCCATATTTCAGCAGGACAATGTGCGACCCAACGTTGTTGCAGGAAAACGTACCTTCTTGTTGTCACGCGATGTCAGATTGTTGCCCTGGCCCGCTCGATCACCGGACTTGTCGCCAATCGAAAATGTGTGGGATAAGGTGAAATAACGCGTTCGGCACTGTGACCCACCAAAGATGAACTGTGGAACTAGGGGAGTGCAACATGGATGGCTATATTCCAGGACGCCATCGCACCTTATACGCGTCGATGTCAACACGTATGGAACAAGTTATCAGTGGCCATGGAGGGCCCAGTGCCTACTAGGCAACAGGACACATGCTGAACCTAGGTGACTGAAATGCTAATCGTTTCTGCAGAACATACTGATGATGATGATGATGATGATGCTTGTTGTTTTAGGGGCCTAACATCGAAGGTCATAGGCCTCATGCAGAACATACTAATGAACATGTCTTGTGAACATGAACTTCCTATCTCTAGTATTTCACGCTGTTCTGTTTTACATGAACATGAGTTTATATGCCCTGACATTTTACAAGGGACAAATTTTTCGGTGATTTTCGCACCACAATTTTCTCAAATGCTCACTATTTGATTTTCATTTGCCGTATAGGTACAGAGCCGCCCCCTAGCTCCCATATTGATGTGCTATCACGTCGAAGTCTGGAGATATATTAACTGTTATCCCCATAGCCCAGTTCATTTATTACCTAAGTATTGCAGCTCTATTGCATCACCCGATGATCATATCGGGCCAGTCTATTTTTGTTAAATACATTCGTCCTTCCCCTTTACAATGAGATAGTGAACACCTTTGTCGATACAAGAGGTATTCGATTGATTATGAGAAGCAAGTTGTACAGTTGAGGTATCGCCGCACTGATCACATGGCATAACAGTAGCCATTTGACTGGACAATGTTTTTATGCGATTCAATTGTCCGTTGTAAATTCATTACTTGACTAAGCTCAAGTTTTGGAAATACACGAATTGACAAAAATGTTAAGCACCTAGCCTAGAAAGATAGGACGGAATGAAATGAAACTTCACGTGCTGAGATGTTACGTGACTTTATTTCAGTAATTACAAAAATCGAGTGGAACGTACAACGAGCACACTGCTGGTTCCTTGTCAGAAGGATGTTGCACACTCTTGGGCCTGGATGCATGAGTTGATTCGGTTAGGATGGGTGTCGTAAAGGTGTTGTATCCTCTCCTGAGGTGAGTTGACCCACAGCAGTAGTAATTCGCCCTCGATATCCTGGATGTTCTATCGGGGATAGATCGATGGATCTTAGTGGCTAGGGGAGTAATTCTGCATCAGGTAGGCAGTTCATAGAGACAAGTGAAGTGTGTGGACGAGCGTGGTTCTGTTGAAATGGGGTACTAGGAAAGTGTCTCGCGAGAGATACCACATGAGGACGCAGGGTAACCGTGAAGTACCGCTGAGCCATCAGTCTTCCCGAATCAGTACCAGCGGTGACTTTAAGTCTCCACACCATGACGCCAGGAGGAACACCGGCGTTTTTCACGAAACCATTGGCAGAATACATGCGCAGACTGCTGGGATACGTATCTGCACAGACCTGCCTTCGGGAGGTAAGTTGGAAGCACACGCTCAGATTAAATGATTTACCGAGGTAGTTGAATGCGCGTTCCGCTATTTTCTGGTTAAGATGGTTGAGATGGTTGAAAAAATAATACGGATTGAAATTAATTATGTATTCAGTATGGAAGATGAGCTGTCATTTGGACTTAACGTTGCAATCTGCTGGTAGGAAACACGCAAGAAAAGATTGCAGTTTCATCTTCGTAACATTTTGTCGGCAGAATAAACGGTCGTCCACATAGAGGCATGTCTGAAGAGACTGGTTTGCGCAGACTTACCTACGACTGGGCGCAGACAGTGCTGCTGAGAAATGAGGTCCTGTTTTAAATATAAAAGACTCTGGAGATTTCCTCTAAAAAGCTATGGTCTGTAAAAACTTTAGTCATTATTTAACACAAGCATATACCGTGTTGATTAACAGTATTTGGGATCATTAAACATTTATTCATTCATTACCCTTCGATTTGCCCTTATTTCCATGCAATTGCAGTTATTTGTAATTTGAGGTAGCACCAGTCCCATTTAGGCCGAATTACCCCAGCTTTATTGCATATGAATGAGTACCTATACAACATGAACTGGGTATATGAGCGTCAGAATGTTAGTTATTTGATGAAACATTTCGATATCTCGCGTTGCCATTTTTTCAGCTGCTGAAGTTAGCCAATCAGAATACTTCGCGAGCGAATTCAAAGGTGCTTTGCGTGGCTGTGTTGCTGAATCCGCACGTGGCAAAATACCAGATTGAGAGCCATGCCCAGAAATTAGCATCAAACATACCGCTGGTTTAAGCCAGTCTCCCCGTAGCGTATTCTTCTTGATATTCCTTTCTTCATGGGGCCTGTAAATATTAGTTCCTAATTAGCGTCGACGTCTAAGGTCTTTTGTTACCATGTTTTTCCTTCATTCCCACCTAGAAATACCTGCTCCCTTCACAAAGCTGCAGGTTGTTCTCATTGGGTCTTCTTGGATTTTTTCTCTTTCTTCACCTAGTAGTCGTAGAGTGGAGAGTATGATTCTACCTAGCTCATCACATTCGAAAAGTGTGTGTTCAGCTGATTCATCTGCTTTATTGCATTTCCTACAAGTATTGTCGCTTATTACTCCAATTCTATGTAGGCGTTTTTTAAGTGGCAGTGTCCTGTCAACAGTCCTACTACCCATCTTATATTTTCTCCGCTGAGCTTCAACAGTTCTTTAGTATGATACTTTTATCAGTTCCTTTGCAAGCCTGCATCCTGGAGTATTTTTCCAGTTTTCCATTTGTTTCTTTTGTAGCCATTTTCCTATGTAGTATCGGGCTTGTCCATAGGAAATTCCGCATACAGGTTCTGGGTCTATAAAAGGTGTTTCTGCCCTTTTCGTTGCCAGTTTATCTGCCTTTTCATTTCCTTCTATACCTGCATGCACTGGAACCCATATTATTTTTACAATGTTGTACTTTGAGAGCTTCAGGAGAAGTAAATGGCAATACCAGAAAATTCTGGATGTTATCCGGACTAATTCTAGTGCCTTACTGGCCGCTTGGCTGTCCGTAAAAATGAAAATGTTCTTATTCCTCTAGTTCATTTTCAGTTTTTCTTCAAGGCATGTTGTGATAGCTATCATTTCAGCTTAAAAGACTGTAGTGAGTTTGCCCAGGCTTATCTGGATTGATCTCTCAGGTCTTCCCCCTTTGATCCCTCCTTGCATTGACGCGATCCTGTCAACTCGGAGGGAGATCCATGTTCAAATCTCTCCCCTGAAAATGTTGTTTTCCTTTGGTTGGTGTTCAGTACGATCAACCCTCTAAACCGCAAAGGCCTACACTCTGTCCGCGTTGTTTCCGACCACCTTCTTTACCGAAAATGTCCAATTACGAAACACAAATTTCTTCACAAAATAATCAAGGATAAAATTCAAATTAGTTTCTCTCAAAAATAATTTTCTATGGCTCTTTGTTCAATATTACTTTACGCCGTCTAGTTAAATGTCCTCGCAAGAACTAACATTCTCGGTCCAGGAATAACATGACCTAAAATTGCAGAAACGATATACTTATACAAAGGAACATACCGTAGTATTGATTTCAGACTGGCAGCCAACACAGCAAGTCTAGCCCTACACTCCTCTTCCAAGGTTGTGTGATCGGAGCATTTGCTTATCGCAATTTTTTCTGGGTTCACTCAAACTACCCTGGCTCATTTTGAGATTTCTTACGGTAAATTAAGGCCTGACGTCTCTTGTTTTGACACCGCATGACTTTTCTGGAGAAAATTCCAAGCCGTCCGTGCGGAAATATTCTGACTCATTGGCGTATTTAAAATGGACAGTAAGTGAAAGGACATTCATTAGATAACAATAATAATAATAACAATAATAATAATAACGATTTTGGTTTTACGCCTAAATATAAACTTTCGTGCTTTACTGGTTTACAGAGGCATTTTACCGCAGAAGTTTTACTTTACACGTCAGTAGATTGAACACTTTCTAGTACCACTAGACTGAGCGAGTTGGCTACGTGGTTTGCGTCACTTAGCCGCGAGCTTGCATTTGAGAGGTACTAGGTTCGAACCCCAACGTTGGCATACCTGAAGAAGCTTTTCCTTTTCTTCCCATTTTCATACCATACCAGACAAACACTGGGGTTGCAACCTGCATTACTATAAGCCCATTTCTAGCCCTGTCCTATCCCATCGTCACCATGAGACCTATCTGTATCGGAGAGACTTCAAACAGATAGCAAGAAAGGTAAAAATGTAGTGAGTGATCAGTAATTGACACGAGTTGTCCTGCCTTGAAAAGCTGCTTCCTGGTGGGTAGGTTGGAATTTATCGGCACAAGTCACTTGTCACCAGGAACGCCCCTATTCATACCGCTTGGACTGTGTAAGTACAAAAGTAAAATAATCCTCATTTCATGGTTTATCCGCAATGGAGAAAAAGAAACGTCTGTAGACGCCTAGTTGTACGGAATGTTGAGTTACCGAGAGTTAAGTTTTTGAGACCCTACAGTAGCAATGTCATTAATATTACTATGTGTAAACGCGTGTATATACGACGAATTTTATTTGCTTTCATGAGTAGTTTTCGGCGGTTTTACACAGGTGGTTCGTGGAGATTCATTCCTGAATGTTGGCCTGAAGAGCAGGTTGAAACACAAAGATAGGAGCAAAGGCCAACGCAAATCTGTTGCTGGTCTGGTATGTGCAAGGCTTCTCTCTAATGAAGCCAGGCTCGCCTCATTGTCCTGCCTCGGGCACGGGACACAGGCTGTGCCTGCCGTAATCTACACCAACTCCTCAACCAGGAAATTAACCCTAGTGCTCCACTATCTTACTATACGCTTAGGTACACAAACATTAGGTCACTTCGGGGTTAAATGAAACACGAGATGGCTTTAGGAATCTATTGATTAAGCAATATCTACAATAAATGATTATTTTATGCAGGATTAAGAATTACCATATAGTGATTCTTTCTTTCAAATGTCAATTTATTTGCATTTAAAAATAATTCATTTGCAATGAAATATGCAAATCGTTAGTTTCTATAATTTTAATGCTGTAATTGTGACTTTTAATTGCTTGCAGTTGGCGCTTAAATGCTGATGTAAGGTTATAATGAATATGCACATTCTTAAAAACAAAGAAACAATATTGGGATATCATGAGTTTCTTTCAACGTCGAAAACTGGATTATTATTCAAAACTATCAAATGTACCTGTGCTTCGCTACGATATTCTGCACTGTATACGGATTTCTACGTAAATTACTGTAAATGCAGTGAGTAAGACTATATTAAATTGCACCTACATACGGACTTCACCATCAAACGACTCGTTCAGTGTTCTGCATGGTTGGTCCTGTGACATTTTCCTTATCTCCTATATTTATGGGTTAGATATACTTATTCATTGAATGGGGTGAAATTTGGTACAGTTTTCACATACTACTTTATTTTTCTGATACTCATCTGACCCTGGAATCATAAAATATTGCGAACATAAGGCCACTGGTCATGTCAATGTGCCTGCCCAATGTCATGATTGCATCTTTCCTGTAAGTGTGACAAACACGTGTAAAAAGTACAACATTAACTTGAACTCAAGAAATGCAGTACTATTTAACGAATAAGGGATAGAGATACGACAAAATGTCATAGGCCCAAAGTTGTAGATCCCTCCAAATTGAAACGCGATCTTTTGTGATACGACTTACGGTTTAGTCACCAATTATTCCGAAAGGTAGATCTGCACCGTCGTTAAAATTGCATCCATATTTCGATATTTTCCGGGGCCAAAAGTTATACATTTGCATGGCCTGGAAGATGCATTTTCCTCCAAGAAAAGATTGTCCAGCTTTCGGGATTAGCATTCGCATACATACGGAGTAATTAAGGAAAAAAAGTAATAGAGTTCAGAAAGATGAAATTAACAGAAAATAGGATTATAACTGAGGACAGCGGGATGAGTACAAATATGTAAATACCAAGTGAATGTATTGGAAAATCAAATTCCCCTCAATAAATTATGCTGGTGTGAGTTATGGATATAAGAAAGCGGTAAGATAGGAGAAATTTAGGCGCAGGGATTCTTAGGTAAACAGATAAGGAGGTGACTAATGGTGTTATTACTTAAGCTATTCGAGGATGGTCATAAACTCCAACGATATTCCGCCAATATCCCGCAGAATGTCCAATTGACCCTTCTCTTGTTTTCTACTCAAAGAACAACCACGAATTTACAGGAATTCTGACGAAAATGGCAATATGTTACTTCCCTGCTGGCAAGCAGTCAGAGACATTGCCATGGTAACCTGTAGGTTCGTTGTCGGTCGGTCGGTCACACACGCGGACCATGAAACCCGCAGAAAATAGTAAATTTCTCCGTCATTTGAAGAGTAAGGTAAAGTATGAACGTAACGTAAGTTGTTTATAATGAAGGGGCGTTTCACACGAAGTTCACGGAGTTTAGAGAAAATCAATTGTATGAGAGAAAATGGAGGAAAACAGTTCTAGTTTTCCTATAATCCTCCCGTTTTTCAAAGATTTTAAAACGATATGCATATCAAAACCGTTGCCGGGATGAGTATACACTAAATATGACGTTTGGTCGAGTTCTATCCAGCCGTTTCGATGTGATGGTGGAACAAACAGATAAAGCGACAAACCGACAAACAGACGCGAAAAATAAAAACCACCCATTCGGTCTTGAGTTGACCTAAAACGGATAAATATCTGAAAAATTGGCAAAACAAACGAAATTACAGACAGCGGACCCCCTACAACTTTATTTATATAGATAAGTATGGACACGTCTGGCAGTGCAGACCTTTATTTCGAGAATTACTGCTTTGGAACTGTACGACATATCTACAAACGGACTTCACAATCAGACGCCTCGTTCAGCGTTTCACATGACTGGTCCCATGACGTCTTCTCGTATCTCCTATATTTATGGTTTGATTGAGTTAGAATCATTGAATGAGGTGAAATTTTGTAAAGTTTTCTCATACTATTTTATATTTTTGATACTCATGTGACAGACAGAATCATAAAATTTGGCTATCACATGGCCACTGGTCATGTTAATGTGCGAGCCGAATGTCATGATTCTATCTTTCCTGTAAGTTTGCCTAATGATAACATATACGTGTAAAAGTACAAAATTAACTTGAAATCGAGAAATGCAGCTCTATTTAACATATACGGTATAGAAATACGACAAAAAGTCATAGGACCAAAGTTGTAGATCTCTCCAAAATGAAACGCGATTTTGCTTTCTGATTTGTGATAATACGACTTACCGATTAGCTACCAATTGTCCCGAAACGGAGGTCTGCACCGTCGTTATTTTCCTGGGCCAAAAGTTATACATTTGCATAGCTTAAAATATTTCCTCAAGGAAAAGAGTGTCCAGCTTTCTGGATTAGCACTCGCATAGATACGGAGTATTTAAGTAAGCAAAATAATACATCTAAGAAAGCTGACATTGATAGAAAATGGATTATAACTGAGGACAGCCGGACGACGACCAATATGTAAATACCAAGTGAATGTAATGGAAAATTAAATGCCCCTCATTAAATTATGCTGGCGTGAGTTATGGATATAAGAAAGCGGTAACAGAGGAGAAATTTAGGCGCACGGATTCTTAGGTAAACAGATAAGAAAATGAGTAATGGCGTTATTACTTGAGCTATTCGATGACGGTTATAACCTTCAACGATATTCCGCCAATAGACAGCAGAATGGCCGATTGACGCCTCTCTTGCCTTCTACCGAAGGAACAACCACGAATTTTATTATTATTATTATTATTTTTTTTTTTTTTTTGCTAGTTGCTTTACGTCGCACCGACACAGATAGGTCTTACGGCGACGAAGGGACAGGGAAGGACTAGGAGTGGAAAGGAAGCGGCCGTGGCCTTAATTAAGGCACAGCCCCAGCATTTGCCTGGTGTGAAAATGGGAAAACACGGAAAACCATTTTCAGGGCTGCCGACAGTGGGATTCGAACCTACTATCTCCCGAATACTGGATACTGTCCGCACTTAAGCGACTGCAGCTATCGAGCTCGGTAACCACGAATTTAAAGGTATGATGAGGAAAATGCCAATATGTTACTTCTCTGCTGGAAACCAGTCAGAGACGTTGCCATGGTAACCTGTAGGTTCGTTGTCGGTCTGTCGGTCACTCAATGCAGAGCATGAGGCCCGCAGAAAATAATAAATGTCTCCGTCATGTGAAGAGTAAGGTAAATTATGAATATAACGAAAGTTGTTTATAATGAAGATGCGTTTCACATACGGTCCACTGAGTTTAGAGAAAATCAATAGTATAAGAGAAAATGGAGGAAAACCGTTCTGGTTTTCCTATATTGCAAACCATTTACAGATTAACTGCTGATAAACGATGCACCATATCGACAAACGGATTGAACAACAAGACGCCTCATATAGTCGTCCAAATGGCTTGTCTCACGATATATTCTCCTTTCTCATCTATTTATGGGTAAAACTGAGTTAGAAACGTTAAAAAGGGTGAAATTTGGGTAAGGTTTTCTCACAGTGCATTACGTTGGATCTCCATCGGGCGACGACACTCGGGATATACACACTAAACCACTTCCTCCCATTTTATTATTACACCGAGCAAGTTGGCCATGCGGTTCGTGTCGTGCAGCTATGAACTCGCATTCCGGATATAGTCGGTCGGCAGCCCTGGGCCCTGTTTCATAAAACATATTTCACTAATATTATTAGTAAAAGCCAATAATATTAGTATTATGTTTCATGAAGTTATTATCTAATAATATTAGTAATTAGTTTAGGAGTAAAAAAATATTAGTAGATGTTCCTAATAATGTTATTAAATTGTTTCATAGACAACATAGCTAATAAACGTTACTCATATTATTGGGATTGTTTGCATTAGTGAATTTTGACTCATAATCCATATTATTAGTGAAACCAAAGCGAATGGTATTTTGATATTTTGGCATAAAATTGTGAAGATCAGTGAACTGATTGACACTGATTCAAATAGTGGTAACCGAGCTCGATATCTGCAGTCACTTAAGTGCGGCCAGTATCCAATATTCGGGAGATAGTGGGTTCGAACCCCACTGTCGGCAGCCCTGAATATATTTATCCGTTGTTTCCCATTTTCACACCAAGCAAATGCTGGGCTGTAGCTTAATTAAGGGCATGGACGTATCCTTCCCAATCCTATCCCTTTCCTTTCTCATCGTCGCCATAAGACCTATCTGTGTCGGTGCTACGTAAAGCAAATTGCAAAAAATAAAAAAAATAAAAAATAATGTGGTGAGGAGAGAGTGCATATTCGCCGTCCAAGAACTTTTAGGCCAAGAACAGCCTGCACTGGTATGGAGCAAACATGTGAATGTAATGACGATTTAGATTAGATTACAGAACATTTGAATTTGTGCTTGATAGGATCGGTAATATCTTACAATGACCCACCGCAAGGAATGAAGCACTAACCTCAAAACAGCAGCTTCAGATTGCACTCCACTGGTTATAGGTACTGGTGCACTGTGTCGGTGAGATCCCGCTATGCATGGTATTTCGAAAGTGACAGTCTGCAGAGTGGTGACTGCAATAGATGACACTCTTCTTCAGGATGTTGCATGGTGGTTAGCTGACCATGATGAAGTATTTGCCACATTCACTTAGCTTGGTGGTATTACCTTAGTTTGTGGAGTCCTTTATAGCAAATTCATCTCCGTGCAGGCCCTGATGGCCCTTGGAGGGGTAGAAGGTAAAGGCTTCCACTATGCGTAACCATGGCATTTGATGGGGTAGATTGGTTAGCTCTACGCCCTGCCAACTTTGCCCCCAGGAACTAACCTGATACTCATTTTTTGTGAAGGCTGAGTGAACCTCAGGGCCATGTGCACCTCCGGAAGTGGAAATCGGAGTACTTTATTGAATGCTCAAAATTAATTCACCAAGTTCGTATAAACCAGCATTAGTTCATCGATATGGGAAACATTCCTTGACCGAGCTCGATAGCTGCAGTCGTTTAAGTGCGGCCAGTATCCAGTATTCGGGAGATAGCAGGTTCGAACCCCACTGTCGGCAGCCCTGAAAATGCTTGCAAATGGACCAAATTTAGCATTCTACAACGTTTGTGTGAATTGGCCTGGTAGTGTCAGCGACGCTAGGGCTCTAAGAGTTGAACAATATGATGGCTAATGGTTGGAAACCTTTCCCTGGTGCAGTTCTGATCGGAGACTCCACCCATCCTTTAAAATCTTGAACCACCAGGAATCAAAGATTTTGCTAGTCCATATCAACAGAGATTTTTAAGAGCACATAAAAAGGAGGGTTATAGAGTATGCAATAGCCTGCGAATAGTTGACTCTTTAACTCAAGCACTTTCCGCAAAGAACATTTCTTCTCTCACATTACTCTAACTTATTTTACCCATTCTCCTATGTATCAAAGTTAGAACAACTAAAATATCAAGTGCGTCTATCGAACATAAGGATTAATTGCAAGTTGTAGCCAAGCACTAGCTTACTGCTAGTAACAAAAAAAGCAAGAACATATGCAGCAACCCGAATCTAACCTCCAATTGTATTAGATGACCAATGAACTAATATTTTGAATGAAAACATTTTATTAGTCATGTATAAATCTTTGTGAAACTGAAGTTGATTAACTAATAACTATTTTTATGGGTTCTAATAATATCTAAGTAATATTATTAGTTAATTTTATGAAACAGGGCAAGAAAGATGGTTCTTCGTGGTTTTCCATTTTTAAACCAGGCAAATGCTGGGCGTGTACCTTAATTAAGACCACTTCCTTCCCACTCTTACCCCTTTCCTATCCCCATCGTAGTCATGAGACATGTGTGTGGGTGCGACTTAAAGCAAATTGTCAGAAAATATTATTCCCCCCTCCCTCGTTCCTTGTATACTGATATTCATAATCTTCCTGATCAGTAAGGGCTAACGACCACACGGATTAGCAGCTCATAAAACAGTCAGTTCCACGATCACCACCACCATCGTCCATTAGATCGTTACCATGTCACTGTACAAATGTTCCACATAAGTGATGATCACTTTTGACGGATTTCTAAATAAAAATTTTTAATGTCTCCATTATCGTGTAAAAAACAAAGTTATCTCCGTACAGGCCATAAAGGAGTGGCGGAAGATATATACTTCCACTATTCATAACTTCAGTACTTCTGGCATAGAGTTAGCTCTACGCCCAGCCACCTTTGATCCCAGGAATTACCTGGTATTTATTTTTGTTGCAGGTTGACTGAATCTCAGGGTTATGTGTACCTATGGAGGTGTAAATATCGTTTGCTAAATTTTTCTTGGCCGGAAATCGAAGCACCGTGTTTCCGGGTGCTCCGAACATGCTTTTACTGCCTCGGTCAGGCATCCATTATCATTTACCCCATGTAAAAGATTGGATTGTCTATAATGTTTGTAATTTTCCGGACAGAAATACTAATTCCGGAAATATTTGGATATCTGTGAAAAGTTAAACAACCACGAATACCTTCGATATCATTCCTTATTGAACATAAAATATCGGAAATGATATGTTATACAACTTTTTTTGCACAAACTGCAGCTAAAGTTAATGGAGAAATCTGACATTTCCTATGTTGGCCCCCTTAATATTACTGTGGTACTTGGTACTTATTAAATAATACCCATCCTTGTGCACTGCACCACTATCCATGAATTGAAATACCTGGTTTCCAGAAATTATGTCACTCTATTTCCCCGTTATGTCGTAAATAAAAACTAACAGATAGACTGACATGCAGTGCCTAGTACAAGAAAACTCACTATTAGGTAAAATTTGGAAATGTACGGATAAAATAATTATTTATGTATCCTGATAAAACATGACACCACTTGCTGGTTTACAGATGAGTGAGTAGTCCGCGTCCACAAACTGATCAAGGAATTATGTCTCTGATAACAATTACTATTCAACAGAAGATGCAAGTACATTTAAAATCGACACAGTTTGAATTGCAATACTAAATCCCACTCCCAGTGAGTTAAGGCCAGTTTAGGCAGGGAAATTTTGGAAGAATCAAGTACCTGAATTCACTAAATTTGAAGTCAGTACTTATGAATACACAAGAATCGCATGCGCCGAAAATTTCGAGTTGTCCCCTAGATTTCATTAGTTTTAAGCTGGATACCAAATTTCCATTAAATATGTAGTTGATACAGGGTGATAGAATTAACATTAAAATGTCAAACGTTGTCATCCAAGCCTCAATACAATTCATTACATTGTTGCTCCAAGAGGTACAGATACAATTTATATCGAAAGACGAGACTGAGGAAGACTTGTGTTGGGGAATGGATTCCTGGGCGAGAAATGCTCTGAACTCTGGAACGTCCTATTGAAGTAATTGGCTGCAGAGGATCCCCTTTTTCAATAGGAGCTGTCTGAGAACATCTCCCGAGATTAACGAGCTACTGGAAATAATTAAAACCGTAATTCGGAAGAAGGATACGACAATGAGAATGGCAATATCAGCCAGAATGAAGTTGGAAGTACCACTTTGTTATATGGGTAGTGGGAACAGCTTCAAATCCTTGCACTATTTAAATGGAATAAATTTTAACTTTTACGTCAACGAAGCCTTGTTCTTTCAGTTCAAGGACAAGCATCTCAAATATAACTTCCCACTTGTTCTTTTCACAGTCACTGTGCCGTGATTTCCAGTGTCCTATTTCTCGTATACTTCTAAGAACATAATAATGACAGTTTAATTCCACTTTTTCATATTTGGAATGGTTATGCCTCAAAACCACGTAAAGGAGTCATGTGAGAGATAAGTGGAGTCCCCTTAGTCACGAGGCGTAAGAACGGGCACAAAAGTAGACGGCTCTTCAACTTACTTGCCGCTTGAACAAAATTGTAAGCTTGGAGGTAACTCGCCACTTGACTCCACTAAAATTTATCTGTGTTATGAGTTTTAAGATACGAGGTACGGTTAATGCAGTGAGCTTGCATTCGGGAAAAAGTGTATTCGAACATCATAGTCGACAGCCTTGAAGGTGGTTTTCCATGGTTTCTCATTTTTACACCAGAAAAGGACACTGACAGTATTTAAATTGGGGCCAGGGCTGCACCATCTTAATTCTATCCCATTACCAACTATGCTTCACCAAACGTTTAGCAGTGTTCGCGTGACGATGAAACATTAGCAAACAAGTAAATATCTTGCAATCTGTGAAGTGGCACACAAGACATGAAATTGATCGTTCCCAAGACTAAGCTTGTATGTTGTCTGATAAGAAACCTGTGAAGACTAAATGTTAAGTAGAGTATACGAAATTGGATATTGTGAACCATTTAAAGTAATTACGACGTTTGTTCTTCCAAGACATTCGTATATTGAGAAAAATTGTATCACCAGGCTGAGTGACTTAGACGGTAAATAGAATCCCTCAACATGGGCTCAGAGAGTCTGGGACACTCAGCCCGACATGTATGTATGTATGTATGTATGTATGTATGTATGTACAACCTGTGTCTGAAAAGTTCGGTGAATGTTCTAATGAAATAAAGTTAACGTAAGTTACACACAAAACTCCTTTACTGGCCTTCAATGTAAACTCTGTTAACTACAACACACTTTCGACAGCGACTGTAAAACTGCTGGAAGCTGGAAGAAAACACTTCCTTCGGAATCTCCCGGAGAACCCTTGCCACGCGTTGTTGGATACCTGCTACACTGTAGAACCGGTGGCCTTTCAGGGCTAATTTAAGACGAGGAACAAAAAAAAATCTGTCGGAGCCAAATCCGGAGAATACGGAGGGTGTGGAAGAACAGTCACCTGGCGTTCAGCGAGAAATTGGGTCTCGCGGATCGTGGTGTGCTGACGGGCATTGTCGTGGAAGACCGTCCACTGTCCACTCCGGTACAGTTTAGGCCGAACCCGTCTGATACGTTGCAGTAGCCGTTTCAAAACTCTCTCGTAGAATTCTACGTTGAGCGTTGTAACCTGGGATACAAATTCATGATGAATGACACCATTGCTGTCGAAAAAGGCGATCAGCATTATCTTAATCTTGGACTTTGTGCGCCGACTTTTCTTGGGAGGCGGAGAAGACGCTGAACACCATGCCATTGGCTGTCTCTTGGTCTCCGGTGGTGGTAGCACCACGACTCGTCTCCTGTAATGATGAGTTTCAACACCTCCGGATTTTGGTCACAAACATCAATGAAATCCCCTGACATTTCTATCCGAGTTTGCTTCTGCTCGTCTGTCAGCTTGTGCGGTACAAACCGGCCACAAATCTTCCGCTTTTTCAAATGTTCGTGAACAATGGTCCTTACACTGTCCTTGCCTACACCCACTTCATCTGCTATCATTCGTAAGGACAGTCGCCGATCATTCGCAAGCATCTGTCGTACTCGTTCGATGTTGTCTGGAGGTGTGCTTGTGGTTGGTCGACCGAACGCGCCTCGTCCTCAACACCTTCCTTTCCATCTCGAAAGCGTTTAAACCAGTCAGTAACGCACTTTTTACTCACTGCTTGAGCGTGGCAAACTTGCAATAACATTGCGTGTGCTTCCGTTGCCGTTTTGACTAGGTGGAAGGAAAACTTCATGTTAACGCGTTGCTCCGTTTTACACTCCATTGTTCAATGACACGAGTCCTCACACTGACTTCGTGCGATGTGTTGCAGCGTTCAGCTCCGGTTAACTGTGTTGAGTTGGCCGATAGGGGGCACTTGGTATCAACACTCGTAATGCGTATGCGCGAGCGCGTCGTCCGAACTGGAACGGTGTACAAACTAGGAGACCATTCACTGAAGTTTTCAGACACAGGGTGTATGTATGTATGTATGTATGTATGTATGTATGTATGTATGTATGTACACTGACTTAGCAAATGTCATGGGATAGTCACCTAATAGCGTGTGGGGCCTCCTCTGGCCCTCCGAACTGCAGTGAGACGCCCTGGAGATGAGTCTACAAGTGCCTGGTAGTCCTCTGGACGCAGATGACACCAAATCGTTTGCAGAGCGGCCGCCAATGCTGGTCTGTTCGTGGGTGCAGGATCCATGGCACGGTGCCTGCGTTCTAGAACATCCCAGATATGCTCGATAGGGTTCATATCGGGACTCCTGGGTGGCCATGGCAGTCGTTGGACCTCCGCTGCATGTTCCTGGAACCATTCCAGAGCGACGTGGGAGCGATGTGGCGGTGCGTTATCATCTAGAAACACCGCAGAACCGTCTGGGCGCTGGAAGGCCTAAAATGGGTGGAGATGGTCTCCGAGCAGCTCAACATACCGCGTACCATTCAAAGTCTCTTCCAGAACAACTAGGCGGCCCACTCCATACCAGGTAAATGCACACCAGACCATAACAGAGAATCCAGCGCCCTGGACCACACCTTCGAGGCAGGCGGGATCCATCGCTTTATGTGGTCTGCGCGATACACGGTGCCTCCCATCGGCATGGTGCAGTTGAAATCGTGATTCGTCCGACCATATCACGTTACGCCATTGTTCCAGTGTCCATCCCTGGTGACTGGCGACAAATGTGCGTCGTTGTGCCCAATGACGTTGGGATAACAGTGGCACCTGTGTGCGGCGCCGGCTCCCATACCCCTTAGAACCCATGTTCCTATGGATTGTCCACTGGGAGACGTGTCTAGCACGGCCTGTGTTGAATTGAGCCGTGATTTGTTGCACGGTTGCCCCTCTGTCACTATTGACAATCCGTCCCAGATGTCGCCGGTAGCAGTCATGGAGGGTGGGTGGATGGCCGGTCGTTCGTCTGTTGTGGACAGTGACACCCGCATTCAACCATCGACGATACACCCTGGATACGTTTCATCGTGTGAAGCCGAATTCCCGCATTACTTCCGAAATCGCACTTCCCATCCGTCGGGCACCGACCACCATACCCCGTACGAACGGTGTCAGCTCACGACGACGTTCCATGTTCCACCTGTCACATGCACAGCCAATGCTCACAAGGTCTGCTATACGACTGCCGCTGGCACAGGGGGCGTGCGGTGCGCAGACAACACACCTGCGCATCAGTGCTCCGCTATCCCATGACATTTGCTCAGTCAGTGTATGTATGTACGTATGATTGTAGAGTGTTCACAACAGAAGGTAGTCTGATCCTCAACGGCGCAACTATCTGCCGTCGAATACATTGTAGGCATCCGTTTAACATCAACTAGGGATATATGGATAGTTTCTGTTGCTTTCCTCACTGTGCCACGAGTTACTACTAAGCATAAGTCTGCCAAGGCCATGGAACGGTTACGCCAATTGATCCTACATCGACGCCTTTCCAGTATTCATCAAAGGTACGGGTGCATAAGTAATAGTATTATCAGGGTTGCTCCCATCTCTATTACTTTCACAAGTGGGATTGGGATTGATCAGTGAGAGTAACACGTTTGCTCTATCCGATATTAGTCATAGTGCATACACCACTTCTCACTAAAGTCCAAGCTGGGCCTATGTAACATGGACAGCGTTAGAGCACTAGCCTCGTCTTAAGAAACACAAGTCGCTAAAAAAAGTTTAGTTAATGGTGTTTGGTTCCACACAAATCCTGACGGAACCACCTCCAAATTTCAGGTTGATATCTTGACAGTCCGGAACGACTGGTCTTGGAGGGTGGATTGTACCACTGGAAAGTCTTCCTCCTCGTCATAAAGAAAATTGTCTGATATGGAAATCACTCAACAGGTTACGCTTCTGAGTTGGTCTGTGAAGGTCCAAATTGAAGAAATGAGGATTTTTATGTGACTCTACTTTGTGTGTATACAATAAAGAGCAAACCGCGGACCGTCTCCATGTCAACAGCCTTTGCTCGGTCACGTATAACTTAAGTTGAAATGATGCATGAAACACCAAAATCTTGTGATGTGGAAGAATATTGGTAACAATAAGATGTGCATAAATTCGATTTATGGAATGTTTGTAGTGTTTATAATAACATTTCTGATTTTGATAATATTTAGTTTGACGTAAAATAAATCAAGAGCTTCGGAAAGGGGAGCGTTAAGGAAACACGAAAGTTTTAAAATCGAAATAATTTCTAGACAAGTGTCCAATAACTCATATTAAAGATGAAGAACCGCTGTACCTAGAAACAAGAGTCTGACTGCGTCATCGAGTGATGCAATAGCACCGCCATATTGAAGTAATAAATCACCGTGCCACGTAGTTAACAATTGGTGTAGCAATGGACTCCGGCGTGGTAACACGTTTCGCGAGATGCAATTGGATTCATATTAGTGATTTAAGTATTTGAAAAAACAAATCAAGTAGTTGCCATATGAAGACTACAGGAGAAAAGAATGAATGCTCAAAAATTGGGGAAATGAGGTGAGAATGCTATCTCCGGATAAAGAAGCAAAGTTTCGTGTTAATGTGGTTAACAGAGCTAAATCCATGATAGTCGTCTCAAAAATGAGGATGAAAAAATCAGTGTGAATGGGAAAGAATGAAAACCTACAACCTGTTTTCCAGTCATTGATCGGGTCAGGGATGAAATGAATGAAGCCCCATCTTGCGGCGAGGATAGGAACTCTGCCGGCTGCCGAGGCCTGTCGCACTCCTCTGGGGCAATGATTAATGACTGACAGATGAAATGAAATGTTAATGGAGAGTGTTGCTGGAATGAAAGATGACAGGGAAAACTGGAGTACCTGGTGAAAAGCCTGTCCCACCAGCACTTTATCCAGCACAAATCTCACATGATGTGACCGGGATTTGAACCACGGAACACAGTGGTGAGAGGACGACGCGCTGCCGCCTGAGCCACGGAGGCCTCAGTGTGAAGGGGACGTATGTATGTATGTTCAGTCCGTCAGCGATTCCGCTGGTGGGATTCTCAAGAGCTCTGCCATCAGCTGTCATAGATGCCCTAGGCATCACTGAAGAGGCGTGCTAGGGAAAATGAGGACTGAGGTAGTTTCCCATTGCTTTCCTCTCCGAGCCAGAAGTTGCTATTACATATCAGTCTGCCAAGCCCACTGTAATGCGTGCACCAACCGACCCTATGAGCAATATTTTTACACCATTCATAGCAAGAACTGGCTGCAGAAGGAATGGCATTACTAGTATCACTCATACCTCAGTCACTTTCATTTTGTCAAAGCCAAGAATAAAGCTGAGACAGATCAATGAAAGTAAAGAAAATTGCTCTAGCCCATACCAGAAAGTGCACTGTTAACACTAAGTCCCGCCAGCAAAGGCACGTGAAGGGGATGGACCATTATTATTGTCACTCCGCAGGTATGAATGTCATCATGCTGCAGCGACATTTTAATTCTCCATTGTATAACAATGCAACATTTGGCAGCATTTTCTGTATTGGTTAGTCACTTGTCGTTAATTACTTCCTCTGATGGCTATCAATGAGACCCCACCAAAGTGAAATGACGAATTTTTGAAAGCATGTATGAAACTGCAAACTTTTAGGGTTGCTTCTTGTGAAATTGAAAACATATTTTTGCCGTGGACTAAATTTATGACACCATTGTACATTCAAACATGTCCTTTTCCAACAAGACCAATAAGACGTTTGGGCATAGAACTGGACGTCTACGCCTTGTGCCGTACCAACTGAGCTGTAATGGTGCATGTCTGACTGCAGCAATTACTCCAATGGAAGAAACGCCTAAAGCTCTGTCTTCATCATCATGAATTCAGGCTGCCGGACCCAATAGTGATGCCAAGTATAAGGACCTTATAGTGTTGAAAAACTTATGTGGCAATGATGTTAAAGCTTTTCTTAAAAAATGAAAATCCACAGTCTGTTTCCAGTCGACTGGGTCAGGAATGGAATGAATGAAGCCCCCATCTAGCGGCGAGGATAGGAATTGTGCTGGTTGTCGAAGCCTGTCACACTCCTCTGAGGCAATGATTAATGAATGACAAGATGAAGTGAAAATATATTTAGAGTGTTTCTGGAATGAAATATGACAGGAAAAACCGGGGTACCCAGCCTCCACATTGTCCAGCACAAATCTCACATGGAATGACCGGGATTTGTACCACGGAACCCAGCGGTGAGAGGTCGGCGCGCTGTCACCTGAGCCACAGATACTTTTGTTTAAATCATTACCTTATTATGCAAGATGAATGAAGACGCAGTTCCGACGTTCAATTCCAGAGTTTAAATACACTGCCAGCATTATGAATCATTGTGTTAGTGTCGGCATTTGTTTATTTTAATGTGACATTTATTGTTATTCACCTTCACGATATGGTGTTATAATGGATTAAACATTGGATCAGTCGCTCTTAAACTGTGGTACGTGTGCCCTAAGACTTTTGTTGGCATACGGGAGAAGCCTTCAGGAAAATATGAAGAACAATTGAAATATGGAAATAAATATTAAAACTAAATATGTATACATTGAGCCATGATTTGCCTGAAAGTTTAACCTGGACTACAAAACATCAGAAAACTGTGTCACGCTACGCAGGTACATCCATCCCAATGATATTTTGATGGTTTGCAATGTGTGAATTCCAGAATTAAGGTCGATATTTTAATTTTTGTTTATTAATTTGACATTGAGTCTAAAATGTAGCGTTTTGTGAAACTTGCATGCAAACAAGTTATCCTGTGTCACTTTATTGTCGTTTTATTACACTTTATACAGACACAAACTCTTAAATGTTGTATGATGTGTTATAAAAGTGCATTTATTTTCACAGGCTTATTTATTATTTACTTATTTAGTATCCAAAAACAATACAGGAACCCTATTTTACCATAGGTATATTAGGGTTACAGTTTAAAATCACAACAAATAGAAGTTCTTATTAATTTAGTTTACAAAAAAATTTGTTAATGAATGTGAGAAACTGCATATGACAGCATTGTCTCTTGGGTACATTATACAGTGGTTTAGAAAATTCCAGGTTACAACCATTCAGGTGACACTGCAAAACATATCTTCCCATTTCAAACACTGGACACTCAAATACCAAATGGTGCACTGTCTGAACTGGTCCACAAAAGCATAAGGAGCCATCAGAAACATTAACTTTAAAGCGTTCTAAGTACGATTTAAAATTTTTCATGACCAGTTAAAATTGAGTTAAAACAAAGTTCTGCACTAATGCTTTACATAACAGTCGATTTTGAACTTACGGAAAAAAAATATTTCTCGCGTAACAGATCCTTTAAAACTGCATGTGTACAAAATATTCCAGCGATGTACAATATATTGCATGATTTGTCTTTGAACATAACATATTGGAGATTTGTGATATGCAATATCCAAAAGAGACGTAGCAGCTGATTTAGCTAATGAGTCTGCTCACTGTCTTATTTACGACTAGCAAATGTACCCGTGCTTCGCTACGGTATTCTATATTGTATACGGATATCGACGTAAAGACTGTGCGGGCAGTAAATGAGATTGTTTTAAAAAATTGCATGTCCCTTAGCCTTATCTGAGAAATAGCATGGGGAGGTCCCCATACGTTGTTTCCAATGTAAAGTGAGGGTAGGGGAGTTGTGATGATAACGGCTGGCTCACTTGCCTACTACCATTCACAATCGAGTTGGCAAGTTTACATTATAATTGCAGGCCCCATTGCCTACTGCGCGGTCACAATCGATTTGGGGAGTTTTAGTTACAATGGCAGACCCATTTCCTACTTTCAGACAGATTACAGTTGAGAAGTTTCTATTATAATAGCAGGCAAATTCCCTACCACCAGTCAAAATTGAGTTGTGCAGATATCATTATAATGACAGGCCCTTTTTACTGCTGCCAGCCAGCTCACTGCCAGTCGCACAGAATTAGTGAGTTTCCATGAAAATAGCAGGCGACTATGCCTAATGCTAGTCAAATTTTAGATTGGAATATTTGTTTATAATGGCGGGCACCCTGGCCTAGAGCCAAACACAATAGGTTAGGGCACTTCCGAACAAAACTGCATGATCCCTTGCCTTCTGCAAGACAAATCGAGAAGCGAATTATTCATTAAAATGGTAGGCCCTCCTTACTAATGCCAGTTACACAGGAGTTGGAGAAGGACCAAATTCCTACTGCCAGCAGTCAAAGTCGGTGTAGGAAGTACTGATTACAATAGCAGACACACCCTTTCACGATCGCTACAAATCGACATCAATGAATATATATAGATGGACATACGAAAGTATATGCATGTTTACAATATTGCAGGCCTTCATTTACAGATCAACTGCTGCTAACGGTACGTCATATTGACAAAGGATTGTGCCGTAAGGCGCAGTATTTAGCGATCTAAATGGCTGGTCATATGATATTTTCTCGCATCTCATCTATTCATGGGTCAGATTGTGTCAGACCGGGCGAGTTGGCCGTGCGCGTAGAGGCGCGCGGCTGTGAGCTTGCATCCGGGAGATAGTAGGTTCGAATCCCACTATCGGCAGCCCTGAAGATGGTTTTCCGTGGTTTCCCATTTTCACACCAGGCAAATGCTAGGGCTGTACCTTAATTAAGGCCACGGCCGCTTCCTTCCAACTCCTAGGCCTTTCCTATCCCATCGTCGCCATAAGACCTATCTGTGTCGGTGCGACGTAAAGCCCCTAGCAAAAAAAAAAAAAGATTGTGTCAGAAACGTTGAATAGGTTGAAATTTGTGTAAGATTATCTTATATTGCATTACTTTTCGGATAATTATGTGACATAGCATTTGGCTCAAATATGGATACTGGGTGGGCCAATGTTTGATCATACTATCTTTCCTGTAAGTGATTGAAAGTATGAATTATATAGGTAAAGAATCCAAATTAACTTAAAATAGAGAAATAGAGACGGATCTAACGTATAAGCGATACAGATACGACAAAAAGTCATAAGACCAAGGCTGAAGATCACTCCTAATTCAACGAAGATTGTGCCATCCGTTATGTGATAGGACTTCTCGTTTATCCCACGAAATACCTTGAAACGAAGGTCTGCACCATCATTAAAATTGCTTCCGTATTTCGATATTCTTCGGGGATAAAAAATGAAAAAAAATATAGATCTGTGACGTTTTTCGTTCGTTACAGGCTGAAACGTATAATTTTGCCAAATTTCAATTTTCTTGCTTGTCTGGCTGATTATGCTGCAGTTTGGAATTTGGGTGAGGGGGTAAAAATTATGACTTTCAGGAAATTAAACCAAAGAATATGCAGACGATTATTATTACCCCTCAAACGGGTATCTGTAAGAAAATTTCACCAAAATAGGCAATGTACAGGCACACACAGTCGCTACGATTTTTATTTATATAGATAGATAAGGAATCTGCTCCACGTACAACACATTTTGGCTACGTCCGCTGGACTTGACCTGCAAAACCAACCGTTCATGATATCTCACTTATTAATCCTCCTGTCGAAAAATTCACATGAGAACAAAATTTTTAGAAATGGATTTCCATTAAGGATTGTAGATTTCGACTAATTTCGGATGTGCGTATTTTGAGGAAGTGCAGAATCATGGTTCCGGTTTCGGATAAACCTCCAGTAAATTTAGGTATTCAGAAATAATATTGGCCCTAAAACCTACACAAGGACAGGTGGATTCTAAATATCAAGTTTGGTAGAAATATATTCAGTAGTTTTGAAGTTATAAAAACTCAGACAATCAAACCGACAAACAGACACCAAAGTTAAGAAATATGTAGATGGTCATTATTACAACTGATACGGATAACAGTACGGAAATTCCGCCAAAATAGCCAATGTATAGACGACGGTCGTTGCGATTATATTTATATAGATGACAGATAAGCATCAGACCCTCAGACGTCCCTTTTATCGCTCTACATGTTTGGTGTTAAAACATTTTCTCGTATCTCACATATTTCTGGGTTCGATTGAGTTACGATATTAGAATGGGGTGAAATTTGGGTACGTTTTCATCATTTTACATTATTTTTCACATACTTATGTGGAAGCTAGAAACATGAAATTGGGTTCGCATATAGCCATTGGTCGTGTCAATGTGCGTGCCAAATTCGATGACTCTACCTTTCCTATAAGTGTGTCAAACTAAGTAATACACGTGTAAAAAGCACAAAATTTACGAACCATCGAAATATACAGCCAAATCTTCCCTATAAGGGAGAGAGAGAGAGACGACAAAATATCACAGGACCAAAGTTGTAGATCACTCGAAATTGAACGGAGATCGTGCCATCCGTATTGTGATAGGACTTACCGTTTAGTCGCGAAATACCTCGAAACGAAGGTCTGCTCCGTCATTAAACTGCCTAAATTTCGATATTATTCGGCATAAAAAGTGAAATATTTAAAGATCGTGGAAGTTTTCCGTAGGTTACCGGCTAAAACGTATAAATTTGCTTAATTTCAATTTATCAGCTCGTGTGGCAGATTGTTAGGCAATCTTGATTTTGGGCGGGGGGGGGGTGTGTGTAAAATTTAGGACTTCCAGGAAACTATAGCAAAAAAATATGCAGGTGGTTTACGCGCACCCGCTCTTGCGTTAAGTCCGGTGGGACTTGCACCGGAAAACGGTCCGTTAATGATATCTCCGTTATTAATCCTGGTATCGAAATGATGCACATGAGAAAAAAAGGTTTAGAAATTAATTTCCATTAAGGCAGATAGATTTCCATTAAGTATGGTTGTGTATATTTTGAGGGAGTGCAAAATCACGGTTTTGGTTTCGTAAAAATCCCCAATTAATTCAGAGATTTAGAAACAATATTTGCCCTAAAACCTTCCAAGGAGAGGTGGATTCTAAATATGAAGTTTGGTGGAAATATATCCAGTAGTTTTCAAGTTATAGTAAGACAAACAGACAAACAGACAAACAAACAAACAAACAAACAAACAAACTAACTAACTAACTAACTAACTAACTAACTAACTAACTAACTAACTAACTGACACCAAGGAAACCTACCCTTGGACAGATGGATGCTAAATATAAAGTTTCGTTCAAATATCTTCAGTAGTTTTCAAGTTGTAAGAAATAAGCTTTACACGCACCCGCTCTTGCGTTAAGTCCGCTGGGATTTGTGCCGAAAAACGGTCCGTTAATGATATCTCCCTTATTAAATCATGTTATTGGAATGATGCACATGAGGAAAAAAAGGTTTAGAAATTAATTTTCGTTAAGGCAAGTAGATTTCCATTAAGTTCGGTTGTGTATACTTTGAGGGAGTGCAAAATGACGGTTTCGGTTTCGTAAAACTCCCCACTCAGTTGAGGGATTTAGAAACGATATTTGCGCTAAAACCTACCCAAGGACAGGTGGATTCTAAATATGAAGTTTGGTGGAAATATATCCAGTAGTTTTCATGTTATAGAAGGACAGGCAAACAGACAAACAAACAGACAAACAGACACCAAAGCTAAAAATTATGCAGATGGTCATTATTACACCTGAAACGGATAACTGTGCGGAAATTTCGCCAAAATAATCAATGTACAGACACACGCTCGTTACGATTTTATTTATATAGATGAGTATGTAAAAGAATGGATTGTAACCATTTAAAATGCCTTAGTGATTAGGCATCTACTCATATTTATTAAAATTATTTAGGGAATATTTTCGGGGAGGTATATTGAACTTTTAGCCATGAGTGAGGGGTACTATCTCATAACAGTTTGAAAACCTTTTCACTAAATTATACCGTGTAATGAGATGTAGCCCTCCAGTTATACTGCCCGCTTGTAAGTACCATATATTGCAGTGAAATGGAAGAATAACGTTTAATACAGCGTGGTTTCAATCTTTAAAATTCAATTTACAAAAACGTTGAAAAATTTGCATCCATTGTTCTCCCCTACTCACTTCATTGCAGAAAATTATGGTGCAAGGAATCACGGAAAATGTTTTTCTTTTGTAAAATGTCGTGGATCGAGAACAAAAAAATGGCTTAATATTGATATAAATCGTATTCCAGGATGGAGTGGCTTATCATAATTCCAAACTGTCCAAAAATCCCGCGTCTCAAGGCCTATCAGGAGCGTCTCAGTGATAAGGTGGCCGCGCATCGTGAGGCGAGTTAAGCACTACTGTGAGCACAGCTACTGCCCCAGTGGTGGAAATTAATTTGGAACTCATGGATGTGGATTCTGATCATCCTGGTCTGATCGACTTATTTTGAAGATGTATACATTTGTTTAGAATTAAGAAATAAGATGTCAACAATAAAACATCAACCTCATACTGATTAGAATCAGTACGTATTCTAGGTCGTGACCTAATTCTGTAATGTTAGGTAACTTCTGACACGATTGAACAAAAACTACCTTCAGGAACTATATAACGACCATCTTCTGTTATTCGTATCCCTTACAGTCTACCAGATCGCACAGAAAGAGAAGGATCACGTGTAGCGTTTGTTTCCACTTGCAGAAGAGGATTCAAATCTCCGAGTTTCCAAGTGACTTGAAATTAACATCATCTCAACATTCGTGACGTGTATTCTTTCCCTTGTTTCTGCCTGTGTCTGTCTGTTTCTCTCTGTATCCTGGCCATTGTGACAGCGCCGTTTCAACTTTCAGCCTCGGATTTGTTACAGCAAGACAACGCTCAACATAAGACAGGTTCAAATGAGGGAGAAGATACGGGTTTTTTATAAGTGCTGCAATATCACTTGACATTTCCTCGATAATACGACTGCTGAAGAGACTTGGCGACTCCTACACATTTGTCTTGATGTAGAACAATAGATATTTCTTTTCCAAGTGGAGAGGTCATATTTTTAAGTAAGTTAGGCGTCGACACAGAATTCGTGAGAATACTACTGATTAAGCCTATCACAATTGTAAAATATACTATACATCAGTTTTGTGATAGTACGCCTCGATGTTTTCACGTGAAACGTACACGCATAAAATCATATTCAACTGGTGGTCCCGAAGGTATTTATATGAAATGAAAAGGTTCTTCAGACAAACAAAAATGCATTATTTACATCATGCATAGTGATAAGTGTTTCATGTTATTTTATATAGAAATAATTATTGTTGTCACCTTATTTATTGAAGTAGCTTATCGTGAAAAATAAACCAGTTTCTAAATTTAACTTGTCTTTACTCTTTATACCGTGTGGTATTACCATGTACTTTACAAAGTAAATTATAATAAAAACTGCCCATTACATAGAAAAATAAATGCAGATTTACTGATTCCAAAAATAGTATAAAATAAAGTGCCCCTGAGTAGACAAAAACCCCATCGGAATACATAAAATGTATACTGGTATCAATAAAATGTAATCTCCAGTAATGTTCTGATGAAGATCCTATCAGGGTATTAAGTTTTACTTCACTTTTAACATCAAAGGGAGAATGGAATAGAGAATCAAGCCAGCCAAGAGCCTGTCCCTCTTTCAACAATTTACGAGGGTAGGAAATGAGCTTGATTTAACAGTGAGGTCTTTACAGCTGACCTCCCCCTCCGCTGTTACGGCTTGATGCAACATACTGTAAGTTAAAGGTGAGTCCCAGAGAAATTCAGGAAAAGTCAAATGTAATATCTTTAGAGAAAAATAAGTGACTTAGAAATAAAACTGCTGGAACATACAATGTTAATGCGGATTTATTGCTTGAAGCCGGAAAGAGAAATTAATATCTTAGTGACCTGGGAGGATAATTTCCTCGTAGGCGAATTAGCAATGAAACGTTTGGTAGGGATGAAGCGCCGTATCTTCATATGAAGGCAGCTGTGTCTAATTAAAAATATCTGTATTTGAATATCTCTCTTTGTACCCCTGACTCTAAATGCTGTGTTTGTGTAGTATTAATACATGAAAGTAAGTTTACCTGCACATATACTTCAACGTCATAGTATATTTACATTTTTAACTGTATACGAGGAAGTTAAGGTATAACAGTTAATGTAAGCACCAGCCGTAGCCACATGATAGCAATAGCACCTAAAACTAAGACTGCAACATATATTGACCCCACCGTAGGTTTCGAGATCCATTCTGGACAAGTAACCAAAGCTGCCTGCATGAAAAGGCGTATCTACTTTCCTAGCAAAGCAAAGCAAAGCAAAGTCACCTCCGTACAGGCCATGAAGGCCCTTGGAGGAGTGGAAGGTAAAGGCTTCCACCATTGTTAACCTCGGCACGTGATGGGGTAGAGTGGTTAGCTCTACGCCCGGCCGCCTTTGCCCCCAGGAATTAACCTGGTACTCATTTTTGGTGTAGGCTGAGTGAACCTCAGGGCCATATGCACCTCCGGAAGTGGAAATCTCGTTTCTTAAATTTTACGCCTTCCTGACGGGGATTCGAACCCACGTCCTTCCGGGCGAACCGAGCACGCCTTTACCGCCTCGGCCAGGCAGCCCCTAATAATAATGATAATAATAATAATGATAATAATAATAATAATAATAATAATAATAATAATAATAATAATAATAATAATAATAATAATAATAATAATAATAATAATAATAATAATAATAATAATGCCTCATGCAGCAAGTTACAGACGTTCTGAAGTGTTGCTATCTAGTTTTGATGTTTCAATGATCGTTCTGCCTTGCAATGGAGGCAGAATCTGCTATAGTTGAGTTAATTCAATTTTGCTGGATGTGGCTGACTGGGTGATTATATATCATAAGCATGCCAGCAGGCTTAGAGATTGGGATCATGAGTTGGACTCTACAACGGATCCACTGAACCAGCTTTGTTCTTAATATACTGTAGAAGAAATTGTAGTTACAGAAATATGTAATTAATATTTGGAATCTAATATGAAAATGAAAGGTTCTGTTGACATTCTAACTTTATCATCAGCCAATGATGTACTGCCTCAAAAATTTCAAATGAGGTATAGCAAACAGCCGAGTTTTAGAAACTTGACTTCGAAAAACCCAGTTTCCCCTGTTAGAGATTGGAGTGATATATTTGGCTGTCTGATGTCCGATAAACAACTACGATCTAATTCTGAGGAGACTATTATTCATTTTTAATTTATGAGGCTCGTAATATTTCTTTTACCTTTAAACAATATGAAATGTTTACATCCGGGATAGAAACGATAAATGAACTCACTCACCGACAACATCATGAGTGGAGTAGGAAAAAGTCTGTTTTCGGATTACGAAGGGGAAATTTATCTTCACAACATATCATAACATACGTTTACTGGCGAGGGCATTTACAGTGCACGATGTATTCTGGTATCGTATAGAAGAAATTTGTTACTTTCGTACTCCTGACTCAGTTTCTCGTTGACAATATGAAAGTTACTGACTAAGGTATGGGTGGTGCTAGCAATGGCAGTCTCTACGAATCCTGTCCCTGATATGAATGGTGTCAAAATATTGTTCATACTGACTAGAAGGGGAGTCCAGTGATTCTCAATTGATGTGTACATTTCAGTGAGCTTGGTAAACTGATATGTGACAGGAACTTCTGTCTCGGTGAATAAAGGAACACGAAACTATTTCATTCCAAATTTCCCTTGTACGTCTCTTCAGTGATACCTAATAAATGAAATGTCGTATGGCTTTTAATGCCGGGATATCCCAGGATGGGTTCGGCTCGCCAGTTGCAGGTCTTTCTATTTGACGCCAGTAGGCGACCTGCGCGTCGTAATGAGGATGAAATGATGATGAAGACAACACATACACCCGACCCACGTGCCGTAGGAATTAACCAATTGAGAGTAAAATCCCCGACCCGGCCGGGAATCGAACCCGAGACCCTCTGAACCGAAGACCAGTACGCTGACCGTTCAGCCAAAGAGTCGGGCAGTGATACCTAGACCATCTATGACTGCTGACGGTGGAGCTGTTGAGCATCCGACCAGCCTTCAGGCAGACTACTCAGCATACACATGTGACAACAATGAACTTCAATGAACTTGCGTAAGTTTAACATATCTGTCCGTTAAACTGGTTGGATCCGCAAATAGCTCCATCAAAGATCATGCTGCTACAGGGAAACAGCCAAGTTTTATGGTGGTGCCAAAATAAGACGTTAAATAAGAGGAGTAGCTCGCCATTGCTTTCCTCCACGACTAGAAACTGCTATTGCTGCACCTGTCACCAGCACCACCCATTCTGTCGCAGCAGTATGAGACTGAGACTTCGGTAGAAGCTACATGTTACTCTGCATCCGTCAACAAGTAGTACCAGGTTCATATGGCAAATAAAATGTAATTTGTAAAGAAATCGCTTGGTAAGAATGGCTTAACGTCCGGTCTAACTGCTGAAAGTGTCAACATATCATGTTGTTGGAATTTCAACCTTTACGTGTTCTGTGAAATGCTAGAAGTCAACAACATGGAGTTACTGAATTTAAATCTTTCGAGAATAACTACTTCATCCGTACTATTCGTGGGGGATATCCCATGCAGGTGACTAGAAGGAAACCCCAGTGGATCTCGACTTGGGAGCGCATACTGCTGACTGTGTCAGCCTTTTATTTCACTTACTAGTGTCAATATTCTCCCTTTCATATTTCCTAAGCGACCTTTCTCGCTCAATTCTTGTTCTTTAATGACTCCTACTGTATTAGGTTTGTAAGACTCTTCCCTTTTTTTGGATACCTTCATCCTTTGAAGGTTCAGAACGTGTTTTTCTTCCTAATGGTTTGTCGTCGCGCTAACTCAGATAGGTTTTCAGCGACAAGAGGAAAGGAAAATACTAGAACTGGTGAAGAACTGGCATTTTCCTTCATTCAGGAACAGCTTCAGTATTTGACTGGTGTTAAATGGTAAAGGACGGTTCGAGCCCTCGAGCATTCCTATACAAGCTGAGACTGAGACTTCCGTGTTGGTGAGAAATGGATTCATAGCTGTACACAGATTGCTGAGTAAAAACAAAACGGAAAGAAAGGGTCACATTTCTTGTTAGCTAATAGACGGAAATGTGTAAATGAAAAGTTGTGGGCTTATTTTTAGAACGAGTTTCAGTGATAACATTCGCTTTAGATTGCACTGTACGCTGCTGATCATATCTCGGAAAAAAGAATGGAGTACAATGTTCCCCGGAGAATGCAGATCGATCTTCTATCCAACGCAGTCCGGGCTCGGATTTTGTCTTCCGCGGAATGTACGGGTACCATCGAACACAGTGCGCACTGGGCACGTTATAAGTGGCTCTGCGAGGCATTCTTGGGGCGCTGCGTCTACGGGGAAGAATTCCAGACAATGTGACACTTCAGTTTCAGGCGCCCACACTGGGCTTTCTCCACGACTGTAGACGATCTTCTGACAGCGTCAATGACGGCAATTAAGTGGCAGAAACAATTGGACATCGTAGCTTAGCTCATGTTCCTTCATCGGTTAATTTATGAATAGATCTATTTATACCCCTCTTCAGTTCTATTCTTGTATTTTCCTTTCTCTTTTCTGTCTTTTGCTTATCTCTCTCCACTTCTACATTAGGTTTCTTTCACTTCTTTTACTTCTTTTCTTAAATTATTCATTGTGTCTCCATCATGTTCTTTCCTTGTCATTTTGTGCGATTCTTAACTTGTAGCATAAGGTAAATAAGATCACGAGACAAAAAATTGGTCACCCCTAGAGATGTAATTACAAGCATCATTTAGTACAGGGTAACTCCGCCTCTGGAACTGATAACCGCCTGCATTCGGTTAGGAAATGAGTCCACGAGATTTGCAGGTAAGTCGCATCCAGGTTAAACCATTCGCTGAGATTTGATCGCGCAATTCCACAAAATTGCGGGATGCTGATGGCATTTTACCCGCTGTTCCAACGCAACTTAATTGGTAAAGAACACTGTCGCCATTACCTTACCGGCTGAAGGTTGAACCTTGGCTTTCTTTCGTTGTAGTGATGGGGAGTGCACCCATTCCATTGATGTTCGTTTCGTTTCGGGGGTAATTGGTGGACCCACATTTCATCGCCTGTGACGATTCGCCGCAAAAACCCGTTGCCGTCTGCGGCATAGCGTAGCAGAAATGCCAGGGAGGATTGGAAACGTTGTCCCTTGTGCTCATCGGTGAGAAGACGTGGGACCCATCTTTGACACAGCTTACTATATCCAAGGTCCTCGTGAACAATGGCGAACGCACTGCCATACGACATGTTCATCTGCGTCGCGATTTCTCTCAGTTTAATGCGCCGGTTCTGTCTAATGATCGCATTCACACTGTTGACCTTTGCACGGGTCCTGGACGTTGCGGGCCTGCCTTCGCGATGGTTGTCCGTGATATCCGTGCGTCCGGCTTCGAATTGCTGACACCACTTTACGATACCTTGCCGGGAAATGGCCCGCTCCCCATAGACATAGACACGATGAATGTCCGTGCAATTCTTCCTTTTGGCTCATAGGAATCGGATTGTCGCACGCACCTCATATTTGGAGTGAACGTCCAGTTGACGCGCCATTGCATTTTGGCCGCTATTCACACAATACTAGACGAGACACCACAGCGACCTGCCTAACAGACGTGTGGGCAGTGTCTGTCCCTTTATCCGCTGTGCCCACGTTTGCGACACACAGCGCGCTGCTGCGGCGCGTTATTGCAACTAACCTTTTAATCCACCTACGTACATAGCTACCGGGCGAGTTGGCCGTGCGGTTACGATCGCGCAGCTGTGTGCTTGCATCCAGGAGATAGTGGGTTCGAATCCCACTCTCGGAATCCCTGAGGATGGTTTTCCGTGGTTTCCCATTTTCACACCAGAAAAATGCTGGGGCTGTACGATAATTAATTTCACGGCCACTTCCTTCCGACTGCTAGCCCTTTCCTATCCCATCGTCGCCATAACACCTATGTGGGTGAGACGTAAACTAAAATTGGAAAAAACAAAACTTTGTCCAATGACTGAGCCGCATTCCTCTATTAGGCTGTTACAGGACTGCAAATCTACCCATCCCGATTCATACTTATGATATTTGTACAAGGGCGGACAACATCCTTTAACCTGTTCAGACCTTAAATGCACACATGTGCACATCCGTATTATAATTAGTTGGCAATTAGTATATTGTGAATTATAACTTTAGGGACATGTCTAGCTTATTACGAATCTATACACCAGCGGCAGATTACAACAGAATAAGACCCTGCTGGAGATAATTATTCAATAATACCAAAATGATGGACAAGCCCAAAATGCTTTTGGTTAAATTTATATTTTGATGCCTTTTTGGTTTTCCAATATATTATTTTCAATCAGTTTCCATCTTGATGGTTGCATTTGTTATAAAATTATTTCAATAACACATCGCAAGATATTGCAATTGAATTCAAATATTACGTAAACTGATGAACAATTAAATTAGACCGGGCGAGTTGGCCGTGTGGTTAGGGGCGCGCAGCTGTGAGCTTGCATCCGAGAGTTAGTGGGTTCAAACCCCACTGTCGGTAGCCCTGAAGATGGTTTTCTGTGTTTTCCCATTTACACACCAGGCTGTACCTTAATGAAGGCCACGGCCGCTTCCTTCCCACTCCTAGGCCTTTCCTATCCCATCGCCGCCATAAGACCTATCTTCGTCGGTGAGATATAAAGCAAATAGCAAAGAAAAGAATTAAATTAGAGAGCTGGAGTTAATAACAATGGCTAGGTAAATTTAATAATACGGGAACCGTTCGGATGAGATGTAATGGAATCACTAGTACATCCACCTACGTATCTCATCGGCGAAAGATAAAGCAAATTCCCTCTGACGATGTCCACCCATTTGTAATCCTCGAGTACCCTGCAAGAGACCTGTACCTACAGCTAGACAATGTAGGCCTACCGATGTATCGCTCCGGGATCATGGCCGATTGGTTTGATGAACTCCCTAAGGACATTCGGATTCTTCCTTGTCTCTCAAGGTCACAGGACCTCAATAGTATAGAGCTCTTTCGAGATGCAGTCCGAATAGAACCATGCGCCCCGGGCCCTACTGAGAGCAATGCCTGTGCATTATGGTAGGCTGCGCTGCGGTTGTGAATCAGTATGGCTCCCCAATGCTTTTAGTGTCTTCTAGAGTCCTTGCGTCACTGTGTCGCCACCATCATCGGGGCTGAAGGGAGTGCTACAGGCTACTAGCCAGGTATCTCTAATTCAATTGCTCATCAGTGTATATGCAGTCCACCTCCGTAGCGTGGCGGTTAGAGTTATTAATTGCCATCCCCGGGGACCCGGCTTCGATTGCCGGTTCTGTGAGAAATTTAAGAATGACAGGAGGGCTGGAACGTGTACGAAATGGTACATGCATCTCTCCGTCATTGAAGCCTTCCTGAAAAGAGCTGCGCCACCCCGGGATGAAGACACGAGTTTACTTTTTACTAGTGTACACGCAACGCCTACCACATCGATCATGTGAGATGAATACCCCATTTTAACGCTAACTCTGAGTTATTAGGATTATTATGCGTTCAGAATTTAAAAAATAAAGGAATTCCTATTTCATTCATCTGGTGTTAGGTCTGAAGAAGTTATCAAGGACTTTCCATCCATCCCACCCCTGCATCGGGGTGGAGAATGCTCCACTAGTTCGGAGCGAGACCATTCTTCAACAATTTTGTCTAAACAGTTACATCCTTTAACAGAACATAATTTACTTTAGTAGTGACCAGTGACATATTTTCTGATCAGAATCAGATAATGTTTGCTCATATGAACAAAAAATGTATTTCGTCAGTGATCACTGTTATTTACTAGTCAAAAGCAAACGATTATATTTCTTTTCTCTTTTTAATGAGAATTTCGTATACACGAAAATAAATTTCTGCAGTTATCACTGTCACTATTCATTATCTTCTTCTTTATCTGCTTACCCTCCGGGGTGAGTTTTTCCCTCGGGCTCAGTGTGGGATCCCACCTCTACCGCCTCAAGGGCAGTGTCCTGGAGCTTCAGACTCTGGGTCCGGGAATACAACTGGCGAGGATGTTCAGTACCTCGTCCAGGCGTCCTCACCTGCTATGCTGAACTGGAGCCTTTCGTGGGGATGAGAAGATTGGAAGGGATATACAAGGAAGAGGAAAGGAAGCGGCCGTAGCCTTAAGTTAGGTACCATCCTGACATTTGCCTGGAGGAGAAGTGGGGAAACCACCGAAAACCACTTCCAGGATGGCTGAGGTGGGAACTGAACCCATCTCTACTCGATTGACTTCCCGATGCTGCGTGAACCACGTTCCAGCCATCCTACCACTTTTCAAATTTCGTGGCAGAGCCGGGAATCAAACCCAGGCCTCCGGGGTGCAGCTAATCACACTAACCACTACACCACAGAGGCGCACAAGTCCGTTCATCAAGAAATAAAAGTAAGAGTTAATCGTTAGTACAAAGTGCAAGTTTAATTTGTTCCTGGGAATATTCTCTTTTTGTATTATCTGACAATACGCGTTTATTATTAAGAAATGAATACTCGCACCTATTTCGTTTCTTGCTGTTTTCACAATACAATAAAGCACACACACATGGAAAGTATGAACAGGGATTCTGCAATCCCTTTGTCCTCATTAAACCGTTCATGTGTAGCAAGGCGAGTGTCTGACTTTCAAAAGAAGGCATGATATGGGCTTTCGAGTTTAAGCTCTATAAGGAAAAAAGGGGAACTATCGTCTGATGACCTGTCTGTTACTTCTCACGCACACACGCGTGATGGAAAATCTTAATTTGAATTTAATTTTACAGGTTGCTTTACGTCGCACCGACACAGGTAGGTCTTATGGTGACGATGGGACAGGAAAGGAGTAGCAGTGGGAAGGAAATTGCGGTAGCTTTAATTGAGGTATAGCACCAGAATTTGCATGGTGTGAAAATGGGAAACCACAGAAAACAATCTTCGGGGCTGTCGACTGTGGAGCCAGAACCAACTATCACCCGAATACAGGATACTGTCCGTACTTAAGTGACTGCAGCTATCGAGCTCCGTAATTTGAGGTTAATAGTGTCATCAGCTCCCGGTTGGAATATTAGCGCTGTGCCAGCATACAGCGAGCCATCTGGTGCGACATAAGCGTACCACTTAGAGCGACCAACGGTCAGCATTCTTAAATTCAAACCCTCATTATTGTAAAAGTCTTCCACGTGAACAGTTGAGATTTTTTCTGAAGAAGCGGAGCAAATTTCTCTGCGAAACGTGAAGAGTTTCGCCTGCTTTCTTGACGCGGCACAAGTGCAAAAGCCTATATTATGTTTAAAAGTACGGACCATGAAAGCATCAGTGTTAACATTTCAAAGAAGATCCCGTTCTATGTAGGTTGTGTCTGTCCGAGTCACATTTACACGATGTGGAAAAGCAGGAATATTACATTTTTCCATAAGTGTACAATAATACCTGTACATTACTCATCACTAAAGCCCGGATTTTTATGCAGTAACAAGTTAGACAGCAAATATAATTTGGTTAGTAGGAAGTGTCGGCCACCCGATCGTCCGTAATGTAGCAAGAGTAACATAAATTATAGGGGTTCAGATGGGCTGTAGCCCTAGTGTTTATGCAAACCTTATAACATATTGGTTGTGAAGGTGGACTGTACTTGTTACTCACTTCAGTAAAATTGCATTCTAACCTATTAATGCATAACAATCCGGGCTCTACTCATTACGCATGATTTTGCATATTCGTAGGTTTAAAACCTTATGTTTTTTAATTGGCTCTATTTATGGTAGTCTGTATATTTGTTCATAGTATAGTAATTCATAAGTATGCCTGCCTATAGATAAGTATGCATAATACGGCACTTCTGATTGTAATAAAGAAGCACCAGCTTCGTCACTTGGGGCTTAGAGTTGTAATGACGTCTTGAAGTTAATTCCGGCAAGTAATATTCATGACTGTTAAACTGGTTAGTAGAGGAAGACGAGGACAAGTGTCGGCATTTAGGTCGTTCATAAAGTAACTACTACTTCTTAAAAGTTTGAATTAACACTGTCGTACTAATCAGGGATATTAACAAAGAATCACACAAAAAGATTAAGCTATAATAAGAGTGTAAGTGGCTAATGACGTATATCATCTTTTTGTGTGATGTGGTGTTGTGAATTGCGAGAGGTTTCAGTACGCACGCGAAGTGCAAAGACTGGTGCACACGCGATCCACCCTACTTTTAAAATCTTGTTAGGGTAATTGGAAAGTAGACGTGTACACTTAGTGGGAGTTATAAATATTCATAAACTGCCAGAGAGGTCCTCCTTCCCCCAGGAATACTGCACATGCGCAATAAGAAGTGGGTGATGAAGAGACGAATGCGATCTTTTTCGGATGCACGCATGGAGATAACCAGAAGCTCACCTGGTAACCTCTTCAACAGTTGTAGGACTGTATTCTCTCCCAACCAGCTGATGGAAGATAAAGGATTCGCGAGTCTGAGTCTCGCACAGCAAATAAAATTCCTGTCTCATATGCAGCTACCTACACTTCTCTCAGATATTTTGAGACGCCAAAACTTATTTTAGCTTTTTTATTACTCGCGGATATTTTGATACTATTTTCTGTTAATTTCATGTTGGAATAATTTGAAACTGCACTATTTCAAAGAGCAGTCCAAGTTGCGGCATCCAATCCCGACGGAGTCTATTTGCATATAGGTGTGGGTATATGTCGGTAATGCGACTGCCTAGGTTAAATAGTAAAGGCGTGTTAGGTTCATCTGGGAGGACGTGGGTTCGATTCCTCATTTGTAATGTTTTCACGTATTTGACCGGCAATCATGCCAACTAATTGTATGTCAGTTACCTATAATTCACGAAAAAATATCTTGAGTCCACCAAGGGTTATATAATAATAATAATAATAATAATAATAATAATAATAATAATAATAATAATAATAATAATAATAATAATAATAATAATAATAAAATATTAATAATAATAACAAAAGTAATTGTTTTACGTCCCGTGACTAATTTTGCGGTTTTCGGGCGCCAAGGTGCCAGAATTTTGTCTCTTAGGAGTTCTTTAATGTGCTGGTAAATCTACCGATGTGAGAGTGGTGCATTTAAGCACCTCCAAAAAACCCCGACTGAGCTGGAATGGAACCAGCCAACTTGAGCTCAGAAGGGCAGCGCTCTAATGCCTGAGCTACTCAGCCCGGCCAAGCGTTTACTCCCGTACAACAAAGTAGTTCTGAAAGCTGATCAATGTTAAGAATTTTGCCCGGGAACTCACTTCTTCCCTTCAGAATACCATTGATCGGCAACTACGAGCTTAATAATATTAATTAATTAATTAATAATAATAATAATAATAATAATAATAATAATAATAATAATAATAATAATAATAATAATAATAATAATAATACACTGAAAACCTGCAAAGTGCTTACAAAATCACCTGAAACTTATACAAAAAATATTTTTTTTTAATGTAAAATTACGACACTTAAACACAGTCATCAAACCAGAGGTACATTATGCATTCGAAACCCTGAAACTGGCGACAGGCCGCAAATAATTAGTCGAAAGAGAAAGGAAAATTCTAGGAACAATTCTAGGGCCAAAGTACGAAAATGGAATTTGGAAGTGAAAGAAACCGCAGGAAATGCATGCACAAAAACACATATACAATTAGAAATATGCGATTAAAATTATCCGGACACCTGCACAGAATGGGTGACAACAGGCTGACAAGTAAATTTATAAACCTAGCACCATCCCTGGAAAACCGCAAGATACGTCGCACCAACGCGGATATGTCTTATGGCGACAATGGAATAGGAAAGGCCTAGGAAGTGGAAGGAAATGGCCGAGGCCTTAATTGAGGTACAGCCCCAGCATTCAAGAATAGTTTAATGGAAATAGACTAGATCTAGAAGAAATTGGTATTACCGAGCAAACCAAGATAGAATAACGTTCAGAAGCTTAATAAGTAAACATACTCTCCTCTACGGTGTAGTGGTTAGGGGGCCTGGGTTAGATTCTCGCTTCTGCCACGAAATTTGAAAAAGTGGTACGAAGAATGCAACGGGCTCCACTCAGCCTCGCGCGGTCAACTGAACAGAGGAAATTCGATGCCATCCTCGAAGTCGTTTTCCATGGTTTCCTGCATCTCCAGGCAAATGCCGCGATGCCTACCCCTCCAATCTTCCCATCTCCCACAAGGACCCTGCTGAACATAGCAGGTGAGGCCACGTAGAGGAGGCACTGCTACTCATCCCCAGTTGTATCCCCTACCAAATATCTCACGCACAAGTACACTGCCCTTGAGGCGGTAGGGGTGGGCTTCGTCGCTGAGTCCGTGGGAATAACCAACCATGGGGGGTAAACGGATTAGATAAATATAATAATAATAATAATAATAATAATAATAATAATAATAATAATAATAATAATAATAATAATAATAATAATAATAATAATAATAATAATAATAATAATAATAAGTAAACATTAATTCACTCAGAAACCTAAAAGAAAATATACAGAATGGGCAGAATGACGCCAAACGGACAAGTGAAAAGATATTGGTAAGAAAAGGAGAAACATTGTACTGAATAATTTCAAACGCCCTCCTTAGTTGGACATAACGAATCAATAATAATAATATTAATTGCCAATTGAGGGCAACCTTCATCATCTTATCATGCCTCGAAGGGCAAATAGGGTTAACGATCTGTTGTCTCTGAAGTTGAATGACGTTCAGAGGAAGGAAGCTAGTACGTTGCTTGAAAGTATTTTTGAATTATCTAGCAAGGTCACTCAATTGTTAACTGGGGAAGTTCCTCCCAAAATTGATCAACCCACCACGATGAATGTAGGTAGCGAGGAAGTGCCTCCTAAGGGAGAAGCCAATAGGATAACCGTTGCTGCTCAAACTATCTCTGCCCCATTGGACAACGAGTCTGAACGCCGTGCATCGTTGAATAATATACGTTCGGAATTAACTTCCTTGCCACTGAAACCTCTACCTACTATGTCACCCGGGTTTAGCAGCTTGCCTCATCCATTGGCAATGTTGCTCAGATGTATCTCTAAGTTTTCCGTTAATACCACCAGTGACGTAATTTCATTTTTAAGAATTTTAGTTGAATTTCAGGATCATGCCCTTGTGTTTTCTCTTTCCCCATGTCAGATTTTGCAAATCATCTATCCCTATGCTATTGGTATTCTCTCAGACAAAATCGTAAGAGCCATTGCCGAGCAATCATCTATTGAGGATTTCCACGCCCACTTGCTAGCTAACTTCATCCCGGCTAGGGCCAGGTCCTCCCTTATTCAGAAGTACTATTATCGTGTACAGCGTTTGGATGAAAACTTAGCAGACTTCATCCAAGATATTAAATTCTATACTTGGGTGTTTGCACTTCATTTTCCTGAAGATCAAATTGTACAGGCTATTGTAGAAGGAATTTCACCATCCTATAGGTTATATTTGTGTTTCGCGGCGTGCCCGCAAACCTTCTCTGAACTTGAAGCATTGGCCGTCTCAGCGGAAGGAGTTAGATACGCCGATTCTTTGCGTGTCGCGAAAGAACCCCCTCCTTCTTTTGGTCATCCTCGGCCTCCTCCTCCTCGCCGACCAGTCACACCTCGTAAATGCTATGCTTGCGGATCGCCCGACCATCTTCGGAACAAGTGCCCATTGCTCAAGTCTAGTGGGACAAGGAATGGAACTGGTTCATCACAAGGCTGTTTTAAATGTGGGGCTTTCTCACATATCGCCAAGAATTGTCCCAATTCGAATAGCACCCCCTCCTGCTCAACTTCAGGTGCAACTTCCAACAACAATCAAAAGTGACTAGTGGCTTCGGCTGAGTCGACTAATCCATCTTCCCGAGGCTCAGCCCCTGGCAAACAGGTCGTAAATTCAGGGAATGTTCAATCTGCAAATCTATCTTTTGATTGCCCCAAAGAGTGTCTTAGGATTGCGGCGGATACCCCCGCACCGGTCCCTTTTCTCAAACTTGAGTTAAATAATGAACCTGTAACAGCTCTTTTAGATTCAGGCAGTGTTTGTTCGATTATTTCGGCTGAATGGTATTCTAAATTGAAATCTGTTTGTAAACTACCTGACTATGTCTCATCTCCTGTTCAAT
Organism: Anabrus simplex; assembly: GCF_040414725.1. NCBI lineage: Eukaryota > Metazoa > Arthropoda > Insecta > Orthoptera > Tettigoniidae > Anabrus > Anabrus simplex. The sequence continues at coordinate 1,127,998,151 of NC_090265.1, read as the reverse complement.
ATGTTTCGGCTAATTCATCTCCATTGGAAATCCTAGGTTCTGTAAATGTCAAAATTCGTATTTTTAAATTTACATGGAAAATCAAATTGGTTGTGGCTAAGCACCTGTCTTGCCCCATCATATTGGGAGCTGACTTCATTTCTCACACTGGTCTGGTGCTCGATCTTCAGAGTAAGTCGTGCACATTCAAATTTGCGTCCAATTCTAAAATTCCCTTGTTAAAGTGTAATTCTGTATCATGTTCATCTATTTCGCCTACCCAGGATGAGATGTTGTTAGACCTTAGACATCTACCTGAGGAGCAGGCTGATAGTATTCGTAAATTATGTCAGTCATTTCCAGAGGTGTTCTCTGATACTCTTGGTGTTACTGACCTTATTGAATACAAAATTGAGGTCACGGATTCAATTCCTGTCCGTTTTCCACCTTATAGGCTATCTCCACCTAAAATGAAGGCTCTGAACGAAATCATCGATCAGATGTTGAAGGATGGTATTATTAGGCCCTCTAAGTCGGCGTATTCGTCACCTATTTTTGTAGTCCCGAAACCCCAAGGGGGCTTCAGGCCTGTCATTGATTATAGGGCTCTCAATCGGAAGGTGGTGTTACAATCTGTGCCCCTTCCCGACCTTCATTCTTGTTTTTTATGGTTCCGTAAGGCCAAGTTCTTCACCATCTTGGATTCGAATCAAGCCTACAATCAAATTCCCCTTGCGGAAGAGTCTAAACATCTTACAGCGTTTGCCACGGACTGGAATTTATACGAATACAACCGCGTGCCTTTCGGGCTCCCCACGGGAGCAGCTGTACTCACTAGGCTGCTAGATAGGGTCTTCTCCGACATCAAATTTGAGTATTTGTATCACTACTTGGATGATGTCGTCGTATTTTCGGAGACCTTTGAAGAACATCTAGATCATCTGCGAGAAGTTCTCAATCGCCTTCGTAAGGCTGGGTTAACCGTCAAGTTGTCCAAGGTTGCCTTTTCTAAGCCCTCTATGTCATTCCTAGGGCATATTGTGTCACCTGATGGTGTTGCAGTCGATCATTCTAGAACACAGGCCATCCGTGATTTTAAACCTCCCAAGGACATCAAAGGTATCGCCAGGTTCATTGGTATGGTGAATTTCTTCAGGAAGTTCATTCCTAACTTCACTAATAGAGCGGCGCCCTTGAACCTTCTTCGTAGGAAAGGCATCAAATTCGAGTGGGGACCTTCTCAACAAGCCGCTTTTGAAGATCTTAAATTAGCTCTCTGTAATGCCCCTGTAATTTCTATGCCTGATTTCGCGAAGAAATTCATCGTCCAAACTGACGCGTCGTCGTCAGCAGTTGCTGCAGTCCTTCTTCAAGAGACTGAACTAGGGAGGCGACCCATCGCCTATGCATTTAGGACTCTATCGGCTCAAGAAGCCAAGTATTCTATCTATGAGCTCGAAGGGTTGGCAGTCTTATTTGCCTTAGAGAAGTTCCGTCTCTATTTGGAACATGTCAAATTCGACCTGGAGACAGATAATCAAGCCTTAAGCTGGGTCTTATGTAGGCCGCGTCGTACTGGTCGTATAGCCCGTTGGGCCATCCGAATTTCTGCCTTCCAATTCGATGTCCGGCATATCAGAGGTACCGAAAATGTTGTTGCTGATGGACTCAGCCGTATGTTTTCCAACGACGTCGAGACCCAAGAACCGATCGACAGTTTATCACCTCCCGAGTCCATACTATCTGGTGTTAATGCCATCTTAACAGATGCTCCCATGCTCTTTAGGGATATCGAGAAATACCAACGTGAAGATCCGACGCTGGTTCCGATAATGGAAACCCTTTCTTCTGGGGAACATGTTGTCCCTTATGTTCTGAGGAATGGTGTTCTATGTTGCCCTTCGAGGCATGATAAGATGATGAAGGTTGTCGTTCCAGCTGTTCTTGTGCCTATGATCTTCAAGTACTATCATGAGACCCCATTAGGGGGGCATCTTGGAATCTTTAAAACTCGTGAAAAGATTCGTGAAAGGTTCATCTGGAAGGGTATGGACAGTGAAATCCGTGAACTAGTAAAAGCTTGTAAATCTTGTTTGCTCAGTAAACCCACCATGTCCACCAAGGTAGGCCTTTTGTCTTCGCATCAAGCGTCGCGCTCCATGGAACACCTGTATATTGATTATGTAGGACCCTTCCCCCAGTCGAAGGGAAATGCTAACAAGTTCATCTTTGTATGCGTAGATGGTTTTACAAGATTTTCCTGGTTATTTCCGACTAAGCTGGCTACCGCTCAGTCCACCATTACTTGCTTAAATTCTATTTTTGCCTCTTTTGGTCCGTGCCAATATATTGTGTCTGATAATGCTAAGGCGTTCACATCAAATCTTTTTCGTAAATTCTGTTTTGACTTGTCCATCTCTCATGTAACTACTTCTGCTTATTACCCTCAACCATCTCTGGCTGAACGGGTTAATCGTAATCTCAGGTCCGCGCTTATTGCTTATCATCATGAAGATCATTCCAGGTGGGACACGTCCCTGCATTGGTTAGCTTTTGCTTTGAATTCGGCGGTTCATGAATCACATAAATTTACTCCAGCTTCTTTGATGTTCAAGTTTGTTCCCAACACGCCGCTCTCTAACCTCTGGTCTCTGAGTGACATCCTACCTGAGACAATAAATTCGGACAACATTAAAGATCTTTGGAAGAAGGCTAAAGCCAATCTTAAAGTGTCTCATGAAAAGGTTAGGGAAAGGTATGATCGTGGACGGAGACCCACCAGTTTGAAGGTAGGCGACCAAGTAATGGTCAAGAATTTTGTTCCCGCGGGCAAGCTTGCCCCCAGATTTCATGGGCCGTGTGTCATTCTCGATTTCCTTACGCCGGTTACGTTGTTATTGAGTAATCCAGCCACCGAGAGGATATTTAGGGTTCACCTGTCACAGGTGAAACCAGTGTAAGTTTTGTGTTAACTCGCTTCATATAATTTGAAAGGAATATGAAGGTTATATTTTTTGAGTTTCACTTTTAAGGCTTTCTGCCCCTTCTATAATATTTTGTTTTATATGTAAGCATTTTTGTAAAACCTGCCCTGAACCCTTAAACTGCCATCCTGTCCTTCCCACGGCCATTACCACGCTCCCGTCTCCTGCTCCACTCTACACAGTGGCTTATTTAATGCCATGGATATCTGCACGCCGCTGGCCCCTCAACCTCTCCACAAGCCTGTGCCCTCAAAAAAAAAGGGATGATGGTCCAACAAATTCTGCCGCCTAGCTTTAATGTTTCAGTGCCCCCGCAGCCGCGCGGCGCCGTGCAGCGACTGGGATAGAGGAAGGGCCCCCTCGACCCCAGCGAGGACGACATGTGCATGGCGAGCCGGAGCTCTCCTCCCGGCCAAGGCTGATGTGCGGCGCACGACCTGCTACTGGCCCGCAGCCTGTATATGTTCACCGCGGGCGCGGCGTGCTTCTACACCTCTGCTCCCCTCATAGTGCGGGCGAGCGGTATCTCAGGGTACTTGAGGGGCCCGGGCGGCCTCCTCTGAACGCAAGCAGTGGCGGCTGGTCTGGCCGTTAAAATCATCAACGTTTGAAGTACATATCCAGCTATATGGACATTCCAGTTCAACTTTACTACCTTTTCTTGGGAATTCAACAGCAATATTTGGTGGACTTTGAAAATTTTCCTCAACTTTAAAAACTAAAGTTTTCCTTCTGAATTCAACTTCTACAAACATAAAGACTTTACTTCACCAGTTACAACAAAAATTTTGAAACTGAATCAAACCAAATTAAGAAAATCTTATAAATACTTCTGCAATTAATCTCCATATCAACATCAAAACTTGGACCTTATTTTCAAACAAAAGTTTATGTTCTTCTGTGTTACCCCTTGGAGGAACTTTTGGGGGGGAGGTCTGTACCGGGCGGTACACCTCCACGCCGCTAATTTAAAATGTGGGCCAGTTGAAACTCCTCTGCTGGAGGAAGTCTGAACTTTATCGAGGGTATTAATTTTCAAGTTTCTCAGAAGATGTCACTACTTGGAAAGTTTGGAGTTTTTGAACTGTGCCACTTTTGATGTATTTTTGTTTTACCGGTAGTAAGAAGTGTGAACTTTCTCTTCTAGAGGACACTACTGAAAAACTACAATGGTGCACCCTAGTGCGATGTGAAAGAACTGTTTTTTGGAGAAATTTTTATTTCAAAAGTTTGTTTCTTGTTAAATTTCTTTCTGTTATTGTTTAAGTTGGCTGTATACCCCTCTCTTTCCCCTTGTTTTGTATTTATCCAATCCCGAATTTCTTTAATTAATTTCTGACCAATCAGATGTATCTTCCCCCAACTTGAATATGTTGCTGTACCCTAGCCAATAAAGTGATTGTGGGCGGGTGTTCTCTTCCCTAAAACGCCTCGAACTTTCCGCGAGAGTATATAAATTGCTGATTTTTGGGTCTCTGCGCCACTTCTGTACCATCTTTCAGTGTGTAAAGTACATAGCAGGGGGCGGGAAGCGCCTCTTTCTTCGGCAGCGGTCAACAACAAGGTAATGGCCGATTAATAACTTCTTTCTTTGCTAGCTCAGCAGTTTAACTCTCGGGGCGGGTCCGAAGCTTTTCCATAATGTAACCTTCCTTAAAATGTAAAGACCCTTGGTATCTATTCTATCTTTAAACTGCATATCGGGATAGAGAGTGCTTAACCCTCTCGAGCTCCCACTCATATTGTTTTGAGGTGAACTTATTTTTTCTCAACCTATTCTTCTTTAACGTAATGTAAATTGTTTCTTTCTTAAGTCACCTCTTTAGTATGGGATTAGCCCTTGTATTAACGGCCTAGTGCCAAGTAGGTTTTAAACAAAGCGTATTAGGAGCGCAAGTTCGCCTCCTCTCAAATTGTTATTTTAGAGGTCATGTAATTAATCTTTTTCTCACTTAATAGACCTCAGTAGGTTGGGTATTTTACCCCTGTGTCTATGTCCTGAGAGGACAACTGGAAGGTGGAGTTTGGTGTGGCCTTTGAGAGGCTTAAAGTTTGAGAGCGAGTGGCTCTTTCTTGAACATTGAGCGTTGTATGCCTCGAGGAGGTTTTTTTTTGTGTAATTTGGAGCAAGTTGCTCCTGAGCATGAATGGGGTTTTCTGCCCCTCTGTTAAAACTTATTTTGGAGTAAGGTTGGGCTGATTGCCCAAGATTTGTGAAGTCGGGGCGCGAAGCCCAAATCCGGTAAAATATTGTAACTACATTTTGTTGCCTTGCTACTCTGTACCTGCCATGCTTGTTATTTCTTTATTTTGAAAAGAAAATATAACCTTGTTAATTTTACATGAACTCTAATTTCGTAGCTTGAGACCCGTTCACACCCGCACCTTCTTTCACCTCTAACTACCGCAAAAACTCGGTAACATTAATTAATTAATTAATAATAATAATAATAATAATAATAATAATAATAATAATAATAATAATAATAATAATAATAATAATAATAATAATAATAATAATAATAATAATAATAATAATAATTTACTTTTTACACGAAGTGCTATACGCGATGATGGTAGATTTATGTCGTGTGATAGGGCATAAAGAGTCTTAAAATTGTGATTAATTAGGGAATCGCACGAAGCAGCTACGATGGCAGTTTATTATACTGTAGTAGAAACGATGAAACGGTTATCTTAGGACGTTATTCACTTGGTTCTCACACACAAAATCTATCTCCGGCTAACATTTTCCACAGAATGCACATTATAACTACGGAAGTCGCATCATTGAATTATAAATGACATCAGATGTCTGTTATTTGATCAGCATGCCAGCGCGTCGCTCGATAAACAGCTGTGTTTATAAAGGAGCTTTAATGTGTCCGGTTTGAGTCCTGTCTCATTAGGACTTCAAATCACTAGCTGGATACTCTTGGGAAAAATTGAAGATGAAGCAGAAGAAAGAGCTGATGATTATCGTTATTATCACATCGCTGAATTTGACATAGAAACCGGTTCGTCTCTCCCAGATGTTTTGTGATAGACACTCAGTGGACCAGAAACCTGTTCGTACAGCACCTGACTTACTCTTTACTATCCAGTGAATCATAGAAATGGATAACATCTCCCTATCCGAGTTAAATGTGGAGGATCTAGGGTTTACATTTCATAACCTCTCAAATAATGTACTTGCGATGATGATAACTAAAATAATGTCCGACTCCTGAGCTGAGCGATCAGATTCACGGCCATCGGTTTACAGGGCTTTGGCTCCGATTCCTGGTCGCGTCAGCAATTTTATCCGCGTCTAATTGATGTCCACCACTATTTATATATGCAGCATAACACGTGACCGGTACTAATCAAATACGCAGTAGTGAAGTCACATCACGAAGGGCACCTGGCCGTAAAATAGGGCCACATCCACGCGTGCAACATGGTTTTCACCTACGATACCACTAGAGTGTGAAAAAAGAGGAATTATAAGTAGAAGAAGAGGAGATGATTATGATGATGATGATGATGATGATGATGATGATGTGGTATAGTCTCAGACGCTAATTTGCTAGGTTTAAATTTCACTCCAATTAGAAGAGTTGGTCCTAAATTCAGATTCCCCATCAGGTCGCACTGCAGTTCCCCTGATAATAAAATAGAGAACTTTGTGCAGATGGGTAAGTACACCAAGACTTAGAAATGTTTCACATCTGCATTGTATGTGTACATCAATGTTCTTTAACATACCAACGTAAATGCCTTATCTAAAGGAAATACCAACTTACACTGAGATCATTTTTTTTTTTTTTTTGCTACTTGCTTTAGGTCGCACCTACACAGATAGGTCTTATGGCGACGATGGGACAGGAAAGGGCTAGCAGTGGGAAGGAAGCGGCCGTGGCCTTAATTAAGGCTCAGCCCAAGCATATGCCTGGTGTGAAAATGGGAAACCACGGAAAACCATCTTCAGGGCTGTCGATAGTGGTGTTCGAACCTACTATCTCCCGAATACTGGATACTGGCCACACTTAAGCGACTGCAGCTATCGAGCTTGGTACACACAGGTCAAGCCTGGGACATTTGATATAACATCTTCTCTGTTAAAATTTCATCTGTGTTAGTATTCTTCATTATTTTACAGTCGAATATTTTTATTGAGTTATTTTGCAGTCAAACTATTTTCAGCCTATGTATGGTTTCAGTATCAGCTTTCCTGCCACCAAATAACCTCAGGAGGGATTCTGGAAAGGTTTACTATAGATTTGTATGGAAAAGGGATTTATTAATATAAACATGAAGTTGAAATACTTTACAAGTTAACACACCTAGGACCGGGCGAGTTGGCCGTGCGCGTAGAGGCGCGTGCTGTGAGCTTGCATCCGGGAGATAGTCGGTTCGAATCCCACTATCGGCAGCCCTGAAGATGGTTTTCCGTGGTTTCCCATTTTCACACCAGGCAAATGCTGGGGCTGTACCTTAATTAAGGCCACGGCCGCTTCCTTCCAACTCCTAGGCCTTTCCTATCCCATCGTCGCCATAAGACCTATCTGTGTCGGTGCGACGTAAAGCCCCTAGCAAAAAAAAAAACACCTAGGGAATAATCTCAGGATTTAAAGATAATTATTTTATTTTAAACTGTACACTCTACGGAGAAATTCTTGCTTCTAGTGTTACGTGGCAGCAAAGGTGGGATTCAAAACTCACGAGGCGCATAACTTACAACGGATATGCTGACTTCCCAGTTCCCAACAAAATTTTATGTTACATTTCTTCAACTTTACCAGTTAGAAATAGTGAACGACGATATTGGAAGATATGAAAAGAATAAAACATACTCTCCAGTAGTAGAACATTGCTTCCTACTTATGTACGAACATTAAAATGTTAAGTTTGTTTTTGTTGTTGTTACTGTTGTTCCTGTGTGGTTACAGAAAATAGTACAAGAACATTTCATCAGACAAAGTTGGAACTGTAGCACTTCCCGTTATTAATTTTGTTATTTCTTAAAATTCTAAATTAAGTAAGGTATTGAAGGTTTATAGACAACGATACGTTCAGATAGATAGAGAGATTTAGTCTCATTCTTACGCGTATGGAGAAAATCGTGGTCGTTCAGTCGTTTTTTGTACCTTCGTTATTAATGATTATAATATTATGTAATTTTAAATGTAAGGTAAACGTTACCAGTTATCTCAGATCAATCATAAAAAATCAGAACTTCTGCGGCGTTTATCTAAGAATAATGTTACTACTACGCACTGTCTTCCATATTTCGGACTTGATTGTGGCGAGATAAAATATCACGGCGTCAACAACGATCTAGCGTGCATGAACTCTTATCAGAATATTTTTTTTAATTATTGAACTTCAGAACTAGCTGTTGTAAATATTAACCACACATTGAGGGGATAGATTCTCATTTAGCGGAAATTTTTATAGAGAAATGACGTTGAACTCTCCTAGCAACGTCACTCGTGAGATGAACAATACGCTACAGCAACGCTCCACCCCAATATTGGAAAGTTCTATGAATTACAAAACCACACAATGCTAGTATCCTTTTAGAATATGCATTTAGAATATAAAATCTGATATTAGCAAAAATATACAATACTAGCTGTTTTACCCGTGCTTCGCTACGGAATCCTACATTGTACACAGAATTCTAGGGTAGGTAGTGTACACCTTGTGAGCAAGATTGTATTATATTGCATAGCTCTTAACCTTACCCTAGAAAAACGCGACGGGGAAGTCACCAAACGTCTTTTCTCTTATGAAGACTGGGTTAAGGAATTTTCATTGTAATAGTAGGCCGCTTGCCTACCATCAGTCACAATCAGGTTGGGGAGTTTTCATTATAATGGCAAACGCTCACTATCCACCTGCTTTTTTACATACTCAGAAAGACTGTCTTACTGGTTTTTCCACGTGAAATGAACATAACTCATTACAATGACGTCAGTAGGAACGGCGCGATAAAAAGCAATATGAAATACTCGATCAAATAAAAATCCATGCATTTTCTCACTTTTAACAAACAGTACTAATAGTCCAAAGTTCCAGAGCTGGAAAGACCAAGCCGCAGACAGGCGTGATCCGTGAAAACTCTTCGTCTTTTTTCGGCGGGGGGGGGGGGGGAGGGGGTATTGGTCGAATAGTGGAGAGTCCCAGTGCAAATCTATTCCCTTTTACTAATCTGTTTCCTAGGAGTACCCGATGAGTTGGAACATCTCATTTCACTACACTGGCGGTGGAAAATCTATCTGACTTGGAGGCAATACTTTACTTCAAGCCAGAGGGGAAAACCCCGCTTCACTGCTAATTTGGAATAAATGAATGTAGAATATATTGAAAGTGAAGGGGAAAACGCTTTTCTTAAGAAACGGCTCTTTTTAGGGTTGAGTTTTGAATTATTTAGTGAATTGTAATGCTATAATTTGGAATAGGCCTAAAATGTAATTCTAGACCAGGTCATACTACTATTACTAAGTGAGCCTCTGTTAAATGTGCACGCTGCCCATTCAAAACAGCGCGTCAGAGTAGGGATCGGATAGCTGGAGTACTATGGTGAACCAGTGTGTTACGTACCAGCAGTATCAGACAATGTATGAACCAGAGGAATGGCATGATGAAGAAAAAGTTTTCTAACTTCCCAGCTATTTCCCTCCAATATTCAGTCAGGCTGTTATACTCGGTACGGAACAGTAATCCCATATATCGGAGTTGAGGGCACCATAAGAGGCAAAGGACATCACAACAAACAATGGTCAGTGTAATGTTATTGTTGATCAATGTTATGGGCTTTCGATATTGTAGGCCTTCACATTTAGTTTTCTTCCGAATCTGATATACTACTCATATCATAGTCGGTATGGTAAAACTGAATAAAACATAAATGATCCTAAATTGTATTCTCTATAACTTTTGTTTTGTAGTACTTTTCTATAGGACCAATAACATAGGTATTTAAACTACAATTTCATCCGGGGTCAGTAAAATTTTTAATAGCTTAGACTATAGTTTCTTCATCCCCGGCTCTATATACCGATTTTCATTAAGTTCTGTTAACCCATTTTCTCATGGCTCGGCGCTGATGTTGACTTAGCAACGAAAATCGAAATTCATAAATATATCTGTTATCATAGCCGGTACGTAAACATGTATACCACATAAATGATCGGAAAATTAATTATTTGTATCTTTAGTTCTGTAACATTCATCGATATGACCACTAATAATATAAATATTTTAGAATTGAATTTTAGGCCGTCCCCTAAACTACCATTTCACTCAGCGTGAATGCAATTATTTATAGCGTAGATTGTAGTGGCTCATCCCCCGACTTTACATACCGATTTTCATGAAATTCTCTTCAGCCGTTTTCTCGTGATGCGTGTACAGACAGACAGACAGACAGACAGACAGACAGACAGACAGACAGACAGACAGACAGACAGACAGACAGACAGACAGACAGACAGACAGACAGACAGACAGACAGACATGATGGAAAAGAAAAAAGTGCATTTCCTTGTTACTGTGGATATGACCGATACAGAAATACTTTTTTTTAATTCGGAGCAATGTACTGACAAAACTCTTATTTTATATATATAGACTAACGCATGTTAAACTGAGAAATCTTTAAAGTAAGGCTTCTAACAATTAATGAAGAATTGACTGCTTGATTGGCTAACATTTCCATAATATTACTGAAGTGTACAATTAGGAGATTGAACTGTGCTTTCATTACATTCCACAAGGTATCTAAATAGTATGTCAGCCTGTCTTCGACATTTTATGACAATATTGGAAGGTTGTGCCCAAGTTAGTCTATCACATCGCTTTGCGAGCGATTTCAGATAGACTTGGTGAGGCGGTGCTGCTAATATAGCTATATGAATAACCCGCTATAACGTAACACGCAAACGATCTTGGTAGCTTGAGGGAACTCCTGTCTAGTCAAAGTCAAGAAATGTTTGCTTTATGACCACTTCCCGTGTTATATTGAGAGTTACGAAACGGGGGATTTTTTTTTTCATAGAAACATATTCTGCTGCTCTGTTAGAATTATAAATATTCTACTGGTATCTGTAATCGTCCATAACAAAAGTTATTAATGTAATCCCTCAGGTATTAGAGGATGATTACCTAGTAGTACTTCCTCTTAAAAATCACCACCACAGCCACCTCAAGTATTAAAAAACAGCAATTTTCTTACAATTATTATAAACAAGACATTTCATAGCTTCAAAACTAAATTTCAGTAAATGTTACTCTAAATATGTTCTAGTTCCCCGTAAAAAAATCGTATGCCGGAGACCAAAATTTAAAGACAGGAATGATGTTCATGAAATATGCAGCTGTCCTTAAACTTTTGATAGAACCTGTGCATGCAATAACCTACCTACAATTCCATAATACCTCACTGTGGCGAACATCATTCCTATTGGTTCTTGGTAATTTTGTAGATTTATGAAACTTAAGCATTCCTCTCGTACAATTCTTTAATTACTTGACAAAAACTGAAATAGTGTCCTGAAGGCTCCTCGAATCTGTAACCGTGCTAGTTTTCTTCCAATTTACTCTCCTTCATTTATTACACCCTCCTATCCACAACGTCTGTGAACTCCTTTCTGTTCCCTTGTATACTGATCAATTAAATGAACAAAATGTTTAAAAGAATATTTTGATTCAATATTCAATATTTTATCTTTTCCGTTCCTCTCATCATATTCCATTTTTCTGTTTTTATTACATAAAACAACTGCTTAGAAGAATATTTCTGTGTTAATTCATGTCTTTTAGAAGATCATTCTTATCCCACACACTTGCTGTTTACTGCAGTTGCAGAGTAACATGTCACAGGGTACCTCACCTGCCCGGTCTACAGTATGTATGTTGAGTATTCAGCCCGAAGGCTGGTTTGATCCTCCAAACTTCACCAAAAGCTGTCATAGATAGCCTAGGCGTCGCTGAAGAGGCATACTAGGGAAACGAGGAGTGAGGTAGTTTCCCGTTGCTTTCCTCGCCGAGCCAGTAGGCGCAGCTAAATACATGTCACCTGCAACGCTCGCTTACATTTAGCGTTTATTAGGGCGGAGGTAACTCTTGTTGGTTTCAATCGGTGACGTGCTCACAGTTAATGGTAAATAGACTTTCCAACACCACCTGCTGATAACTTTCACCCGAGTAGCAATAACAAGATGCTGATAATGTCACAAACCACTTCGTTATCAGATCTTCAAACATCCAAAATATAATAAGTGCAACACCTACTAAAATTTGGCATTTATATCATGTACCTGCGTGTCTCTTACGGATCATTAAGAGCCTTGCCTGCTAGAATGACAGCTGCCTAGCCAGGTGGTAATGAGTGCCATGCAGTCGGTGGGACGACACCTTCCGCATTACTGCTTGAATTTTTGACTAGATTCCCTGCCAACCTTCTCAGTTGGCCTCTCGAGGCTGAGTAAGCCCCCTTCCGGCTACCAATCCAGGAATAACACTCTTGGACGAGCCGAGGACCGAGTGCAGGTCTTCCGGGTATATGGTAGACACGCTACCCTTAAATCACGCCTTTATATTATATAAACCTAACAAAGTAAACATCATTGCATTACAGATTGGCCTTGGTTTATAAAGCAAACGTCGCTGAGCACGAAAGCCTACCGACTAGGAGATGGCGCGTGGTCAGTGTAATAAATCCTCCTGGCCGTTATTTTTGGCTTTCTAGACCTGGGACGCTATCTCACCGTCAGTTATCTCTTAACTGAGTGTTCTTCCGGAGGTTGAGTGTAGATCGTACAAGGCCTCAGACCTAGGCAAAATTTCCTCGATTGGTAAATAGTAGAACCAGGGGCCTCCGGGTTTGGGGACAGGGGCCAAAGCTCCGAAAAACTCGTTCCCGAGTCCATGTACCGAAAACGCATTTTTACAGTCTAATACCGTTGAAAATCATGAAACATTTATACAAGAGTCTACTTAGGTCCTCAAGCATTGATGCTACTTCAGATTTCCAGGCTTCTTCGCGAAAGAACATCATGGGAACCCCAATATATCTTTCAATAATAATAATTTCACGTGTACTCTGTCGCTGAATTGATTTTGTCTAACCATCCAGTGTTATAAATACACGCACTTATACAGCCCTGAAGGTTTACAGCTTGTGAGCTTGGATGGGTCTCACATAGAGTCACGTATTTTATTTCCATGTGCCAGCTTAAATTTATTCATTTTATACAATCTTCCATGATCAACTTTTGTTTTGATTCAACCCCGATCGTAGAATATTTACGTGGCTTAGCGAGTCATATTTTCTTCACTAGCCTACCTGGTCCTTCATTGTTCGAAGAGTCAAACCTCTTCTTTATTTTTATGTGATTAGACTGAAGACGGCTCGATGATATTTGCCCCTTAAAACAAAAACCAGCACTCATCACCTCGCAGTGTTACAGACGTAAATAATGACATTTCCTCTCACAACCCTATGTTCTAACAAAAGCAAAAATGTACTGTCATCTTTAATTCTTGTGACACGAGATTATTATTATTATTATTATTATTATTATTATTATTATTATTATTATTATTATTATTATTATTATTATTATTATTATTATTATTATTATTATTATTATTATTATTATTATTATCATCATGGAAGCTGTCTAGCCGAGATAGTTAAAGAACGCACAGTTCGACAAGAAGGACGTGAGTCGAGATAATTAGGAACGAAAATTTAACTTCTGAAGAGACGCCACCAGCAGGAGGCTTCTGTGAAGCTTGAAAACTCCGAGACACGTGAGACTCACTCAAAGGAGGATGCGAGTCAGTGTTCAGTGTTTTCACTGCCACTGTTCAACTTGTATTCTAAACAGAAGTTCCAAACTGCACTGCAAAGGGGCAGAAGATGGGATCAAGTTTAACGGCACATGGCCAAATACAGATGCAATTGCAGATTGTCAACAATCCAGGCGGTCTATAATGCTTGGTAGAAAACATAGTTTCAGAAGGTGATGCACTTGAACTCAAAACAAACACCGAAAGAACAAAGATCATGGTTGACATAAGAACTCGTGACACGCGGGTCCATTAGATCAACTCAAGTACCTTTGCAGTTGGTCACTGACGTTCTAAAACCGAACTTAGATATCCGTTTGAGGATGGGAATGGCTGGTCCAGGTTTTTTAAAGATGAGGAACTTCCTTTGTGAGAAGAACCTCAGCCTGGATGTAAGATACAAAGGTGTGAGGTGTATTCACTACATCCATTCCGCTCTGAGAACATGAACACTGACGAGTAACTCCATGGACAGAGTGGAAGCCTTCGAGATGTGGATTTTATCGAGGATGTCGTGGATTTCATGGATAGATTACATTTCCAATGCAGTGGTACTGACGCACATGATAAAGGTTCGAGAGCTAGTGCATAATCAAGAAGAGGAAGACAGCCTACTTAGTACATATTTGGAGGAAATACAAGTTACCACCTCCTAAAACTGATATTACAAGCAAAATGGGTGACGGAGGAGGTTGCGGTCGAAGAAGACACGCACGGCTGGTTAGGACTGAATTCAGAAACATTCATGAGAACAACAGGAGATCGAAAGAATTTCTTCAAGTTTGTAGCCAAGATTCATTAATAATTGAGAAGGCATCCAAAGGAAAATAGAAGAAGCTGTGGCGCTTGGGTTGACTTACAACTAGTCTACAACTTGAGTAATGCCTGGGCAGAAAGGTGGCCCTGCAGAGGGCTAATCACTCTTTTCCAGTTAGTGTCTAGGTTACGAAAGGTGCTAGCTCCTAACTTTCGCCCCTCGTGGGGCTTTAATAACTTATACACATATTCATTTCCTTTATCACCTACTATTGATGATGCTTTTTTTTTTTTTGCTAGGGGCTTTACGTCGCACCGACACAGATAGGTCTTATGGCGACGATATACTATTGATGATGATGATGATGCTTGTTGTTTAAAGGGACCTAACATCTAAGGTCATCGGTCACGTACAGTTACTACTACTACCACCACTACTAATAGTAATAATAAATGCTACATTGTGTGTTATTGTAAATTACTAATGAACTACTAATGGTTTTAAAACCGGAACCACTAACATTATTTTGTCCAAACATTTCAGTGACACAAATATTATTTCGCACTTTCGCACATTTAGAGACCTACTGATCAAGTCAGGAATCAATCTCGCAAGTGTTTCTTCACTCGGAAGGAGCCAAACATTGAATTACCATACTGGATTTGAGAGGGATGACTTTTCTCCGTCAAGGATGTACGCATCCCGACGCAGAAGCTACAGACATTTTACGGATGAATCAGGGTCAAATTTTATATACCTTATCTCGTTCTGTAGTCTTTCGTAATAAAATTTTGTCTTTTCTTTAGCCTTTTTCCATACAACTGGTGTCGGATTGATACTCTGAACCTTATTTACTATTGCAACAACGTATAAATATAACACAACTAAACTACATGAGTTTATTATGTGTACATTGATTTCACCCATATTTTCAACTTATTTGGTTCATAAGCAACCGGTCATGTAGATTTACTGTGTTATACTTTACACATAAAACAAAGATTTTGAATTCTGTGTGTATAGAATAAAACAAATGAAACAATGATTTAATCTCCTTTCTCTTTTCACCTGGATTTTTATATCATTGCTCAGCATGTGCACAGTTGATTGAAAATTGCTGCTAATCATTGTGTTACTTTCTTGTCGAGGACTAAAGAAGTAGTGTACGTAGACAAGTACCGTAAAACTAAAACATTCTTAACTTCACCTACCTCTTGCCTAATACACCGGTGCGGCTGAGGTAAAGAGCATCGCTATGTACCAAATATGAAATTTTGCAGGAGAGTTAAAAGAAGGTTTTCAGAGTTTCGCTTGCCCGTTTTTATGAAGAAGTCCATACGCTCCTTTTATACGGTAATGTAAACATTTTCTAGTTTTTAATACCCACTTAAGAAATTGTTATTATTTCTTTGATTTGTTTCGGATCTACACTGGACTCGCTGCCTTGTATCTACAGCAGGTACTGCAAAAATTATATCGACAATGCGAGATGAACAGAAGACAATTATTTGATGTTCAAAGAGATGATAAGTCAGGTTCTAAGTTTTACCAAAAGGAAACGTTCCCTCAGCCTTATTTACTGTGTTGGTGGGTTGAAAGTTCCTAATGGAGATCACTGTAATTAACTAGGTGTTAATATAAGGAAATATATTCGAGGAGGTAAGCACATAAACGGTATTGTAAATGAAGGTTTCACATCTCTTCATGTGTTTATGGGGGTATTTAGGGGATGTATTAAGAATGTAAACGAGAGAGCGTAAAGTCACTGCTGAGACCTGAATGAGAGTATGGTTTCAGTGTATGTGACACTTCACAGAATTAGAGTACTTGATTTTATAACTGGAAAATAACTAACAGGAAGCAGTACGACTTGATCTGTCAAAAAGAAAGGTAGTGTTACGAAAATTTTGCAAACTTTGCGCTGAAATGACGTGGGAGTAAGGAGATGAACAACTCGATTAAGTGGTATATTTTGAGCTGTTAGTGGAGAGATGGCGAGGAATGCCATAAGTAAACGAATCAGTTTGAAATGATTTTTTTAAATAAGAAAAGGTAATAATATGAAGATGACAAATTGGGGCATACTTTCATTTATAGCAAGATGAAAATTTAGGTTTTGGAATAATTTATCAAGTGAGACGTTTGATAACATTCTTTTACTTCTCCGAAATCATTTAGGAAATTTAAAATACTGATTTGGAATCTGCCACCCAGACAAAAGCACTAAATGTTGATCATCGGTGAGTGATTGATGCATAACACTAACAGGCTAGCTTGTTTATTATCGCGCATAGGAGATACTGATTTACATGTAAAAGAATAGCGCAGAAAATACAGTAAAATATGTCATAACATACATTTCTTAAAAGTGGATATAATGTTATCGAAACAGACTTTCAACGTATTAGGTCGTGTTACGTACATGTAGTACGTGTTGAAGAGATGTTAAGTACAGAACAAAAATGGCCAGCCGGACACCAGTGGGATCCGAACCCACAACCTCCCGATTTCGCGTCGGTTGCTCTACCAATTGAGCTATGGTGGCCTAGGCCATCTTTGTTCTGTTTGAAAGGATCTGAGCTACAGGTCTGGCACTGCTGCTAGCACACTGTAGAGTGCGTTTAAGTCGCCCGTTGTGGGACATGTCAATGAATATTGAATTTTCACGACCGCATTGTAATCGAAACAGACTTTCAACGTATTAGGTCGTGTTACGTACATGTAGTACGTGTTGAAGAGATGTTAAGTACAGAACAAAAATGGCCAGCCGGACACCAGTGGGATCCGAACCCACAACCTCCCGATTTCGCGTCGGTTGCTCTACCAATTGAGCTATGGTGGCCTAGGCCATCTTTGTTCTGTTTGAAAGGATCTGAGCTACAGGTCTGGCACTGCTGCTAGCACACTGTAGAGTGCGTTTAAGTCGCCCGTTGTGGGACATGTCAATGAATATTGAATTTTCACGACCGCATTGTAATCGAAACAGACTTTCAACGTATTAGGTCGTGTTACGTACATGTAGTACGTGTTGAAGAGATGTTAAGTACAGAACAAAAAATGGCCAGCCGGACACCAGTGGGATCCGAACCCACAACCTCCCGATTTCGCGTCGGTTGCTCTACCAATTGAGCTATGGTGGCCTAGGCCATCTTTGTTCTGTTTGAAAGGATCTGAGCTACAGGTCTGGCACTGCTGCTAGCACACTGTAGAGTGCGTTTAAGTCGCCCGTTGTGGGACATGTCAATGAATATTGAATTTTCACGACCGCATTGTAATCGAAACAGACTTTCAACGTATTAGGTCGTGTTACGTACATGTAGTACGTGTTGAAGAGATGTTAAGTACAGAACAAAAATGGCCAGCCGGACACCAGTGGGATCCGAACCCACAACCTCCCGATTTCGCGTCGGTTGCTCTACCAATTGAGCTATGGTGGCCTAGGCCATCTTTGTTCTGTTTGAAAGGATCTGAGCTACAGGTCTGGCACTGCTGCTAGCACACTGTAGAGTGCGTTTAAGTCGCCCGTTGTGGGACATGTCAATGAATATTGAATTTTCACGACCGCATTGTAATCGAAACAGACTTTCAACGTATTAGGTCGTGTTACGTACATGTAGTACGTGTTGAAGAGATGTTAAGTACAGAACAAAAATGGCCAGCCGGACACCAGTGGGATCCGAACCCACAACCTCCCGATTTCGCGTCGGTTGCTCTACCAATTGAGCTATGGTGGCCTAGGCCATCTTTGTTCTGTTTGAAAGGATCTGAGCTACAGGTCTGGCACTGCTGCTAGCACACTGTAGAGTGCGTTTAAGTCGCCCGTTGTGGGACATGTCAATGAATATTGAATTTTCACGACCGCATTGTAATCGAAACAGACTTTCAACGTATTAGGTCGTGTTACGTACATGTAGTACGTGTTGAAGAGATGTTAAGTACAGAACAAAAATGGCCAGCCGGACACCAGTGGGATCCGAACCCACAACCTCCCGATTTCGCGTCGGTTGCTCTACCAATTGAGCTATGGTGGCCTAGGCCATCTTTGTTCTGTTTGAAAGGATCTGAGCTACAGGTCTGGCACTGCTGCTAGCACACTGTAGAGTGCGTTTAAGTCGCCCGTTGTGGGACATGTCAATGAATATTGAATTTTCACGACCGCATTGTAATCGAAACAGACTTTCAACGTATTAGGTCGTGTTACGTACATGTAGTACGTGTTGAAGAGATGTTAAGTACAGAACAAAAATGGCCAGCCGGACACCAGTGGGATCCGAACCCACAACCTCCCGATTTCGCGTCGGTTGCTCTACCAATTGAGCTATGGTGGCCTAGGCCATCTTTGTTCTGTTTGAAAGGATCTGAGCTACAGGTCTGGCACTGCTGCTAGCACACTGTAGAGTGCGTTTAAGTCGCCCGTTGTGGGACATGTCAATGAATATTGAATTTTCACGACCGCATTGTAATCGAAACAGACTTTCAACGTATTAGGTCGTGTTACGTACATGTAGTACGTGTTGAAGAGATGTTAAGTACAGAACAAAAATGGCCAGCCGGACACCAGTGGGATCCGAACCCACAATCTCCCGATTTCGCGTCGGTTGCTCTACCAATTGAGCTATGGTGGCCTAGGCCATCTTTGTTCTGTTTGAAAGGATCTGAGCTACAGGTCTGGCACTGCTGCTAGCACACTGTAGAGTGCGTTTAAGTCGCCCGTTGTGGGACATGTCAATGAATATTGAATTTTCACGACCGCATTGTAATCGAAACAGACTTTCAACGTATTAGGTCGTGTTACGTACATGTAGTACGTGTTGAAGAGATGTTAAGTACAGAACAAAAATGGCGAGCCGGACACCAGTGGGATCCGAACCCACAACCTCCCGATTTCGCGTCGGTTGCTCTACCAATTGAGCTATGGTGGCCTAGGCCATCTTTGTTCTGTTTGAAAGGATCTGAGCTACAGGTCTGGCACTGCTGCTAGCACACTGTAGAGTGCGTTTAAGTCGCCCGTTGTGGGACATGTCAATGAATATTGAATTTTCACGACCGCATTGTAATCGAAACAGACTTTCAACGTATTAGGTCGTGTTACGTACATGTAGTACGTGTTGAAGAGATGTTAAGTACAGAACAAAAATGGCCAGCCGGACACCAGTGGGATCCGAACCCACAACCTCCCGATTTCGCGTCGGTTGCTCTACCAATTGAGCTATGGTGGCCTAGGCCATCTTTGTTCTGTTTGAAAGGATCTGAGCTACAGGTCTGGCACTGCTGCTAGCACACTGTAGAGTGCGTTTAAGTCGCCCGTTGTGGGACATGTCAATGAATATTGAATTTTCACGACCGCATTGTAATCGAAACAGACTTTCAACGTATTAGGTCGTGTTACGTACATGTAGTACGTGTTGAAGAGATGTTAAGTACAGAACAAAAATGGCCAGCCGGACACCAGTGGGATCCGAACCCACAACCTCCCGATTTCGCGTCGGTTGCTCTACCAATTGAGCTATGGTGGCCTAGGCCATCTTTGTTCTGTTTGAAAGGATCTGAGCTACAGGTCTGGCACTGCTGCTAGCACACTGTAGAGTGCGTTTAAGTCGCCCGTTGTGGGACATGTCAATGAATATTGAATTTTCACGACCGCATTGTAATCGAAACAGACTTTCAACGTATTAGGTCGTGTTACGTACATGTAGTACGTGTTGAAGAGATGTTAAGTACAGAACAAAAATGGCCAGCCGGACACCAGTGGGATCCGAACCCACAACCTCCCGATTTCGCGTCGGTTGCTCTACCAATTGAGCTATGGTGGCCTAGGCCATCTTTGTTCTGTTTGAAAGGATCTGAGCTACAGGTCTGGCACTGCTGCTAGCACACTGTAGAGTGCGTTTAAGTCGCCCGTTGTGGGACATGTCAATGAATATTGAATTTTCACGACCGCATTGTAATCGAAACAGACTTTCAACGTATTAGGTCGTGTTACGTACATGTAGTACGTGTTGAAGAGATGTTAAGTACAGAACAAAAATGGCCAGCCGGACACCAGTGGGATCCGAACCCACAACCTCCCGATTTCGCGTCGGTTGCTCTACCAATTGAGCTATGGTGGCCTAGGCCATCTTTGTTCTGCTTGAAAGGATCTGAGCTACAGGTCTGGCACTGCTGCTAGCACACTGTAGAGTGCGTTTAAGTCGCCCGTTGTGGGACATGTCAATGAATATTGAATTTTCACGACCGCATTGTAATCGAAACAGACTTTCAACGTATTAGGTCGTGTTACGTACATGTAGTACGTGTTGAAGAGATGTTAAGTACAGAACAAAAATGGCCAGCCGGACACCAGTGGGATCCGAACCCACAACCTCCCGATTTCGCGTCGGTTGCTCTACCAATTGAGCTATGGTGGCCTAGGCCATCTTTGTTCTGTTTGAAAGGATCTGAGCTACAGGTCTGGCACTGCTGCTAGCACACTGTAGAGTGCGTTTAAGTCGCCCGTTGTGGGACATGTCAATGAATATTGAATTTTCACGACCGCATTGTAATCGAAACAGACTTTCAACGTATTAGGTCGTGTTACGTACATGTAGTACGTGTTGAAGAGATGTTAAGTACAGAACAAAAATGGCCAGCCGGACACCAGTGGGATCCGAACCCACAACCTCCCGATTTCGCGTCGGTTGCTCTACCAATTGAGCTATGGTGGCCTAGGCCATCTTTGTTCTGTTTGAAAGGATCTGAGCTACAGGTCTGGCACTGCTGCTAGCACACTGTAGAGTGCGTTTAAGTCGCCCGTTGTGGGACATGTCAATGAATATTGAATTTTCACGACCGCATTGTAATCGAAACAGACTTTCAACGTATTAGGTCGTGTTACGTACATGTAGTACGTGTTGAAGAGATGTTAAGTACAGAACAAAAATGGCCAGCCGGACACCAGTGGGATCCGAACCCACAACCTCCCGATTTCGCGTCGGTTGCTCTACCAATTGAGCTATGGTGGCCTCTCTTCAACACGTACTACATGTACGTAACACGACCTAATACGTTGAAAGTCTGTTTCGATTACAATGCGGTCGTGAAAATTCAATATTCATTGACATGTCCCACAACGGGCGACTTAAACGCACTCTACAGTGTGCTAGCAGCAGTGCCAGACCTGTAGCTCAGATCCTTTCAAACAGAACAAAGATGGCCTAGGCCACCATAGCTCAATTGGTAGAGCAACCGACGCGAAATCGGGAGGTTGTGGGTTCGGATCCCACTGGTGTCCGGCTGGCCATTTTTTGTTCTGTACTTAACATCTCTTCAACACGTACTACATGTACGTAACACGACCTAATACGTTGAAAGTCTGTTTCGATTACAATGCGGTCGTGAAAATTCAATATTCATTGACATGTCCCACAACGGGCGACTTAAACGCACTCTACAGTGTGCTAGCAGCAGTGCCAGACCTGTAGCTCAGATCCTTTCAAACAGAACAAAGATGGCCTAGGCCACCATAGCTCAATTGGTAGAGCAACCGACGCGAAATCGGGAGGTTGTGGGTTCGGATCCCACTGGTGTCCGGCTGGCCATTTTTGTTCTGTACTTAACATCTCTTCAACACGTACTACATGTACGTAACACGACCTAATACGTTGAAAGTCTGTTTCGATTACAATGCGGTCGTGAAAATTCAATATTCATTGACATGTCCCACAACGGGCGACTTAAACGCACTCTACAGTGTGCTAGCAGCAGTGCCAGACCTGTAGCTCAGATCCTTTCAAACAGAACAAAGATGGCCTAGGCCACCATAGCTCAATTGGTAGAGCAACCGACGCGAAATCGGGAGGTTGTGGGTTCGGATCCCACTGGTGTCCGGCTGGCCATTTTTGTTCTGTACTTAACATCTCTTCAACACGTACTACATGTACGTAACACGACCTAATACGTTGAAAGTCTGTTTCGATTACAATGCGGTCGTGAAAATTCAATATTCATTGACATGTCCCACAACGGGCGACTTAAACGCACTCTACAGTGTGCTAGCAGCAGTGCCAGACCTGTAGCTCAGATCCTTTCAAACAGAACAAAGATGGCCTAGGCCACCATAGCTCAATTGGTAGAGCAACCGACGCGAAATCGGGAGGTTGTGGGTTCGGATCCCACTGGTGTCCGGCTGGCCATTTTTGTTCTGTACTTAACATCTCTTCAACACGTACTACATGTACGTAACACGACCTAATACGTTGAAAGTCTGTTTCGATTACAATGCGGTCGTGAAAATTCAATATTCATTGACATGTCCCACAACGGGCGACTTAAACGCACTCTACAGTGTGCTAGCAGCAGTGCCAGACCTGTAGCTCAGATCCTTTCAAACAGAACAAAGATGGCCTAGGCCACCATAGCTCAATTGGTAGAGCAACCGACGCGAAATCGGGAGGTTGTGGGTTCGGATCCCACTGGTGTCCGGCTGGCCATTTTTGCTCTGTACTTAACATCTCTTCAACACGTACTACATGTACGTAACACGACCTAATACGTTGAAAGTCTGTTTCGATTACAATGCGGTCGTGAAAATTCAATATTCATTGACATGTCCCACAACGGGCGACTTAAACGCACTCTACAGTGTGCTAGCAGCAGTGCCAGACCTGTAGCTCAGATCCTTTCAAACAGAACAAAGATGGCCTAGGCCACCATAGCTCAATTGGTAGAGCAACCGACGCGAAATCGGGAGGTTGTGGGTTCGGATCCCACTGGTGTCCGGCTGGCCATTTTTGTTCTGTACTTAACATCTCTTCAACACGTACTACATGTACGTAACACGACCTAATACGTTGAAAGTCTGTTTCGATTACAATGCGGTCGTGAAAATTCAATATTCATTGACATGTCCCACAACGGGCGACTTAAACGCACTCTACAGTGTGCTAGCAGCAGTGCCAGACCTGTAGCTCAGATCCTTTCAAACAGAACAAAGATGGCCTAGGCCACCATAGCTCAATTGGTAGAGCAACCGACGCGAAATCGGGAGGTTGTGGGTTCGGATCCCACTGGTGTCCGGCTGGCCATTTTTGTTCTGTACTTAACATCTCTTCAACACGTACTACATGTACGTAACACGACCTAATACGTTGAAAGTCTGTTTCGATTACAATGCGGTCGTGAAAATTCAATATTCATTGACATGTCCCACAACGGGCGACTTAAACGCACTCTACAGTGTGCTAGCAGCAGTGCCAGACCTGTAGCTCAGATCCTTTCAAACAGAACAAAGATGGCCTAGGCCACCATAGCTCAATTGGTAGAGCAACCGACGCGAAATCGGGAGGTTGTGGGTTCGGATCCCACTGGTGTCCGGCTGGCCATTTTTGTTCTGTACTTAACATCTCTTCAACACGTACTACATGTACGTAACACGACCTAATACGTTGAAAGTCTGTTTCGATTACAATGCGGTCGTGAAAATTCAATATTCATTGACATGTCCCACAACGGGCGACTTAAACGCACTCTACAGTGTGCTAGCAGCAGTGCCAGACCTGTAGCTCAGATCCTTTCAAACAGAACAAAGATGGCCTAGGCCACCATAGCTCAATTGGTAGAGCAACCGACGCGAAATCGGGAGGTTGTGGGTTCGGATCCCACTGGTGTCCGGCTGGCCATTTTTGTTCTGTACTTAACATCTCTTCAACACGTACTACATGTACGTAACACGACCTAATACGTTGAAAGTCTGTTTCGATTACAATGCGGTCGTGAAAATTCAATATTCATTGACATGTCCCACAACGGGCGACTTAAACGCACTCTACAGTGTGCTAGCAGCAGTGCCAGACCTGTAGCTCAGATCCTTTCAAACAGAACAAAGATGGCCTAGGCCACCATAGCTCAATTGGTAGAGCAACCGACGCGAAATCGGGAGGTTGTGGGTTCGGATCCCACTGGTGTCCGGCTGGCCATTTTTGTTCTGTACTTAACATCTCTTCAACACGTACTACATGTACGTAACACGACCTAATACGTTGAAAGTCTGTTTCGATTACAATGCGGTCGTGAAAATTCAATATTCATTGACATGTCCCACAACGGGCGACTTAAACGCACTCTACAGTGTGCTAGCAGCAGTGCCAGACCTGTAGCTCAGATCCTTTCAAACAGAACAAAGATGGCCTAGGCCACCATAGCTCAATTGGTAGAGCAACCGACGCGAAATCGGGAGGTTGTGGGTTCGGATCCCACTGGTGTCCGGCTGGCCATTTTTGTTCTGTACTTAACATCTCTTCAACACGTACTACATGTACGTAACACGACCTAATACGTTGAAAGTCTGTTTCGATTACAATGCGGTCGTGAAAATTCAATATTCATTGACATGTCCCACAACGGGCGACTTAAACGCACTCTACAGTGTGCTAGCAGCAGTGCCAGACCTGTAGCTCAGATCCTTTCAAACAGAACAAAGATGGCCTAGGCCACCATAGCTCAATTGGTAGAGCAACCGACGCGAAATCGGGAGGTTGTGGGTTCGGATCCCACTGGTGTCCGGCTGGCCATTTTTGTTCTGTACTTAACATCTCTTCAACACGTACTACATGTACGTAACACGACCTAATACGTTGAAAGTCTGTTTCGATTACAATGCGGTCGTGAAAATTCAATATTCATTGACATGTCCCACAACGGGCGACTTAAACGCACTCTACAGTGTGCTAGCAGCAGTGCCAGACCTGTAGCTCAGATCCTTTCAAACAGAACAAAGATGGCCTAGGCCACCATAGCTCAATTGGTAGAGCAACCGACGCGAAATCGGGAGGTTGTGGGTTCGGATCCCACTGGTGTCCGGCTGGCCATTTTTGTTCTGTACTTAACATCTCTTCAACACGTACTACATGTACGTAACACGACCTAATACGTTGAAAGTCTGTTTCGATTACAATGCGGTCGTGAAAATTCAATATTCATTGACATGTCCCACAACGGGCGACTTAAACGCACTCTACAGTGTGCTAGCAGCAGTGCCAGACCTGTAGCTCAGATCCTTTCAAACAGAACAAAGATGGCCTAGGCCACCATAGCTCAATTGGTAGAGCAACCGACGCGAAATCGGGAGGTTGTGGGTTCGGATCCCACTGGTGTCCGGCTGGCCATTTTTGTTCTGTACTTAACATCTCTTCAACACGTACTACATGTACGTAACACGACCTAATACGTTGAAAGTCTGTTTCGATTACAATGCGGTCGTGAAAATTCAATATTCATTGACATGTCCCACAACGGGCGACTTAAACGCACTCTACAGTGTGCTAGCAGCAGTGCCAGACCTGTAGCTCAGATCCTTTCAAACAGAACAAAGATGGCCTAGGCCACCATAGCTCAATTGGTAGAGCAACCGACGCGAAATCGGGAGGTTGTGGGTTCGGATCCCACTGGTGTCCGGCTGGCCATTTTTGTTCTGTACTTAACATCTCTTCAACACGTACTACATGTACGTAACACGACCTAATACGTTGAAAGTCTGTTTCGATTACAATGCGGTCGTGAAAATTCAATATTCTTGGATATAATGTTGTTTACCTCCAGTGCATAGATACGCAGGTCTATATCACTGTAGACAATATAATGTAGTTTTCAATTGACACTGCTTGAAAAAATATTTCAACGCAGAACGGATGACATTTCCGTCCAATACGGAGCAAATTTGAAGTGAACATTATAATTTGAACACAATCTGAAAGCACAGAAGTATAGAATGATATTAACTACCCAATAAGTCTCTGCGATAACTTGCTTTTTCTGCATAATACTGAAATGTTCCGTAAACAAATCTATGATAAGTAAGATTAGCTATGGCGATTTTTGGAATTAGAAAGCAGCATAAACACGTTCTGGCAGAAATTATTTTAATTACCTCACATCATTCATGAAAAAATCAGTTTTTTATAAACGCTAGAAATGTCCAAAGGACGGTCAGGAACAATAGCACCTTTTTTGTGAACCTTTCTGCCAAAAGCATCACCGTAACCACATGCATTTTCCGGAACTTCGGACATGGACTCAAAACATACTTTTAGAATTGGTTTCGTGATTCATTCTATTAATGTAAATTTAAAAATAAAGTAAAAATAAAAATGCACTTTAATCATTTCAAATTTACGTTTTACGTTAATTAAAATGGAAAATGAACATTCATTTTGTGTTAATTTTTAATTTAATATTAATTTTAAATATTTATGGTGCACAGTATATGAAGTTTATTTAGGTGTATAATAATATTTTTCCATTTTTTATTACGATCTCCTTTTCATCACACCAACGCGGATCGGTCTTACGATGACGATGCCATAGGAAGGGGCTAGGGGCGGGAAGGAAATAATCGTGGCCTTAATTAAAGTTCAGCACCTGGTGTGGGAATAGGAAGAGATGCCGACAGTGGGTGTCGAACTCACTATCTCCCGAATGTGCACTGATAGCTGCGTATCCCAAATATCATGACCACTTGCTCGGTGGATGTAAAATTGTATGGTTTGAAGCTATAACAGGCTTCATATACTGAACCCTGCAATGCACCAGAAAGGTATTAAGAAATAAATAAAATTAAACAAATGTCTAGGTTTCGGGACTCCGCTGTACTTGCACTCATGGACATCACCCAACAATTTTCTGTGTGTGATTTGTTATCACTTCATATAAAACTCTACACTAACTTCATGTTTAGTAATTGATAGTACTAGTATATAAAATACCTTTTTAACAGTGGAACTTTGGAACACTTGAGGTCTTGGTCATAATTAATTCTGTTATTCAGATCTCGTCCTGCTAACTACTCACTACTACACTTGAGGTCTTAAAAGAAAGACAGAGAGACGATGAGGTTTCCGTCAGACTACTTCCAGGAAGTGAAGATTTTAAAATAAAAGGCATCTGAAAAAATGATATAAAAAGAGTCCTCTTTGGAGCGTGTTTGCCATTAAGTAGTCATCACATATACGGAGTAGACTTCAACTTAATAAGATGAGGCCGACAAAGGGGGATTGGAAAAAGATGACGGTAAATTGTAAAACAGGGCAACTTATCATCATATCATAAATTAAAATGAAGCTGGAGGGACTGCCTTGTTTTAATCTCTTTTGTTTTTTTCTTTTCTAGTCATGTGTCTTCTCTTCCTTCCTTTGCTATGCCTACTTCTTCTCCAGCTCTTCGTCCAAACCCATGCCATGTTAATTAATGTAATTGGAAAGTTTTATGCTAAACAGAGCTGTCACATTTTTCTTAAGAAAGGAGTTCATGACACCAAACGAAACCGTAAAGAATATTCCTCTGTAAGCCAATGTTTATATTCGAACAGAAGGAAATATACTACACCCAGAAGTTGATTACACGCTAATGCAAGTTAATCTAAGAATCGGAGACATTACAAAAACATCACTAAATAACGCTGATTATTGTTTCAGTTTTGTCTTGCTTGAGCAGTTACCATTTGCATTTTTCTTTTCGTAATGATAGCAATGAAAATGAAGTAGCGTATGGCTTTAAGTGCCGGGAGTGTCCGAACACATGTTCGCCTCGCCAGGTGCAGATCTTTCGAGTTGACTCCCGTAGGCGACCTGCGCGTCGTGATGAGGATGAAATGGTGATGAAGACGACACATACATCCAGCCCCCGGGCCAGCGAAATTAACCAATGACGGTTAAAATTCCCGACCCTGCCGTGCATCGAACTCATGGCCTCTGTGACCAAAGGCAGCACGCTAACCATTTAGCCATGGAGACAGACATGATAGCAATAAAATATCAATACTCAATTGTTACTGTTCCTGGAATTTAGTGAATCACAGAGGTGTAAGAAGGTGCTGGGCTGAATGGGCGGACGAGGAACTGACCAAAGCATAAGTTAATGCACTAAATTTTGAAATCTCATTTCTTTCCTTCCTATTTTTATATTTCAAACTAGCAATTACCAGCGGCTTTGTTCGGGTGGAATTCGTAATTTGATCAAAGTAATCGTTCCTCGGTATTTTACTAAGACATTGTCTGAAAATTCCTAAAGTATAAAAACTCGCCCAAAAATTGAGTTTCATTTACCCCAGAAATTCTTTGCAAACCATGTTTGTGGTGTTACTTTTTGGGGATAAGATTACCATGTGATACAGAACTGTACATATGAGAAACAGCCTTCTCTCAAGTCGAAAAAATAAATACATGGTTCTTTATTTTTAAAGGAGATTCCAAATACCTATTCCCACATCTGTAACATCTTCAGTTTTTGAGATATAAATAAGTATCCCCATAAAAGGAATTCAACCCTTTAATCAGTCCTTCCATCACCCTCACCCCCATCTAAGTGTACTTTCCGAAAACAAAAATGCATGTTCCTTTATTTTCAAAGGAATTCATATACCAATTTTCACGTCTGTAATATCTTCAGTTTTTAAAATATAAGTATCCTCAAAAAATAGTTAAACTATTTTTCACTTCTTTTCACACCCCGTTAAGTGGATTTTCCAAAGACAAAAGATCACGTTTTTCCTTACTTTGAAAGAAAATTCCAAATACAAATTTTCATGTCTTAGCATCATCGGTTTTGAGATATAAGTATCCTCATGAAAAGAATTCAACTCCTATTTCACTCCACCCCCGCCCATTAAGTTGGTTCCCCCCCACCCATAAAATGCGTGTTTCTAATTTTTAAAAGAGATTCCAAATACCAATTTCCACATGTGTAACCTTCAGTTTTGAGATATAAATTTCTTCAGAAAAAGAATTCAATTTTTTTTACTTCCTTTCACACTCCTCACTCAAGTGAATTTTCCAAAAACAAGCAGTACCCATTTCTTTAAAAGAGCTTCAAAATACCATTTATCACGACTGTAACACCTTCAGATTTTGAGATGTATATATCCTTGTAAATGGAATTAATCTCCGTTTTCATGCCCCCCCCCCTCCTACCAAGGTGATTCCCCCACCAAATGCGCGTTTCTTTATGTTTAAAGGGGATTTCAAATACCAGTTTTCACGTTTGTAACATCCTTAGATTTCTAGTATATATTCATTATCATACAAATAACTCAACTAATTTTTCAATTCTTTCACCCCTCCCCCCCCCCCCGTTAAGTGTTTTTCCGAAAACCAAAGAATATGTATTTCCTTATTTTTAATGGAGATTACTAATACCAATTTTTACGTCTTAAACTTTTAAGTTTTTGAGATATAGATATCATCATTTTAAAAATTCAACCCCTTTTCTTCCCCTTAGCGACGGATTATCCAAAAATTCTCCGTTAGCGAGCACCTACATGTTAATATCAATATCAATATCTTTACGTCTAGTAGTATTGGCTCGGCGATGATGAATCAGTCAATCAATCAGTCAGTCAGTCAGTCAGTCAGTCAGTCAGTCAGTCAGTCAGTCAGTCAGTCAGTCAGTCAGTCAGTCAGTCAGTCAGTCAGTCAGTCAGGACAAGTTATTTTATATATATATTTGTTAAATAGAAGATCTTTATAAGCAATAACTATATTATAATGAGTTCGTCAGCGTCAACAACAGAGACTTAAGGTCTAAAAATCAGAACAAAACTAGTGAGAATTATCAACATGATAATATATAAGGGATGGGCATTATAACTCTGAAACAAGTACACTATTTTATAAGAGCACGTTTACTCCACTAACTTCCCAGGAATCTGAACTCCAAAATTAATACAGTTCAGCCTCTCAGGGGCATACATTTCTTACAGCACACAAGGTTATACAATGCCAACTTTCAAATGAGGTTTCTACAGTCACTTCTGCTCAATAATTTTTCATTTTCTTTCCTGGAAACGTAAACAGGAGCAATGAGTGCACATAGTAAGTGGCCATAATGTACAAAGGGAAAAAAGTTGATAATGGTCATCCAAAAACAGAATTCAGGGAGGCGAAAAACCTGCACTCATAGAAAACTCTTAAATCCCTAAGTGGGCTTATGGCCCGAAGATACAGAGGTTAAGCCTATTCTACGCCGGGCGATCAAGTTAATTGGGAATCAAAGTAGGGAATTCACTCTTTATTCCTTTACATTACATATTTCCCAGTAGAGAATAAACGAGAGTCCTTAGACTGACCAAAAATTTTACATTTTTAAACCATCAAGGTTAAAAATGTACATAAAATAATACATCCTTGAAACCTTCCCCTCTAGCTATCTGCTGGAGCTATGACACGATAAGAAATTCTGGCATTAACTTGAGTTGTTGGGCCTTCCGAACACCGACTTGCAGCACCTGCCACCTTAGTACACGCCGCACACAATAAACTGGAGCGATGAAGATGGCAATACGGCCTTAAAGCACCCGCCTTATATAGTATCTCGTGGAAAGTTTCCAGAACCATTTACGGATAAGCTGAATGCCAGTACACGCCCACAATTTTAATTGGCAAGAGAAAATATTCACAACATTTCTAATTGGTTGATAGATTCAGGAGATTGAGGAATTGGGGGGGGGGCAGAAGTGTTGACAACCTTGACACAAGAAAAGAACAATTGAAAAGTAAGGTTAGCCACCTCTGAAAATTAACTTTCCCTTAAGAATTAAGAGTCCTTAATCTCGCCAGAGGGGGCCCTTAGGCCGATGGTACAGACATCTAATGGTTGAAAATCCAAGTACATTTCATAACATTAGTTCAAATTCATCAGAACAAAACTAGTGAGAATTATCAATATGATAATATATAAGGGATGGGCATTATAACTCTGAAGGCGCGCAGTTTAACTGGGTGGAGAAGGTGTAACCCCGGGACAGTAACAATAATGGTAAATATGGACGTATTGGTTGATATTATCTGCTCAGAAGTTTTGAACGATTTCATTGCTGTAATGCATAATAAGTAATAAGTGTGAAATACTGAACGACCAAGCAGTTATAGCTATAAAGAGAGATCTGCATTCGGGATATAGTAGGCTGGTCCCACCGTCGGCTGTCCTGAGAAAGGTTTCCAGTGGTTTCCCTTTCTACTCACTGTAACCGTCCAGGCTTCTCCAGCCCTACTAATTTAATACAATATAATTTTACGCGATATAATTTGATATCAAGTTTATCCGCCATCGGCTATTATTTGTAATAACATATTTGTTCAACGTCAATCATTTGTAATCGAGGCTTTTTGGAATCATATTGTATATATGATAACATCGTTTTATTATTTACATTATTATATTATGTAGGATAAGAATTCATTATGTTGTAAATACGGTCAATATGTTGAGACATAGTTGTTTTCATTTCATCTCATGTTTGTGTATACGGAGGGTTATTCTTGAAGCTTGGGATTTTACGTTAGTCATGGGTTTATTTTATGACCAAGGCTAGTAAACAGCGACCCGTGCGCGAGGGTTATCATCGCCACGCCTTCTGGACTTGTCGAGGAAGAGAAGGGGAGTTGATGCTTCGATCTATCGAATCAGATACTTCGTTGTATATGAGTTTTGAGATTGAACTGTTACCAAGAGTGGGGGTGAGCCCGGATATATACTGTTTCTCTACACGGGAACGGGACCTTACCTTACAGCCTTACGACCTTACAACCTTACAACCTAACTAAGTACAACTTCTGCTGTGAAGCTAACATCCTAACGATATACTCCATCACTACTACTTCTACTGTGAACATCTACTTTGAACGACGTGATTTGATATTTGAAACAGTGTGTGGTCGCTCAGCGACATAGTTATTTTTGTACAATGTGTTATCGCTTCGATACAGTACTCAGCTGCGGTAATGTTATCGGATCTACGAGAAACGAAACAAGCTTATGGCTTGTGTGATATTCAGTAAATATTGTGGACGAAGAACTATGTTTAGTTCAAGTCTACGGAATTTGGTACAAGTCTGTACCGTATAAATAGTATAGCTCAGTTGGATTGAGATTTCTACTAATATGGAAAAATTCATATCTCTGAATTTTCTCCTCTTACGATCAACGCTGATCAGTTATTACAAGTATAGGGCCAAGGTCTAATTTAAAGACTAGGCAAGTAGGGAGTGTTAGTCCAGATAGCCCGTACCATATCAGAGAAGGAAGGAAGGATGTCCATGCAGCAGAGTCTACATCGAGAAGAAGAGAACGAGTAACCACGGACACCAGATGACGTCAACGAAAGCTGTAATTCGTGAGCTTCAATTAGATAAAGCAAGCAATAGTAAATTCAGTAAATTCTAAATCCCTCCACGCTTTAAGGAAACTTTTCCGATTCATCTCAATTTTTTTTTGTATAATAAATTCATTGGTATTTTAAATTGCGTTAATTTTCTTTCTTAAGCGATACTTAATGGTTAATTATTTAAAATCCTACCCCTGTGATTTAAGTGTAAGTCTCTATGCTAGTAAAGATAAATTTTGGTTTACAGTTTTATTTAAAACTGTAACCATGGCACCCAAACATTACATAGAGAAATGGGGAACCATGGAATGTTAATTGTTTCTATTTGCGTGGCAATTTTGCTGGCAAGCCACAAATAGTTTATTTGATATTCATGTGTTTCAAAATAATAACTTTCATCTCCCCGAGTGTTATGACGAGGTGGAACAGTTACATCACTAAGGCAATTGCCGGGATAGCTTTTTTATATGTAAAAAACGCTACTCTCCCAGCTCCATGTCACAACATTTAACCGCTACATACATCCTGGCCGCGGAGTGGGCGTCATCCTCTAAGAGGCGCCCCGAATCCCTTCAGGGTACGGAGTGAAAGATAAGAAAATACAGTAAGAATAACAAAATTGTCGAGTGTCTGTTCAAAATGTGCTATTTCCACTTCAATTTTTTTTTTTTTTTTTGTATTTCGTCCATATCCTTTGCAGTAGTTGAATACTATCGAGTGCCCTCAGCAATCCCGATCAGAAAAATGTAAATGTAGTACCATACCCGACCATGGGTATGTACCATGCGCCCTTTATTAGACGTTTCCTTTCATTTTTTCACAACTTTCTTAGGGTGGAAATAGCGCCTTTTCAACAAACACTCCTCAATTACAATTTAAGTATTATCCAGACGATGCATAGGCTCTGTCGCATGTAAAAGGTAACTAAATCATTCTTCTGTAACTAAAATCATGCAATTGGTTCACACGGTAAGTAAATAAGTCGTAGGAATGTGTCAAAGTTTCCTCAGTTTTAAGCGAAATCATATTAACCACATTTTGTTCTCTTTATCGCAAGACTATACCATTAATAATCTGTTTACCACTTACCGAGATGGGAGTGGAGAAGTCCAGATTTCACATCAGCTACACAACTCGCCAGATCCCAGGAGCTGGGCAGAACGAGTTAAAAAGTTCATAATGTTTTAATAGAAAGTAGTATTTGACAGATCGAAAACTATTTTGGAACTAATGAGAAACGATTTATTGTGCTTAAGAGAGTGGAAGCCATAAAAAGTTCGTCTTTAATTCAAGTGATGCCTGATGATGATGAGATGCTTGCTGTTCCCTGTACTGAATAGAGCTCTAGTTAAGAAGTCTGTCAGGTGGTCCACTACTAACGCTAGCATTTAAATTACAGTGAAGGAGGCCTTCATAATATGATCAAAACAGACCGACTTTTCTAGTCGATTTATTTAAAAGTGCTTTGTGTTGTACTGTACATTTTTGATTGGCATTTAAAATATCTTCATTTACCTTGAATTCATTTACATAGGGTATTGTTTTAAGATACAGCAAACAATATATATTTACATATAACATTACGTATAGTGTATTTATAACATTTAACATCAAACATACTTGTATTTTGTTGTAGCAAATTCTTTTAATTTTTCATTCTTCCTTACATCACTTCATGGTGTTCCGAAGAGGCTACTATCACACAATGCAACCTGCTTACAAAAACCTATTTCACATCACGACAGGATAAAAATTAATAATTATAAAACATGCAAGAATGAAAACACATACGGCTTTAAAACTGCTGAAATGAGCATCGGACCTGCACCAGGTTTTTTACGTAACAAACTGCATCGCTATAATGAGGCACACAATTATCTGATAAAACTCTGCGTAGATTACATCTGTAAACCCCTGGCAGGTATTATTAGCCGCTAATTCGATACATGAAACATTACACGAGCGTTTGGAACTACGGGTTGAGCTATTCAGCAGAGAAACCTAAATGAGTACGGAAACCAGTGGCACCGACCAGAGTTGGCAATATCTGTGGGGTGGAGGTATATTGCTATGGCCGTTAAGTATTGTGTATTTAATATTGAACTAAACATAGGATTAATATGTTTTATTTATAAGTAATTTGCTAATAATAAACATTTTCCCTACAAACAATATTTCATTTCCCCACAATTCTCTGTCTTCTGCGACTTCCTTATTTAAATCTCTCCTAGCCAAGTACACCATCCATCCTCTGTACCTCATGTATTCACTGTTTCCCGTTGTGCTTAGATCAATAACACGAAATAATTGACAATCGATTACTACTATTTATTATAGCATTTGATTACTACATTTTTGGTGGGCTGCCTTTCCGATTCGTAAAGGTGTGTTTAGTTCGCCCAGAAGGACGTGGGTTTGGTTTCCTGTCAGATGGTACAGAGGCACATCCTGAAGTTCACTAAGCCTACCACGAAAGTTAGTACTTAGTTAACTCCTGAGTTAAAATGTGGCCAGGCATAGAACTTACAACTCCATCCGAGTTAGCGCGAAGGTTACGGCTAGTGAAAACCTTCGCCTCCTATTTCTTCGAGGAACTTCGTGGCTTGCAAGGAGATGGATTTGTTTTATATTTTTGTTTCCTGAATCCTGACGTATGCCCTGAAAGGCAAACCGTCCGATGAGGTTGATAATTTTATGTCATGGAAATTAAACTGCCTGTTAGTTTAGTGGAACCAACTTTAGAGTAGTCTGTATTTTTAAGAAATTATACCTACAGAACAGGCACCGACCTTTCAGCCAAAGGCTTCAATACACGTGGCTAAAATCCCATGAATCGACCTTGAATTGAACACATTACCATAATATAGTCAGAAGGCTAGAATGCTTTCCCTTGAGCTATGGATACAGAGAATACTATAACCTTCCAATGTATGTCAGGATGAAGTTGGTAAATACATTGGAAGTTTATGATGAAAATAACGTCAATGAAATCATATGTCCGATCATCATACGTCCAGGAGTGTCTGAACTCAGGTGACTCATCTAATTATGTGAACGACAGGCGGCGGATTGAAGGTGTTGGCGGAATGATGATAAGCTCTAAGCCCCGTGGTGCCTCACAAAATTTCGGTAAAATAGAAGACGGTGTGGTACATAATGTAGAATTAAATGAATATTCCACGATCCTCAAGTAAAGTTTGCTAAAATGTGTATAAATGGCGGAAAAAAACATCAGTGCATGGAATGTACCGAAGGCCATGGAACGGTTGAATTAATCGGAATAAGCTGTGTTTATATGTGTTGGCCATACCTTGCTCATCTAGTCTGGTGCGATTCGATGATCGATATTGATGACGAAATTGTCGATTAATAACCTAAAATACGATGCAGTAAATTGTTAAACGAGTTCCTTTGCTTATATAAATGATTCGTACGGGATCACTACGCATTATGTGTCATGTGTTTTAATTGTCAAAAACATATGGGAGCTAGAAGCAAGAAGAAATCCTTTAAAAAAACCGTCTGTTTTTATTATATAGTAGTATGGAATTGGTTTTTCTGATGAAGGTGGATCGTAATCTTGTTACGTCTTGGAAGGATTAGAACTATTAAATACGCAGAGAGAGATTGTAAAGCTAAACATAGCGCAATATTAGCATATTATTCAGTAATAACCTATTGTAGAACAATATATATATTTTGTTCTGTCAGAACATTCAGGCAAGTGTGGTGCTCGAACTTTGTGATTATACTAATGCATGTAACCCTGTTCTAATAGGTATTTTAAGTTTCAGGTGATATGGAGCTAATGAATATCGGATGTGATTATGAAATAACAGCAAATCCCAACATGAGCAGTTAAGCAATGGAGGGACCTCAAAGGATCTGATTAGAAATATGATGGATTCCAATGGCTAAAGATAAAACTGGAAGACGAGAGGTGTCATCGTCACGGAGCTTAACCAAGGATGAGTACTTAAATAATGATTCACCATTCCGCTATGTAGTTGCTTTCTTTTAAATGTAGAATAGCGTATTCTATGTCGATTTATGACATGTAGTCTTACAACTTGAAGGCGACCGTTTCATTTATTTATCATTGCTTCGCGTTGAGCAAGATCTCTGGGTCTGTGTGATAATTCAATCTGTGTCTTGATATAATATACGATGAGTCGTGTGAATTCTTAACGATCTCTGGCAAGGTTACACGGGATGATTTAGGCATCGATGGTGCTCGTGCCGAAATAGTGTCATCGTGAAGATTGTTAATTTAATTTGTGGTTCGAAATACTTCGGAGGAATTCAGTAATTGTGATGTGCGCAATTTTGAGTCATCAGAAATCATGTTCTTGTACTAGATACAGTGTTCGGGAAATGCAATCGCGATGTTGTCACGGTAATATTGTGCTAATACGGCGGTAAGATTAGTAGTCTTCAGCGTGAAATGCCTGAATAGATTTTCTTTAAAGTAATGTGAATTCGCTGTGCATGACGTTTGAGTGTTGTGATGAAGTGTTGAATATAATAGGGTCGTTGAAAATATATTAATATAATATGAATTGTTATAGATGTGTCATTAGGATCATGCATTCTTAGGATGATATGATATGAAGGTCCTGATGAAAATTATTATGATAAGAATTGAGTCGGTCACGCGTGTGAATTTTAATGTTGTCATAATGATTGATAATTATTTGGGCATGAGGCCGTATGTTGGAATGATATTCTTAGGGTTTCGTTTCGAGAACACTGTTAGTATGATCGTTAGATTAGTCCAATTAAATACAATATAGATAAGCGCGCACAGCATTAGTGGAAACATTTGGGATCCTCACGAAGTAAATAATGTTGTGCGATATCGGATCACGATATAAAGGATATGATCTTCGAGGGTGAGTAAGTCAACTCTTTTGCTAGTCGTATATTTTGTAGATCATTTGACTTGGTGCCTAGAGCTGACGTAGTTTTCCAGGCTGAACTTCGCAGTGGACTCCAGAGATGCAGAATCAACGTAGTTACAAAATCATAGTAGATGTTGCAATATTTCTTTGATGTCCATTATCTAGGTCCAAGAGGGACCGAGCTATTTTTCACTTGTGTAATGTTAGTGAATGATGTATTACGGTGCAATCTCATGTCATTCGAACATTTTCTTGTCTGTGCGATGATCATGAACATAACTTACTGGTGTTTTCAAGTTGTTAAATGGATTTTTCCTCAACACTTAACGCAATGATTTGAGTAAGAAATAAAGGAATGTTGAAACGTATTTAAGTAAGGATAGTTCTACGATGCGGACGAGTTAGCAATTCCCTGTTACCTGTTTAAGGATATGTGATGGACGATAAATTTTATCCACTTTAAGCCTTCAACACTGAGATACTTGTTCCTTTATTATTCGATTTTAATTGGTGATATTACTAACAATTGTTAACCAGAGTTGAAAGTTAGGCATTTTATTTTCTAATTAACGTAATATTCAATTTTTATTTATGTCCATTTGTGTTGCTTTCAATTTGTTCATAAAGTTATGTAGTTGTTATTTAAAGTCATTTTATTAGACATCAAACGGAAAATCCTTCCATAAAAGAAATATTTTCAGCGTTCTCATTTGTTGTAGTATAAGGAATGCTAGGATAATTATCTAATTTAGGATAGTATATGGTAATCATCTCTTCACACCGACCTTACCAATATTAGTCCACCGTAAGATCTGTGACCC
Source organism: Anabrus simplex (assembly GCF_040414725.1). Lineage (NCBI taxonomy): Eukaryota > Metazoa > Arthropoda > Insecta > Orthoptera > Tettigoniidae > Anabrus > Anabrus simplex. The sequence continues at coordinate 1,127,959,737 of NC_090265.1, read as the reverse complement.
AACTCGTCGAACTTGCACGTCCCGTGAGTGGAGTTTCATGTATCTCCGCATGATTACCAGCCGAGGCGCGACCCAACATTAAGAACCCTGAATTGAGATGTACGTGAAAGGTCACAATACAGAGACGATATTGCCGAAAAAAGTCACATTTCCTATTACATTTTTTGACCATTTAACACGTAATTCTATGTGAAATGTGGCCTACAAAGCGATCGCACTCAAAGTTTTAAAGGGGTATTTAGAATGGACTGGTTTAAAACAACGTATATACAGTACATCAAGGTGAGAATCTGGTAACAATAGGCAACGCGTCCGAACTACAACGCACATTTACTATAGCAATAATTATGAGCATTCTGTGTAGTGGAGACATATTCAGTAACAAGAACATTGGGGGTTGTAATACCGATTTCATTACGTAAGATACAACTGAAGCTAGTGATGCACATCTTCCTCTTCTTCTTTCTTCCCTCCTTCTTCCTTTTATTATTATTATTAATATTATTATACATGATACTTTTTGTACTTTTGCCGCGTCAAAGTAAACAGAGATAAAGGCCACGTGTGGCGATATTCTCTGATTAAATCTGTCTGTACAAGCCGCGAAAGCTCACATATTATTATTATTATTATTATTATTATTATTATTATTATTATTATTATTATTATTATTATTATTATTATTATTATTATTATTATTATTATTATTATTATTATTATAGAGTATGCTCCCAGTGTATGGGACCCTCACCAGGATTACTTGGTTCAAGAACTGGAAAAATCCAAAGAAAAGCAGCTCGATTTGTTCTGGGTGATTTCCGATAAAAGAGTAGCGTTACAAAAATATTGCAAAGTTTAGGCTGGGAAGACTAAGGAGAAAGGGATCGAGCTGCTCGACAAAGTGGTATGTTCCGAGCGGTCACTGGATAAATGGCGTGAAATAACAATAGTAGACGAATAAGTTTTAATGGTGTCTTTAAAAGTAGAAAAGATTACAATATGAAGATAAAGTTGGAACTTTAGAGGACACATTGGGCTAAATATTCGTTTGTAAGAAGGGGAGCTGGGGATTGGAAAAACCAAGGGAAATGTTCAATAAATTTCCATTTCTTTTACAATCATTTAAGAAAAGGCTAGGAAAACAACAGATTGGGAATCTGCCACCTGGGCGACTGCCTTAAATGTAGATCAGTAGTGATTGTTTGGAGATAGTGATTGATTGAAAAAATATTATATATTGTATTGGGAGATATCTCGGCTGCAATTCCTCCGCACAGTAGCAAAACAAAGATACTGAATTAAAACTTTAAATTACAACAACAGAAAGTAACCGATCAAGTGCCGTGCTGCTTGGGTCACGTAGCAATCAGCTTTCATTCGGTATATAGCTGGTTCGGACCCCACTGTCGGCAGCCATGAAGAGGGTTATCCGTGGTTTCCCATCTACATACCTGGTAAATGCTGTAGCTGTACCTAAATCAAAACCAGGGTCGATTACTTCCCACGCCTATCCCTTTGCTATCCCAACGTCACCATATGACCCATCTGTGTCGGAGCGCTGTAAAGCAAATTGTAAAAAAATATTTAAAAAGCAGAAAATATAACAATCTGTGACATGAAAAACAAATGTAACGAGAATGATGTCAAATCTAGAAATTTTATGATAGCTAAGGAAGAATAAAATAGGAATAACGCACATTAAAACTAGTTAAAAATCATACAAGAAAATTACTTACGAACAGTGTGAAATAACATTTAAGAACAATCAGTTAGCAATTCATATAAAATTTACGGAAAATATTCCCTTACAAATAGTATAACATAATAAGAATGAAGTCACTCAGAAATGTACTTAATTTATAAAAAATATTCCATTAAAATTAGCGTAGCACAATAATTACTACCCAGTCAAATTTAAATTTACATTAACACTGAAATTTACCGTAGATGGAGCAGTACAGTGTTTTACCGTGAACTTAAAATTGTAAACATAACACTATCACGCACAGATTTTCAGTTAACAGGCTATAGATTACGAGTCAGTTTTTATGCACATCCCAAATTTTCTACGAAACAACAGTAATCGTAAATACTCAAATGTAATTGCATGGAAGGGAAGGTAGTTGGTAAGAGCACACTCGGTTCATCCGTAAGGACGTGGGTTGAATTCCGCGTCAGTAATTCTAAAAATTTAAGAAACGAGTTTTCCACTTCCGACGGTGCACTTGGCCATGAGTCTCTGGGAGGCAAAGACTGTTGGACTTAGAGCTAACTACTCTACCCCACCAAATACCGAGGTTACGGATAGTGGAAGCCTTTAATTTCCATCCCCGTAAGGCCATCATGGTTTTCACGGATATAACTTTCTTTTTTGCTTTCATTCTGTTAGAGTGGTGGATGAGGGAAATTTAAGTCCATCAAAAGATTGGATATCATATTCTCATTAACTCGGCAAAGCCTATTAATCCTTACCACTTAATGCAAAGGCTACGAATAGTAGAAACCTGTTACTCCTCCAAGGGCCTTCATAGCCTGCATGGAGATAGCTTTTAATAACCTGTACCCATTCGTAAGGGATGTCATCATCATCATCATCATCATCAACAACAACAACATATACTGCTATTCCGCAAAACGTTGTATTTTCAGTTAGAGCATAATAAAGAACGTGCTCATTATTCTTGTTGTAAAGTTTACGTGTCCTGTATATATCTTGCTGTAGGCAGTAGCACGTAATAAATTAGCCATGAGCAGCCAAAAATATTCACACGACCTTCTTATCGACGTTCAACGAGTTTAAAATGTAAATGAGAAGCCATAATGCTGTATGCAGGAGAGAATTCGAGATAAATGTTTTAAACCGTACGTGTTGTAGTAACGCAATCTATATGTCTTAAACCGAGACCTAGCAAGGTAACAAACCCATTACTAATATTAATTCTGCCTGGCGTTTAGGTTTACTTTATATATATTATTCTGAACTGTTGAATGTTCTATCGAAACCTAATGGGCTACTTAGTTACTGTGGATTGTCTTGAAACTAAATAAACATTATATAGGATACGCAGAGCCATTTTAGAAAACAATTTACATTCCACATATTTCTCTACAGATTTATTGAAATGAATGCTTGTACTTGAGGTATGTAGTGGAAAATAATGTCGAATTGTATGTATACCGATCTTTAGATTTCCACTTGTATGCTGTTATTATTATAGCATGTACCCGCGGCTTCACCCGTGTTTATTAATGCAACTATTAACTGTTTATAAACCGTTCAATTAACAGTAAAAAGGATATATTTATTAAAATACATAGTTTTTATATAAATCGCATGAAATACATTACGTTATATTTAATAATATTGTTATTATTACAATGCTTAAATTACCGGGTAAGTAGATGATACAAATAATACTAAAACGACATGAAAAGCCATATCACACTGTGTGGATAAAAGTCATGGGAAGACACTGAATGTCCTGGAAAATGATGGTAATGCAAAATTTAACTCCAGAGGCTGTGATCGGATAGAGTAAGTCCTTCTAATAGTCACTTAAGTAAGTGTCCGTGTCAACCAGGAAACTAAGTGGAACTTCCTACCATTACCAAGGACGGAACTTCGGTTCATTTAGAAAGTAGGGTAGATTGAAAGATGTCCTATTGGGAGAATGTTGGATAGCAAATTTGTCGCCTCTTTGTATCATTTTACTAATCACATAATTTTTTAGATGGTTTTGGAATTTGAACGGGAGTTGTCCAATCAAGCCGTTTTTGGTTCACTCTAAAGTGTTCTTTTCTAAGAAGTCGGGAAATTTTGGCAGTAGGCCTCTCCATTGAGAGAGACACATGGTTCCAAATATTCCCTTAGCTTTCACCAGAAATGATTACTAGTCTATTTATTGGGGTTAAAATTTACAGGACCTAGGGCAAACAACCAGTGGTTAGGAATAATACAAGCCATTACCTTACACTGGCCCATCAGTTTTAATGGATATTACAGTACATGATGTTTCTGATTGTTTTAAATTGTTCACGAATTCCTTTGAAAAACTACTACGAAGGCACGAATGTTCGGTTTGTCCGATAGGGCGTAGGCTACATTCCCCATCAAGAAATCGAAAAATTTAGAAATAAGATATCCACTTCCCCACTTTGACCTGAGGTTCACTCTTCCTACACCAAAAATGAGTACCAGATGAATTCTTGGTGGAATTTATTTATCGTATTTCAAATAGACAAAATTTCAATGTAATATCTAAATTAAAAATATAAACAATTGACTGTTGTTTCCCTAGGTACAGAATTTCCTCTTCAGCCGTATATGGAGTACAATCTGAGGTCAAAGTGGATGGGTGCAGAGCTGACCAGAGTCGCCGACTTCGAGTAATGGCATGATTTACGTGAATTCAGGCATGTGAAACGAGGAACAGCCATTAATGCAAAAAATCCTATATAATAACATTATTCACAAACACAGAAAAACTCAGAACAATAATTGAGCTTGTTTCTCAAATAAATATTTGAAGGAGTCTTATGTACGTAGTTTTCAGTAATATCCACAAGTAAAGAGAAAAATATAACTTGATTCATAAATACAGTAAATATATTGAAGGAATGTTGTATGTACGAAGCTATCAAAAATAATCACAAGTAAAGAAAATAGAACACTCCTGAAAAATATCCTATTACCTTACTGTATATTAAGAATTTTATGATACTAAATGTGAAAAGCTCTACAAACATATGTACAGCCTGAACAGTCTCCATTGAGAAACGTAATTCTGTGAAGGAATGCCTGCTTTCTAATATCGCCGTGCTGAGTGGCTCAGCCGGTTGAGGCGCTGGCCTTCTGACCCCAACTTCGGAGCTTCGATCCTGGCACAGTCCGGTGGTATTTGAAGGTGCTCAAATACGTCAGCCTCGTATCGGTAGATTTACTGGCACGTAAAAGAACTCCTGCGGAACAAAATTCCTGCACCTCGGCGTCTCCGAAAACCGTAAAAGTAGTTAGTGGGACGTAAAGCAAATAACATTATTATAATAATTATTTCTAATATCATTTCTTGATATAAAACCATCTACCACCTTCTCCAGGTTTAACGTCATAGTAGCCTCCGAAGACTAACAAACACCGCGTTTTAAGAGGATTTACATTCTAGTTGGAGAACTTTGGAACGGGAGGGGGGAAATATCACTCTACCCCTAAGATCATTTCTCTGGGGGTGGGGGAAAAATCAGTTTGCGCCACTGGAGCTGACCGCTCTACCCCACTTAGTGCTGAGGTTTCTGATAATGGATGCCTTTAAATTCCACTCCTCTGAGGGCTCCATAGCCAATACAGTGATGGATTTGTTTCATTAAAGGATGAAATATTTAAACTGAGATTATCCCATTAAATATAAAATTTGATTAGGATCTTGTTACTTATTAAGAATTCAGATTAAGTTTATTTCATCTCCATTCTCAAGCGGGATATACAGACGCACTCTCACAGTGATTCACTTAATTCACAAGAAAGTAGCTAGCTTAAGAACTAGTCTTAAAACAGATTTCGAATGAAGAGCTCCTTTGATGATCATGCTAGATCATGATGAGGAGTTAATTTTCTCACCGTCTCCTTCTTCTTTACCTTATGGTTTAATGGCGGGGCTTGAGAAGAGACGCAAATAGGTAAGACTCGAGAATTAGGCCAGAATTAATGAGTGCCAACTTAACTATACGAGCGGGAGTCGGGTCTTCTGAATTGACTTGGAATAGTTGAAACACAGGGGAAGGGAATTAATCCCTAGATGCTTTCGCAAGAAGAAGAAGGAAGGGGGTTTCGAGACTTCCTTTCAGGAAATGTGCTGCAAGACGATGACAAATGGCGGAGCTGCGGAAAATGTAAACAAAGGTACAAGAAGACTTCGAGAGATAGCAAGAGCTGCTAATGAAAAGCGGTTGGATCTGTACCTCCTCCTTAAGCTAATCCGGTCTTTACTTTTCTCTCTGACTTCCTTCTATCATTCCCCTCTTGCTGTTGCAGCACTTTGCTTCAACGGTCCGCTATATTATAATTTCTCTTACGTTAATTCATTTCCATACAAAGTGAATGCTGTCAGAACTGAGTGGCAGTTGAGGAAAGTGACTGTGCGTTTCAGGGAACCTGGCTACATTACTAACTAGGGCTTCAGAGCTACGTATGATTCACTGCTCAATAATTTCCTAACAAGGGAGATTCGCTAAGTGCGCTACAGATATTAGCTTTAATGTCAGTTTGATATTGCAGCAGGACAGAGAGGTCTTACGGCGACGATGATAAAGGACTGGGCTAGCATTCGGAAGAAAGTGACCGTGGCTTTTATTAAGGTACATTCCCAGAATTTACCTGGTTTGAAAATGGGAAAACATGAAAATATTATCTTAAGTGCTCCCGACAGTGGTTTTGAACCCAACATCTCTTGAATGTAAGCTTACAGCTGCGTTGCAAGAAGTAGATAGTATAATATTAAAACTGAAAGTTCGGCGGTAAACGGAGCTTATTGTAATTGAGGTGCCTAGAAGCAAAGTCAGCAATCTCCAGTTCTTTCATAACTTACCTTATGGCAGTGAGGGATTCTCCTTTATGTTTTCTAGCAGTTTCCAACGGTTATGAAATGCAAAAGCAGCTGTAAGTGGGTGAGTTCCCCTATTGAAAATTGGGGTTATAAGCAAAGGCTACAAACTCCATGATCATTTCTTACAATCTGAAAAGAAAAGCCTGCAATATCCACTTTGGTCAATCAGAGATCCCATTTGGCCATTGGACTCGCAGCCATTGCTTTTTTTTTCTTCCTTTTTACACTACACTACGCCATACCCCTAGTGGTAATGTTCTGTGTTTATGATGCTTCCACTGTGTGAATTTATGATAGTATCTATTATAAAATGTAAAGCAAATGGTACCGAAGCTCATCCGATCAGAGTAGCAGCAAAATCTTATCAGTCCTAAGAAAATTGCTGAAATCAAACGACTACTTGAAATTCACTTTAGTGAGAACTGGCGTCAGAGTGAAAAGATGGATGTTTACAAGCCTCTAATTGACAATGTCAATCCATCCTATTTGCCTATCGAGGCAGACAATAATGACTATGCATGTGAACTAATGGAAGAGTCTCCAGAATTGTGTGTGTAGAATATAACTTACGTTTTAATCTCTATGTAGTTCCAACAAAACGAACCCAAAGAGCTGGGAGTGTTGATTTTGTGAAACACTACGTCGGAGTATACTTTATTGCACATATACAGTAAAAATATGCCTTTGCTGGCAGGACCTAGTGTTTACAGTGTACTATGTCTTCTGGTATACGCTAGAGCAATTTTGTTACTTTCATTGATCTGTCTCTGTTTTATCCTTGGCTTTGACAATAGTGAAATTGACTGAGGTATGAGCGATGCTAGTAACGTCATTCCTTCTTCAGCCAGTCCCTGCTATGAATGATGTGAAAATGTTGCTCATAGAGTCGGTTGGTGCGTGCATTTCAGTGGGCTTAGAAGACTGATATATAACTGAAACTTCTGGCTCGGTGAGAAAGCAACGAGAAACTACATCGCTGCTCATTTCCCTAGTACGCTTCTTCAGCAATGCCTAGGCCATCTATGACAGCTGGATACGCTAATAATCTGTTGTAATCCATATCTTAATCTTAAGCCTTTCAAGATGTTCTTCCTCATCAGAGATCCAAAGTCAACAAAATCCACATACGAGAAGCTAAAACAGCAACCTTCTAATTAAAAGCTTTATTATCTTCTCTCACACTTGCTTTAGAATAAAAATATTATGTACAATTGCTTTCCTGATGCCATTTCACGTAACGAAATAGCTACTGATCGAATTTTCATTCCATGAACACCTCTAAACGTGTTTTGCTTCTACTGTAAAATTCTCCAAAGTGGAGATTGCTGACTCAGCTTCTAGGCACCTCAATGTTAACTTCTCATAGTGGTTTACTGCATGCTTAAATGTTTTATTTTACATGGGACAAGACGATGACAAAAAGGCACGGCATCAAGAATTTAAGGGAACGATTTCAGGCAAAATATGTGAAAATACTATTTCCTGATAAGTAGCTCATTATATAATTTGAAATTTTCTAATTAAAATTACCATACATTAAGAGACTTGACATTTTATTTTTTTTACATTTATCTGCATTAAAGTCTATTTTTTGACATAACATGGGTTTACCTAATGGTGGCACATAGGCGTCTGTGTGATTTTCAGCTATCGCCAGATAATTTGACAGTATTTGAGTTAGTTGTACTGCCTAAAGCAAATAGTTGCTTATTGGCGGTTTTTTGTTATATTCTGAATATAATTTTCGGTAAGCTCTCAACTAAAATGACGTTGATTTTCAACTTACTTTTCTGAAAATGAGCATCTTTCAAAACAAAATATCACACTTAATAATAAGGTTCTTAAACTTTTTCAACTGTTTAATAATTCTTTAGTAAATAGACAGAATCTGGAAATTTAGAAATCTGCTTAATAAAAAAGGTTTATCTTGATTTTCTTCTTCAGAATTTAGATTCTCATTAAGAACTTTCCAGATTTAATTAATAAAATTGTTTTATTATCAGAAGTTCAGTATAAATTAAAGATATTTCTAAAACGACTGTACAAGTCTCAGAACACTACAGTTCATGCATTAAGTGAAAAGGAACGTTCTATATTGCTAATTTGATATTACCGACAATTTGTTATTTATTTGTTGAACATGCGGCTTTTAGAATCAGGGCTGGTACAGTCACTTTTATGGAATTCGAAGCATTTTGAAATTATCCTATACACTGACCATGATTCAAATTGTAGTCGTTGTAGGGATACGATGTGGCACTGTCACCGAGTTACTACGCTCGTAATAACAACAGCAGATCAAGTACTAGTAACAGTACGCCCTTTATTGTGAAACACTGTACTGAGGATCAGTAATAACATTTTTCCTTGGTTCAGAGTGGGAATAGTAGTTACAAGCCGAGGATAATTGTTATTTTCTCGTTGTTGTTTATTCTTTAGTTAGATTATCCATTATGTACATACATTTGCTCTAAGTTATACTTCGATTATTCATTAAATTCTTACCTTGAAGTAGATTGCAATGATCGAGATAAAGAACGAGATCCATCTCGGTTATGAATCAGGCAGGAAGTAGAATGGTTAGGTATTTGAGAGCAACAAATTAGTCTGGTGTTAACTTCTGTTATAAGCTGAGTAAACTATGTGTCGGGTGATCAACTTCAGATGCGAAGAAGGAGGGACAAGGAGCTACGTGTGAGGTTCACTGAACCACTTTAAGGGCCCGTAAAATATAAGTCAACTTCTGAAACATGATTCGAATAATAACCTGTAATTCTTTCTGATCTTACTTCCTCAGTAATTAACATATTAGTTTTTGTTCATTACGGATTATTTTTAGTCGATTTCACTTCTTGCTCCTTTTAGCACATTCTAACCTTGTCTTCAATCAATCAATCAATCAATCAATCAATCAATCGATCAATCAATCAATCAATCAATCAATCAATCAATCAATCAATCAATCAATCAATCAATCAATCAATCAATCAATCAATCAATCAATCAATCAATCTGCATTAGGGTTGTCACTCAGGTGGCAGACTGCTTACCAATTGTTTACCTATCGTTTTCTTAAACGCTTTTAGAGAACATTTCCCTTGACTATTTATTCCAATCACTAACTACCCGTCCTATAAATGAACATTTGCCCCAATTTGTCCTCTTGAATTGCAACTTTTCAGTATCTTCATATTATGATCTTTCCTATATTTAAAAGCTCCGCTCACGCCAATTCGTCCATTAATGTCATTCCTCACCATCCCTCCACTGACAGTTTGAAATATTGTCGAGCATCTCGCCTCCTTACTCCCAAGTCTTCCCAATCCAAAATTTGACAATGTCTTCGTAACACTACTCCTTTGTCAGAAATTAGGCAGAACAAACTGTGCTGCTTTCCTTCCGACCTTTCCTAGTTCTCGTATCAAGTATTCCTGGTGTGGGTCCCATACAATGGATTCATCCTCTTATTGGGGTCTTACCAAAGACTTACATGCCCTATCTTTTGGATTCTTAATACGATTCCTAAATAATATCATAACCATCTGAAGAGATCTGTAACTTTTCTTAACAACCTCATTAATATGATTATCCAATGAAGATCGTACCATAAATGAATACCTAGTTACTTAGAGTGTTCCACATGATGTACTATCATCCCATGAACACCGTAATTAAAATCAAGAAGACTTTTCCTCTCGATGAAATTTATGACTTGATTTTTCATCCCATATATATATATATATATATATATATATATATAATACTTTACCTACCTTAATTCTCAAGTTCAATTTTTTCTGATGTATCTTCCTTTAAATGTTTGGTATACATTTCTCATGAACCGTAAGAGCTCTAGCAATCGAACTTATTCCAGCCCTTTTTAATTGCCTAGAACCTACAAGGAATTTTTCTCCATTTGGTGAACAAAGTTTGAACTCTGGTCTTCGAATTGTTTTTAACTTATGATGCTCACGTAACCCCTAGCTACACATTTCTTTCCTGGCTGAGACCCGAGAGGCGACGGAAATTCTACGTACTTACGTTGATATATCGAGTAATATATATATATAAGAAAATATAACGGCCCAATAATTGTACCCTGCGGGACACACTTTTAATCCTTACAGGATCAGATAATACTTCACCTACCTTAATTCTCAAGTTCAATTTTTTCTGATGTATCTTCCTTTAAATGTTTGGTATACATTTCTCATGAACCGTAAGAGCTCTAGCAATCGAACTTATTCCAGCCCTTTTTAATTGCCTAGAACCTACAAGGAATACTTCAGAAAGTATATTTTCCCTATTTTAGTGTCGGCTCCAAACTTCCAAAATTGTTACCGTAAAAAATATTTTCTTTCTGACAGTCCATCCTAGTACCGTAATTACTTTTATGGATACACTTGAAAACGGTTATTGTGTGCACTACTGTTATTGACTTGAAAATAAAATACTATGACACATGAAGTAATATATTTCGTGGACACTGTAGCATTTGGCAGAAATTTTAATGTCAATTTGCAATTTGTTATTATTAACATTCCTATAGAAAAATAGGGAAGATATATAATTGATATTACTCATGTATTTTTCTCCATTTGGTGAAGAAAGTTTGAACTCTGGTCTTCGATTTGTTTTTAACTTATGATGCTCACATAACCCCTAGCTACACATTTCTTTCCTGGCTGAGACCCGAGAGGCGACGGAAATTCTACGTACTTACGTTGATATATCGAGCTCTGAAGGAAAACCTAGCCAAATACATATCTCCAAAATTCCATTTATTATCCTCATTCCATAATTGTAACACAAGATCTGGCACTTCGTTCGCTATTCCCGTAAACCGCTCTTCAATATATAACAGATCCTTCGTTGTGGCTGGGTCACGACTTTGGAATTCTCTCCCAGCTGCTGTCAGGAACTCTAACTCAATATCGAAATTTAAGACTGTATGTAGAGATAACCTGTTGAATACCGCTAATTGTTTCGTGTGTATGATGACGTATGATAGCTTGTGTGTTTGTGGTTATTATTATTATTATTATTATTATTATTATTATTATTATTATTATGTAATGTATATAATATTTCGCTTCTTACTCATGTACATAGATCACTTTTATGCCATAGTTATACTTCCATTTACTTTATTACTTACTAGCAAGATATAATATATATAATCCGCCAGAATTCGCGATCTAACTCGTTTTCTGAGAGAATCCGCCAAAATTCGTTATCTGACTCGTTTTCTGAGAGATTACGGCCAAGTTCCTCCCATTTTTCAATCTTTCTTTCCAGCAATCGATTTCGTACTTCCCGGGCTAGGTCCAGTTATTCCACCCGGCCAGTTGGGTCCCTAAATCTTTGCCACCTTTTCCTATAAGCATTTTAGTTTTGGACCAAATCCTTGAGGATATCCGCCGTGGTGTCGTCTTGGGTGCCTTGGCGGTACTGAACCCGCGGCCGGACTGCAATCGTAGTCATTAACCGGCCAGGACCCGTTTCCAGCGCGGTCCGCACATTTTTGACGACGGTCCAGAACATTATTATTATTATTATTATTATTATTATTATTATTATTATTATTATTATTATTATTATATATGGTCTGGAACCCGCAGCAAGATGCAAGAGCGCTAGTTGGCGGTAAATTACATCATCTGCCATTGTCATTGCTGACAATGTGACCAGCACCATCGTCGCGCGTAGGCAAGTGCGCGAGATTTCGGGCGACTCGAATGATATACTTCCGTGAATTATTGACCTTATTATAGAGGTGAACAATTGCACGGTCAATATCATTCATATCGTTCATTTCAAATTTGTTTAAATTTTTATTTATATGCCAGGAGAATCTACTGCAATCTAACTTTATGTACTCCAAAAGAAAACATGGTTCTTGAAAACGAACCCAGATAAGATTAAAAATGATCAGTTTATGATCAGAATAAGTATATTATGAAGAGTAAAATCAAAGGGTCTCAACTCCTTTTTCACCCCACCATCGTTAAGTTGATTTACACCCCCCCCCCCAAGAAAAAGAAGGCGTGTTTCCTTATGTTTAAGGGAGATTCCAAACACCAATGTTCACGTCTGCTACCTTCAGTTCTGAGATATAAGTATCCCCACAAAAAGAATTCACTTTTTTTCACTTCCTTTCACACTCGCCCTCCCGTTAAGTGAATTTCCCGTTAAAAATATGTGTCTCTTTAATAGTAAAGGATCTTCTAAATACCAGTTATCACGACTTTTTAACTTCTTCAGTTTTTGAGATATGTGTCCACATAAAAGGAATTCAACATATTTACACCCCAGCCCCCAAAATGATTTCGTCCAAGAACGCCTTTTTTTAAAGAAGATGCAAATATCAATTTTTACGTCTGTAACAACTTTAGTTCTTATTAGATGTATCCTCATAAATTAATTCAATTAATTTTTCTATTTTTCACCTCCCCCCCCACTTTCATTGGGTTTTCCGAGAATACATGTTTGTTTAATTTTGAGATAATGGTATCCGCATACAAATAATTCAACTAATTTTTCAATTTCCCTCCTCCATTTAGGTGGATTTCCGAAAACAAAAAATACGTATTCCTTTATTTTTAAAGGAAATTCCAAATACCAAATACCAAATTTCACGCCTGTAACATCTACAGCTTTTGAGATATCAGTATCGTAATAAAAGAATTCAACCCCATTTTCAGTCACTTAAACCCCTCCACCCAAGTGGTTTTTCAGAAAACAAAAATACATGTTTCTTTATTTTCAATAGAGACAAAAAACTATTTTTCACTTCGGGAAGTTGTTACATTTTTGAGATAAACTGTAGATTTTCTCATTTTAAAATTTCACCCCCTTTTTAGTTCCCCTTAAGTGGAGTTTCCAAAAACAAATCACATATGTTTCTTTACTTTTACAGGAGATTCCAAATACCAATTTTTAGGTCTGTAATAATTTACTTTTCTGAGATATACTGTAGATATTATCTTTCTAAAAATTCACCCCAATTTGTCACTCTGTTTAACCCCTATTAATTAGATTTTCCAAAAACGAAAAGTGCGTGTTCCTTTATTTTCAAATGAGATCCCAAATATCAATTTTTACATCTGTACACTTTAAAAGTTTTGAGATATACATACACTCATTTCAAAATATCACCCCCATTTCCAACACTCCATTAACTGGATTTTCCAAAAACAAAAAATGTGTCTTTCTTTATTTTTAAAGGAGATCCCAGATACGAATTTTCAGGTCCATAATACCTTCAGTTTCTGAGATATATGTATCCTCATTTACTGCATTCAACCACTGTTTCACCCTTTTCCACCCTTCCTATTGGGATTTTCCGAAACATAAAGTACGTGTTTCTTTATTTTTAAAGGAGATTCTAAATACCAATTCTTACATCTATAAAGTTTAAAAGTTTTGAGATACATATACACTCATTTTAAAAATTCCCGCCTTTTCACCCCCCCCCCCCCATTAATTGGATTTTCCAGAAACAAATAATACACGTTTCTTCATTTTTAAAGGAGATCTCAAATACCAATTTTCAGGTCTGTAATATCTTCAGTTTCTGAGATATAGGTATCCTCATTAAAGGCATTCAAGCCCTTTTTTTTACCCCTTTTCACTCCTCCTATTGGGATTTTCCTAAAAAATACGTGTTTCTTTATTTTTAATGAAGGTTCTAAATATCAATTTTTACATCTGTATCTTTCAAAATTTTGAGATATAGATAAACTCATTTTAAAAATTCACCCCATTTTCTTCCTCCCATTAATTGGATTTTCCAAAAACAAAAAATACGTACTTGTCAATTTTTAAAAGAGATCAAAATACCAATTTTTAGGTCTGTAATATCTTCAGTTTATGAGATATAAGTACCGGTATCTTGATTAAAGGTATTCAACCCCTTTTTCACCCTTATTCACCCCTCCTATTGGGATTTTCCGAAAACAAAAAATACTTGTTTCCTTATTTTTAAAGAAAATTCCGAATACTAATTTTTACATCTGTAAACTTTTAAAGTTTTGAGATATATATACACTCATTTTAAAATTTCAAACCCGTGTTTACCCCCTTAGCGGCGGAATAGCCAAAAATTCTCTCTTAGCGAGCACCTACATCTTAATATGAATGTATTCCAAAAATTTCATTTCTTTATGTGCAGTAGTTTTGGCTCGAAGATGATGAATCAGTCAGTCAGTCAGTCAGTCAGTCAGTCAGTCAGTCAGTCAGTCGGTCAGGACAAGTTATTATATATATATAGATTGTGTTCTCTTTATGCATTGCGTATTTTTTCAGTTTGTATCTCACTTTTTCATTATGACTTTGTCTCTTATTATCTTTGCGCTCCGAATTTATTATTTATTCTATTTTATTTGTTTAACTCTGCTTTCTTTCTTCATTATATGTTGTGCAAATCTGTAATTGTTAGCTTATCTTTGATTTTATAATAGAATAGTATATTTCTCTTATATATGTATTATCTGTATATTAATTATGTGGTTAAGTGTTAGAGAGGGCCACGAGCCCTAACTTCGCCGCTGCTAAAGTCAATAAATAAATAAATAAATAAATAAATAAATAAATAAATAAATAAATAAATAAATATTCTTGGATCTAATAGTTTCTCGGATATGATACTATAAAGTGGGACTTTAAACAATCAAGTTTCAAGTCCTTAAAAATATTTGAAGTGAGCAATGCTGCTAGCAATAATCATTGTATTGATAAGGCTTGTAACACGTAACCAAGAATAATTATAAAAATTGTACGCTGGGAGCGATACTCATATCTCTTTCACCAAAATAAAATGCAAGCTTCATAGAAGAAAGAAAAAGAGATAAATAAACTCTCAGAATAAAAAGTGTGGCAAATATTGTCCTTCAGTTTCAAATATATTGAATTGCGGGATGTTTGGTCACCGTTCATAAGTAGTAACGTCTTAAATTTCTGACGGTGATAGAATTAATGTCCTCTATGGTAAATTGAACCCCATGGCAAGTTAGCTTTCCAAAATCTTGGAAATAGTTTACATTTTGCTGATGAATTTAGTTATTGCTTCGTGTGCAATGATTAAACAAAGACAATGAGTGTGGCAGGTATAAGAAGATCGATAGCTACTCTATCTGGGACCTGTGAAAGGATACTCCCCCTTGATGTAACCTAGTTAACCTGCCCATGACTTATGCAAATCTAGTAATTAATTTGCACCACTTTACTAATTATAGGCAATGTAATGGGACACGTGGCCGCCCACAATGCATATGGATGGACCTTGAAGAACTGTAGGGTTACCAATTCGAAGCTCTGTTAATAGAAAATTTGCTTTCATGTCGTAAAAGTTATTATTTTTTTTTTAGGGGCTTCACGTCGCACCGACACAGATAGGTCTTATGGCGACTATGGGATAGGAAAGGCCTAGGAGTTGGAAGGAAGCGGCCGTGGCCTTAGTTAAGGTGTGAAAATGGGAAACCACGGAAAACCATTTTCAGGGCTGCCGATAGTGGGATTCGAACCTACTATCTCCCGGATGCAAGCCCACAGCTGCGCGCCTCTACGCGCACGGCAAAGTTATTATTAAAAATAAAACACACACTGTCAATCTTGATTACATAGAATGTAATTTTCAAACCTACGATAGGAACAAATCCTTCATAAATTTGCTCAGTTTTCATATTTTGAAATGTATCTTCCTTGCAATAAGTAATATTAACTGAACCAGGTTATGTGAGTGGAATCATCACATAATTGCCATTATTTGTCTGTAATCATTTGAGAAGTCTGTCTTACGGTAGTGAAACAGTGTGCTATTTAATGGTAAATATTTTTGGATTATAATATGATAATGTGTAGATTAATGATCATTAATGCGCATAAAACATATAAATGTAAATATATTTATTTAAAGTTAATTACAATTAGGACCAGAGGTCACTTTGGCTGTAACTAACTGCCACTTTAACTTAATGTATCAATTAATATACACAATATAATAAATAGAATACATAAAAATCGCAAGATGCATTTTCCTGCAAACAGAGTCGCATTCAGTTTATTAGTCCTAATTTGTATGTTAATGTCCTAAAACTTAAAAATATATTATCTTTCAGTCATCTAGTAGTAATCTCTACATTTCCATTTCGGGATTCGTTGATATCGTCTAATATCTCATTTATAACTTTTTAATATATTTGAAGGAACCGATATTAAATTATAGAGATTTAATTTATGTCTCACTTCGTTTACCTTGTAATACTTTTTAGATTAATGCTTAAAGACTCACAGATATGGAGTAAATTTTCACTTACGTCGTAATACGTCATAGATAAATGTTATGACTCACAGGCATGGTGTCACCTTCATCTTATTTTGAGATACTTTGTGGATAAATGTTTGATGGTAGTATTTTACACTTATTTTGTGAATCTTCCTAAATTAACGTTTGAAGACCCACGTACTTCGTGACATTTTGTGGATCAATGTTTAAAGGCTTCCTAAATTAACGTTTGAAGACCCACTTACTTCGTGACATTTTGTGGATCAATGTTTAAAGGCTCGGAGTTGTGGTTATTCTGTGATCGGTTATAGATTTACGTTTCTAGA
The DNA here is from genome assembly GCF_040414725.1 of Anabrus simplex. Taxonomy (NCBI): domain Eukaryota; kingdom Metazoa; phylum Arthropoda; class Insecta; order Orthoptera; family Tettigoniidae; genus Anabrus; species Anabrus simplex. The sequence continues at coordinate 1,127,942,527 of NC_090265.1, read as the reverse complement.
CACAAAGTGCGCCGTTGTTTTCAATTAATTTTGTGCTTATTTGTACATTTCGTACCAAGATCATTAGATACACCGTTCTCTCCCAGTTATTTCGTGTGAACTCTGCAAAAAGTATTTATACTGGCCTTTAAGAAAGATACATTTCAATTACATATCAATTGAGCAAGATTTGAAATAATTTATTCATATTATTGGTTAATTATTTAATGTTATAATACTGACATTGCCAGAAAGTGTCAGTTCTTTTGTTTGTGATGATTGATTATTCCGCACTCCTCTTTAACATCAATCAAACAAAAGTCAAGCAAGGGACTGATCGAACAAGGAATCAACAAGTAAATCAATGAGTCACGATTATTATACCAAATAATGATTGTGATATAAAGTCAATTGTATGTGTTGAACATGTCTCATGCTAACTACCCGTTAAATACACACTAATGACGGTTTAAAAGTTATTAGTGTAATAACTTAATACAATACAAATCTACCCCATAATCTCCTGGGATATATTTATTTACAAACTGATGAAAAGTAAGTTGAATATTTATAATGTATTTGTTATAAACCTTACTAAATTTTACAAAATCTTTTGTATTTGGACATGGATGGCTAATTGGTATTTTTAAAATAAGTTTCAAAAATACCATGAAGAAATAACGTTTAAAAGCGTAATAATACATTTTCAGAATTTAAATTGGTAACAAAACAGCTACAGAGCATGCAGGGCTCACTAATATCATAGAAGGAAAGTGAGATACTCGTACTAAATCAATTAATTCAAAAGTTATTAAATTGGCTATTTTTGTCGAGAACTAGAGATATGTCAAATTAATAGAAAGACGTAAATCAATTTTTGATAGGGAACAACTAGAACTGTAACTCATTCCCACCAACTGTGAAACAGTACCTTTGTGATTTTTCAACTTCTTTGCACATAAATAAATTTAAGGAATTTTTTTAGTTACCTTAATCAGAAGCCATGCTTTACTCGTTTCCTGTACGTAAGTCATTCAGTGCCCATTATTTGGGATACGCCTATGAATCTCGATTTATTCTATTATACATGTAGTGTTTATGTAGACTCGTTAGAACTAAACTCTGATCCTCCACCACCACTCACTCCAGATATTTCAAGTAAAAATATTCCATGACGATTCAGTCTTTAATTATGAAAAAATTAACATATATTAGAGTTAATTTTTGAAAAGCAGTAGGCCTAATTTTATTCAATGGGTGATAATTCTCCAATAATCATTCAATCACATTTTAATTTAATAGGGGAAATGTACACTCAAGTTTGAGCATTAAATAAATTTCGCATTTTAGTCTTTGCTATAGTCTGTAATTGTCCTGGTTCTTTTCGTGCATGTTATGATGTGATATCTACTACACTTCTGTCCACACAAAATGCACTTACAATCTTCGTCTGGCTCATGGAACTTCTGGTTTACGCATACCTTGTGGTGAAACCCATGTATGGAGAGTCGTGTTATCACGTGGCGCTGTGTGTTGCACTCTCTAGTCCATCTATCGTCCGTCATCGCTGGTGAGGCGTAGAAGTCGAGGTCGATTTCACTTTTCTTCCTTTCCCTGATGTTTACTAGTGCCCTGCTTGCTTCCGTTGATTGTAGGTAGAACTGCGATCGTATGTCTTCTATGAAATACGTCTCCCGCAGCATTTCGTATACCATCCGGGATGGCGCTGTCTTTCCGACTCGGGTAATCCTCTTCATGAACATTGCTTTTATTCTTTCTATTCTCATCAGGTCTCCGATCTTCAGCTTTTCCCACACGATCTCAATTCCATATGTTATCACTGGCGCTACTGTCGTCTTGAAAAGTCTCATCGCCGTGCTGATTGAAAGGTTTGAAATGTTTTGGATGCTGTATGAGGCTCTGATTGCTGCTGCCGTTCTTTCTTGAATATGTATACCAAAGGACGCCGCCGTTGTCTGTAGTGTTATTCCCAAATATTTGTAATTTCGTACCTTTTGTAATGGCTTTTGGTGTAATGTTATGTTGTCTTTGGGCGTTGATTTCCCACCTTTTCTGAAGGTCATTTGTACTGTCTTTTCTTCATTTATCTGTAGGCTGTTTTCCTCCACCCAGGTCTCTAGTCTGCGGACTGCCCTTTAAAGTTTTCACGAAGATACTAAATGAAAGATTACTGGATGCCTTCAGTGGGTACATTCCAGAAAATCAATTCGGTTTTATGAAAGGCAGGAGCACGGTCCAGGCAGTGAAATACCTAATAAATCAGGTAGAAGAAGCCTTAAGACACAAAGGAGGGAAATATCACGCAGTCTTTGTTGATTTCAAGAAGGCATTCGACTCAATCGACAGGCGAAAGCTAATCGAGAAAATGAAATTGACAATCGGCGAGAGAGACCCACTAGTGAGAATAGTTGAAGCATGTCTACGGAGGAACATAATCCGAATAAACAACAACGTAGAAATTTCTGAAGACATAATACAGACGAACGGAGTTATGCAAGGGGATCCCATGAGTCCCACACTTTTCAACATTTATACAGCAGATGTGAACCGCATAGTAGAGGAAGGATCAAAAGCAGAGCTGATCCTATACGCAGATGACATGCTGATCGGAGCGAAAGAAAAGGAGGATTCAATCACATTTGACTTATATATTTATGATATTCCATATTCCGTGTTTCTCAGATGAGATGTATTCTGTTCACTAAAATTCAATACACTACACTGTCCAAATAACTTAGTGGAAGGAAGAAAGGTTTTATTTATATTAACAGTTTGATTCATTATATTCACTCATTTGTGTCCTGCTAATTTTCTATTAAAATTTATGATCATCATCATACTATATTAATGGCCATAAATGTAATTTAAAATGAATACATGTTGAAGTTTGATGGTGTTATCATAAATATTGGATACATTATTGAAATTAGTGTCCCATATTGGTATAATTGTAATTGTTACCTATAAAAATTCATAACCATGTTCAGCTATGATTATAGGGTTTGTATTATTCGGTTAAGTACCAGCCAGCAAAATTTACCTTGTTTTGCCTCCAAACATAATTATTACACTGGCAAATATAGACATTCTCCGTTTGTGTGCATGATGCAGCAACGTTCTTCTAATTTGTCGTCTTTTGGTACAAATTTAATTTTCAAACAAGTAGTGTTACATTCCGTTCAAGATTCATTTATTTTGTATCTGCCAAATAATTTCGATAACTGAAGATACGAAAAATTTGAGTCCCATTTTATACATTTGAAGAGAGGTGTCTTCAGGATAGGAAAACGTATAGCCTAGCTTGTACACATGAGGTTACTTTTTAATGGATGTAATTTTTTCACATGTAAACTATGCGTAAGTGCTCATTTGTAGTTATGTACCGTAAAATGCAAAATTAAACTTTGTGTAAATGTATTTCAAGACGAGGAAAGCAACAGGAAATTACTGCACTAACAATTTTCTTAGTACCATCCTTCAGTGATATCTACATAGAATGTCTATGCCGGATGATAAGGGAACAGTTGGAGATCCAACCATCCTTCGAGCTAAAGACCCAACATACATATTCCAAGAGTTATACTAAACTTTGACACGTAACAGGTTTGAACAGAATGAAGAAATATAGACCTATTTACGTAAACATTTGAGAAATGATAATATAACTGATATTCTCACTTCGGCTGTTGAAAGTGCTCTCTCTTATCACAATGGTGAAGCAATTAATACGTATTACAAGTTGGTTAGTTTTGTTACTAAATAATTTTGTTAGTAGGAAATGTCGACTAGCCCGCTCTAACGTAGTGTAGGAGAGTAACATATATTCTAGGGGTTCTAATGGGTGGAACCCCTAATATTTATGCAAACCTCACAGCATTACCGTCGTGCGGGTATACTCTACTTATTACTCGCTTCACTAAGTTTGCATTCTAACCTATTACTGCATAAACATCCGGGCCCTAGTAATAATAGTAATCTACTAGGTGGAATAATCTGCCTAATGTTTTAGTTGCAACCACTTTTCTATTATTCCGATTAACTTGTTGAAATTAAGAAACTCTTAAGCGCAGTTTAGAGTTGTACTGTAGTTGTTTTTTAACCCTCAAGCACATGCGCCAGATCTTAGGACGCAGACACACGCGTGGTGGTGCTTTCCACCCCACATATCATTGTATTGTAAAATATGTATTACTGTATTATTTGGAGATTTTAAGATAGATTATGTAAGAATGACTCTGTCTGCGGGGATCCAGCCAGAAAGGTACAAGAGCAGGGAGAGCACAGGAGCGTTATTTGTACATTTCACCAGGAAATAAAATGACCTGGGGTGGATTCCACCCCATACGCGTGTGTTTGATGGTTAAATGTTGTAGTATCTTGCATTATTCCTTACTGTTGTGAAATTCTTGTGTATTCTTGTCGATGTTCAAAAATTAATGATAGTTTTCAATTATGATAGGACGTAGTAGGATATAATAATAATAATAATAATAATATACGGCCATGTAGTATTGTATTGTATTTATTTTATTCGTAAGCATATTGCTTACGTTATTGTCGTGCGATCCATTGTGTAATATTCTGGACAATACTTATTTTCCTTTGATAACTTAATTAAATTCATGGAATACGTTTATTTTAGCATTTTCTTCATTTTTCCTTAAGGAATAATAGGAATGGCAAAGGAATGCAGGTGTAGAGACTGTAGGTGTGAACGGGCATTAAGGAATATGAGGAAGCAGTTGGAGAGTTCAAGAGAGATAATTAGGATTCTCACGGAGGACAGAAAAGAAGGTAGGTCTCCCTCAAACAATCTACAGGATAAGGTAGGTGTACAAGAGGGATTGAAGACAGGTGGTGTAATGTTTTATGAGGAAGAAAACTGAGGGAAAGAGGCTCTATTCAGGGGCAGAATTCAGGCAAGGTATCGGTAAGAATTCGGCATGAGGCACTAAGGGTTGAATAGCAGAGGATAGACGAGGAATATGGATCTGCTGTATTGAACCCTTTAACTTCATAGAATTATGGGTTCAGTATAGGAGGGGAGAAGTAGGAGGAAAGGGAAATGGCCAGTACAGGATAGGAAAAACGTAGGTGGAACAGGTCATGGGAGGGAGAAAAGGGAGGAGTATATTGGTTCAGCAGCCGTCCGCCGTCAGTATAGACTGGGGAGACCAGGAAGGGAGGTGATCAAGTGAGGTGAGTGGCGTTGAGGCTGCGGTCATGGGGAACTCCATTTGTGGCGTATATGGAATGTGTGTGGGGAAAAGGAAATCAGGGTAGAGAGTTATCCAAGAATTAGAATAAGGCAGATATTGAGGAAAGTGGGATAGAAGGAGGAGGATAAGAAGAAGTTGCCAGTTTTCACGTTGTTATAGGTATAGGTCAAAACTAGTTGGGAATGCTGGGATCTGGTTAATGCAGCATGACAGAAGTGGACATGTTGATTAGTGGAATATATTGTAAGAGGGATACTGACTGGGAAGTGATCGGGGATTTAAGTTGGACTATGGAGTGGATATTTGGGGAACTGTGAATGGGATTTGTATATCCTAACGAATGGGCAGGAGATAGGGATCTGCCCTCAGTTGCCCTTCACTTGAACCGCAGTGGTACGTATAAGTTAGGAGCGTTATTTAGAAGGGTTACAGGGAGGTACATTAAGACAAACGAGGTTGACTATAGAGCGTTAATATGAATACAGGGAGTGGATGTCAAGTAAAGATGACATTAAAATATTAGTGTTAAACTATAGAAATATTGTACAGAAGGAAATGGAATTAAGTAATTTAATAGATGTATATTTACAAGATATTGTAAATAAGAGTTGATTCAAGGGTGAGAAGTGATATTATAAATGTGGAAATTTTCTAACGGAACTAGAATATTTATTGCAGAGACAGGATAGGAATGCTAGGAGGGGGAGTATTCGTTCTGGTGAAGAAAGAATTTGTAAGCTACGAAAAAGTTAAGACATCTCTAAAGACTTAATATTTTTGGGGTGTACAGACCTAACAAGGCTGGCGTTGACGATGGTTTGGAATTACTTGGCGAGATAATCAGCTATATGGGGAACGACACAGAAAGTAACGGGTGGTTTCATTTTACCAAATGTTAATTGGAATGCAAATTGGAATGACAGAAAGCATGAACAACTGACCAACAAAAGACAAGTAAGTTAATATGAAAATGAGAGCTGAATTAGAAGTGATGGAACAAACTAAGAAGAATAATATGTTGGACGTGCTGGTAACATCGGACAATTTCTATAAAAAAACCTGAAGTGGTATAAGTGATCACGAAGCTGTTTTCATCTTAGTTAAAAATAAATGCGAAAGGAAGTTTGTAAAAGTAGAACTATTACACAGTACCATTTGATTGATAAGAAAGGCATGAGCAAGTTAAAAAATTATTTATGTTGGGCGGAAAATGGTAAATAAAAATGTAACCATTCTGAGGGATGGGTTTAAACAATTCTTGAGGAATGCAAAACCAGCTATGTTGGCTACGTATAAAGGTGGTGAATATTTGTAAAGTCCCGCTATAGAAGTAAGGAGAGTAAGGAGGAGGTTCATGTTGGAAAGAGAGTCAGACAGGATCGTGGAAGAAAGGAGAAATTGAAGGAACTTACTAGAAAATTGAGTCTAGCGAAGAAGTCAGCTAAGGATAACATGATGACAAACATAACTGGCAATTATACAAATTTTAGTGAAACATGAATGCGTGTGTATAGTTACTTTAAGGCAGAAACCGGTATCAAGAAGGATTTTGCAGGAATCATTAATGAACAAGAGGAGTGTATATTATTATTATTATTATTATTATTATTATTATTATTATTATTATTATTATTATTATTATTATTATTATTATTATTATTATTATTATTATTATTATTATTATTATTATTATTATTATTATTATTATTATTGGCACATGGCAACTGGGAAACATTCCGGTGGCAAGAGTTGCTTACAGTAGTGGGAATATGAAGTAAAGTTAATACGTAATTACCTAACAATATCAATTACAACAACAAAAGTACAACAAGCAATTCTATGGAAAGATAATATTACAGGAAATACTACTAGTTTAATATTCTAAATTTATAATAATCATATACACACAAGTATTTCCAGTGTTTTGCACTACGGCTTAAAATACTACAGGTTGAGGACTACAATGACTTACCACTAGCTGAACATTACAACACCGTCATATACAAATTCACACGTACCTTAAGTATCTGAAAATTGTACACTATGACTTACAATAGCTTGAATGGTCCAGTTACTAACTATTATCTTAGCATTGTTGCGTGGATTTACAGAGCTAAAAAGTATTCCGTCAGCAGTATATAAAAGTGTTTGGTTATAAGGATGATGTTCAGGTAGAGGCAAATTACTGATAATAATTTATGATAATAAACTGGTGTACATAAACTAAAATAAAAAGTTTGTAATCTAGAAAAGCAGCTCTGGATATACTAAGGAATGTAGTACCACGTCGGAGTTACTTATTTTGTTATTGTTTGCGTGAAGGAGCGATGCCAAACGAAGGGAGAGTTGCAATGGCAGACAATGTGTAGGCCTACAAGGGAAATGGTGATAAATATAAAGCGGAAAATTACAGGCCTTTCAGCTGGACATGTGCTGTTTATAAGCTCTGCTAAAGGATTTTTTCTGGTTATGTTAGACTCGTTATCGAAATTACCAACGGGTTTGATGAAAGTCAGTTTGGATTTAGGAAAATTATTTCACTCATAACCACCTTGTAGGATTCCAGCAGGTCTTTCAGATTCAGGAGGTCAAATGGACTGTATCGCGATTGACCTATTTAATACGATTGACAGGGTATATAAAGGGAGACTGTTGAAAAAACCGAGTGCAATTGGAATAATAAGAAGCGTGAGTGAATGAATAGCTATATTTCTAGAGGACAGAACTCACAGAATTAGAGTAAGTGAATCATTATCTGATACTGTAGTCATTAAGGGACGAATTCCTCAAGGCAGTATTATTGGACCTTTATGTTTTCTTACATGTATATAAATGATATGAGTAAGGAACTGAATCAGACAGTATGTCATACTATATATATAATTTACGCCCCACTAACTAATTTTACGGCTTTCGGAGACGCCGAGAAGCCGGAAATTAGTTCCGCAGGATTCCTTTTACGTGCAAGTAAATCTACGGACAAAAGATATAGCATTTTAAAAAGTTAACAAAATGATAGCGAATCTGCCATCTGGGTGACTGCCTTAAAATAGGTCAGTGGTGATTAATTGAATATGATTGTATGTGTCAGAGAGAAAACGAGATACTTTACGACTTACTAGACCAGGTTATAGTTCTTTTTGGACTTCAGTTAAGGTACAACCCCTGTTTTTGCCTGATACGAAAATTGGACACCACGGAAAACCATCTTCTCGGCTGCCGACAGTGTGGTTCAGATCCAATCTCTCCAGAAAAGAAGCTGATAGCTACGTGACCGAACCCGCGTGGCCATTTTCTCGGTGAATGGGAAGAAAAGTCGACCTTAACAACATACTTTCACTGATTGTACCTGTTATTGTTTTGGTTTCGCGCGAACCATGATTTGTTTGATATGAATTTCAACGACATATGCCATAGCGATAGAGTAAGATTTACTAAAATAAATAATCCATCCTTAAAATGAAGATCAAGAAGTAGTACAAAAATGTATTTGTAAAACACAGAAATACCGTACGTGGTCTTTAAACATTAAACTTTGAGATTAATAAAATGATAAAAAAGCAAAATTTGTTTTGAAATATTTCAATCACAGATATCAGCCTTCCCGTTAATTGAAAATAGAAATTAATAAATTAGTAAATAGTCATGATGATACAGTATTATCAATTTAAAAAATGTAATTCACCCTGGCTTGAGGAAATCAGCCTGAATTTCGATACTCAGCCTCGGACATTGGAAAATAGATATGTTGCTGACCAGAAGGAGATGAGATGTTAAAACGTTTGACTGAGGAAAGAGATACAATATTAATTTAATCTCCTCCCTCCGCTTTCTTTCGATACACTCAATGAGTATCTCTCCCAATCCTAATTGTAGGATCAATAATCATAGCCTTAATTTGTTTCCTGTTTATGGCTATTACATCAACTCTTCAGTAGAATCGTCTTCAGAATTGCAATGGACTTCTTGTTCTCCTCCCTTCCTCTACCTTCTGTTGAAGGTGATTGGCGATGGTTCCACGATTTCGATGCTTCCTGTTGTTTAGGAGTAATATTACGTGATTTATATAAATCCTTGAAATATTTCAACAAATAACATGTAAATATGTAATTAATTGTGGTATGTATAGTGAAAACCCTATTCAACCACAAATATGAATATGCAAATTTGATTGCATTTTAACGATTAATTACTAGTATGTTTAAAGTATTGGGCATTATGTATTTAATAAATGTTAATCAACACAGGGCCTATATGTTAAGTATGCAAAATTTTGTTCAGTATCATTTGTAGTTACAGAAAATGCTATCTTTTAATTTTACTGAATTGAAGTCGTTAAAGGGTGTGGCGTCTCTGAAAACCGTAAAAGTAGTAAAAGTAGTTAATGGGGCGTCAAACCAGTTATTATTATTATTATTATTATTATTATTATTATTATTATTATTATTATTATTATTATTATTATTATTATTGAAAAGTGTGCATTCGCCATTAACAATAATTAATGGGAACTGTAAGGCCGGTTACTCAATGGCCAGATCCTCTCTTGGTGGCATTTTTATCACCACCGTCGATCCAGTAGTGGCACATAGAAGCTTACATAGAGGATGGAAGAAAATTACGCGATAGATTCGCCGCTAGGGGTAGCTGAACAGCCACGTACTACTGAAGTTTTACCATCCATGTCCCGGTAGTGGCGCACGTGATAAAATGGGAGCTTACACACTGGACGGAAGAAAAAATGCGCTGTAGATTTGCCGCTAGCGGTAGCTGTACAACCGCCTGCTGCTGTATTTTTTACCGCTGTCCAGAGTGTGAGGCACGTTATTGTAGGCTGCTTCTTCTAATAATGTATTTTAAAACTCGAACCTGCTCTTCTCGCATTGATTGGAAGGATCCAAATAATAGAACCCATCCTTTTTCTATTCCTTCGGTGACGGAACAAAGAGAGTGTAAGAACTTCTTGTCAGTCCATTTTGTATTATAGAAATTTTTCTACTTACATAAAAACTATGGATAACGCAAATTCATATTTATTACACGCTGGACAGAGTGAAACTTTACTACCCTGAAATACGGTTCAAAGCGAACTTCTTATCTCGAACTCCTTGCAAGTGACTTGACAAGCGGCGTGATCTTGCCGCTCAGTGTGTAAGCACGCATTTCTTAATGTGGCACCGGCAAATATACCGACGCGGCCTAAAAGTCTTCATTCCGAGGAGAACAGATAAACCCGTGACGCATATCACCCAATAAACCTCTTAGCTGCAAGATTACGTTGTCGAAGTATGGCTCGGGAGGTAGTCTGCTGATGGTGGTGGAATGTCACTTTATCAGGATGATGACATCTATAAATGTATTTCTCTTCTGTCTTGACCAGATCCACTGACTCCACTGAATTCACGAGGTAGAGTGAAACCCGTTCCGAGGCTCAGTTCAAAATTATAACCCATAGAATAGCCGAGAATCGAGGTCGAAGCCTCCAGCTAACGCTACTCGTATACCAAAGGACTGACTCTAGTGCAGGGCCTCTCAGGGTGCATGCACCAGTGCATTGCACGACGCAAGGTGCAGGAGACGACCTCATTAGGTTGACCAGAATGCAAACTCCTACTCCTCCTTCCCTACACTTATGTCACCGGTTCAGCCTGTCTCCGCCTTCTTCACCTTCTCCACTGATTCCCCCCCTCACTGCGAAAAGTTTATGTGTGGTGAGCGGACACACATTGTTGTATGGGACAATATTACCGGTGTTAAAATACTCTTCTCTCAATTTGGTTTGAGCAGAAAATTTATCTTCTCTAGTTATTATTTTCCTTTTTCTTTGCAATTATACCAGTAGTGTCTCGCTGACAGCATTTCTGAGACCGTACTTCAATTACAATCATAAATACTCGCAAGCAATCTAGTTTTCGTACAAGTCAAAACCGAAAATGTAACCTTTCACATATGCGCGTGGAACCAAACATTGAAATAAACTTAGCTGCTTCTCGATGCAGCTTAGAAAAATTTTCCTTGGACAATTTCTCGTAGAATTCGAGCGAAGCCTTTGTACTGAAAAGTAGATATTTTTGATGATTTGATGATTATTGTCCCACAGATTAAGTATTTCGCTTTATCGTCACAACTGAGAAAAATACGAAGGTTCCCAGTTCGATCGAAATGGACTTTCGAAAGTCTTTGCTTTCTTCGAAACAGGTTGCTCCATTAATACATTAATATGTTGCATTGCGCTTATCTATTTAACTGACAAACATGCCATCTATCAGCGAATGCTTCGTCGCTCTCAGCACAGTACACCATACGAGTCAAGCCGAGTTGAGCTGAGTCGGACTGATGCACAGTGCACAGAGCTTCTGCGCCTCGGTTTGCACGCGCGAGAATTTGGGCGTTTGAGAGAAGAGTCTTTATTTATCGAGTATGTCCATGACATTGAACAACAACTAAAATTGTCCCTAATACATGCCTCACTCTTACCTCTGTAGATTACTGGTAAAGTGTCTGAATCCACACCTCAAGTTTATGACCGGCAGAGGTAGTCGGATAACTGAAGGGCAGAAAAATTTCGAATCGGCACTCCATGATGTGTGATGTCGGCGTGTAAAGGATTTCCGGTGACACGTTTGGTGTATAACTCACAAAATATATAAAAACTCACCATAGCTGACCCAATGGATATCCGATTTCTCTATCATGTAGAAGTTTAAGATGGAACCTTGAAATTGACATACAAGTAGCCTAAGCGGCGTCAAATCAAAATGCCTGCACACAGTAGATGAGGATATACGATTATTATTATTATTATTATTATTATTATTATTATTATTATTATTATTAGTAGTAGTAGTAGTAGTAGTAGTAGTAGTAGTAGTAGTAGTAGTAGTAGTAGTAGTAGTAGATTTAGTTTTAACAGTAGCAGTAATAGTAGTCGTAGTAGTAGTAGTAGTAGTAGTAGTAGTAGTAGTAGTAGTAGTATTTTAAACCTCGTGGTGTAGGGTTAACATGTCTGCTTCTAACTCGGAGGCCTCTGTTCGATTCTCGATTCTATGCTAGTCTGCGGACTTTAATTCTGGAATTAGGGCTGGAACGGAGTTCACTCAGCTTCCTGAGACCAACTGTGGGGTTCACTGGCATGAGAGGCAGTGGAGCCGGTCAAGAAACCGAAGCATTACTGCTCAAGATTTCATCACGTTGACCACGTAGACCTCCAGAATTTGCAGCCTATCTGAATGGGCAGCATTCCTCTTGCTAGACCAAGGTTCCAATGGGCTGTCGCACCTCGAGTTTATTATTATTATTGTTATTATTATTATTATTATTATTATTATTATTATTATTATTATTATGCTAAGTATTTAGTTGTTAACAGAATTGTTATATCGAGAAATAGAACGACCTTATTATTACAAATTATTGATGCTGATATTGCTTTCTTTTCACTGGAGTTTTAATTTCTCTGAAAATTTTACAAATGCAATTAACTCGTGAATAAATACAGTAGGAACAGTGTTAAGCAATGAGAAGACCTTGTTAATAATTCACAGCAGCTGATAAGGTATTAATTAAGAATGGCATTGCATGGTAATTATCATTTTAATTAGAGCTACAAAACAATAACAGCTTCATAATTAAACCGGTATAAATCACCAATTAATTTCCTCTTGGAGGTTAATATGGCCTACAATAGCTTATTCCTGCATTTAATAGAGATATTCAATAATGAAGGATAGCAGATTAGAACTTTAATATTTTATCATATGTATCTTTAGGGAAACTGTGTCTCCGATAATTTTAGAATATTATAATAATCATACATACATAACAAATACCCTTAGTGGCAATATGGGAAAATTTCATTATCATGTCTACAGATCAGACTCTTACGAAGTAATCAGCTCAAAAATGGTGGAAATTTCTGTGTGTGTGATATTGGCATTGGTGTTTGGAACATTGCTGTTAACCTTCAAAGTTCTCGATCCATTTAATCAATTACAGGTCTCGAATTCTTGCTTGGTGTAAGTGCTTAAATAAAGTCAGTTAATGTTATGAATCTGAGATACTATAATTTCAGCACATACTCGGAAGCCCCGGGTTCGATTCTCAATACTCAGCCAGTTAATGAATTTAAATTCTGGATTGATGGATGAAACGGAGGCCTTGAAAACCTAATAACGTCGGACTTGGAAAAGAAGAAGAGTTGATCAAGGGAAGTCGGATGGGAAAGAAAAAAATCTTTAAAATATCAAGATGATTTGTAGGAAGGGGTTCTATTTTAAATTGTCTTGACGACTCATAAATGAGAAAAATTTTCTGGGGCATGGCCTCAAGTTTTGAGGTAAAATACGTACCGCGAGACAGAAATCGTCGAATAGTCTATTGCTTATTACTGATATTTTATTTCTTAGTTCGAAACAAAAATTTTCCGTCTTCAAGACCATGAGTTCCAAATCATATTTTCCAACTAGGGCAGTACATGTGCAAGGTTGGTGTTCTAGCAGCGCAGAACTCGCCTCAAAACGCCCGACTGCCTTAAATTTGTGTGCTGCCTTATTTTGAATTCTGACAAGCTGCTCTATTCTCCTAAATGTGGTTTTTAATAACTTTTAAGCGTTTTATTCTCCGTATGCCATGACACTTTACGAAAGAAATATTTCGCTATTATTCGACCAAATTTTCTCATTTATTCAATATTTGTTTTGTTTTCCGACATCGTTGTAGAACTCACTGAAACAAACCAAATGACACTTCAGACAACGTGCTGAGTCCATAGTTTCACTAATTCTTAGGCACGCGAATTCGCGATTTTGGTATCTCATGCTGGCAGTACTATTGCGTAGCGGTGGTGGTGGTGGTGGTGGTGGTGGTGGTGGTGGTGGTGGTGGTGGTCATGGTAGTGGTGGTGGTGGTAGTGGTCCCTGCTAGGAAGAACTAGAACTGGGCTACCATCCTCTATTAACACTAATGAGAGGGAAAATTGGAAAAGGTCGGACATCTCGAAAAATGAAAGTATCGGCAAAAGAAAGGCAAGGGAAGCGAAGGCCATTAAGTGACCTTGAAAACGAATATCGCTGAGGTCGGAAAAGAACAAGAATTGACCAAGGGAGGTCAGATAGGAAAAATGAGAGAAGTCTGACACAAATAAGTGGAAGCAACATCATTCTCAGCTGGGAAACCGTGGTCTTCTACACACGATCCAAATTTCAGAGCCTATGTCCCCCATTTAGTCCTCTTACGGCAGGCATATGATTCCGTGGACGCTATTCTACCGCCCCTCATCCACAGCTGGACAGTATTGCGTCACTCCTTGACGTCAGGCAGCGGCCATTCTCTCATTAACAGATACATTGGTCCCTCCTCATTACATTAAGATACTGAACACCGATATTGCACGTATTTTCTATTTCCATTTCAATACTACAATCCTTTGCATTGACTCGAACTTCTTTGAAAGCGATTTCAAATGTCTATGGTGCCCGAGTAATTAGTGCAAAGTTGTGACTCACTCGATCTCCACACTTAAAGTCCTGCGATTATTATTTGTAGGGCCGAAGTGTACAGATAGAACTCATAAAAGATGCGTGCAGTGCTGGTCTGCCTCTACTAGCAGAAAGGAATATCTGTCCTGAGTGAAGCATAAAAATTATAATATAAACTTGTGAGTTATAAACATGAACTACAAAATAAGCATTCGTAAAGAAATAGCCAATATCTCAAAAGAATACTTGCAACAAGTTAATGAAAAAGAATATGTTACAACGCTTGTCTCTCAGTATAAGAAGAACATGTCCAATATCTTCTTTGAAAGACAATAAAGTTCAATTTGTAATATAGTCTTGTCCGTTCACCCACTTTATGTTGATGTATGAGAATGTGTGTGCATCGTTTAGCCGAAGAGATATAAGTTTCAGCAGGCAGGCGAGTGGTGCGTGAACGAGGCTACACTGCCGCTCCATGCGGGTCCGAATAAAATAATGACCTGTACGATAAAAGACTGTAAGCTGTAAGCTATTTTCAAAAGAATCCATCCATAAGTTGGGATGTTAAATTATTGTTATCTTACCATCACTTTAATCTGTGAATCTAGGATTTGGATGACATTTTACAGGGTATTGTTTTACCTCGTTCCGTGTGTCAGGGGAAAAGACGCACGGAAGGCAATAGTGCGGCCGGGTGACTCATTTGCCGAGATATATATGGCTTCATGACCGGCTAAGATGATCTAATGCAGTACGGTAGCGATAACCATTGCTTCAGAGCAACAGTTTAGTTCAACAACTGTGGTATCGGTAGCGTGTTCAATGTATTCGCTTTAAAATAGTGTAGTTTATGTAGGAATACTAATCGTGTGTTTAACGAGTTGTTTTCTCAATGTGAACTAAACGACTTGGTAAGAGATCTGGGTCTCTCAAAGGACTTGTCACAAATGCTGGGTTCTCGTTTAAAGGAGAAAAGGCTGCTAGCTCCAGGTACAACATTTTCCTGGTACCGGACAAGAGAAGAAGAATTTCGTGAGTACTTCACTGAAGAGGGTCCTCTTGTTTACTGTAAGAACATTGAGGGAATAGTATCAAAATACAGAATTACATACAACAAGAATGAATGGAGATTATTTATCTATGGAACCGTAAACAATATCAAAGTTGTTCTCTTACACATCACCAGTAAGTAGGGTTCGATACCTGTAGCGTAATCTTGAAGGAAAACTATGAAACACTAGCAATGCTATTAACGGCTGTTAAGTATTCAGAGCACTAATGTATTGTATGTGGTGATCTAAAAGTTATAGGAATGCTTCTTGGACAACAGTCATGTTACACAAATTATCCATGTTTCCTCTGCCTGTGGGACAGCCGTAGACGTGATGCACATTAGGTTACAAAGGAATGACCATCTAGAACGACAATGGATCCAGGAGACAAGAAGCATGTTTGGTGAAACGACAAATAATCATTCTTCCACCTCTCCATATTAAACTAGGGATCATGAAACAGTTCGTAAAGGGATTGAATAAAGATGGTAACTGTTTTAAGTACATCTGTCAGAAATTATCCATCCTGTCTGATGCGAAACTAAAAGAAGGAATCTTTGTGGGACCACAGATACGGAGGCTTACGACAGATGAACAATTTTGAGCGTTGATGACCTTTGAGGAAAGATTGGCTTGGATAGGCTTCAAGAGTGTGATAAACAGTTTTTTGGGGAACAGGAAGCACCCGGATTACAAGAAAATCGTAGAAGATATGTTGATGGCTATGAAAAATTTAGGTTGTAATATGAGTATCAAGCTACATTTCCTTCATAGTCACCTTGACTTTTTCCCTGAAAACTTAAGAAATTTTTGTGAAGAACATGGGGAGCGGTTCCACCGAAACATGAAGGAGATATAAACACGTTATCAGGGCAGGTGGAATGCTGTGATGATAGCTGACTATTGTTGGTCTATGAATAGGGACAATCCGAATTTGCAACACGTCAGACGATCACGAAGATCACACTTCCGCAGCAAAAGGAAGGGAGTTTAAATCATAAAAATTGTATCCTGGACTTACCATTTGTAGAATTTAATTTTATATGTTCACAAACAAGGTAAATAATAAATTGTTTTCTGGATTATTTTAAGTTAGTTGTAGTTACTTTACTGGTGTTTAATTCCCAAACTTCGCTGTAAGTTATATTATATACTAGCAAGATACCCGTGCTTCGCTACGGTATTATAATGAAATCTATAATTGAATGCTTAACGTTTTATATGTAATCGGCCGAAATTCGCGATCTAACTCGTTTTCTGAGACAATCCGCCAAAATTCGTGATCTGACTCGTTTTCTGAGAGATTACGGCAAAGTTCCTCCCATTTTTCAATCTTTCTTTCCAGCAATCGATTTCGTACTTCCCGGGCTAGGTCCAGGTATCCCAAACGGTCAGTTGTGTCCCTAAATCTTTGCCGTCTTTTCCTATAAGCATTTTTAATATGGATCAAATCCTTCAGGAGATCCAGCGTGGTGTCGTCTTGGGTGCCTTGGCGATACTGAACCCGCGGCCGGACTGCATTCTTAGTCATTACCCGTCCAGGACCAGTTTCCAGCGCGGTCCCCACATTTGACGACGGCCCAGAACATTATTATTATTATTATTATTATTATTATTATTATTATTATTATTATTATTATTAGAGATATTCTGGACCCCATAGCAAGATGCAAGACCGCTACTTGGCGGTAAATTACATCTACTGCCATTGTCATTGTTGAGAATGTGACCAGCACCATTGTCGCGCGTAGGCAAGTGTGGGGGGATTTATGGCCATACGAATGACATACTTCCGTGCATTATTGACCTTATTATAGAGGTGAAAAATTGGACGGCCAATCTCATTCCTATCGTTTATTTCAAATGTGTTTAAATTTTTATTTATATGCCAGGAGAATCTACTGTAATCTAAGAACGTTCTCCGAAGGGAAAGATGGTTCTTGAAAACGAACCCAGATAAGATTAAAAACGATCGGTTTATGATCAGAATAAGTACATCGAAAATCTACAGCCTGTTTCCAGTCATTCGACAGGGTCTGGAATGGAATGAATAAAGCCCCCATCTAGCGGCGACAATAGGAATTGTGCCGGCAGCCGAAACCTGTCGCACTCCTCTGGGGCAGGGATTAATGTGTGACAAATGAAATGAAATTATATTGGACAGTGTTGCTGGAATGAATGATGACAGGGAATACCGGAGTATCCGGAGAAAAACCTGTCCCGCCTCCGTTTTGTCCAGCACGAATGTCACATGGAGAAACCGGGATTTGAACCACGGAACCCAGCTGTGAGAGGCCGGCGTACTACCGCCTGAGCAACGGAGGCTCCTTATAAATACATTATGAACAGTAAAATCAATTGTTCTCACCTCCTTTTACACCCCAAAGCCGTTAAGTTTATTTACCCCCCCCCCCCAGAAAAAAATTAAAGAAGGCGTGTTTCTTCATGTTTAAAGAAGATTCCAAACACCATTGTTCACGTCTATTACCTTCAGTTTTGAGATTAAAATAATTCACTTTTTTCACTTTCACACAAGTGAATTTTCCAGCAAAAAATACTTGTTTCTTTTATAGTAAAGGATCTTCTAAATACAATTATCACGACCGTAACTTATTCAATTTTTGACTTATGTGTCCTCATGAAAGGAATTCAACTCCTTTCCACTCCCCCCCCCCAAGATGATTCCCCCCCAAAACGGGCTTTTCTTTGTTTTTAAAGGAGATCCAAATACAAATTTTCACGTCTGTAGGCCCTAGCAACTTTAGTTCTTATTAGATGTAAGTATTCTCATTCAATTAAGTTAATTTTTCAATTCTTTCACCCCCCCCCCCACCATTCATTGGATTTTCCGAGATTTCTTGTTTCTTTACTTTTAACGCAGATTCCAAATATAAAATTTCACGTCTGAAACATCTTCATTTTTGAGATAACAGTAGCCTAATTAAAATAATTCAACACCATTTTCAGTCACTTTTACCCCCTCCTCCACCCAAGTGGTATTTCCGAAAACTAAAAATACACGTTTACTTATTTTTAATGGAGATAAAAATACCATTTTTCACTTCTGTAACATGATAAGTTTTTTGAGATATACTGTATAAATTCTCATTTTAAAATTTCACCCCCTTTTTAGTTCCCCTTAAGAGGAGTTTCCAGAAACAAATCGCCTATGTTTCTTTACATTTACAGGAGATTCCAAATATCACATTTACGTCTGTAATATTCTACGTTTCCCAGATATTCTGTAGATATAGTCTTTCAAATAATTCACCCCAATATGTCACTCCTGTTTAACCGCCATTAATTGGCTTTTCCAAAAACAAAAAAATACTTGTTTCTTTATTTTTAAAGGAGATCCCATATACAAATTTTCAGTTCTGTAATATCTTCAGTTGCTGAGATATATGTATCCTCATTAAAGGCATTCAACCCATTATTCACCCTTTTACACCCCTCCTCTTCGGGTTTTCCGAAAACAAAAAATACATGTTTCTTTATTTTTAAAGGAGACTCAAAACATCAATTTTCACATCTGTAAACTTTTAAAATTTTAAGATGTAGATACACTCATTTTAAAAATTCATCCCCCTTTTCACCCCCCATTATTTGGATTTTCCAAAAAATAAAAATACCTGTTTCTTTATTATTTTTAAAGTAGATACCAAATACCAATTTTCAGGTTTGTAATATCTTCAGGTTCTGAAATATAATAAGCCTCGTTAAAGGCATTCAACACATTTTCACCCTTTTCCACCCTTCCTATTGGGTATTTATGAAAACAAAAATATACGTGTTTCTTTATGCTTAAAGGAGATTCTAAATACTAATTTTTACATCTATAAACTTTAAAAATTTTGTGATACAGATACACTCATTTTAAAAATTCAACCCATTTTCACCCCCCGCCCCCACCCATTAATTGGATTTTCCAAAAACAAAAAAATACGTGTCTCTTTATTTTAAAAGGAGATCCAAAACACCAATTTCCAGGTCTGTAATATCTTCAGTTTCTGAGATATAAGTATCCTCATTAAATGCATTCAACCCCTTTTTCACCCCTTTCCACCTTTCCTATTGGGATTTTCCGAAAACAAAAAATACGTGTTCCTTTATTTTTAATGACGATTCTAAATACCAATTTTTACATCTGTAAACTTTCAAAGTTTTTAATATAGATACACTCATTTTAAAAATTCACCCCCCTTTTTCACCCCCCCATTAATTGGATTTTCCAAAAACAAAAAATACGCGTTTCTTTATTCTTAAAAGAGATCAAAAGTACCAATTTTCAGGTCTCTAATACCTTCAGTTTCTGAGATATAAGTACCGGTATCCTGATTAACAGCATTCAACCCCTTTTTTCTCCTTTTTTTCAACCGTCCTATTGGGATTTTCTGAAAACAAAAAATACGTGTTTCCTTATTTTTAAAGAAGATTCTAAATACCAATTTTTACATTTGTAAACTTTTAAAGTTTTGAGGTATAGATACACTCATTTTAAAATTTCACCCCCCTTTTCACGCCCTTGGCGACGGAATATCCAAAAATCCTCTCTTAGCGAGCACCTACATCTTAATATGAATGTATCCCCAAAATTTCATTTCTTTATGTCGAGTAGTTTTGGCTCGGCGATGATGAATCAGTCAGTCAGTCAGTCAGTCATGACAAGCTATTTTATATATATAGATTTTATATCAGATATAATTCCAATCAATCCTACTTTCCTACTTTGGCATTTCATTATTCCACTATTATTATTATTTTGTGTAGTCCGCCTAGTCCCCATGAACATTAAGGCGTCAAGTCTACATAGTAAGACACCCTAGTTAGCCGGTTCGAGTCCCATTGCCGGAAAAATAATCACCATTAGAATGTTCGCTGGCAGGGTAATAGAGCTGATGACATACAATTTCTAATCCCTAGATAGCATGCCAAAAGACTGGATTCAATTCCAAACTTCTCCGCAGTGCTCATATGGAGTGAGGATATGTGCCGCTCTTGATTGCGATTCGTCCGTCGGATGGACACGTACAGATTTTAACAGATCCTTTCGTGTTACTCGACGGGAGTAAGCTATGTGCCGACTCCGAATTTCACCCTCTCCCTACCTCATTATCATAACCATCATCATCATTATCAACATTATTCCACATCCAAACGCGCAGGTCACCCACGGGTGTCAAATAGAAAGACATGCACCAGGCGAGTCGAACATGACCTCGGACACTCCCGATACTAAAAGTCATACGATAAGTAAGTAGTAAGTCTTTGAGTAGAGGAGAGTAATTCAGGTTAAAGCCTGGTAAATTGGCATCAAACTAGTAGGATCGATAGTGTTTCGTTTCCTTCCATGCTATACTTCTATACTTCTTCAATGTAACAGTATAATACTTCCATCCCTTCAATATCCTTCATAATATTCAGACAAACAACCTCTCAGTAGCGTAGTAATATGTGTATTTAATATGCAGAGAATTGTTCGATTAATCCTGAAGCTATTTCAATTTTCCTTTTGCAATGACGATTTGGTTAAGAAAAATACATTTTGATAATACCTCAATAATTTGTTATGTATCGCTAGAATTTTGCTGCCCACGGTTAAGAAAGAAGGAAAAGAAATAACAGAGTGAGAAAGGGCGAGAGAAAAAACGGAAGAAAAGAAAATTGCATTATAAAATATGGATAGGGCCAGTGTAATATACCAGCACGACCTAGGCAAGTTATCACTCTTAGAGTGGAGCAGGCAACTCGTAAAACATGCGTGCAGTGCGGGACTGCCTCCACTAGCAGGAAGGAATAGCTGTCCTGAGTGAAGCATAAAAATTGCAATATAAAATTGTGAGTTGTAAACATCCGTGATAGGAGAAAACTATGGTCTAAAGTGTCGGGAGGGGAACTATATTTTGAGATTTATCTACCAATGTATTATGAAAAATTAATTACCATATTTTATACTAATATTTTTAGAGGCCGAATGCGTAAAAGGATCGAATTGATTGTAATGTCGTAAAATAAGATACATGTGCTTGCAAAAGTTTGGAAAAATAATTTTATAAATAAATAGTTTCATATGTTGAGATGTAGCGTACTATATATAGATATCCTTGGGTATGTCTGTCGCATATTATCTAGTCAAACTGAGCCATCTCTACAGTAAAAGGAATACTATAAGAATTTAAGGTATATAAAGCAATAGGAAGCACGTTACATTTCCCATAGTTATTTGATATTTTCTGGGGATGTTGATATGTACAATGATGTACTAATATCAAATAATGATTATTTACAGCTGAATTAGGCCAAAGAGTTGAGAAACTATCAGCAGTGAGAGACTGAAACTGGAATGTACTTCTCTCCGCAAGGAAGTATTAGGCGTTGCCGTTTGGAGGACAAGCATACGAGAAAATCCTTATTAGCATCCAGTGAATCATTTAGCTAGACAAGTCAAAAATTATTGTCATTACGTTTGGCCAATGAATCCTGCCAGTATTATACGTATAATAACAGATCAATGCTTTTAAAATCTAGGTATCTGGAACATCTACTCCATACACAATTCGTTAGAATTGCTTTTGTCAGAGGTAACATTGCTTTCTAAGTCATATGTTTTGGGAGCACATAACTTCCATAGTCATTTTCACTGTGAGGCTACAGGTGTTGTTCAAAGGGAAAACGCCATTGCGTACAGTAGAGCCAAATGCATGGTTTTCTCATTTAAGGCCGTTTTGACATGGATGATTATTCACGTTAAGTAAGACATCTTAAATGATTCAATTCATGGTGATCCTCGTCAATTAACTCGAGCATTAATCTCTATGATGAACTGTAACTAGCTAAACACCATGCAATTCTTTCAATTTATAAGAATATTTCGGGGTAGGAGTTGGATGCAAGGGTAGAATTTCTCATCCATACATTTCTCCAGATTCGACTCCAGCAGATTTTATTATTTTTTGGTCTCTATCTGTGTATATCCGAAGAATCTTGATGAATTCTTTTCGAGACCACACGATTTTTGTATCAAAGAATATATTATGCTAGAACGTTGGGAAGCAGTCACACTCGTTGAGAGAGAATATTTTGTTGATCTGCTTATATAGAAGTAGAAAATAATAATAATAATAATAATAATAATAATAATAATAATAATAATAATAATAATAATAATAATAATAATCATCATCATCATCATCAAAGTAGTACAACGCGGAAATTCGGAAAATTCCCTGTCAATTTTTTAACAATCCTAATACAGTAAGGATAAATTTTATCGGAGTAATATAGAAATCCGCTAAAAGGCCCTATAATTAGAGGTGAACAAACACAACTATTTGGAATAATTCCTGTTGGTATCTTGAATTGCTACAGAAATACAAACTTAAGTTCTTAATCTTCTTCGTAAATCATGTTGAGATTCGTGCATTATATTGGCCTAAATATTTGAACTACTCTATCATTTTTCTTTGGGGTCCATTCAAGTTTAACTGAGGTAGATTTGTGGAAACGGTGTCATTGATGAAGGCATAGTCTGATAGTCGGAATGGATCTGAATAGAAAACCAAGGATATTCGCATCAGAGATGGCTGGTTGTGAGATACGAGAACATGAACTCTCAACACTGCCATACCTCAATATTCCGAACTACCACGGTTGGTAAAAGAGAAACTAATTTTAGCGACAAGAATTTAATTTAGAGGATAACTGATTTCGTGTGGATATTTGTAGCAGGGCCGGCCCCGTGGTGTAGGGGTAGCGTGCCTGCCTCTCACCCGGAGGCCCCGGGTTCGATTCCCGGCCAGGTCAGGGATTTTTACCTGGACCTGAGGGCTGGTTCGAGGTCCACTCAGCCTACGTGATTAGAATTGAGGAGCTATCTGACGGTGAGATAGCGGCCCCGGTCTAGGAAGCCAAGAATAACGGCCGAGAGGATTCGTCGTGCTGACCAGACGACACCTCGTAATCTGCAGGCCTTCGGGCTGAGCAGCGGTCGCTTGGTAGGCCAAGGCCCTTCAAGGGCTGTAGTGCCATGGGGTTTGGTTTGGTTTGGTTTGATTTGTAGCAGGGTGCAGCCCTTCTAAGGCAGTCCCTCCGATGAGGGTGGGTGGAATCTGCCATGCGTATGTAACTGCGTGTTACTGTGGTGGAGGATAGTGTTTTGTGTGGTGTGTGAGTTGCAGGGACTTTTGTGACAATGCAAATACCAAGCCCCCGAGCAATTGGAATTAACCGACCGGGCCGGGAATCGAACCTCGGACCCTCTGAAACGAAGGCCAGTACGCTGACCATTCAGCCAACGAGTCGGACATTTACAGAATGAATGAATGAATAAATAAATAAATAAATAAATAAATAAATGGAATGTTGATAAGTAAATAAAATAAATATGGAAACGTAAGAGATGGTCACCTTCAGCTGATATGTTGGGAAGACTGTAGAAAGTCAAAGATAAAAGTGAAAAGGTGCGAGAATATGCAAGTGATTTTATGAACGGTAACTGTTAAACTTCATAAACTAGGGCACAAACAAAATAATTTCCGTCCTGTTTTCCAGGTGTATACTATATCGCCTGTAGTAAAACTCTACCTTGATCTGCCCAGACCGAGAAAATGTAAAGAAAATATCTTGGCAGTTTCCATTTTAAACAGAACGCTATTGCTGGCGGGGGAATACCAATTGAGAATGCATAAGGTCTAAGAGGATTATATCCAGCAGGGTGTGTTCTATAAGAACTAATTTCTTCCAGTCTCCCTGGTGAATCTCATCAAGACCTTCTTCCCCTCACACCTTGGGGAGATAACTTCTATATTTTGCGATTTCCTCAAACGCTGAGTGATTTCCCTTGCGAGACAGCCACGAGACTTGTAATGAGTTGCTCTTCAAGCAGACGTAAAGTTACGTAGCCATGCAATGGGAATAAACTTTTGACAATTTTACCACATTTTCCAAGGGGTTCTTCAGGTATCCATTCCATTAACTGTTATCATATCTAAGTAGCTGAACCTTATTTCCAGTCTCTTCGTAACTAGACACGCACATTTTCGGACTACTAAGTGGGACTATTAGATATTCAAAAGCAATTATCAAAATTATTTCTATGTGAAAGTGAGTTTATTATTATTATTATTATTATTATTATTATTATTATTATTATTATTATTATTATTATTATTATTTTTTGATTTACGTCGCACCGACACAGAGGCCTTGTGGCGACGATGGTATAGGAAAGGCCTAGGAGTGGGAAGGAAGCGGCCGTAGCCTTAATTAAGGTACAACTCCAGTATTTGCCTGGTGTGACGATGGAAAACCAAGGAAAACCATCTTCAGGCCTGGCGATCTCTAGGAAGCAAGCTCAGAGCTGCGCGTCCCTCATCGCACGACCAACTCGCCCGGTATGTAAAAGTGTTACCTGAGCCCATTGATAATAAATTATTGCTGTTGTCAGATTCGTTTATTACGTCATGTTTTTTTTGTTGGTTGTGTCCCTGATTCATCCCTAAGCAGATAAATATTATGTTTTGCTCAGTTGGCTCTTTGGTGACACTTTTTGATAGTTGGTTAAACTTTTGTCACTGGTTATTTTTCCCCTTGTTGTTGGTATTCTTCTCAAGCATTTTAAATGGTTGTTCATTGAAGCTATCATTTACACGGATACTTTTAATGATGTATAACAATTTAAAAGGAGAATTCACTGCATATTGAAGCGCATGTTCCATCAAGTTGTTTATATGATGCAGAGTGAGAGCGACAGTGAAACAATGAAGTAGCTGATCTGCCAGAATCATAAGATCTGCGATAGAAATGGATGAAGAAGTAGCTGATGAAATAATAGTGCGTATGGCGATAACATTTGTGATAATGATGGCATGCATATTGTTGAAAATTATGCCAGTAGAATTAGAATATCTTGATTTAAAAATCCTCCGAACAAAACTCGCCGAATAGTTCATAATGTTGTGCTTCTGGAGCTTACAGAAGCATCCCACAGAATTCAAACGCAACAGAAGTGTGATAAACTGAAATATGTGTATCCTTGTGTTTCAAGAAATGCCAGAGGAAAAGTTTCCATTTGGCCAAAACTGGACTTATTTTGATTTCTGAACATTAATTTATTGTATATCATATAATTTCGAAATGTATTATTTTCTTGAAGTAGGTGTTAGGCCTACATATCACTTATATTGTTCTTTGTAATTGCTTCTTGAGATTTAGGAAAACCTTGCTTGGTGATTGGTGATCGTCTGGAGGTTAAAGGAATATACCCCACAATAACGTTTCTTGATAAATTCTGCATAAAATCTATCGAGAGAAAAATATCTGAAGTGATAAAAGACATTGCTAGATTTCATTGCATCTTGTGATATAAGAAGAAACAAATTTCAGATAGAAAATTGTGCGCAACAGTCTAAATATAATTTGTTCTTGTTGATTTGTTTTAGAGCTTCGGATGCATTTGGTCATCATCCTTTTAAATCGAGAGTGTGATAACTGTCTAATATACGGTGTTCTTGTAAAATATGTAGCATTATGGCTAGATGAGGTGAAGTGAATGAGAAATTCATTTAAAACTTCACACATTATTGTTTATTTATTTATTTATTTATTTATTTATTTATTTATTTATTTATTTATTTATTTATTTATTTATTTAATTTACTAGCAAATGTACCCGTGCTTCTCTATGGTATTCTACATTGTATACGGAATTGTCGGTAAATTACTGTAAAGGTAGTGAGTAAGATTATATTAAATTGCATGCCTCTTAGCTCTGTCCTAGAAAAACAACACCGAGCTCGATAGCTGCAGTCGCTTAACTGCGGCCGGTATCCAGTATTCGGAAGATAGTGGGTTCGAACCCCACTGTTGGCAGCCCTGAAGATGGTTTTCCGTGGTTTTCCATTTTCACAACAGGCAAATGCTGAGGTTGTACCTTAACTAAAGCCACGGACGCTTCCATCCCATTCCTAGGCCTTTCCTGTCCCATCGTCGCCAGAAGACATATTTGTGTCGGTGCGACGTAAAACAAGTAGCAAGAAAATAACAGGGAGGACGCCATACATTTTTCACCGGGAGAGTTGGACATGCGGTTAGGAGCGCGCGGCAGTGAGATTGCATCCGGAATATAGTGGGTTCGAATCTCACTGTCGGCAGCTCTGAAGATGTTTTACCGTGGTTTCTCCTTTTACCACCAGGGAAATGCTGGGGCTGCACCTTAATTAAAGCTACGACCGCTTCCTTTCAACTCCTAGGCTTTTCCTATCCCATCGTCGCCATAAGACCTATCTGTGTCGGTGCAACGTAAAGCCACTAGCAAAAGAAAATACGTTGTTTCCGACGTTGGTTAGGCATTGGGGAAGTTTTGAGGATAATGACAGGCTATATTTTCTACTGCCAATCACAATCGAGTTCAGAAGTTTCTACTATAACGACAGGCTCACTTGGCAACTGCCATTCACAATAGAGATGGAGAGTTTTCATTATAAACACAGGCCATTTTTCCTAATGCAAGTCACAATCGAGTTGGAGAGATTTGATTATAATCGAAAAATGCAGCGCTATCTAACGTATCAAAAATCAAGACACGACAATAAGTCATAGGATCAATGATGTTGATCTCTCCATATAGAACGGCGATTGTGCTATCTGTTTTTTAATACGACTTACCGTTTGGCCACCGATTGACCCGAAACGAAGGTCTGCATCGTCATTAAAATGCCGCCTTATTTCGATATTTTCCGGAGCCAATAATTATACATTTGAACAGCTTGGATTTTTCCTCAATGAAAAGAGTACCCAGGTATCGGAATAAGCATTCGCATACATGCGGGGAAATTAAGGAAGAAAGTGATACGGTTAAGAAAGTTGATATTAATAGAAAATAGGATTATAACTGAGGAAAGCCGGATAGGACAAATATTTAAATACCAAGTGGATGTGTTGGTAAATAAAACGTCCCTCAATAAATTGTGATGGTATAAGTTACTGATATAAGAAAGCGGTAACAGAGGAGAAATATAGATGCAGGGATTCTTAGGTAACCAGATAAGAAGATGACTTATGGTGTTATTAATAAAGCTATTCGAGGACGGTTATAACCTCCAACTATATTCCGCCAATATCTCTCAGAATGGCCTGTTGACACTTCCCTTGCTTTCTACCCAAGGAACAACTACGAGCTTACAGGAATGATGACGAAAATACAATACAATACTTCCCTGCTGGTAAGCAGTCAGAGACGTTGTCATGTTAACCTATAGGTTCGATGTCGGTCTGTCGGTTACTCAATGCAGAGCATGATACCCGCAGGAAATAGTATTTTCCTCCGTCATTTGAAGAGTAAGCTAAATTATGAACATTAAAAAAAGATGTTTATAATGAAGAGACGTTCCACATAAAGTCCACGGATTTTACATAAAATCAGTAGTATAAGAAAAAATGGAGGAGAACTGTTCTTGTTTACCTATAGACCCCCGTCTATTCAAAGATTTTTAAATCACATATATATCAAAATCTACCCCGGGATGAGTATACTCTAAACATGACATGTGGTCGATATCTATCCATCCGTTTCGCCGTGATGGTGGAACAAACAGACAGACACGAAAAATAAAAACCATCGATACGGTCTTGAGTTGACCCAAAACGGATAAATAGCTCAAAAGTTGGTAAAACGAACGAAATTACAAACAGCGAACACCCTGAAACGTTTATTTATTTATTTATTTATTTATTTATTTATTTATTTATTTATTTATTTATTTATTTATCGCAAGGCTCATAGTGTCGGGAGTGTCCTAGGGTATGGTATCGCCTGGTGTGGATCCTCCTGTTCAACTCCCATGGGCAACCTGCGCGTCTAGGTACGAGATGACGGTAATTAGGTAAGGAAAGTGGGGAACCCGGTGTCAGCACAAAGCCCACTCCAGTCGAATAACATCAGGAGGTCTCGTTAAGGCTTAGAGTCTCCCATCCGATGGTCGAATCACCATCAAACAGAGTTATATGCCCTCACTCCTTATGAAGACTGCGGAGAAATTTGGAAATGAATTGAAGCTTAGTGATTAGAAATTTTATATCACCACCTCTCCTACCATGCCAGCCATCATGCCGATGGTGATTCATTCCGCCAATGGAACTCGAGCCGGATTACCACGATGTCATACCATAATAGACTTGATGCTTTAACAATCATGGCCACCAAGCGGACTACTGCATACAGTTACAGAACTACATTCCCAAAATAGGAGTACTAAATATGAGCCTTGAAAGCACGAAACATTACCGAATTTCTCATTTCTTTATATCCTTGTAACATTTAAACTGAAAATGAAAATGGAAACCTGCAATCTGTTTTCCAGTCACTGACCGGGTCAGGGATGGAGTGAATGAAGCAGATATAGGCTATTAGTTCGATGGGGTCGCCACTCCCAAAGTGATTTTTTAATGACTGATAGGTGCTATGAAATGAGAATGAAGAGTGTTGCTGGAATGAAAGATGACAGGGAAAACCGGAGTACCCGGAGAAAAACCTGTCCCGCCTCCGCTTTGTCCAGCACAATTCTCACATGGAGTGACCGGGATTTGAACCACGGTATCCAGCGGTGAGAGGCCAACGCGCTGCCGTCTGAGGCACGGAGGCTCTCAACATTTAAACTATTGTACTAAAAATTGGTTATAACTAAATTGCTATTGTACTACTCTAGCCTCTCCGATGCAAGCGGAATATGCACTTTCCTTTAAATGCAATTTACCTTTTGTTATAATTTACCTTTGTCGATGTAGGACAATATTTATATAAAATAAAAACAAGCTAATTTGGAGGCTCCTGGTTTTGACCGTACGGAAAAGAACAGTACGCTACATTATATTAGTGGAGTGAAGAAAATCATTACACCGTTCAGATTACACGGTCGTGGCACGGTGCAGTTGCCGTGCCATTAGAAGCCGTGCATTGCCACTGGAATCAACGCCTGTCTTTAAACAGTAGCGTACGTGAATAAATACATGATTTCACACTGTACGATTTTTACTTGTACGCTAACTGTAGAGCAGGTCGCACACGAGAGATAACTTCTGTTTAGTTTAGTGTAAATTTTAGGCATATGCTGTACAAATCTGTTTTGTTTAGTGCAATGCTTTATTGGATTTATTTTTGGATATTGTAAAATGGCTGATGTTGAATCTGAAGTTTTAAGTACTCTAGTCCAACCTAGACTTGGGCTGTGGCAACTGGCATACGCTTGTTTTTAAACATTTGGTTTCACTGCTCCTGAGATAGTGTAACATTGTGCACAATAATCCCACTTCATTTCTCCTCTGATTGATAGGATGCATCCAAAGACGGGGATTTCGTGTTTCTTCTCTTTCGACGACGATGAAATAACCATAACGCAATAATTTGTTCACGGTTTATTGCAAGACTCTGCTTTGAGACTAGCAGCAATACATGCACTGAGCTTACAACGGAAAAATACTGTTTCACTGTGAAAGCAATATCTCCACGGCAAAGAGCCATACGGTTTTTTTGCCGTACAGTGTGAAAGGAGCCTAAGAGAATAAATCGATGGAGTGGAAACGTGATGATAAAGAATAAAAATGAAAACTCTTCGTAATTACCTTATTTCTTCAATAGTCGTCCATTCGTTACTTGATGGATGACGTTCTGGTCGTCGGTGCTTTGAGGGTCTTCGGTGGAGAGGGCTTGAGGTGTAGAAAGGGTTCATACCCACGACGGCGGTGGTTTGTTACAGTAATCTCACGTAAACCATGTTAACATACTAAAGCCCAAATGTATATTTAAAAGTAATACAGAGTCTCGCTAAGTTGTTTTATTACTAAACCATTAATGTGTTCTGGTGCTATAATGGGCAAGCAATATGTACACTTATCTGCAGAAAGCACGGTAGTCATAATTTATTCATTGTCTGCTCATCAACAGATTGACATCCTTACATTATTTTGCTATAGGCCATATATTCCAAATTTCCAGCAGTATAAATTGAGGTGTGGTGTTCATGTATACCTTAATAGATTTCCATTTAATGTTATCATATAATGATTCGAATAAATGAAATAATTTTTGCTTCCTAACATGAATAGTCGTGTCCTCAAAACAGACATTATATTATTGCTTGAAAAGGATGCAATTTCCAGATTCTTACAGCTCCTTTTAAGGTCTAGTTTCCAATTTGTAGCTTCGGTGAGTTCATTGCACCTGTTGCCATTTCTTGACGGTTGCTGTATTTTTCCAGTCAGTCATGCTACAATGGCACTTTCTGGCCCAGTAAGGAAGGCAAGGGCAAACTACCTCATTCTTCATCTTGCCTAGTACGCCCTATTTTGGCATTACCATTGTTTTATGCGAATTCTCTATAATCACATACCCATTGGTGGTGCTATTTGAGGACCCAATCTCCATCACCACGGGAAAGAGCCGTACGGTGCTTTGAGGGTCTTCGGTGGAGAGAGCTTGAGGTGTAGGAAAGGTTCATACCCATGACGGCGGTGATATGTTACAATAATCTGACGTAAGCCATGTTGACACATGGCAACCCAATTAGCCTCTCGGCTGATAACGTAACGGACAGACAGTGAGATAATAATAAACAATAGATTGATAATAATAAAGATGGTGGTTTCAAATCCCACCGTCAGCAGACCTAAGGATGGTTCTCCGTGATTTCACACTTTCACACCAGGCTGCACATCAATTAAGACCACGCTGGCCCTTTCCCATCATTGCGTCGCCGGAAGCCTTCGATGCGTTAATGCGGTCTTAGACCACTTGAAATAATAATAATAATAATAATAATAATAATAATAATAATAATAATAATAATAATAATAGGTTGTTGTGATATGTGTATTTTCAAGAAAATATTATTAGTCTGGAGTATTCCATACCATTTTGTTATCGAAGCAGTCGAAGTTTCTGAATTCATTTTCATGTACGATACATTCACAAATCACACAAAATGTACATTTTTACTTCAACAATCAACAGATGTAAAGTAAACATTTTAAGAACCTCCCAGACGAGTGACACTATAACTGGCTCATCGGCAAGTTGACGGCAATTTGAGTCCCAACCAACGTATGAGAGATTTTCTAAGACACGCCCCGGTGATTGTAATTCCACGCTAAACTCTCTGTGCCCTAATCACGATATCAACAGCCAAACTAACTTTCTCGTTATAGTGACGTAAAACATGGAATACAGCTTATAGGCCCATCATAACTAAAGAGAGAGACTTCGGAAAAAATTGGAAAATGGCAATAACTATCAAAAAAGTCTTTCTGGACGTTACAAATATGTGATTATCGGAAGTTGGCGATTACCTTGCGTGTGTAACAAATTTAACTCTCTGTAGTTAGGGCCATATGATCATTTTCACTCCTTTTGTGGCCGTTCCCCTCGTACTACCCTATTAACGATACCTTCATTCTTCGAAGTCTCTAACCACTTCTTTTCCATAATTAGAGCTAAGAGGGGATGTTTGCGTAGCTCTACTTCCTCGTAAAACAATAATCACTTTTTGTACCTTTTCCTCTCAGTGCTAAGAGAGGATGATTGTCCAGCTGTACTTCCACTTCAAAAATTATCATCAGGACCACAATCTGTGATTTGCATATATTGCATATAACGCAATGCAACGACATACAGGACTTCAGAAGTGAGCTCAGTTGGACAAAGGAACAGAAACAAGTTATCTATACCTCTGAATTCTGGAAAAAGGGATGATTTTCATAGCATATTCCATCTCTAGAGTTCATTATCCATGCAGCATACCATTGAGGATTTTATTATCAGATCTACGAACGAAGAATCCACTCCCATTCTAGGTTGCAATTCACCCAGCCGTAACATGATACGAACTAAATTAAACCCCACTATGAATGGGGTAACATTCCTACCTCGCGCCCAATTTCTCCTCTCTACATCAGTTCGTTGATGTAATCAGTTCTCTGCCTTCATCACATGCTATCATTAATCTTGTCCACCTCTTTTTGTGACGTGTCAAATGACGCTTTTTTATGATTTGCTAGGAAATATGACGGCTGGATCGGAGGGACACATTAAAAGCCGGCCGTGTCGTCACCTGGCGGCAGGGAATGCTATTAATTATTTACAGAGCCGTGTTCCATTACCGGACAACGGCTTTCAGCTCGGGATATACTCATGGGCTTGTCGTCTCCCTGTCATCCATTTCACAGTCCAGTGGCAGTCACAAGATGATGCTCCTTGGTTCTTCCCTTCTAAACAATGACGAACATGACAGTCACATATGGTGACTTCACGAGTTCTACTTACCATATGGCATACTTTAACAGTTAATTTAATGTTGTCATTAATCAAGTTACAGTATTAGTAAAATTCCAGACTGCACTCATTACACGCCACATTAATGTGGTTTTCTATGCTTTCTTCTTGGCACCTGTTCAGCTGAACGATAAGAAGGTAGCCTACCCCTCCAAATCAAAGGGATGATTTACAAGTCTATAGCCCGACGAATGTTACGACTCAGAATGCTGGCCAGTTTCAACTATAGTCGGACAAGCCTGGCAAAGAATGGAGATAAAAATGCTGGGTTTGTCGCTTGGCCTTTAGGAAGCTAGATCATATCATGAATACGAACAACAGAGAGCGAACTGGAGTCGCATCAGTCCCAGAGGAAGAACATGTACGGCCAAGTTCGGGAGGGAATGGGAATTCAGTGTCAAAGACGGCCCGCCGATATGGCGAAAGTGAGAAACAGCTAGGGAAACATCCCAAGAAGTGTTTATTATTATTATTATTATTATTATTATTATTATTATTATTATTATTATTATTATTATTATTATTTTAATTCGTTAGGGCCATCTATGGACCACGGTGCTTGTGTTTTAGCTGTTTCTTGAAGTCATCGTCGTTGTTTGCCATAATTGGTGTTCTTAGCGGCTGGTTTGGCAGCTGTTTTCTTGTTGGTACCTCGAGCTTTCCTGATGGCCCAGTAGTCCTTCATTTTCCGGCTAAATTCAATCTTACGTTCCTCAGACCATTTCCTGGTCTCGTCTTTTGGTCTGTGGGTAACTTCTGTGAGGGATGTTACAAAGGATTTAGTTTTAAGAGTTGTATGATAGTTACTCCGATCAGCTATGTCGTTTTGATTTATGTGGAGTTCCGAAAGGTCCTTCTCCACTTGCTTCATCCACACGAACCCAGTAGCTTTGCCCTTGTTAGCAGCCTTGAAGATCCTATGAGATAATCTATTTGAGTCCATTCTGGATAGGTGTCCGTAAAAAGCCAGTCGCCTTCTTCTGATGGCATCTATGAGATTTTCTTGGTGTTTATATAGCTCACGATTTGGTTGATACCATCGGCTTCCATCTGGTAAAATTCTTGGTCCCACTATCCGTCTCAGGAACTTTCTTTCTTGTACCTCGAGGGCTCTTAGTGGGGTCTTCTTCTTATTATTATTATTATTATTTTACAATTTGTTTTTTGTCGCACCGACACAGATAGGTATCATAGCGACGATGAGATGGATAGAAGGGGTCTAGAAGTGGGAAGGAAGTGGCCGTGGCCGTGAAAATGAGAAACCACGGAAAACCATATTCAGGGCTGCCTACAAGGGGTTCGAACCCACTATCTCCCGGATGTAAGCTCACAGCTGCGCGCCCCTAACCGCACGGCCAACTTGCCCGGTATTATTATTATCATTTTTATTATTGCTGAAAGAATGCGATAAGCAAGACCAGTTTTAATGATATCTGTACAAGCAGAAACACAGCAAAATCTTAGTCACCGAACATATGACTTATGACAGGGTAGAACTCGGAGCACGGGCAAAATTACTTTATCATATCATGAAATGTGTGGTGTGATTTTAATTTATGGCGAGGCAAGATGTAATAGAGAAAGGGTAGGACGAATCTATCGGGACAGTATTTCCAACAGAAGACACCCAAGTGATCGTTGAAGTGGAGAACGCCCACACAATATGACAGTTATTTAAGAGAGCAGCATTTTAAAGTTCGTTACATGTGGGTAGTTACGGACTGAGTGTGGCCAATCAACTGTTCAAAATCTCATGAATGATACAGTGTATGATAAAAATATTGGAAGGGTGGTTACAGAATGAAACTTTCACAATCGTTGTATTTCTACAGTATTACTAGTTCCGTGTATCTTCGAATTTTTGTTGTTATTGTCTGTAGATTGTAAATATTTGGACAGGCAATTGTTATTTGAAATATAGTCTTCCTAGTCATCATCAAGAAGTATAACTGATCTGTTATTGCTGACTTCCGTTACTAAGTCCACATTGAGAAGAAATTCGTTGGTTGTTCAAGCATGCATTCAGGCATGCTTTTGCAATTTTTAGAGAATCATGCAAGATTTTTATACTGGAAGGCAATTTTCTAGTGGATTATTTTTACTATTTTGGGCACGTTTAAGTTTGTAATCCAAAGATTTTCAGATGTGATCAACCTGATTTGATTCGATAAGCATTTTCTACAGACCTGGATCACTGGCGGCGATAGTTAGGCCTATCTGATACCGTGCTTTAATGCTTCAAGATAAAGATCTACCCTAATATTTTGTAGCCCTATATAAAGCCTTCCGTATTTGGGGAGATTATTATTATTATTATTATTATTATTATTATTATTATTATTATTATTATTATTATTATTATTATTATTATTATTACAGGATGAGTTATTTTAAAAGTCTGAGAGGTGATACAATTTGATTTTCTGTATGTAAGGTCGAATTGTATTCATTCCGCTCCCCAGTCAAGCAAGACATTCTCCCATTCAGACAGTATATCTGCCTCAGCAGCAATTCTCTCTCTTTCTCAGACCTGTATTACTTCCTCTCTTCCACCCTCTAACGTTATTGTTTCTTAGCCAAACTTATATTTCACGGGCACCGGTTCCTTCACTCGCCCGCACTGTAATAGTGTTAAAGAAACGGCCCGGCAAAAATCGATAGAAGCTCACCCTCACAAGAGGTAGCCCTATTTCCGACATCAGAATTTAAGGCTCTCTCATTTGTGCAAATTGACATGTCCTCAACATGAAAATATTAAAGCATAGCATTCCAATTTTGTGGTGACACAATAAAATATTATGGTTTTTAAACTTGATATTGCGTGCGTGAATAAAGAAATGTATGATTAAAGTTTTAACAAATGAACGCACAGTTAGATAGAGGAAAACACAAACATAATCCATCTTTGCAATTTCTTGTTGCCTATTGTTCATGAACTACTTGAAGTCTCAGAATTTCACGATAATACCCCCTGTAGATGACAAGAATTTACAAATTAATGAATCACTCAAACTTTTATAGTGTGCCCTGATAAATATAAAATTTCAATGGTGCCAAGTGCGTAGATCAACTTTACATTGTGTCAGTAACACATTAGGTCATGTTCAGTACATATAGTATGTACCTAATAGGCGATAAGAAGAAAACTAAAATGGCCAACCAGACACCAGTGGAAACCGACCCCACAACCTATCCATTTCACGTCGGTTACCCTTACCAATAAATTGATCTGAGGTGGTCTGGATCATACTTGCTCAGTTGGTATCTAAGCCGTAGATTTGACACCAAATCCACCATACCTCAGTTGGTGAGATCATCCGACGCGAAATGGGAAAGTTGTGAGTTCAGATCCCACTGCTGTTCGGTTGGTATTTTTTGAGGTGTACATAAAATCTTTTCGATGTGTACTGGACGTTCTGAACACGACCTGATACGTTGAAAGTCTACTTTAACGACCTATTTGGATATGGTATTGCTGTGGATGAGATAGGACCTAATGGGTGAGGGCGGTAGATTACATTCTCGGTGTCCCCTACCTGTCATAAGAGGTGACTGAAAGGGATACTCTCAGAGGCTCTCATAATCTAAGAGTCGATTGGCGACCACGGAGCCCCTACCTGAGCCGGATATTAGTTCTATTTACTTGTACAATGATCCTCACTTTCATCCTTCCCATCCGACTTTTATCGGTCAAACCCGACCCCGGCGGTATTTTGTTTGCGATGGGCATATAGTTTTTCATTTCCTCACCCTCCCTTTTCTCTTCCTTATGCCGATACCGTCATTCTTCTAAAAGCCGAAACTCAAACATTTCTTCTGATTAATGTTAAGAGAGGGTGATTACTAAGTTTTACTTCTTCTTAAAGCAATAATCACCAGACACTGTATATTTACTAAGTGAGTGGATAAAAACGGGTACGTGGCTTATACTTTCACTTGAAATGTGAATGTGCCCGTCTCTGTGATGTAGTGGTTAGTGTGATTAGCTGCCAACCCACGTAAGCCCGGGTTCGATTCCCTGCTCTGCCACGAAATTTGAAAAGTGGTACGAGGGCTGGAACGGGGTCCACTCAGCTACGGGAGGTCAACTGAGTAGAGGTGGGTTCGATTCCCACCTCAGCCATCCTAGAAGTGGTTTACCGTGGTTTCACACTTCCCCTCCAGGCAAATGCCGGGATGGTACCTAACTTAAGGTCACGGCCGCTTCCTTCCCTCTTCCTTGTCTATCCCTTCCTATCCTCCCATTCCCCACAAGGCCGCTGTTCAGCATAGCAGGTGAGGCCGCCTGGGCGAGGTACTGGCCATCCTCCCCAGTTGTATCCCCCGACCCGGAGTCTGAAGCTCCAGGACACTGCCCTTGCGGCGGTAAAGGTGGGATCCGTCGCTGAGTCTGAGGGAAAAGCCAACCCTGGAGGCTGAGCAGATTAAGAAAGAAAGAAATAATGTGAATGTATTTTTAAACATAATCACCGAACAAATTTTAGACTGTTAGACTAACTATGAACAGATTTCAAAATGCGTTATGTGACGGAGGCTACCTAACTGAGATGGTAAAAGCGCATTTGGTTCTCCTGGAAAGAGCTGCTCTCCATCGCCTGTCAGGATGTCGACACGTATAAAACCTGTAATGAAAATGGCAATCCACAGCCCGTTTCCAGTCATTCGACCGGGTCAGGAATGGAATGAATGAAGCCTCCATCTAGCGGCGAGGATAGGAATTATGCCGGCTGCCGAAGCCTGTCAGACTCCTCAGGGGCAATGATTAATGACTGACAGATGAAATGAAATGATATTGGAGAGAGTTGCTGAAATGATATTTTTTTGGTTGTAGCTTTACGTTGCACCGACACAGATAGGTCTTATGGCGACGATAGGACAGGAAAGGCCTAGGAATGGGAAGGAAGCGGCCGTTGGCTTAATTAATGTACAGTCCTAGCATTTACCTGGTGTGAAAATGGGAAACCATGGAAAACCGTCTTCTGGGCTGCCGACAATGGGGTTTGAACTCACTATATCCCGGATGCGAGCTCACAGTTGCGCGTTCCTAACCGCACAGCCAACTCGCCCGGTAGTTGCTGGAATGAAAGGTGACAGGGAGAACCGGATTACCCAGAGAAAAATAAATCCTGCCTCGGCTTTGTCCAGCACAAATCCCACATGGAGTGACTGGGGTTCGAACCACGGAACCAAACTGTGAGAGGCCGGCGTTCTATTTTCTGAGCCACGGAGACCGTCTTGTAAACCCTGCAATACCCTACTAATTACACTGCGTTATTAACAATGTGTTTTCAATAAAAGTATTTATAGTAAATTCGGCTTATTCTCATATGCTCAATTTTACTCTTTCAGTTGCTACACTTGCTGTAACTTCAACGTATTCTAATGCGCTCAATGTTACTCTTTCAATTTCTACACCATTGGCGTGACGTACTTATGGTAACGAGCAATGAAAGGCATTAGAAAAAGTTGGAAGTTACAGAGGGTCTGAGTGATTACCTTCTCTCCTGCTATCCTTTGAGACATATTTTTTCAAAAGAATCGTAGGAAAAATTTGACGGATTCTTAAAATGGTATTTCTAGGTAAGTTCCATGAATTTCTTGAACTCAGACTTCATATACTGCGAGAAATGTTAGGTGTTTCTGTGTTGAAATGACAACTAGTAATTATTGGAATAATTTACTCATAGGTGTACGAGTAAATTGAGGATTAACACAGTAAGAACTGTAAGACAGTGGTTATAGTCATGGCAATTTTCATCCGTTTATCATTTACTTCAATTTGTTTTGTTTTTTCGTTTTGTTTTTTCATTTCTTCACTTATACACATAGTTACATTCAACGTAATGCAGTGAATGTACAAGTTTATGATAAGGAAGTTGTGAATTTGTATTCTAACAATTTCAGTGACAAATATGTAACGGAGGAAAAGAGACTTCCATTTAAGGATGGGCACAGCGTATTTGAGTTCACTAAGCGTACGTCGCAAATGAGAACATGTTTAATTTCTGGTAACAAAGCACAAGTGATCTTTATCTTCGATTCACCTACGGGTCATTACGACCTGTGTGGAGATGGTATTGCTTTTGTTGAGCAAGGATTCCAAATGGAAGTGCCTTTTCTGCAGAGGATAAGGCTATCATTTACTCCGGTGCAGAAGATGAAGGCAGGGTGGAAAACACCAAACAACTTGAGAAGATTGCTCCAGCTATGATCTAATTTCAGAATGCATTATGTAGGACGGTAAAAGCGTGTTCTTCCCTCAAAGGAAATTCATGTTTCATAGGCAATAGAATATGTTCGTACTTTTATTAGAAACTTGGCGAGATGAACTTAAGCCAATTGAAAACTATGAACAGCTTACTGTAAATCTCTAGCGTTACAGGGCATCAAGCCTGTATCTTACGAAAATGGAAACTAATATGCTATCCACTCAACCCTTGGGAATAAAATTAGTAAAATATATTTAAATAATATTTTTCATCTACTTACTAGTTCCGCAAAGTACATATTGTACCAGAAACGCTGGTCCGAGCTAAAGTTCTCGCACTTCGAACTTGAATTCCGCGCTGCGCGCCGGCTCTACGGCGAACGACAGCATGCAGTTCGTATATGACGTGGAGCGAGTGACGTCACAGCTACCCCTCCTTGTGGCTACCCTTCTGCACCAGCCAGAGAAAATTCGAAATGTTCTACGCTTAATAACTTTTCTCAGAAGAATAACTAGATTATGGGAATAGCATCATTGTGTTGCCCGATTTTTATCTCCAATTCTACCAAGTTTGATGTGAATCCAACGTAAACCAAGGGAGATATTCAATGTAATGCAATTGCTGTTATATTCAAGATTTGAGTGTATAAGGAGGACCATTTCTCAAGGCATAACACAGTGTCTTCTGTACCACGGTCGAACCCGGTCCGTCGGCTCGTGGGGATCACGACGTTACGCTAAGAGATAATTCTTCGTCCAGTTCGGAACTTAAACTCCGTAGTGTCGAAAAATTTTCTTCTACTCGTGGGTGATAGACTTCTGCGATTATTTTTTCCAAGTGCTCATAATTCAAAGTTAACGATGTGAACAGTGATAGGATTTTGAACAGTGTTTGCTCCTTACCATGTGATTGAAATACAGTATTTCGAGAATTCTCGTTGACATAACTGTGCATTCAAACTTACAATTTCTCGAGTGGCAAACATTAACAAGTGACTGAGCACAGAAAAACTAGGGACTACGTCACCTAACTTACAATTTCCGTGTGCAGATGATTCTCTAAAACTGTGTAAATATTCTTGTAGATGTTAGACTGTAGACTGTGTATTTGAACTGTGCATTTTTCAACTTTACGTACATTTGAACTAAGGACTGTTGATAAATAGAGTCATTTTCATTTTATTTTGCATTTACATGTATGGACAAGATTGACTTCACGACTGAAGGATTTTATTTTCAATCCAATCCAAGTTATTATATTTAAAATATGTTAAGACTTAGAAATATTTTGTGTGAAATAACTTCAGATTATGCCGAGTATCAC
Organism: Anabrus simplex; assembly: GCF_040414725.1. Taxonomy (NCBI): domain Eukaryota; kingdom Metazoa; phylum Arthropoda; class Insecta; order Orthoptera; family Tettigoniidae; genus Anabrus; species Anabrus simplex. Next base: position 1,127,901,928 of record NC_090265.1, on the reverse strand, counting down.
AAAATTTTAAAGTGGCTACTTATCAGGACAATTTCATTGATATTCGACGACATAAAGTTGAAAGTGGCTACGAGTTTGATTTCATTATCATTCAACTCAGGTTGTTTAATTTCCAAGTGTTACAATTGATGTGCGCGTTCGATTTTGACATTCGGCCGCAGAGAATTCATTACAAGTGATTAATGATAGAACACGGGATAGATTTCAGTGATATTCTACCCTGTGATAATTCTTCAATTATACAATTCTTATGTGTTATAAACCTTGTTAAAACCATTACTATGTCTCGTCTGTACAGAAGCCGCTTTCCACATTAACACGTCCAAGGCTTAAATGTGTGCGTTTACGTTCATCATTTCCGTGACCTGTTCCGACACCCTTACTTCTACACCTCATAGATCTTCTAGGCATCGTATAGATCTTCTAGAAATTCTAGATCTTCAAGAACGTCCCGGATTTCCACCGAGGGAGGAATGATGGTTCCATGGTGCAAGAGAGGGGAGGAGCAGCCGGAGTTCAAGGACATCACCAGCCCTAGGACGAGTATCAAGTTATGTATCAATAGATATACCAGTACGTTTAGGAACAGCTTTCAAGTCGGAATTCGACTCACATTATTAAATTTGAAGCGAAAATCAATTGAAGGAGCGCTAAGCATATATTATTATTATTATTATTATTATTATTATTATTATTATTATTATTATTATTATTATTATTATTATTATTATTATTATTATTATTATTATTATTATTATTGAGACGGGATAAGAGCGGTATATCAAGTGTTGATTTTGTTCCCAGTGGATGATTCTCGTGGCGTCATAAAGGGCATGAGACTCGCGAAGTAAGTCAGGGTGGCTCCAGCGACCACAAAAATAACTGGAGTAAACTGAAGGAAGTTTGCTGTATTATTATCAGTAGTAATAGCAGCAGTAGTAGTCGATGATAAGTTTGTAGTTTTACGTGACTGTAGATGTCGCGATCATATCCACGGGAGCTGCAGTTTTATGCGGAATCCGAGCGACAGGGATGTTACATTCCTTTTCAAATATCCAAGTTCCCGCGGATGCTTCATGAGAAGCCAGCCAAGATGTCACTCGACCTTCGTGACCTAAAACTCTTTAATAAAAATGCGTGCACTAAAATTATATACCCATAAACTTTCATTGTTTTCTTTCCTCAGTTAATTTTATATATTACGCAGTTCATTTAGCTGAATGGACTTCGGTTCAGAAGGCCTTGGGACCGATTTCCGGCCGGCCGAGGATTTTAACTAGTCATTGATCAATACCTCTATCTCATAATACTACATACAACACGCCACGCTACTAACACTGCCACAGAAAATACACAATACTGAATGCATCACTCCATATAGGGGTAGCACGGCTGCTTGGTTGTGGAAGTTAGGGCTTAGTCGGTTCATTTGGAAGAACGAGAGTTTGATTCCCCCTGAGGAAGTCAGAAAATTAAGAAAGGAGATTTACACTTCCGGAGGTCCAGATGTCCGTGAGTTTAACTCAGCCTAAATAAAAAATGAGTACCATCTTATTTCTTGGAGCAAAACCGCCAGGCGTAGAACTAACCAATCTACCTCTCCATGTGCTGAGGTTACGGGTAGTAGAAGACTTTACCTTACACCCATCCAAGGGACTTCATTGTCTGTACGGAGGTGACTGCTTTTGTTTTATGCCGTCAAGAAGTGTTCCCGGTTGTAAAACTGGGCCAAAATCATATTAATTTCTGACCCCATCAAGATGGGAAAAATGTAGAAATTAGAAGAACATGTCTACTTGACATTGAGAACATGGCGATAATCATGAGAACGAATGCCACTGCACATTACTTCTGCTTATAAACGGCTATGTCGGCTCCGTAGCGTAGGAGTGGCGTGCCTGTCTGTTACCAGGAGGCCACGGTTCGACTCCTCGCCAGGTCAGGGAATTTTATTTTGATCTGAGGGCTGGTTCCATGTCCACTCTGATTACGTTATTACAATTGTGGAGCTATCTGATGGCGATATAGCAGCCCGGATATAGAAAACCAAAATAACGACCTAGCGTACTCGTGCCGATCACACTTCAACTCATAATCTTCAGGCTTTCTAGCTGAGCAGTGGCCGCTTGGTACGCCATGGCCCTTTGAAGACATTGCTCCTTGGGGTTTGGTATTTTGAAATATGTAAGGGACTATGAGACTGGGCATATCGGAGCGGAGTACAGTGTAATACGATTGGTATACTGTCTGGTGTTGTGAGTCGCCAGTTCAACCATTGTACGCACTATGTAATCTGAAATGCTAGTATCTTAATATTGCGTGCAGTGTGTCACCTCCGTCAGACGCACCATGTATTATACGAAAGTCACACAGTACCTCTTAAAAGTCAACGTTATTAATTTATTGCAGGTATTGAGGTGATATGAGGTCAATCTGAGCAGCCACTCAGACATTTTTATTAACTTCGAACTTCCACTACTGGTTTTGCATCAAGGTGCATCTTCGCGGGCGGAAACATATATATGTCCCATTCGAATTTCGCGGCTTCACTAGTCGAGGAGGTACATACATATGCTCATAGACGGCAGAAGTTGATCCTTCAAGTCTACTGATCAGCGAAATCCCCTCAATATTTTGCAATATTTTTTCTCCTGTTAGTGAGAGTTGCGTAATGCACACGTTGCGTGACGCAGTTCTTTCGCGCGAATACTTATTCACACTTTTCGGATGAAATGGGGTCGCATAAAAAGATAAGGTATTGAAATAGTGTCAATATTGGATGACACAGACAAAAAAGTGTCGGATTTTAGTGTATGTAACTCTGAAGTCGAAAATTATTTATCCAGTTCGTCTGAGAGCAACAACCACAAAAGTAACACTGGCAGCGTGGATGGGACATACGTAAGAACGGTCCCGGAACTACGATTATTGTTCCCGTTCGTAATATTGATCAATAATCACTGTTGCCGTCAAACGTTACACTGAAACACATGCTATAGAATATTTAATAATGTTATTTGTGTGGAGCGTGGTTTCAACTTCTGTGACAATTCTTTGACTAATATTTCCACTTTTTGCTAGTTCCTTTACGTCGCACCGACACAGATAGGTCTTACGGCGACGATGGGACAGGAAAGGGCTATGAATGGGAAGGAAGCGGCAGTGGCCTCAATTAAGGTACAGCCCCAGCATTCGCCTGGTGTGAAAATAGGAAACCACGGAAAACCATCTTTAGGGCTGCCAACAGTGGGGTTCGAACCTACTATCTCCCGAATACTGGATACTAGCCGCACTTAAGCGACTGCAGCCATCGAGCTCGTAAAAAAGTAGCTTTCTGTACATATATTTTATAACAGTGAACTAATGTGTACGGAGTGGAGAAGGCGCGCTACGACTCTGCATTCGGGAAACGCGCGAGTTCGATCTCCACCGTCGGCTTTCCTTAGAAAGTGTAGTGTAGGAACTGCTACACTACCTCAAGTAAACTGCGGTTAAATGTACCTGATCACAAATCCCCTTACTTCCAGAAAAATACCGGGACAGCTTCTATTCGTAAGCCAGAGCCGTTTCTTTCCAGCTACTCACCCAAATGCATTCACCATGATTCATTTAATCTCCATCAGTTCCCAAATTGAGGTTGACATCGGGAAGGGCATCCGGCCGTAGGCTATAAGAGCGCAATATAAATTCATCTCACCTCATCCCTGGTCAGGTTTCAGGAAATGGGAATAACGGGTAGACATACATAGAAATAATGCGTACATAAAGTTATCCATTGCCAGATCGTATCATGGAGTGTCGCTTGTGCCATTCTTCCATTGTACAAATGATGGGACGATATCTGTTTTGTCTTTAGACTACTTTAAATTTGGGTTTCCACTCTTAAACAAGGTATGCGCTTAATTTGGGTATGTTTTCATCGTCTTAGAATACATTACAAAATGTTTCATGAATTTTTTACCTTTTCATTTTATTCGTCGCCTGCGGCCATAAATTACCGTCGCCCGCGAAGGGTTATGAGGTCAATCTGATGATCCACTATGATATTTTTTTTTAACTTCCACTATCGGTTTCGCATCAATTCCGTTCCTAAAATGTCATAAAAGTGTTTTTCACACTTGAAAATACTCTAAAATGTCTGCCAAATTAATAGGATTTTTTCGAATATCAAAAGCTTTAGAGATTACTGCAGTGATAGACTAATTTCAAGAGGCATTACGTAAAATGGGGGTGCATAGCTAAGGAAGAAAATATGCGCTCGGTTTAGCCGGAATGACATAAAATAGATTCCCCTTCAGAAATGTGAAACGGTTAAAAACAAAACTTCCGTTTCTGGAGTAAAATATGACCTTAGAGTTCACTCAGCTTGCACTTAAAATGAGTATCAAGTTGATTCCTGAGGTTAACCATTCTATCCTTTTCATTGTTGAGGAAGCCTTTACCTCCAAGGCCGGTACGCAGATGTCTTGCTTTGATTTACGATGCATTGCTTTACTTTGCTTCTTTCAGGATATGTCGCTAGAACAATCTGTACGATGTCCAATCTAGGATATCCGTCCTGGACATCCTTTGATGACATAAGACATACTGTAGTCATGTTGTAACCGTGTATTTCGCAACTTACGTAACAATGGACGTGGTCATCATCTGTTGGATTGGGAGGACTGGGAAGGAACTGCTACACTACCTCAAGTAAACTGCGGTTAAATGTACCTGATCACAAATCCCCTTACTTAGCTAGGTCGTAAATAGAGACAGAAATTAAAACTCGTCAACTTTTAACCAAGATGCATTGCTCTGATCTATTTTCTCTCTTTTTATCAGGTGAGAACGAGTGAGTATACGAGTTAAACAAATTAAACATAATCATTTATGTAACAATCGAACTTATTTATTTATTAGCAAGCACTGCAATTTCCTCTTCCCTTTTATTTCGACTAATGGAAAGTAATCATTACATTTGCAGCTAATCCTCTTTTGAATTGTGAGCTGCTCACTCAGAACTAACAATGTTCCAATCAGAAAAACAGTCTTTAATTAAAGCAGCGCTTTCATGGATATTTTGATTTATATTTGAATATTGGAAGGCTAATATTGTGCGATGGGAATGAATTTAGAGGTGCAAATGTTTCATAAAACAATGTATTAATTTATAAACTAGTCATTCTGTGAAGTGAAAATATACTAGCAGAAACTAACAGAAACAATACGGAAGAAGCGATTGATATATTTCTTTTTGACATTTATACAGAACGTATGACAACCCTTTAACCAAACAGATCTTCAAATATCTTTGGAACACGAAGTCAAAAATAACCTGAATTTATAAAGTCAAGAACGATTTGGAAAGAAACAAAATATGCGAAGAAGCCGCAACAGAGTGAGAGAGATATTTTTTTTAGATGAAAGTGTTAAAATGGAAGGATTCAAGGTCGGGAGGCAAAAGAAACCGGCTCAGAGTGGTCCGAGGAAAGAAAAAAGAGGCATAGTGAGCAGATAGAGGAATATTTGAGGAAGAAGCAGGAACAACAAAGGATGATAAATTGAAATTGTCACGTGGTCCCTTGAGGACTCTAACGGAGAAATAATAATAATAATAATCATAATAATATTAATAATAATAATAATAATAATAATAATAATAATAATAATAATAATAATAATAATAATAATAATAATAAATTGTGAGCTGACTTGTGAGATGGGAATGAATTTAGAGGTGCAAATATTCATAGGATATCATTATTTATATATATTATATATATTATTATTTATTTATTTCTTCGTTAGAGTCCTCAAGGGACCACGTGACAATTTCAATTTATCATCCCTTGTTCCCGCTTCTTCCTCAAATATTCCTCCATCTGCTCACTATGTCTATATGAATTCATGTTGTTTTTGACTTCGTGTTCCAAAGATATTTGAAGATCTGTTTGCTTAACGGGTTGTTATATGTTCTGTATAAATATAAAAAAAAGTATTATTATAAACAGGTCAGATAACTCATCATGATATGCCTGTCCTAGTCATATCGTTTGCCTGCCTTATCCGATCCTTTTATGAACATTTAATACCTGTCCACCATAACTGATACATTCGCAATATATTTTATAACACTCCCTTTTCCACACAGTGTTCACTTGACTTCGAATATCCGAATCTCAACATTTTCAAACGATCTTGCCCGAGATAGGGCGACATACAATTTGGCCGTGACTGAATTCTGGTTGGGGTTAGTAGAAACCCACTTTTTCAAGAGATTGTCCCTGCCCTTTATTAATGGTAATGGTCATACAGAAGGCTAATCGACTTGATACCTTCCCGTTGGTTTTTTATTAGCAAGTTGCTTTACGTCGCACCGACACAAATAGGTCTTATGGCGACGATGGGGCATTAGAGGGCTAGGAATGGGAAGAAAGCGGACGTGGCCTTAATTGAGGTACAGCCCCAGCATTTGCCTAGTGTGAAAATGGGAAACCCACAATCTCCCGAATACTGGATACTGGCCGCACTTAAGCGACGCTTTTTTATTAGCATCATGTAAGTTATTAGAAAAGTTCTACCATCTGTTGAGTATATTTAGAAGCTGCGGAATCCAAGAGTATATACCGCAGAATAATAATATTCCATGATCAGAGGAAGTGTATGCTCTCAGGCTCGACAGGTAGTAATCAAGCATGGCTGCAGGCAATGGCATTACTAAGGATGGAAATAAGATGGGTATCAGAATATTAAAGAGAGTGTTATTCGCTTAGAAACCTGCTAAGTTCAGAATGTATTGCGGGTTAGGGCAAGCCTTTGCCTACAATTATTGGAGTGATTGTTTAATGACTTGATCTTATGATTATTCAAAGTTGGCTGAACTAAGAGACCTATCGATGTCTCATAATTCACCGGCAGGTTATTTCGGAGTGAATAGAACAAAAATGAAGCAAATCGTTCCATTAGAACGGACGGACGGTTTTGCCAAAGCTCTTTTTAGTAAACTCTGTTAATATATAGATAATTATAATAATTATAATAACAATAATATTTTCGTCAATCTATTACAGCCGGATTCTGCCCTTGTGTTCGGCTCCATGGCTAAATGGTTAGCGTACTGGCCTTTGGTCACAGGGGTCCCAGGTTCGATTCCCGGCAGGGTCGGGAATTTTAACCTTAATTGGTTAATTTCGCTGGCACAGGGGCTGCGTGTATTTGTCGTCTTCATCATCATGTCATCGTCATCACGACGCGCAGGTCACCTACGGGTGTCAAATCGAAAGACCTGTATCTGGCAAGCCGAACTTGTCCTCGGACACTCCCGGCACTAAAAGCCATACGCCATTTCATTTCATTTCTGACCTTGTAAGTCAGACCTTCCGAATAGGGTGGGTGGCACCTCCTATGTATGGGAAACTGAATGTTAGTTTAGTGGAAGGCATTATTGAATGTGGTGTGCAAGGTGCAGGAATGCTGGGTAGAGCACAAATAGCCAGTCGCCGATCCAAGGAAATTATCCATTTACTATTAAAATCCCACAACCCGGTTGGGAATCGAATCCGAGTTCCGAAGGCCAAAACACTGACCACTCAGTCATGGAGCATCGCGTCGGCTGTATCGCATATTAGGCAGCTCTTCTGTTCAATTAACTCACTTACAGTCCTGGTACCAAAATCAACATGTTTCAACTACCTGGCAATTGAATTAAGAAACTAACAGACCAAACCGTATATTACCGTACGTTAAGAGACTTGTAAATAAATAAAAAATTATTAATATTATTATTATTATTATTATTATTATTATTATTATTATTATTATTATTATTATTATTATTAAGTTAATTTTGTTTCCCTTTTCGGATTTGTTGGCTTGGCCGGGTGACAACTTCTTATTACTGTAACAATGAATACATAACCATGACATTAAAATCCAGACTAAGTTAGAGGTGAACATTTTCCCTATTCCCAGGACACTTCTTGAAGGAAAAGACTTGGAGGATTCCCCAGGGATCGTTCCGTACTCCATCCATACAACGTATCTTCCATCTTTCTCACTCATCCCTGGAGCCAATTCAGCAAAACCGCTGGCAATCTCCATATCGTTGATCCTTAACATTCATCGCAGTCCAAAATAGCACCGGAAAACACTCCTCACCCGAACCAATTCGTCTCAGGGTTAATCTGGAACGGGATAGATCGCAGAGACCGTCCTAATTTGTAACGGCCAAGTTTAATCCACATCGAGAGGTTTAAATGGCTTGTGAAGGGGCCGGGGAGGGGCAGAAGGTAGGGAGGAATGACGTGCAGGGACACATTCCCCAGAGCTGCTGCAGTGAAATACTTGAGATTCGCGAAGCTGATCTAGAATCTCATCGGTTTAAATTAGATCGGGACACATTCTTGTTATCTTTGGAGGTAATGCTCACGGCAGGGGAATATTTGCTCTATATGCTATAATGCAATACTGGGATTAATTCGAACACCGGGATCATATAACAGCGTGTAATTCTTGTAAGCAAAAACCATACACAATATTGTTCAGTCTACATAAAACAAACACAAATTACTTTTGTAAAATGAAGTTAATTTTCTTTAGAAATTAGTAATAGAAGCAGAGAGGTAGTTGTCTGGGAAAGATAACAGGCAGGAATGGTTGTACTTTTAGTTTAGTCTAGTGTATTGTCTAGTCTAGTGTATAGCGACGAACGTAATGTTGATAATTATTCCACTGAGATATATAATTACTTTGCTATCGAGAGCTAGAGAAATTTAATTTTAGCTCCTAGAATTTGTGTAACTTCCCTGCCAACTTTATGCACGTCATTAACTTTTAAACACGGTTGTTTGTGGCTTAAATCCCGGCCAATGATGTGAGAATTTCTAAGCGAAAATAAATGTCAACTATAAGCCACGTGGCTAAATATCACAAATTGCTGCTGCTAATGATGAGGAAACCGTGTGGTCTCCTGAGATTCGTCGTGCTGACCACACGACACCTCGGAATCTGCAGGCCTCTGGGTTGGGCAGCGGTCACTTGGTAGGCCAAGGCCCTTCAGGGCTGCAGTGCTATGGGGTTAGATGCTTCAAGTCTCCTAAGAGGTCCATGGGCAACCTGCGCGTCTGAATGTATGTGGCGATGGTGATAATGATGTCTGCAGTCGACAGACGAATCATAATTAACACTTCATATGAACACCGTGGATACGTTAGAAATTGAATCCAGGCTTCTGACACGCAATATAGTGATAAGCTGTCTTCCACCATCTCTCTTACCGTGACAGCCAACATTCTGATGGTGATTTTTTTCCATCAGCGGGACTCGAACCAATTAACTACAGTGTGAGACTCCACGTCTTATCGATCATAGTCACCAGGCGACCTCAAGCTTCTCATTGTAGGCGTATAAGAACTATAGAGCTCTGTCACTCAGCAGATACAGTGCTGGTCTCAGAATTGGAAAGGAATTCATTGGGACTCATGAGGTTCACTGAGGATTTGAATGGTATGAGGGGCAGCGAATCTGGTTAAACACATTCAATTTTTATACCAGACAAATGCTGGGGCTGTACCTCAATTACGGCCACGGCTGCTTCCTTCCCACTCCTAGGCCTTTCCTATCCAATCGTCGCCATAATCTATCTTTATCATTGTCGGTGCAACGGAACGAAAATTAAAATAATAAAAACAAAGAAACCCAAGCAATGTAACTATAAAAGCTAAGAAAGTCATAACGTTTACCACGCGACATTCCAACATCCGCAGGTCAGCTGGCAGAGCAGCGGTCAAGAGCAGTAAAATCAACGGGATTATTTAAATTTCCTTTCGAATTTAGAAAGGTCTAATATCCCCCATATTTTATTTACCAGTGCGGTAACTCTCATGGTACACCTTTTCTCCTTCCCTCTGTATTTGATTCTTACGGGTTGAAATTGAGAAGCTTCTCCTTCTTCTCCGTTTTGATCACTGAGAGAGTACCATTCAGTGCACTCCAATTCCCTCGTCTCTTCGAATCACGGTGCCCCAGTTAGCTTTCTCTTAAGGGCACCTTGTGAACTAGAGCTGTAAGAGACGCGAGCAGATCTCCTTATCCCATGTTCTCTTCAAACGTCTTGCTCACATTTTCAATCTCAGCTACAGTATAATGCATTCCTTTCAATTCATTCCAGGAACACATGTTTGAATTATTATATGGAAACATTCAGTGTCATGTAGGGTAAGCACTGAGCTGAATACGGTCTAGTAAAGCAAATCGCCGCATATCGCATGAGTACTAATGAAATATTTCTGTGAAGAGTCAACCCTAAATCCATCTCTGGAATGGTACTGTGCTTAGAGTGCATCATATCTTCTTGTATGCTAGTGGCTTTACATCGCACCGACACAGATAGGTCCTTTAGCGACGATGGGATAGGAAAGTCATAGGAGTTGGAAGGAAGTGGCCGTGGCATTAATTAAGGTATAGCCCCACAATTTGGCTGGTGTGAAAACTAGAAACCACGGAAAACCATCTTCAGGGCTGCCAACATTGGGATTCGAACCCACTATCTCCCGGATGCAAGATCACTGCCGCGCGCCCCTAACCCCATGGCAACTTGCCCGGTCTCTTCTGGTACGGGCTTAAAGAAGTTTTCAACTTCCATCAATCTGTCCCAATATTATTTTAAGCTTTGAGCTAATGAATTTGTTACAAGATATTACAATCATGTACAGTATGTATTGAAAAGGAGGACACATTAGATTTTCCTTTGTAAACCAAATGAATGTGATCAAAGTATGAGTAACGCACATTGTGATACAGCCTGTCCCTGTGATGAACTTTGTGAAATGATGGCTTGAAGGATTAGCTGGTGTAACAGTGTACTTGATTTATTTATTTATTTATTTATTTATTTATTTATTTATTTATTTATTTATTTATTTATTTATTTAATTTCTTTCTTAATACATTTACCTTCCAGGGTTTATTTGTCCCTTAGATTGAGCGAGGGATCCTACCTCTACCTCCTTAAGGGCAGTGTCCCGAAGCGTGAGACTTTGGGTAGGGGGATACACCTAGAGAGGACGACCACTATCTCGCCCAGGCGGCCTCACTTGCTGCACTGAGCAGAAGCCTTGAAGGAGGGGGGGGGGGGAGGATTGGAAGATCGGAAGGTATAGACAAGAAAGAGGGAAGGAAGCGGCCGAGGCCTTAAGTTAGGTACCATCCCTACATTTGTCTGGATGAGAAATTGGTAACCATGGAAAACAACTTCGAGGATGGCTGAAATGGGAATCGAGCCCCTCTACTCAGTTGACCTCCCGAGGATGAGTACACTCCGTTCCAGCCCTCGTGCCATTTTCCAAATTTCGTGGCAGAGCCGGGAATCGAACCCGGGCCTCCGGGGGTGGTACCTAATCACACTAACCACTATATCACCGAGGCAGGCTATTTTTTTCCTAGTGATTTAACGTCGCTCTAACGTAGATGGGCTTTCGGTGACATACGGATGGCAAATAGTTAGGAATTTGAAGGAAACGAACGGGGCGTTAATTGAGGGCCTGGCATGAAAATGGGAAACGGAAAACCATCTTCAGAGTTGCCGATGACGACGTCCAATCCGCAATATATCACGCAGTCAAAAATCTAGGTATTATTATTTTCTTTTTTGATTAGTTGCGCCCAACTGTGGAGCGCGTTTAAACTTATTTTGCACAATGTTTCTTCTTGTTTTCTTCCCAATATCTCTTCATTTTCTCACTGTGTTCCTTTCTGCGTGTTTCTGTCCAGCCTGTATTTTTTCTTGTTGTTTTCGCTACAAATTTATGTTTGTTTACAAAGCTTCTAAATTTCATTCTATCTTGAATGGTTTCGTCCTCAATACCCATTTCTTGTAGATCTTAATGAATTTATGCTAACCAATTGTTGCCGATTTTCAGGGTTAGAGCTAGATTTAGAATTTTCTTTGTCAGCCTGTTGTTATCCATTTTGTGTAGTGTGTAGGTGTCCGTAGAATTTTAGTCGTCTCTTTCTGATGGTATTTGTGATTTTTTCTGTGACTTGAAAAATTTCGTGTGGTTTCTTTTTCATCCAAATTCCATTTTCGGACTTTGGTCCTAGGAATTTTCTGAGAATTTTCCTCTCTTATTATTATTATTATTATTATTATTATTATTATTATTATTATTATTGTCCGGATGCATGGCTAAATGGTTAGCGTGCTGGCCTTTGATCACGGGGGTCCCAGGTTCGATTCCTGGCAGGGTCGGGAATTTTAACCTTATTTGGTTAATTTCTCTGGCACGGTGACTGGATGTGTATGTCGTCTTCATTATCATTCCATCCTCATCACGACGTGCAGGTCGCCTACGAGCGTCAAATCAAAAATACCTGCACCTGGCGAGCCGAACATGTCCTCGGACACTCCCGGCACTAAAAGACATACGCCATTTCATTATTATTATTAATATTATTATTATTATTATTATTATTATTATTATTATTATTATTATTATTATTATTATTATTCCTAGTTGCTTTACGTCGCACCGACACAGATAGGTCTTATGGCGACGATGGGATAGGGAAGGGCTAGGAAGGAAGCGGCCGTGGCCTTAATTAAGGTACAGCCCCAGCATTTGCCTGGTGTGAAAATGGGAAACCACGGAAAACCATTTTCAGGGCTGCCGACAGTGGTATTCGAACCTACTATCTCCCGAATACTGGATACTGGCCGCACTTAAGCGACTGCAGCTATCGAGCTCGGTATTATTATTATTATTATTATTATTATTATTATTATTATTATTATTATTATTATTATTATTATTATTATTATTATTATTATTATTGTTATTATTATTATTATTAAGAAACAGCGGAATAAACGTGTCTGAAGTGTTACGTGACCACTGGTAACGTAATTATACCCATGATAATTCCGTTTTTATGTGGAATTCGAAATATAGGGGCATGGCTTTACATTTCAAATCCTAGAGTGAACAGCCAGTGAAAATGTCATAATGCCACTCTGTTCTTATTATTTCTATTGTCAATGGGACGAATATTCATGAAATATTCGAGAGGTAAAGTTCTATAAATTCATTTGTCAGATCGAAATTGAGTGGGCTCGAAAGGCTGAAGCAACAGAAATGAAAAGGTAGTGGTGTTGAGCTTGAGTTGTGTGGCAGTCAGGTGGAGGGAAAGAAATGTCATGTCGGAGCAGGGTCGTGAAATATTAAGAAGGCTCTGAGGAAGTGCCCAGTTGAGATGCGTTTAAAATTGCATAGGGACCATGGAGGAGGAGGCAGAGTGATCAATGTGTACACGGCATCAGCGCTCGAAAAATAAGTAGCAGCGAGCACCCGCATTTAATTTGAGACCTGAAATATATAGGGCACCGCTACCGGACGTGTAAGATACTGTTTTTAATCCTGGGGAAAGCAATGTACGGCTCAATATTGCACAGAACGAAGAAGTGTTTGAGAACAGGGAATTGGATATCGTTGCTTATTGAAATTTTATGCGCAGTATAAGAAATAAGCAAATTCATTTCCTTTAAACTCATGGCGGTTCTGAATGAAGTGAAAAGTAAAGGTTCCACTCTCCATAATCTTGCACTGGTGTTGATGATTATCATTATTATTATTATTATTATTATTATTATTATTATTATTATTTTTTTTTTTTGCTAGTTGCTTTACGTCGCATTGACACAGATAGGTCTTATGGCGACGATGGGACAGGGAAGGGTTAGGAGTGGGAAGGAAGCGGCCATGGCCTTAATTAAGGTACAGCCCCAGAATTTGCCTGGTGTGAAAATGGGAAACCACGGAAAACCATTTTCAGGGCTGCCGACAGTGGGGTTCGAAACTACTATCTCCCGAATACTGGATACTGGCCGCACTTAAGCGATTGCAGTTATCGGGCTCGGTGATTATTGTTTTAAGAGAAAGGAAGTTGGTAGGTGTTTGAAACCATCCATTCCTTTTTTTCTTTTTTTTTTGCTAGGGGCTTTACGTCGCGCCGACACAGATAGGTCTTATGGCGACGATGGGATAGGAGAGGCCTCGGAGTTGGAAGGAAGCGGCCGTGGCCTTAATTAAGGTACAGCCCCAGCATTTGCCTGGTGTGAAAATGGGAAAACACGGAACCATCCATTCTTAATACATTTGTTAAATGATGAGTCCGGATGGTGGCGGAACACTCAAATTGTAACTTACCGCCGAATGTTATGCAAATGTAATTCTGCATATACGGAATAACCTATAGCGGCACCAAAAGGAGACATGCTATTGAATATGACGAGTGCGGTCATTTTTCGCTGCTTACCTCACTGGATGACTGAGTGAGAGACTGCACCGTTTGAGTAAAGTAGTTGACAGCTTGTATTCAGGAGATAGTGGGTTCGAAGCCCACTGTCGGCAGTCCATGTTTTCCCAGTTTTACGTCAAGCTGTTGCTTAATCAAGGCCACGGACGCCTCCTTCCTACTCTCATTCCTTTCCTATCCCATCGTCACCATAAGATCTATCTGTGTCGGTGCGAGTCAAAAAACTACTTTAAAAACTCACTTGACCAGAAATGGCTGTTGTCGTGCTGAGAATGTTTCAGCGTTACCCGTACCTTGCTAGCTTCCAACTTTCACAGAAAATAAATTCGACAGATCTGAGAAGCAGCTCCATCCTGCTTTGGTTTGTGCCATGAGTCGGATTTAATAATGCTCCATCCATTAATAAAGAGCAAGAGGCCGCTGTAACACTAATCAGGGAAGAGTACTGAGCCTACGAAGACAGGGTATCGACGAAAGAAGAAAGGGAAGGCCCACGGAGGGCAAGACATTGAAAGATGCCCTTGTCCTCGCAAGCCTAATGCTGTTGGGTTTGGAGGAGGGCAAGGATTGACCAAGGGAGGTTAGATAGGCTAGGTTAGTGAGGAGCCTGGCGCAAGTAGAAGCAATATAAATTAGTGAGGGAGAATGTTACCAAGATGAGAGCTTTTTAGTATCTATTTAGTCTCCTGTTCGATACGTAGGGAAAACCGGTGATTCATTGTATGCCCCAACCGCTAGTGATGGGCGATATTTCACGAACTGTGATTTTTTCACTGATATCTAAAAATCACTAGTAACGACTGTTACTTCCTACGCCCTCACTGTGATCAACCGTGATTTCAAGGTTTCTCTCCAATGTGATTCTCGCGCACCCTCATACACCGAACTAATGAACGTTACTGGAAAAACTGTGATTGTGATCAGTCGTGATATCACAGTATGTGCTGCCGTAACGGCATCCACGCGAAGCGATGTGGTCAAGGGGGAGCATCACCACGATCGCCAACCGTATGAATATTTGTAATTTATATTTACAAATAAAATCAACTTATTTTAAGTATAGAGAATTTATAAAAATTGAGTACATTTTTGGCTATTGGCTTTACGTCGCACCGACACAGATATATCTTATGGCGACGATGGGACAGGAAACGGCTGGGAGTGGGAAGGAAGCGGCCGTGGCCTTAATTAAGGTACGGCCCCAGCATTTGCCTGGTGTGAAAATGGGGATACCACGGAAAGCCATCTTCAGGGCTGTCGACAGTGGGGTTCGAACCCACGATCTCCCGAATACTGGATACTGTTGAGTACATTCGTTCCGAATATAAAAATAATAAAACCTTGCTAGTACTCGTCATTGGTAGTAATATCAATTTTGTCATGTTGACTTGTTAGTGTGGTATTATTTTTAAGCGCACGTTCAAATTGCATCGTGGTTTACGAGACGCGCCTAGAATACTAACAAACATGTGTAAATACGAGGACAAGTCAATAAGTATCTGCAATTTTGTTCTAATTGTCTTTAGGTTGGCTCTATGCCGTTGTGTACTCACCAGCCACTAGGGCTAATGTGCGTATGGTCCGCTACGTCAACAGTCACTCGTCTGTTATTCAGGATCATAGCACGCACTTAATCAATATTGACATCAGTTACGGCTGCAGATGGACACAGATCTTTCTACATCCTTCACGATCGTGCAACCCCCTTTGAACTGTTCAGTCCACTGGTGAACACTTCGCTTTGGCGAAACATTGCCCCATATTACGCTGGAAGTCTTCTATGAATTTCCGCTCCTGGTACACCCTCAGACCACAAAAAGCGGTACAAGTGCGGGGTCCGCCCCGTTTTGATTCACGGATAGCGCTAAGTGACACATTAATTAATAAAATCTTAGTCACTGCGTGTACAGTATGACTCCGTATACAAGGTAGAATACCATAGTGAAGCACGGGTACATTTGTTAGTATGTAATACATATCTAAATATGTACATTAATATCGCCTAAAGCATTTCAAAATATTGAGTAAAATATCTAATATTAATCATGTTGTTTGCTTTACGTCCCTCTAACTACTTTTACGGATTTCGGAGACGCCGAGGTGCCGGATTTTAGTCCCGCATGTGTTCTTTTACGTGCCAGTAAATCTAACGACAAGAGGCTGACGTATTTGAACACCTTCGAATACCACCGCACTGAGCCAGGATCGAACCTGACAAGTTGGGCTCAGAAAGCCAGCGTCTCAACCGTCTGAGCTGCTCCACTCGGCTAGTAAAATACCTAAAGTTTGTATAAAAATTATGCATAATAATAAATGAGGTATTTGTATTGTAATAAATGTTCACATATATATATATATATATATATATATATATATATATATACTAGCGAATGTACCCGTGCTTCGCTACGGTATTCTACATTGTATTCGAATATCGAAGTAAATAGTGTGCATGCAGTCAATAAGATAGTTTTAAAATTGCATGTCTCTTAGCGTTATCCGAGGAAGAGCATGGGGAGGTCCCCGTACGTTGTTTCCAATGTAAAGTGTTTGTTATGGATTTGTGATATAACGGCAGGCTCACTTGCCTACTGCCATTCACAATCGAGTTGGGAAGTTTACATTATAATTGCAGGCCCCATTGCCTACTATGCGGACAGAATCGATTTGGAGAGTTTTCGTTAAAATGGCAGCCCCCCTTTCCTACTTCCAGACAGATTACAGTTTTTATTATAATGGCAGGCAATTGCCCTACTATCACTCGAAATTGAGTTGTGCAGTTATCATTATAATGCCAGGCCCATTTTCCTACTTCCAGCCAGCTTACTGCCAGTCACACCAAGTTGGTGAGTTTCCATCAAAATAGCAGGCCACTATGCCTAATGCCAGTCACATTTTTTTTTTTTTTGCTAAGGGCTTTACGTCGCACCGACACAGATAGGTCTTATGGCGACGATGGTATAGGAAAGGCCTAGGAGTTGGAAGGAATCGGCCGTGGCCTTAATTAAGGTACAGCCCCAGCATTTGCCTGGTGTGAAAATGGGAAACCACGGAAAACCATCTTCAGGGCTGCCGATAGTGGGATTCGAACCTACTATCTCCCGGATGCAAGCTCACAGCCGCACGCCTCACATTTTAGATGAGGACATTTCTTTATAATGGCGGGCACCCTTGCCTACTGCCAAACACAATCGGGTAGGGGAGTTTTAAACAAAACTGCATGCTCACTTGCCTTCTGCAAGTCAAATCGAGAAGTGAACTATTCATTACAATTGTAGACCTTCCTTACTAATGACAGTTACACAGGAGTTGGAGAAGGAACCCTTTCATACTGCCAGTCAAAGTCGGTATGCAGACCCACCCTTTCTCGATCGCTACAAATCGACATCAGTGAATATATATAGATCGACATACGAAAGTATATGCGTGTTTACAATATTGAAGACATTCATTTACAGATTAACTGCTACTAAACGTACGTCATATCGACAAAGGATTATACCATAAGACACGCCGGATTTAGTGGCCTAAATGGCTGGTCCTATGATATGTCATCTATTCTTGGGTCAGATTGAGTTAGAAACGTGGAACAGGGTAACGTTCTTGTAAGATTATCTCGCATTACATTAATTTTCGGATAATTATGTGACAGCTACATACATAGCATTTGGCTCATATATGGCTACTGGGTGGGCCAATTTTCGTGAAGAGTTTGATGATTCTGTATTTCATATAAGTAATCGAAGGTATGAATTATGCATGTGAAAATTCCAAATTGACTTAACATCCATTAATAGAGAAAAATCAAACGTAAAAGGGATACAGATACGGCAAAAAGTCATAAGACCAAGGTTGTAGATCATTCCAAATTGAACGGAGATTGTGCAATCTGTTATATGATAGGAATTTCCGAAGGTCTGCCTCTGTGGATCCGTGGTAGAGTGTCGGCCTCCGAATCCCAAGATAGCGGGTTCAAACCCGGCAAAGGTAGTCGGATTTTTGAAGGGCGGAAAAAAGTCCATTCGACACTCCATGTCGTACGATGTCGGCATATAAAAGATCTCTGGTGATACATTTGGTATTTACCCGACAAAATTAATTAAATCTCAGCCAAAGACGCCCAAAAGAGATCCGGTTTACTCTGTCTGCCATCTAGCGGACTTAGAGTAAAACGGAACGTCGAAATTGACGAGCAGGCAGCCAGATGGCGTCAAATTGAAATGTCTGCACACGGTAGCTGAGGCCATACGATGATTATTATTATTATTATTATTATTATTAAAATTGCCTGCATATTTCGATATTCTTCGGGGATAAAAAGTGAAAAATTTAATGATCTTGGATGTTTTCCGTTCGTTACAGGCTAAAACGTATAGTTTTGTCAAATTTCAATTATCTTCTTTTTCTTCTGGCAGATTATGCCGCAATCTGGATTTTGGGCGAGGCGGGTAAAAATTAGGACTTTCAGGAAACTAAACCAAAAATTATGCAGATGGTAATTATTACCCCTTAAACGGAAAGCTGTACGAAAATTTCGCCAAAATAGTCAGTGTAGAGGCACACAGTCGTTACGATTTGATTTATGTAGATAAGAAATCTGCTCCATGTAAAACACCTTTTTGGCTATGTCCGCTGGACTTAACCTGCAAAACTGACCATTCATGATATCTCCCTTATTAATCCTCCTGATGAAAAAATGCACATGAAAAAAAGGTTTGGTCGATTTCCAGTC
Organism: Anabrus simplex; assembly: GCF_040414725.1. NCBI lineage: Eukaryota > Metazoa > Arthropoda > Insecta > Orthoptera > Tettigoniidae > Anabrus > Anabrus simplex. The sequence goes on along the minus strand of NC_090265.1, from coordinate 1,127,882,904 downwards.
AGGTTGGTCTTGTTCTGTATATATTGTGGAAGAGTAACATCACCATTTCGATTCCCTATAAACCGCCAGTCCATTCCGGAACATGAAATGTTATTTACGTTTAAAACCTACCTTTGGACAGGTGGATGCTAAATATGAATTTTGGTTCGAATGTCTTCAGTAGTTTTCAAGTTGTAAGGAATACGCTTTACACGCACCCGCTCGTGAGTTAAGTCCGATGGGACTTGTACAAAAAAAAACGGTCCGTTAATGATATCTCCCTTATTAATCCTCGTATCGAAATGATGCACATGAGAAAAAAGGTTTAGAAATTAATTTCTACCAAGGCAGGTAGATTTAAATTAACGTTGGTTGTGTATATTTTGTGGAAGTGCAAAATCACTGTTTCGGTTTCGTATAAACCCCCAGTCAGTTCAGGGATTTAGAAACAATATTTGCCCTAAAACCTATTAAGGACAGGGGTATTCTAAATGAGTATTGGTGGAAATACATCCAGTAGTTTGTAGCACTCGCGTACATACGGCGTAATTAAGGAAGAAAATAATACAGTTAAGAAAGTTGAAAGTAATAGAAAATGGATTATAATTGAGGACAGCCGGATAACGACAAATATGTAAATGCCAAGTTAATGTATTGGAAAATCAAATGCCCCTCAATAAATTAGTGTGAGTTATGGATATAATAAAGCGGTAACAGAGGAGAAATTTAGGTCCATTGATTCCTAGGTAAACAAATAATAAGAAGATGACTAATGGTGTTATTACTTAATCTATTCGAAGGCGGTTGTAACATCCAACGATATTCCGCCAATATCCCGCAGATAGGCCGATTGACGCCTCTCTTGCCTTCTACCTAAGGAACAACCACGAATTTAAAAGCATGATGAGGAAAATGGCAATACGTTACTTCCCTGCTGACATGCAGTCAGAGACGTTGCCATGGTAACCTGTAGGTTCGTTGTCGGTCTGTCGGTCACTCAATGCAGAGCATGGTACCAGCAGAAAATTGTAAATTTCTCCGTCATGTAAAGAGTAAGGTAAATTATGAACATAACGAAAGTTGTTTATAATGAAGAGACGTTTCATGTATGGTAAACGAAGTTTACAGAAAATCAATAGTATAAGAGAAAATGGAGGAAAACCATTCTGGTTTTCCTATAAACCCCCGTCTATTCAAAGATTTTAAAATGATATGCATATCGAAACCTTCCCCGGGATGAGTATACTCTAAATATTAAATTTGGTTGAGATCTATCCAGCCGTTTCGACGTGATGGTGGAAAAACCATTCTGGTTTTCCTATAAACCCCCGTGTATTCAAAGTTTCTAAAATGATATGCATATCGAAACCTTCCCCGGGAGGAGTATACTCTAAATATGAAGTTTGGTTGAGATCTATCGAGCCGTTTCGACGTGATGGTGGAAAAACCATTCTGGTTTTCCTATAAACCCCCGTCTATTCAAAGATTTTAAAATGATATGCTTATCGAAACCTTCCCCGGGATGAGTATATTCTAAATATGAAATTTGGTTGAGATCTATCCAGCCGTTTCGACGTGATGGTGGAAAAACCATTCTGATTTTCCTATAAACCCCCCATATATTCAAATATTTTAAAATGATATGCATATGGAAAACTTCTCCGCGATGAGTATCCTCTAAATATGAAGTTTGGTTGAGATCTATCCAGCCGTTTCGACGTGATGGTGGAAAAACCATTCTGGTTTTCCTATAAACCCCCTGTCTATTCAAGGATTTTAAAATGATATGTATATCAAAACCTTCTCCGGGATGAGTATACCCTAAATATGAAGTTTGGTTGAGATCTATCCAGCCGTTTCGACGTGATGGTGGAACAGACAAACAGACAGACAAACAGAAACAATTTTATTTATATAGATTTTTACACTCGTTCTTCACCCCCTTTCCATCCCCGCCCAAAGGAGTCCTATGAGTGCCTTACACAACAGTATATTTTTTTCCCAGATATTAAGTCTTATTTGTACCTATTTTGGTTGACAGCTATGCCCAAACGTACATGCATAATCTCACTGCTCTAGAATCCTGGAGCTGACGTTGCCATGGTTACGGCAGTTCATTTCTTTATCCGATTCCTAGAGCAGGGGTAGTGTGGTGCCAATATCTCCGTAACGGTTGGTTTTAGGGCCTTAAAACATGGTTTTCGGGCCCGTAGGGCTTACCGAGTTTTGTTCTTTGCGTCAAGAGGATTAAATTGAGCTTTGTCTCGTCCTTATACGACAAATTCGATATTTTGCCTATAATAGTATAAGAGAAAATGGAGGAAAACCGTTTTTCCTATAAAACTCCCGTCTTTTCAAAGATTTTAAAATGATATGCATATCGAAACCTTCCCCGGGGTCAGTATACTCTAAATATGAAGTTTGGTTGAGATCTATCCAGCCGTTTCGACGTGATGGTGGAACAGACAAACAGACAGACAAACAGACAAACAGAAAGAATTTTATTTATATAGATATATATATATACAATACTGATAAAGATGTATTGATAAATATGAAACCCACAAAACTAGAATTAAAATGAAAACCACAAAAATAGAGTTTATACATTTTGATATGGGTCACAGCGGGTTGAGTAACAAGATTAACGCCAGCTAGAAACAAAAAAATGTGCATGAAGGAGATCTTCTTTCCTATATTTCATAGAATTTCCAGAATTCATATTTGGATTATTGATGCTAGTAAAGTAACTTTTAAGTGAAGTTCTGACTAACGTATGTTTGATACCATAAGCTTTGGAACATATTTAAAATTATGTAAATAAATGTGAGTTTCCTCAAATAGCCTATGTAAAAGCATGTACTAAGACAAAAAAAATATGGACGAGTGTGTAAAATAAAATATGTTTCTTTGCCTCCAAATATCTTGGTGGTGGTGGTGGTGGTGGTGGTGGTGATGGTGGTGGTGGTGGTGGTGGTGGTGATTGTTGCTTTAAGAGGAAGTAAAGTACAACTGGGCAACCTTCCTCTATATAACACTAATCAGAGAGAAAAATGGAAGGGATCCGACATTTCGAAAAATGAAGGTATCGGCCAAAGAAACACAAGGGCCACGAAGGGCGTGAAAATTAAAGACTCCCTAGGCCTTCATACGTAATGCCGTCGGGGTCGGAAAAGAAAAAGAGTTGGTCAAAGGAGGTCGGATAGGATAGATGAAAGTGAGGAGCCTGGCACAAGTAAGTGGAAGCAATGCCAGAACTCACCTAAGGGCCCCGTGGTCGCCAACCCACGCTCCAATGTTCACAGCAAATGGGGCCCCTTTTAGTTTCCTCTTACGACAGACAGGGGATACAGTGTGTGTTATTATACCACCCCCACTCACAGGGGATGACAAATATCTTTGCCCTTAATTGTACAGCAATGCATATGTGCAAAGGAGAATATACTTGCTTATTATATCTGCTTTATGATTTTAAAAGTGTCCATTTCTGCCTTGCAGACGAACTCGCTAAGGGTCGCTAGTGTGTTAAAAATGAAGAATCTTTTATTTGATTACTTTTCTCGCTGATCACCTGGAGTGATGTAAGCTTTAGACAGTTAAGGTAAAACAAATAAAATGTTGTTAACCTCAGAGAATTCATGAGCGAGGACATCCCTAATATTGAAACCTGGCAGTAGCTACAGTAATCGTACGGCTTTACATATACCGATGCGTAACACTTTGACTCATACAAATAAATAAAAAAATATAAATTATGGCAAATATTTTTTTTTAAAATTCTGTTAACAATCTACTACTTTTGGAAAGAAAAACCATCACATAAGGAAATAATAAATTGCACATTTAAGGGTTATGTGTAAAAATTTGAATATTTTTACAGTAGCTCATGAAGAAATAAATATGATTTTACTGAGCAATCTCAGACCTGTTCATTACCCATTATATGACAGTGCCCAAAATATTCTAACTTCCTTTGTTTATTGGTACTGAATAAGCGTTTCTCTTCATTCATTCCGATCAATGCGTTTTATTTTTCTTACATGGTCAACCGATGTTGTACTAAGAAGCCGTTCATAAATCCACATTTTGTAAGGCTTCGATTTCCTTCTCAGACTTTTCGGTAAATATCCAGGACTCTTCCATATAAAAGGCATTGAATTATTCGGGTTTTCATATGAAGTGTGGAAATCTCTACAATAGAGCAAATGGTTCATTTTCGTAAAGGTGTATTTTAATTTCTCTGTTCTCATCCTGATCCCCTTCTATTGGACCCAGTGCTCATACAGATGACTTCCCAAGTAATGTTATTGACTCTTTGAGTTTGTTTTCTTTCACGCCAGAAATCTACCGTGGTTTTCAGTTCTAATACTGGCTAGGTACTGATTTTCTTTGCGTTGAGATCCACATCATTATATTGAGGCCCTGGCTCTGACTAACTGGATATCCCCATGGTTCTCAGCAAACATGTTGATTGCAGAAAGTTTCGATTGCGGACACCCCATTAATAGTCTCTATTGCGGACACAAAATATTTGGAAAGAATGCCATCTAGTTCCGGTTTATTCCTTTCCACCCTTCTTCCACCCGTCTTACCATTCCAATTCTGCTCCATTTGTCACACAGAACGTTAGCTCTACCACAGCGCTGCATTTTTAGTTTGTTTATTTTCCATTAATCGTGTTTGTGCCATTATGGAAATTATCGAGACGGGGAAGGTAAGCCACGTGATTTATTGCATGGTTGCAGTTACAGAAAACTTAGAATTAGTAAAAATAGTGTTACCCCATGGATTTGTTTGAAGTAGAAAACGATGAAGTGTAAACGATAATTATTTATTAAAGAAAAAGTAAGGTCACGCTGTCCGGTTAGCGCTAACAATGAACCTTTACGCACTTTCACTAGTAATAAAAGTAAATTATAGATGCTTTATTTTACGAAGGCTTATCTGTAGGATATAGTGTCTGCCTCCGTGGTTTCCCATTTTCACACCAGGAAATAGCTGGGACTGTACCATAACTACGGCCACGGTGGCTTCCTTCCCACTCCTAGCCACTCCTATCTCGTCGTCGCCATAAGACCTATCTGTGTCGGTGCGACATAAACCAGATTGTAAAATATAACAATAATAATAATAATAATAATAATAATAATAATAATAATAATAATAATAATAATAATAATAATAATAATAATAATAATAATAATAATAATAATGTTTGCAATTGAGACACATCGAGACTATTATGGGGTGTCCACAGTCGAGACTGTTAATAATAATTATGTTACTGGCTTTTCGTCCCACTGACTACTTTCACGGTTTTCGGAGACACCGAGGTTCCGGAATTTAGTCCTACAGGAGTTCTTTTACGTGCCAGTTAAACTACCGACACAAGGCTGACGTACTCGAGACCCTTCACATACCACCGGACTGAGCCAGAATCAAATGTGACAAGATGGGATCAGAAGGTCAACGCCTCAACAGTCTGAGCCACTCACTCTGGCAATCGACACTATTAACTGAGTGTCCGCAATCGAGACTGTTCGCAATCGACACCACAGTGTCTTGAGCTTAGGAAATATCGTTCAAGTACCTTATTAATCCTGAAGCCGATGCAGGTTTGAAATGTTTATAATAGGATATTTTAATTTGAAGGTCTTCAACAATGTCAAATTTTATAAATTCAATTGTTTTTCTGCCTGTGTAAAATTATTCAAGGCTGAATGAGTTAATGCTAGGAAAAGCTCCAAACAGAGTTCTAGTAGCAAGTGAAATGTGTAAAAGGGTTTACAACTATGGTTACGTATTAGTATTGGGATATTCACGAACAGATATAATCTTGTGGATATCCATGTAATATTACAACAATCAAAAACTTTTGCCCAAAATTATGTTTAATCCTTAATTCTCTAAAAATGAGTAATATTATAGCCTTACGTATTTTGTCGCAGAAAATTATTTTTTTATATAGTATTCACGTCCTTTAGGACTTTTGAGTCATTAAATTACCGCAGTTTCTCCGCCACATTGGAACGATTCCCTGGTAATTTTTCCATCGAAGACACTTAAAAGGCTTGAATATAATATTCGCAACAGGCGAGAATAAATTATGATTACTTTCCGGAACTTTTTTTGACGTTGTCTACTATTTCCTTATTCTGCACTTCAGTATGAGTAAGGTGTCATGTAATTGAAGAATAATCTGGCGATTTCTGTTGCATAGGCCAAATCCTAGTACTTCTGATTCCCACATACCAGTTTTGATCCAGGCAAGGGTCGGCATCATTTCATTTAAATGCAACTACTCAGCGTCGGAGACATCTTGCACGTTAAAAAACTCCTATGGGACAACCCATCGACATATCTGCATCTCTAAAATTGTTTAGCAACTTAAGTGACGTAAAATGAATAGCTTTATTATTATTAGAAGAATATTACAATAAAATATCAGCGCAATAATTAACTAGCATGCTATATTCTTAGTTACCAAGAATGTTTTAATATCAGCTCGATTTTATGACATAATAAACAATTAATAATGGTTGAAGTACATTTTATTCAACGTGTGATTTGTCTACCCAGTACCGGCTGTCGTAACTACGAGGGCTGAAAATAAAGTAGTGGCGACCTTGTCCAGACACTTGCAGGAGATCGCGCATGCGCATATAGGATTTGGGAGCGGGCAGGTTGCGCTGTTGTCAATGTGTAGTGTACATTTGACGGGCATCCAGTTGGGAGTGTTGTAGCTATGTGGCGTTGAAGTGAAGAGTGTCGATTTCACCGCTCTAAAGCATGTTTTGAAAAAGTGATCAGCATTCGTGGATTAAAATCAAGGTTGCCCGTGGCAAAAATGCATCAGAATGTTATCGAAGATTACTTGAAGCCCGTGGCGAGAATGCATTGTCGTATAGGTCGGTGGCGTGATGGGTCAAGGCATTTCGTACGGTTCGGAATGAATCTTAGAACACCGTCCGTAGTCACCAGACAAGAGTCCTTGTGTCTTCGACCTGTTTCCTACGTTGAAGGAACCCTTCCGAGGACACCGATTACCTGCCCCGGCATCTGTACTCCGCGCAGTAGGGTGCTCCGTCGCTGTCATCAACAGAGAATGCCTCTCCAACAGTCCACAACGACTTTCCGACTTTTGACAGTAGACTATGCAGCTGATTACATTGAAGGCATATAATACAATTGTACTTATTGGTTCATTAAATATATTGCGTTCTTTCAATATTGCCGCTTCTTAACTTAAAGCCCTTGTATAAACTCATATTTGAATCCCATCGTAGGCAACCCCGATGATTTTCAGTGGTGTTCTATTTTGACGTCAGTCAATGTGGAAGCTGTTTCTTAATGAAGGCCATGGGAGCTTCCTTCCCCTTCTTGCTCATTCCTATCCCATCGACACCAAAAACCAAACAGTTATACTTGTATTTAAACTGCTAGGATAATTTTGCCAAATAAAAAGGTATTAAGAGACATCTAGGAATATTTTATTGAATTATATAAACACCTGGCGTTGCCTTATAGCCTGATCATTGATGAAAGTGTATTATCGTAAACTGTAAATCAATTTACATTAACAGCATTGCAATATTGGTGTTAGAACGGACATAGAAACTAGCAATACAATCATACAATTTTGACTCTGAATATGAGCCTAATTCCTTCACGTTGACGCACTGTTAACAGACTGCCTACCGACAGTCTAAAAGCATATTTTCCTGGAATGGAATACTTGAATATTTAGTGAAGGTACTTCTTTGAATATACTTCTTTAGTTATCAAAATAAGAGTTCGCTATGATTCTTACCGGAGGCTGCCTAACACAGGTGGTAAGGTCGTATTCGGTTCACTTAGAAGGTCATGTCTTCGGTTCACCACCAGGAATTCTGGAAATGCACATAGTATTGAGGTTCACTCAGCCTACACCAAAAGTGAATACCAGGTTAATTCGTGAAGGCAAAGGCAGTTAAATATGTCGAAGGTTAAGGATAGTGGAAGCCTTTAGGTTCCACTTTTGCAGGGGCCTTCTTGGCCTGGTCGAGGACGGCTTTCTTTTCCCGTTTACGTTGCTTAAAAGTTGAGAGGCCATAGGGCCCCTCTTAGACACCTCTTATGACATGCAGGGGATACGTTAGATACATTCCAAAGCCTCCTCCCAGAGGGAGTGATTCTGCGACGCTATTTTTTAAAATCAACTTTTGTTCTACTCTTAATAGTTACTTTTTAAATGTAATTGGTCTCTATAAAGAGATAGCAGTCATAATCTCGACAGTTTGCAGTATGTGTCCGTGTCTTCTATTGAGAATTATTTTTCTGGCATGCAAATGATAGGGCAGTAATGAGTGCTCGACACATTGTCATTCAATTTCTATTTAATTATAATTCTTTTCAGTTCTGTGACATGGAAGTCAGGGTCAATATTGCCATGAATATCTGTATGATGTCCATATAAAGCATAACAGCACCAAATACATACTCTTCAGGGGACAACTGTACCTGGCGACCGCCCATAATCATCTGAGTATCGTACATTAAATACAGGGAGAATATGAACGCGATCAGACTGGCATAAATCATCATCATAACCCTGCACTGAGAGAAAATGCAGACGACCATGGTGATCAGGCCGAACATCATTACTACCAGCAAACCTATACAGAGGAAGCCACCGCATCCGGTAATGTCCAACCTACAAGCAGAACAAAATAAAGCTAATTTTACTAAAAATGAATTATAATACTATATTGAAACAGAAGATTGTAAAGGACTACGTTACAGAATTACTATGAATCATATGTATTTTGCAAACATATTACCACAAGTGGGGGCTGCCTGCCCGAGGCGGTAAAGGCGTGCTCGGTTTGCCCGGAAGGACGTGGGTTCCAATCCCCGTCAGAAAGTCGTAAAATTTAAGAAACAAGATTTCCACTTCCAGGGGTGCATATGGCCCTGAGGTTCACTCAGCCTACACCAAAAATGAATACCATGTTAATTCCTGGGGGCAAAGGCGGCCGAGCGTAGAGCTAACCACTCTACCCCATCACGTGCCGCGGTTAACAATGGTGGAGGTCGTTACCTTCCACTCCTCCAATGGCCTTCATGGCTTGTACGGAGGTGTCTTTGTCTTTGTATTACCACAAGTGTGTATTGACCTTTACGAAAGCGACCTATTTTAACGGTTTAGAGAAAATTGTATACCATACATCTCAGTATGAGAGTCACCATATTTTCTTCGGGACAGTGTCTACTGGAAACGTGTAAGATAAACACATTTTTCCAGAATCCAGTTTGTTATGCTTACATTAGTATATTGTTTACGGATATATTTTTCACATTTTCAGCAAGTTTTCAGATCTTCTGTATACTTCAGATGAATGAGAGTACAGTGGAACTAAAGTACTTAGAGTCATGTGCGTACCTTATGGGCGTGAATCATTTAACAGCTTCCATATTACTATTTCTTTTCTGTATTTGGCAAAGAATTCCTTCATTCGGCAGGTTCACTATTTCACTTTTTAGAAACATTTTTACTGTTGAATAATAAATCATTAGAATTACATGTTAAGTTTCACACCGAAATTTATCTCTGAACTGAGTGTAAAGTATATAACTGAACATTTTGAATAATTGTAATTTACTCAAGACAGAAACAATGAAAATTCTCATGAATGCAAAACAAGAAATTAACTGCGGCCACACTCCAGTTCAGCAACCAGAGAGGGAGGGCGATAAGGAAAGGGGTCTTTTAAGCTACAGATTGACTTTATTTACACAGTCTATAATATCCAGGAGCAGCTGCGAGATTTTGGAAGTCATGCGAGCTACTCTGTCATACGACTCCTTTTGGACAGAAATTATTTCGTGCTCATTGTTGCTGCCTTAGTCCAATGGGACTAAATCTGACATTTGTGTTACCTCTTCGGCTCAATTTTATATGAAATATTCCTTTGGAGTCCAACTCTGTGGTGTAGTGGTGTAGTGATTAGTATGGTTAGCTGCCACCCCAGGAGGCCCGGGTTCGATTCCCGGCTCTGCCACGAAATTTGAAAAGTGGTACGAGGGATGGAACTGGTTCCACTCAGCCTCTGGAGGTCAAATGAGTTGATGTGGGTTCGATTCCCACCTTAGCCATCCTGGAAGTGGTTTTCCGTTGTTCCCACTTCTCTTCCAGGCAAATGCCGGGATGGTACCTAACTTAAGGCCACGGCCACGGCCGCTTCATTCCCTCTTCCTTGTCTATCCCCTCCAACCGTCCCATCCCCCACCCAGGCCCTTGTTCAGCATAACAGGTGAGGACACCTGGGTCTTACCAGTTGTATCCCCCGACCCAGAGTCTGAAGCTCCAGGACACTGCCCTTGAGGCGGTAGAGGTGGGATCCCTCGCTGAGTCCGAGGGAAAACCGACCCTGGAGGGTAAGCAGATTACGATACGATATTCCTTTGGAGCTTTCCATTTTACAAAGAATTAACAGGTATTTCTTGAGAAGTTGTTCACACTTATACTTGGCTACAAGAGTTGAGAGGCCCTGCAAATGAAGTGTCTATCAAGTTCATTGCTAGCTACCGGCTGTGCTACACGACCCGTGTACTGTTATGTATGTGCTCTGATTCTAAAAATTGCCTGTACACTGATTCTTTAAGGCTAAGGAAGAACTTAAATAGATGTTGGAGGCCTCCTTGAGTAACACTTCCTGTTTGTTGTGTTCATTTTCCTATGCCCATGTGTAAAGGAAAATTAACCTTACCGGTACTGTACCGTGCTATAAGAATGTATGCTTGCATTACGTATTTACGCACTCCTATTGTATAATGCATGTTAGGATCATTTTCGGTTACTCGTCGGCATAGGAAAACGAACACAACGGACATTGTTCTGATGGGCGTGACCAGTCTTAAGGAGAATAATCGATAGGAAGAGCTTTGTGGATTACAACCTTTTACCGGTGAAGTGACGATATGGTAACCTTCGTTGTTCTTATTCTCCTACTTTGACTTTTCCCAATTACTTGAGCTAGGTACTACGTGTGGTTTAAGCTCAGTTTTACGGCTGGATGTTCTTCCTCACACCAAACTTATATGTTTAGTTTTTATATACTAAGTTGTCTAACGTCGCACCGACACAGATACGTTTTACGGCGACGATGGGACAGGAAAGGGCTAGGAGTTGGACGTGACTGTGGCATCAATATACAGCCCCAGCATTTGCCTGTTATTAAAATAGGAAACCACGGAAAACTGTCTTCAGGACTGCCGACGGTGGAGTTCGAACCCCCGAAAACGGGATAGTGGCCGCAAGTAAGCGACAGCAGCTATCGAGCTCAGTGAAACCTATACGAACGGAGGGGGGGTCTGTTTTATGGTAATCGGTAATAATAATAAAAAAGGACTACGGTCTCCGGAGAGGCCTGGTGCGGGCCTTTGTCTCGTAGACGGCCTATTAGGCGACCTGTATGTCTGTGAAGATGAGGGCCCTACCTAGGATGATTTCTAATGCTGAATACGTCACACACACCCAGCCCCCGAGCCATTGGAATTAACCAATTAATGTTAAAATCCCCGACCCGGCCGGGAATCGAACCCGGGGCCCTCTGGACCAAAGACCAGCACGCTAATAATTTAGTCATGGAGCCGGACGTAATTGGTAGTGTGCTGTATTGTAAACAAATGAAGACTTTTATTAAAACAGGTGCGGCTAAAATGTCTCTTGTAAATGGGAATATTCCGAAATGGGTCGTATGATTGGAAATTATGCCTTTGCAGGCGGAACCTAGTGTTTACAGTGCATTATGTCTTCTGGTATACGGTAGAGCAATTTTGTTACTTTCATTGATCTGTCTCAGCTTTATCCTTGGCTTTGGCAATATGAAAGTGACTGAGGTGTGAGCAATGCTAGTGATGCCATACCTTATGCAGTCAGTCCCTGCTATGAATGGTATGAAAATGTTGCTCATAGGGTCCGTAGCTGCATGCATTTCAGTGGGCTTGGCGGACTGATATGTAATAGCAACTTCTGGCTTGGTGAGGAAAGTAACGGGAAACTACCTCACTCCTCATTTCCCTAGTACGCCTCTTCAGTGATGCCTAGGCCTATGACAGCTGATGGCGGAGCTGTTGAGGATCCAATCAGCCTTAGGGCTGACGACTGACCATACATACGACTGGAAAATGATTCTTTCAACATGCCCCATATGCAGGCATATAGTGTGGGATGTGGAGGGAGAATCCGGGAGTGGGAAGGGTACGGTTATTCCGCTCGACGGGAAACGGAGTGATTACCACAGTGTTGCTGCAGAAGGACAAATTACTCCCTCGCGGTGTGGCCTGAAGCAATACCTTTCTACAGCCTTTGTAGTTGTAGTGGCGAGTTTCTGGCTACGTTTATTACTGTTTAATGTTCAAAGTACGTTTGTGATTTCAGTGTTGTTTGTTTTGTAACACACTGTACGTGCCATAAAAGAAACTGTGTAATACCATCACATAAATAAATGTATTTACTTTTCAAAGTGTCTAACGAGAATAACTGTACTCTCATGATTGAATTAGTCCTATAGTCATATTCACCATTAGAAGGGTAGTTTGTGAAATTATATCTATTTAAGAGAAAATTTTACAAGAATTCCTTCCTGAGAGAAGGCTAAATCCTGGCCGAACCGTTAAAAGCGCATCACGTTCACACAATATGGTGGATTCGACCACTCGTCGTGAACTAGAGAAATTTAGGATCTCCCACCTTTGCAGAGGCTCATGACACTGGGATTCACACAGTCTACAAGGGAAATGTACAGTGAATGTTACAAAGAGTGAAACCTTTACCTTCTATACCTATAAGAGCCAACGTGGCCTGTAATGGGGGTGGCGTCACTTTCAACTATTTGTACATACAGCTTATACGATGAAAAAGGCTACAAGAGTATTTTCTTAGTTATGCATAATCCCGAGATAATAATAATTTCGTGTTATTCTAGCCGAGTGCAGCCCTTGTAAGGCAGACCCTCCGATGCGGGTGGGAGGCATCTGTCATGTGTAGGTAACTGCGTGTTATTGTGGTGGAGGATAGTGTTATGTGTGGTGTGTGAGTTGCAGGGATATTGGGGACAGCACAAACACCCAGCCCCCGAGCCACTGGAATTAACCAATGAAGGTTAAAATCCCCGACCCAGCCGGAAATCGAACCCTGGACCCTCTGAACCAAAGGCCAGTACGATGACCATTCAGCCAACGAGTCGGACAGCCCGAGATAAAGGAGAAGAAATTGGAATATTAAAGATATTAATATAAACACTGAAATTCTTGATTGATATTTTAGTATAAGAAATCCAATTCAATGTAAATCAAGTCGGTCTTACATAATTAATGCGAAATAAATCAAAATTCCTTTGTTGTACCCGACTCATCAATTGTGTTTGTATACGCAACTACTCCTAGAATGTTCAGCCAATTTCTATCACTGATATATCAACAGAAGACCTAAATATTACAGGTGTTTAGGTTTCAACCCATGTTTTTCTTCGTAATGAGTGCAATGGCGTGACTTCACTGCTGTGGACAGCAGCAGATGTGTATGAATTGTTTGAGTTAAAGGACGACAACAGTTGATTCAAGATTCTGCTGGATATGACAGTTCAAGCATTAATTTATCTACTTGCTCGGTCTACGGACTAAACTCGTGGAAGTTGAATTGTTTGCGTCATCTATGCCATAATAACTCCTCTTCATGCCACTGATCGATGCTCGGCGCACAAGAAAGGGAGTTGTAACGGGTATAATTCAAATACTATCCATATTCATCTCATAAAAATGACGTTTACTATTTGTACTCAAATGCTAGTCATAAGGATTTGTGTGGTCATAACAATGCAGAAAATGTAGAGGACGAAAATTCACACAGAAAATTATGTTATTCCACGAAGGCGGGTTATCAGAGGCAGAGCTAGCAAGGTGCACATTCATGTATATGCACCAAATGCATCATGAGCAAAAGTAAAGGAATCAACCGAATGGAATATTTCAAACATTCGAAGAAGCTGTACAAAATTTTGGGACCCTTCGTTTGAATAACGCGAGAAATATAGACCTTCGACATCTCGAGTTTGAACAATTAGTACATTTGCAGACTGTGACTTTCTTCAAGTTTATAATTATAAAATATGTCGTTTTTTTCATTTTTTATTGATTAAGTCCGTGTTTACAGAAGCTAAAATGTATTTATATTTTCCTTTCACAGTGTGAACTGTGTGTTATATCCACCCCGTTTCTAGGCCGTTAGCTTATCGGCCATTGAATCTTTATACTTAACATACTGTATTTGAGCAGTACATTGGTGTTGAAATCTAGCATGTGATGCTATGTCTGCTTCTACACTACACTGTACAATAACGATAAAGGTTAATCATCACAATTTAGTAGATCTCTATTTAGATTTAGATGTAGATTTAGAGAGAGAGAGGTGATCTCATGAGTCATGTAAGAATCCCGTGTGTCATGACCGACAGAGAGTGGTGCTGATTGCTGCTTTAAGGTTTGAACAAAGTTATCACCAATATCTTTTCACTTACAATAGGGGAAAGTCCAGTCTAAAATCTGTCAAAAGAAAAAATGAAAATCGCATTTCGTCACCCACAAACACTTGATTACGGTTAACCGGAGTTTTGTTAGTTTATCTAAGAGAACTAGGTTATACTTACGAAGTAAAAGTGGCGAAGACAGATATGAAGAAGCATATACCAGCCGTGATCGCCATGGCAAAGAATACTATCTGTGTGTTATGATATGCTGATATCATGCCCACTAAGAAAGCCATGGATATCGTCAGGATAGTGAGTAGCACCCAGTTCCATGGATGTTGTCTTCTGAGGCCTCCACAGCAGATAATGAGGAAGTAAGTGATGAAAAACGTTATGTAGGCCGCTAAGTACAGTCCAAGATTTCCTAATACGAAGAATCTAATTTCATCGACGAAGAGTACGGCTGATATAACGAGCACTGTGAACAGCATTTGCACCATGAGGATGCAGTATACTTTACGGACAAAGGCTGCTCGAATGTTTTTATCGCTGAAGTAGTCTTCAAAGGCTTGTGCATTATAATCGCTTCTGTTTGGATCCATCATTTTGCTTCCTTGTTCCTGGAAACAAGACATGTAATTCATCACATCGTGGTGAAACAACAATAATATCAATCATAATGTTATGCAGAAATTTTGATTTGACATCACTTAGGCTTTCTGTGCGTCAATTAGCAAATAACAGTCCGGCTCCATGGCTAAATGGTTAGCGTGTTGGCATTTGGTCACAGGGGTTCCGGATTCGATTCCGGCAGGGTCGGGAATTTTAACCAACATTGGTTAATTTCACTGGCGCGGGGGCTGGGTGTATGTGTCGTCTTCATCATAATTTCATCCTCATCACGACGCGCAGGTCGCCTACGGGTGTCAAATCAAAAGACCTGCATCTGGGGAGCCGAACATGTCCTCGGACCCCCCCCCCCTTCCCGGCGCTAAAATCAATACGCCACGTTTTAATGAAATAACAGAGAAATGGAAACAATATAGTGCGACCTGTTGATGAGTCGTCATTAATTGAGGGGTGTGTGTTCCAAAGGTGACATTTCCACATTTTAAAAAAAATGTTTCGTTGACATGAATACTATCGAATGCCGTGAGCAATCCAGACCAGAAAAATGCAATTCTTTAAAAGTAGTACCATACCCGAACATGGGTATGTTCCATGTGCCTCATATTAAACGTTTCACTGCAATTTTGCACAAGTGTCTTAGAGTGAAGGTAGCACCTATCAGACACTCCTCAATTAATTTGGGGAACAACAAGTGTACCACAAGGGACATTTTATGTGACCAAATCGTATGACGAGTTGTATCGATGGGACTTTCTCCCGCCTTTCAAAAATCCGACAATCCCTGTGAGGATTGAACCCACGATATTGGGTTTACGAGGCCAACTGGCATAATCTATTTCTCAATCGTATTACTTCGGCTACTGTGTTAAGACATTCTGATTTGATGCCATTTAAGTTGTCAGCATGTCTATTTCGACGTTGCTTGTTAATGTACCAGATGGTAGTGAATGTATGTCTGAGGTTCAAATAATTTTGTTTGATAATCACCAAATGTGTCGGCGAACATCTTTTAAATGTAAACGTGGTACGACATGGAGTCTTGAATGGACCTTTATGCGCCCTTAACAAATCTGACTTTAGCTGCTTCGGCGAACATCTTTTAAATGCCAACGTAGTAAGACATGGAGTGTCGAATGGACCTTTATCCGCCCTTCACAAATCTGACCTTAGCTGTGTCGGCGAACATATTTTAAATGCCAACGTAGTAAGACATGGAGTCTCGAATGGACCTTTATCCACCCTTCACAAATCTGACCTTAGCTGCCGGGTTTGAACCCATGGCGTTGGGGTCCGAAGGCAGACACTCTACTGCTCATCCACAGAAGTACTGTAACTATTTTAATCTATGAAGGAATAAAACGTAACTTTTCGTCAAACAGTTGATTGAATGGTGGGAATCCTTCATAAGTGGGGTGTTGTATTGATTATTTAATTATTAATCACAGGGACTGGTTACGTACGGGAGGATGATACTGAAATGGTTTACAGATTATTCATTTTCATATTGGCGACCTAGTGGTCATGTTCGTTAAGAAGTTATGTCTCTAACAAATGGTTGACACTGTAATTTGATGGTTTAAGTACCACTGGTGGAGAAAATTTTCACCATCAGAATGTTTGCTTCACGTCGACCCGACAGATAGGTCTAATGGGGACAATGGAATAGAAAAGGGCTAGGAGTAGGAAGGAAGCCTCCTTGGCATTGTTTAAGATGAAGACCCCATCACTTGCCTGGTGAGAAATTGGACACCACGGAAAAACCTTCTTCAGGGCTGCCGACAGTGGAGTTCGAATCCAATATCAACCTAATGCAAGCTGACAGCTACGTGGCCCAAAACTGTGCAACTACTCATCATAAGACTGCGTACAAACAGCCTGGATTCTATTCCAAAATTCTCCGCAGTGTTGCTCTTGATAGTGATTCATCCGTCGGATGGGAACGTTAAGCGCTGATCAAATATTATAGATATTATTCTACAGAGGTATACCGACACAGCATTTAATCATCATCAGACATAGACGCGGAGGCTGCCCATGTGCCTCAACTAAAAACCCTACACGAGGCACGTCCGGAGACCACAAGGCATCTCGTCATATCGCTGTCGAAATCAAGGAAATACTGAGACTGGCAGCTGAAAATCAAAAACTAGTTGTAGCCTGTAGTAGCAGATGCAGTGCACTCTATATCTCACTAAAGGTATCTGGGTCTAACAATATCAATATTATTGTACATTAGGTTTGAGTTCTCACACAGGCGAAAACGTTGAAAAATTTATAGAAGTAACTTCATTATCTTCGAATTAAATTCATCATATAATAATTTTTAATGTCCGATAATATGACATTAATTTGCTCAAACGGTCATAGATTCTGAATGAATAAAAAATTAAAAATAGCATAAGATTAGGTATTTTAAGCTTTTGATCCGCCTTGACACAAGTATTATCTTTACAAGAACATTTTTGAACTGAATTCTTGGTCATTCTTAGCTTTTAGGAAATGTTCCACTAGCTGAATATTTGAATACCATTGTATTCAAGAAACAATATAATTTGATATGTGTCTTCGGTTTCCTAACTTTTTCAAAATAACATTATACCACCGAGCAAGGTGACTCAGACGATACAGCGCTGGCCCTCTGAGCCTAAGTTGGATGGTTCAATCCAACTCGCATTCAATTAGTATCTGAAGATGATCAAATACAGTAAATAAGCTTCGTATCAGCAAATTCACTGGTACGTTGAAGAACTCAAGAGGTGGAAAATTCGATGATGTAAAAGTAGCCGGTGGGATGCAAAACATTACAATCGTCTTATTTTGGTATGTTAGGTTAGACGAAATAGATAAAGTATTAGCTTAAATTACCTAGAGTTTCATTAATATACACGAATACAACTCAGGGTAGACCTCTGGTAGGAATAAAACAAATTGAAATAATCAATAGAATTATCTATTCTGAAAATCATCTGCTGTAAATAAGCACTGGGACCAGAGGCAGAGAACAGAAAGAGAATAGAACGAAGAAGATTTAACTCGGACTGGGTCCGTGGTTTCCCATTTTCACACCAGGGAAATGGTGAAGGTTTATTTAAGGCCACGGTTGCTTCCTTACCAGTCCTAATTGGCGTCCGTAGAACCCAGGTCCAGGTCTTTCGAGTTGACGCCCTATAGATAAGCTGCGTGTCTGTGAGGATAGCGCCCACACTAAAATGAATCCTAATTACGAATACGACACAAACACCTACCCCCAAAATAAGATAATTAACCAGTGACTGTTAAAATCTCAAACCCGAACGGGAATCGAACCCTGCTAATCATTTATCCATGTATAACTCAGAGTAGACTTATTGTAGGAATAAAACAAATTGAAATTCTAAATAGCATTATTTACTCGGAAATGTATCTGTTGTAAATGAGCACTGGGACCAGGAGAAAACGGATAATGTGTCAGTGTAAAATGTTCCAATAATATCTTCTAAATGAAACATTTTCGGCTGTATGTTTATAACTCATTTTCCCCTTGTTTTGGTGTGAGGGACCAGTCCCCACCGTTTATATTTCTGAAGCACTCTGTATATGGTCTCACCGGACCCCGAAGTTAATATGATCGATAAATATTTAATATTCTGAGTCATATTAAGGCAGGACTTAATGACATCTAAAAAGATTCAGGTCCTAGAATATTATCCACGAATGTCAATATTCTTTCATGCATTCATGCTGTATTGGGAAACTAACTGACCCATTTAATATCTATAGATTATAAACACAGAAATTCAACGGAATGATTTCATGCAAATTACTACACCCTAAATATTGATCTTACCTACTTCATCGGCATTTAAGAAGAATTATATTTAAATAGGAGTTAGATTTGTTCAGGGTACCCAGACTAAGGATACCCTCGAATAGCTTATACTATTCTGTCGTCAAGTACATTAAAATACTTTGCATTCAAAAACCATTGAATAGGTTTCTAATTACTATAACGTAACTTACCATCATAAAACCGGTTACTAGGGAATCAGGTACTTCCTTTGCCGCATCAACAATGAAGTATGGGCAAATATGTCAATAAACATTATTATGTTTCCATGGGACTGCGAATATAATCCAGAAATCTCATTCATTCTACAGTCGATCTATAGTATGTCCTTAAAGTACACGCCCCTAAAAGAGGACCCATAACAGCAGTGTGCTTGAGATTTAAGGACAAGAGCGTGTAATAAAAGTCAAACAAATTCGGCTACGGAATTTCTTTTGTATGTTTTAATTGTGTGTATCTTGTGCACATAAAATTTTTATCATATCAGACGCATAAAGTAACATGTAGTAGTCCATATTTACATCATTATGGTAAGTTTAATAATTTAAGCACAGTAAAATTTGCTCATAACGTAATCTGGTTGCAGTTGAAACCTAATATTAACGATAACATCCTATGGCCTTATGCTATCATACATCTGTGTGAAAATAAATTTAAGAAAATTTATGAGTATAATAAACCCAAGAATGAAAGAAAGGATCCGTCACCCATTTTTTCTAAAACGTTTTGTTAATCGCCAGGGGTAACTGGTTTATATCCCTTATGGCCTGCGACGTAGTGCACTGAATTCGTTGCGGAAAGTTAGCAGTGAAGGGTAATAATATTAGCATTTAAAATTCCCTACGGAAAAGCATGAGGTACGCAGAAATAATCGGAATCCCTATTAATGCACGGAGTACAGACATCAACGCGTTACAGCGGACCGCACGGTATATGCTGTTTACATGTGCGGTGAAGATGGCAAAGGATACAGTAAAGTGCATTGCGTGACTCCGCACATTTAGCCTAGGGGAGTGGACAAGCGGGGCATCGGAAAAGAGATATTTAAAGCATAATTTCGTGTACGTTTCGCACTTGTGCCATGCGCCGGGTGAAACGCACTACAAAAGTAAGATAAAAATATGAATGTTCACAGTATATACGATACATAAACAATTAACAGAAATCAATGACCTAAGGGCTCTAAAATCTAGCTGTAAAGATCCAGCCTGTTACGTCAGGAAATCTAAATAAGATGTAGGGCATTAACAATGGTGTAGATTTGTAATTAACACCTACCAAAACACAATTATAATGTACGAAACTCGGTTGAAGTTAGCTTTATTAGCCTATGTCCTAGAATCCTGTGTTGTAAACATAGCCTTTAATATATCTGTCAATACCACAGGATGTGCTTGCAATGGTAACTTTTGTTACAAAACTAATGTTACGTGGGTATGTTATTTCAGTAAATATTTTGCTGTGTAGTGAACTTTGACATAGACGAAATGTACTGTGTTTACCGCCATGCTCCAAAAAACAAATGCATTATTATCACCCGAAATCGAGAGAATTTCAACTACTAAGATTTCAGTTTTGTACGCCAGTCGGTTCAAGATACCTTAACGCATAATAATCAGAAGAAAGACGCAACATTATCCTGGCATGATCAGATGCTGCTGTGTGACACTCCGCCATTTTTAGCAAGGTCGCATATGAGCGAGCGATACGTCAGTGTGCTACAGTAGCGCACCGCCCAAGGTTATCAAGCAATAGAGCTTGGCTGGTCACACGCTGCATAGGCTGACACAGAAGACGCTCTCGGTTTAACTTATATTTCTTTGTAGATTTTCCTTAGGCGGAAATAAAATACGGTAGATATCAATCTTTGTTTCAGAACATTATGTCTTCTTACAATTTCCGTAACTTAATTTCAGACACCCTCTATATGAAAACTTGAATTTAAGGAAACGTCGCATATAGGGAAAGTAAAACATAGTAATATCTTTACAGTGTGCTAAGTAGCGTGTCCCTGATTTCCCTACAATAAACTGTATACCGGTACTTTGAAATGTGAAGAAGCGGAACTTTCAAAGAAATTTTCACCTAGGTACAGATATCCAACTGATATATCATCCAATTTCGGATTTAATAATAATAACCTAATAATAACAGTTGTATGGCCTGAGCTACCGTCTGCAGCCAGTCTGATTTGACACCATCTGGACTGTCCGTCAGTCAAATTTGACGTTCCTTTTTACGCTACCACATGGCAGAGTAAACCAGATCCGTCTTGGGCGACCCATGGCTGCCTCTGAATTAACATTGTCTGGTAAACAGCAAATATGACACAAAAGATCTTGTACATGCCGATATCGCATGATACCAATTGTTGACTGAACTTTTCTCCATCCTACAAAATTCCTTCTACCTCTGCCGGGTTTTCAACCGCCACCCTTTACCATTCCTTAACACCTTGAAAGGATTGAACTTTTTACACATTCCTCAACAATTGCTTTAAACCAGTCCCAGTGTCCGTTAGCATTTTTATTTACCGTTTTCCACCAACAATATTTACTTTTTTAAACTTCGTCATGCCTGCTTTATCAGCCATGTGGTACTGCCTAAAACCGACCTTTCCCTCACATTTATTTTTAACTACCACAAAAACAGCTTCATGATCACTAATACCATGTATTACTTCGGCTTCTCTATAGAGCTCGTCTGGTTTTATCAGCACCACGTCTAGGATGTTCTTCCCTCTAGTTGGTTCCATCACTTTCTGAATCAACTGTCCTTCGCATATTAACGTATTTGTCATTCGTTGGCCATGCTTCCTGTCGTTCGCATTACCTTCCAAATTGACATTTGGTAAATTGAGATCTCCCGCTACAATCACATTCCTTTCCATGTCGTTCCCCACATACTAGCTGATTATGAAATACTTCTGAATCAGAGTCAGCGCTACCCTTTCCTGCTCTGTACACTCCAATGCCTCCCGTAAGGTTACCTGAGAGACCACTTTCAGTATCAGTATCAGTATCCTCTTCTTCAATTACATGTAGAACCTCCTCAAGCGTCAAGCCACTTAATTGAAGTTCACGCATCATTAGACGTAATACATCGCCCTCTCCACGTGTGTTATGATGTATACAACTGAATGATACACAAATTATTATTTATGGCAAAGAGACAGGAACTCCAGCACTGATCCACAGAGGGAAAAAACACAGCCATGGTATATCTTTCTTGTCGTGAGGCAACTGTAAGGAATGATTTATTTTTTCTCACTTGAGGTGGCATAACGGCGCCTCTAACTTAGAATGAAACACTTATTTTTACTTGATTAGTTCAGGTTTCTGACAAACATATATCCTATTTAACCCCCCTTAATCAACTCTTGTTCTCCACTGATCGCGAACGAATTAAATTTGCGAGACCTCAAAGAATCTTTTTTACTCTTCCCATGGCTCCTCTCGTTTTTCACTGATACTTTCATTTTCTAGGTGTACAGATGACGTTTTCTAATTTCAATATAATCAATCATTTAATAAACATAAAAAGGAAAAATCGCAAGACCTTCCACTTTTCAGCGAACGTATCTTTCTGTGTCGAAGAGAATGGTCAAAATTCCAAAGATTGAGTTTCAATGGGTACAAATATTTTAATAGATAAGAATTAAACGCATTTGAACAGATTTCACGATAACCCAAACTGCTATAAATGTTTGCCTCAGACATGGACAAGAATGATTGCAATGGAATATGGCGACCCGATAGGTCGAAATATGTGCAATATGTGGTAGGGATAAAAATGAATATACGTTGTTCATTATTGACAATGTGCTATTATCGCGACCACGTGCGAAAAGTAGAATTATGTCCAGAGTAACTATATGTTCCGTAATCTATATAAATAAAGGTGTAGGGGGTCCGCTGTCTGTAATTTCGTTTGTTTTGTCAATTTTTCAGGTATTTATCCGAATTAGGCCAATTGAAGACCGTATCAGTGGTTTTTAGCTTTCGTGTCTGTTTGTCTGTCTGTTCCACCATCACGACGAAAGGGCAAGGTAAATCTCGACCAAACTTCATGTATACAGTATACTGATCTCGGAGAAGGTTTACATATGATTTTAGAATCACTGAACAGAATGGGGATTTCTTCCATTTTTCTTACATTTTCTCTCATAATATCATATATTATTTTCTAAAATCTGTGGACTACAGGTGAATCGTCTCTTCATTTTAAACAAATATTGGTACGAGCATAATTTTGCTTACTGTTCAAATGACGGAGAAAATTGCTACTTACTGCGGGTTTCATGCTCTGCATTGAGTGGCCGACAGACCGGCAACGAATCTCCTACAGCTACGACTCTGGCTGCTTGCCAACAGGGATGTAACATATCGTCGTTGCCGGGACAAAACCCCCTATGTGTTAAAATTTTTGGAGATATACTGACCCGCAGCACATACCTTATGAAGAGCGAGAATGCCTTGACAACATTTACACAATATTGCACCTTAGGTGACAGAACCTTACCGGCCAAAGTTCTAAGCTAAAATATTTCACATAGGAGGTTTTGTACCGCAGCGACGATATGCTAATGTCATTCTCGTCAAATTTCCTGTAAACTGTTGGGTGTTCCTTGCGTAGAAAGCGAGCGAGACGGCATGCTGCCATTCTGCGAGATATTTGCGGAATACCGTTGGAGGTTGCAATCGTCTCCGAATAGCCCTAAAGGGGCTGTTAATATTTGAACAGTATCGCGGAGTCCAGCCCACGATTTCACACCGTAAGGCGTTTTCTGGCATTCGCTATGAATTTTACTGTATTTCTTTTCTACTTCTGTTGACAGCTTGAATTTCTTGCCTGCCTTGCCTCGTTAGGCTTAAGTAATAACACCATAAGTCATCATCTTATCCGTTTACCTAAAAATCGCTGCGCCTAAATTGTTCCCTCTTTTTCCTCTGGTATCATCACAACTTAGTGAGGGGCATTTCGTTCTACAATACATCCACTTGGTCATCAGTTATAAACTTATATTCTAATTTCAACGTTACAACTGTTTTACTTTCTTCCATGATTACTCCGTATGGGAGTGCTACTCCAGAAAACTGGACACTCTTTCCTTTTGAAAAAAAAATCCACTCTGTTTAAATATGGGCTATAAGGTTTTGGCCCCGGAACATATCGAAATATGGAGGCAATTTCAATTACGGTGCAGACCTTCGTTTCGTGGTAATTGCTTTCGAAACGGTAAGTCATTTTACAAAGCAGACTACATAATCCTGCTCAATTTGGAGAGATCCTCAACTCTGATCCTATGCCGTATTGTCGTATCTCGATTCTATATAGTTTAGACAGCGCAGCATTTTTTGGTTATAATCATAAGTTATGTCTCCAACTCGGTTGTGACTGGCATTAGGAAAGTGGGCTGGTCATTATAATGAACACTCTCCATCTCTATTTTGAATGGCAGCTGGAAAGTGAGCCTGCCGTTATTGTAGAAACTCCCAAACTCGATTGTGAATGGCAGTAGGAAATGTGGCTGGGCATTATCATCTAAATTTCCCCAATGTGCACCTTACATCGGAAACAACGTATGATGTCCCCCTCGTTCCGTTTCTCAGATAGCGCTAAGAGGCATGCAATTTAATATAATCTTACGCAATACATGCTGCATTCAATTGGTTCCACAGTTCACCTTTGGTAGTTAGGTTTGGATCACAGCACCGCACCCGTCGTTTCACCATATCCCACACATTCCCGATTGGTGACAAGTCCGGTGATCGAGCGGTTCAGGGCAACAGACCGACATTCTGTGACAACAAGAAGGAACGTGTTCATGCAACATGTGGTCGCGCATTGTCCTGCTGAATTATTTCGTCTGGGTTGTCGTGCAGAAAGGGTATGACTGCGGGTCGTAGGTTGTCATCCACGTAGTTCAAACTGGTCATAATGCCCTAGGGACGCACCAACTGTGATTTGTGGTCGTATCCAATAGTACCCCACACCATAAGGCCTTGAGTTGGCGCTGTATATCTTGTGAGAATGCAGTCAATGTGATGCCTCCCCCCTGTATTTGACGAACCAAAATGAGGCCATCATTTTCAAATATGGATTCGTTAGAAAGCACTATCTGCTGCCATTCTCGTTACTAGTGACGTCTAGCATGTTTATGCACGTTAGTCAAAGGTAGGCGGAGGAATGGACGACTCGCCGTTAACCCAGACCGTAGTAAACGGCAGCGGACTGTCTCTCATGATAGTGTACGATGTGTTTGTTCCACTGTTGCGACAAAGCCGAGGAGGTCGCAGATCTGTCCTGCAATGCCATTCGCATGAGTTGAGGGGGTGGACTGGGTGGTGCGACGAAAATCTTGTCGTGTTATACGGCCTTCTGTGAGCCATTAGGTACACACCTGTTGCAATGCCGAGACACTTCGTCCCACACGAGCAGCAATTTCAAGGATGGATGCATCACGTTCTCTCATGCAAATCATGCGCCCTCTTTCAAACTCACGCATTTGACGGTACGGTTCTTGCATACGTCTGCGAGGCATCCTGCGCGTCTGATCAAGTCACACTGATCCATTACCTTCGGTTTGTAGCCACAACGAGAGCCGCAGGCACATTTTATGATTCGGTGGTGGTGCTCCGAGATATCGATGTGGACTTTGAACCTGAGGGCCGACATCGTTCAAATGCTAATCATGTCTTCAGCACATGTCCTGTGAATATGAACTTTTTATTTCTAGTCTTTCAAGGTGTTCTGGTTTTTATGAACATGAGTGTATATACAAATGAATATTTGTTCGTTTCGACTGGACTCAAAAACTACCGGACCGATTTCTCTGAAAGTTTCACAATTTGTTCTTATTACTCCTGAGAGTGTTTAGGAAGTGGTTTTAATGAAATCCGATGGGTAGTTTGTTATGATGTGTAATTTTATGTAATTAATTTCATTGCAAAGCCGGACTTGAAGAACGTACTGTCGCTAGGTGTCAGCAACTTATTCTGTATCATGATAGGCCGCTGGGAAATGCTGTATATAGTAGGATGGGAACACGCCGCCATGTTTTATCAAGTAGGTTTATTGCTAGGAGGTTCATGACGGTGTAAATAACGATGGCTGACAGTATGGGCAGGCTATGTGACTTGGGCAACGCCATGAATAGAAAGCAGAGTGCATAGCTTCGTAGTTTCCGTGGCAGTGATAGCAAAAGAAACAAAATGGGTGCAATCGGTAGATCTACCAGCGGAGCACTAATTAAAAACTGATAAAAGGTACGTAATTTATTTGTGCGTAGATTGTAAACTTTGTTTAAATAACAATATTGCTGCTTTGCTTGCAGTTGTTGTTGCTTTCTCTGTCAAAATAATCATGTATCCTAAAGACGCATCAATTGGTAGATCTATCAGTGGAGAACTAAAGACAAAAGCGATTGCAAACCACGTATTTCCATCATTTCCACCAACATTTCATCCAACATCCGTTCGCTTTGCATTCTCAATGACCATCAAGGCACAAGGTCAGTCGCTTCAAGTGTGTGGATTAAATCTGGAAAATCCATGCTTTTGACATGGCCAATTATATGTTGCATGCTCACGAATGGGACAGCCGAAAATGTATTTATTTTTGCAGAAGACGGAAAAACCAAAACTATTGTATATCCCAAAGCACATGAATAAACTTTTTCCAATATAATTTAATGCACAAAATACCACTATCATTCATTTATTTTGTATATAAAAATGTTTCTCATTTCTATTTGTGTACCTACTTAGAAATAGAAGGAGACATTGCAAAAGTGATTAAAGTGACTAGTGACTAAAGTGACTAAAGTAATAGAATAAGAGAAAATGACCTATATTAATGTCGAATCCATTGTTTCTGTGTCGCTGAGATGAATTGTGACGTTCATGATTTTAAATCCACGTTCAGTCCCTGTAGTGACGGGGGCTAAGTTGTAAAGAAAGTAAATGGTCTAAAATGACCGAAATTAGTGCCGAAACTACAGATTTTGGGTTCGCAATGCTGATTGATGACAGTCCTAATGACTGTTGGAATCGTGTACACCAGATCTAAAACGCGACGGGTAAGTACATGCAATTTTCACTTATTCACTTTTTTAAAGGATCAAATACTTCCCAGTGAATTCGGGCTTCCACATGTACAAAGTTTTACTCGAAAATGAAATAATCTAAAACTTAAAATGGAACAAACATAAATAACTGTGAAACGTCATAATAGATAGTAAAATATCAACCAATGTCTCAATATTGAATTTTACAAAAAATCATTTCACACATAATTAAGGAGGAATACAAATCTTGAAAGTAAAAATTAAAAAAAAAATGTGTCCGGTCAACGACGGGTAATACAGCTAGATTTTTCGTGTGACTATTTCTAGCCGAGTGCAGCCCTTGTAAGGCAGACCCTTCGATGAGGGTGGGCGGCATCTGCCATGTGTAGGTAACTACGTGTAATTGTGATGGAGGATAGTCTTATGTGTGGTGTGTGAGTTGCAGGGATGTTGGGGATAGTACAAACTCCCAGCCCCCGAGCCATTGGAATTAACTAATTAAGGTTAAAATCCCCGACCCGGCCGGGAATCGAACCCGGGACTCTCTGAACCGAAGGCCAGTACGCTGACCATTCAGCCAACGAGTCGGACATTACAGCTAGTAAATAATATGTACAGTATGTATGTCTTAATGCTATTTGTTCTGGCGTTGACCTATAGAAATCTTTTTCCGCTAGGAGTTTGTTTACGTGCCAGTAAATCTACCGACACGAGACTGACGTATTTGAGCACCTTCAAATACCACCGGACTGAGCCAGGATCGAACATGCCAAGTTGGGGTCAGAAGACCAGAGCCTCAACCGTCTGAGCCACTCAACCCTAAATAATATTTACTAGTTAATCGAAAAATTCAGGGTTACCTTATCTGATGAATTTCGAATCAAACTCGCAAGTTGCTCATTCTTTCACGTGCATTCACAAAGTTCTGAAAGTTTGCCCTATTATCAACCCCCTGTGGCTGTAAACAGCACTATCTTCAAACGGGGACCCCATGGGAACTTAGATACCTTTGCTTTCACACACTCGTGTTAGATTCTCCATTTTCGTATCTCCAGTCCGGACACCCTTGGTCAATTCTTGTTCTCATCCGAATCCGACGTTGTTAGGTTTGTGAGGCCTAAGAATTCCTTCATTTACACGCCCTACTTGGGCCTTCTCTTTCTTTTCTCTATGCGTTCATTCCTGGAAGGTTTGACCCTCAACTAATTTCACTCGTCATTGGTTTTAAGAGAGGATGATTCCCCAGTCGCACTTTTCCTTGAAGCAATAATCGTCACCATCACCTCAATATTATCAAACGTAGAAGCAGAGATATTGAAGAACACTTACTCTAAAAGCCGCTTCGAAAGTTGTGCACAGAGAAAGAACATGGAGAAACAAAATACTGTGTACTGGTTATGAAATGAGGAATTTTCATGCGGAACTTACACTACTTCCGTGTAGCAAGTTGGGATATAATAACTCTAACGACTAAGCTCTTAACTTCACAACAGCGGCTAACGATCTCATGAACGCCGGGGTGCCGAATCTTGCACATGGGAGGTCTTAGAAAATTGCCATCACGAGACTGTTATATTTAAGTGCGTTGACCTACATGAAAACGAGAATGGACTTACAATCCCGCTCGAGTAATTCAATTACAATGTTCGCTGTTTACTAGCTATATAATGCTACGTTTCTGATGTGGTGGTTGTGATTATTTAGGAGGGATAACCATCCTCGATTAATAATAATCAGAGCGAAAAATGGAAGGGAATCGACATTGCGAAAAATGAATGTATAGGCCAAGGGGGGACAATGGCCACGAAGGGCGTAAAATGAGACTCCGTAGGCCCCGAATAATCTTATACCGTCGGGGTCGGAAAAGAACAGGAGTTCACCAAGTGAGAGCGGATAGAACAATGAAAGTGAGGACCATACAACAAGTAAGTGGACTCAGCTAAGGTCGCTAACCCACGCTCCTAAGCTACGTTTGTGAATATGGGCAGTCTAATATTTTGCGTCGTATATTGGCTTTTCCTTAATTTTGCCGACGGCTACAACGGAAGGCTCTGATTCTTCGAAGAATGAACGTATGGGAAAAATTTAGCGAAGACCAACAATTTTGCTTAACTTTCCATTAATATCAATTTCCCATTTTTATTTAAGAATTGAATTTACGGGAAATTGTAGTCTACTTATAATTTCCCTAAATAATCACCGTCACCGGAAGCTGCAATGGTATAATTATGCTTCCTGGGTGCGGAAGTGGCAGAATCCATTAGCGGGATCCCCTGTCTGTCATAAGAGGTGACTGAAAGGGTATCTCCGAAGGGTTGTCAACTTAGGAACTTATGCTATTAGCTTTACGTCGCACCGACACAGATAGGTCTTATGGCAACGATGGGAGAGGAAAGGGCTAGGACTGGGAAGGAAGTGGCCGTGGCCTTAATTAAGGTACAGCCTGGTGTGAAAATAGGAAACCACGGAAAACCATCTTCGGGGCTGCCGACAGTGGGGTTCGAACCCACTATCTCCCGAATACTGGATACTGGCCGCACTTAAGCGACTGCAGCTATCGAGCTCGGTACTTAGGAACTTAGATGGCGACCACAGATCCCCTATCTGAGTATGGTATTGTTTTCACTTTCACTTTCACTTTCATCTTCCTTATTCGACCTCCCTTGTTCAACTCAGTCTCTTCTTTCCTAACAGTATTAGGTGTCCCACTTTCACGCACTTGGTAGCCTTTCCCTATATCTTGCCGATACCATCATTCTTCGAAGGGTGAGAATGTTACCCTATTTGCCCAATTATATTTCCTTTTAAAATTACCTATTTCATTTCCCTATTCCATTAGTCGGCATATCATTTCTCAGACCTTCGATGTTAGACCCCTTCTTCTTTCTTCTTTTTAATTCTTACCCTCCAGTGTTGATTTTTCCCTTGGATTCAGTGG
The DNA here is from genome assembly GCF_040414725.1 of Anabrus simplex. NCBI lineage: Eukaryota > Metazoa > Arthropoda > Insecta > Orthoptera > Tettigoniidae > Anabrus > Anabrus simplex. The sequence continues at coordinate 1,127,852,956 of NC_090265.1, read as the reverse complement.
GGGATCCCCCTCGTATCGCCTCAAGGGCAGTGTCCTGGAGCGTGACACATTCGGTCGGGGATACAACTGGGGAGAATGACCAGTACCTCTCCCAGGCGGTCTCACTTTTTATGCTGAACAGGGGCCTTGTGGGAGATGGGGATATTGGAATGGATAGACAAGGAAGAGGGAAAGAAGCGGCCGTGGCCTTAAGTTAGGTACCATCCCAGCATTTGCCTTGGAGGGGAACTGGGAAACCACGGAAAAACATATCCAGGATGGCTGAGGTGGGAATCGAACCCGCCTCTACTCAGTTGACCTCCCGAGGCTGAGTGTACCCCGTTCCAGCCGTCGTACCACTTTTCAAATTTCGTGGCAGAGCCAGGAATCGAACCCGGGCCTCGTGGCATGGCAGCTTATCACACTAACCACTACACTACAGAGGCGGACGTATCATTTCTAATAATGTTCCTTTCATTACGTCCCACTAGCTAGTTTTACGGTTTTCAGAGACGCCAACATACCAGAATTTAGTCCCGCAATTCTTTTACGTGCCAGTAAATCTACAGACACAAGGCTGACGTATGAATATATAGGCCAAGGAAGGACAAAAAGGCCACGAAGGGCGTAAAAATGAAAGACTCCGTAGGCCCCGAATAATCTTATACCGTCGGGGTCGGAAAAGAACAAGAGTTGACCAAGGAATTTAATTAAAAACAGAATAACGGAGTAGTATTTATCCTCTTACTGTGAGGACTACGAGGATTAGCCATCGCATTTAGGTCAGCCAAGTAACTGGCAAACGTTAAAATTTACTTTGCAGTTGTCCAGTGTGCACTCTGGCAGTTATTTGCTTTAGAAATACCACCGGACTAAGCCAGGATCGAACCTCCCAAGGTGGGGTCGGAAGGCCAGCGCCTCCACCGTCTGAGCCACTCAGCCCGGCACATATCAATTCTTAGCTTTCTTTCAGCTTGCCCTGAAGGTGTACGGCGGGCCACATAGAGGGTAACGCCTACTGTCCGGCCAGGGGATGTGTGGTGATGTGCGGTGCAGTGAATGATGAAGAAGGCGAAATCAGCTGTGGCCAATAAATAGGAACTGTCCCAACATTTGTCTGAAAGTGAGAAATGGGAACCATGGAAAACCATTCTCAGGACAGCCGGCAGTCACGTTTGAACCCATTTGTCATTCTTGTGTTTCTATTCTTAAGGCCAAGAATCGTATATCAATCCTTGGTAACAGAAGAGATTGTATAATAAGTAATTCAAAATATCTTCAACAGCCTGTTGCATATTTGTTTACTTCCTCTTAAAACAACAATCACCACCACTGGTACAGTATTGTTGCTTTTATGCTCCCCTTCTTTTTATTTGGCGTTGCACCGACACAAGAATCCCTAGGACAGGGCTATTCCCGGAAGAAGCCTGGCTGTAGCTTGTGTGGAAATGAAGAACCACGGGAAGTCTTCTTCGGTGCTGACGGTATTGGCGTTAGAACACACCACCTCCCGAATTCAAACTAACAACTGCGCAATTCAAACCGCGTAGCGAACGCGCTACGCTGTTACTCTTTTCTCTGCGTTTTTAAATTCACACTAACACCAATAGGATTTCGATGAAGCTGGGATGGGTAAAGGCTAGGACGGGGAAAGAAGTGATTGTAGCCCCAATCAAGGTAAACTTTTTAGCTGGCGTGAAAATGAAAACCATATACTAACGTACTGCGTAGCCAAATCGCTCCGTATAGCCTGTTATTAAATATTACAAGAAAGTTGGTAGCTCTTAGACATCATCGTCGGATTTTTGCATAGACTTTCTTTTGACATTTTTACTGATATATTTTTCTTATTTTTCTAATTCTCTCCTTGTTTTTCTGGAGTTTTTTGTTGGAGGACGACACACACACCCAATCCCCGGGCCAGTGGAAATAACCAATTAATGGAAATAACCAATTAAGGTTAAAATCCCCGACCCGGCCGGGAATCGAACCCGTGGCCCCTTGAAGCGAAGGCCAGCACGCTAACCATTTAGCCATGGAGCCGGACCGGCCACTGTTTAAATACAAGCTAACGAAGGGGAAATTTGCATCCCTCGAGTTTGCATGGCGTGTACATCCGTACATCCTATGCCTAATGATTACGAAAAAAACGATCACGTAAAACTGTGAGCTTCTCAGTAGGTAATCTTTCAATGATAACTTTACAGTTAATATCATCTGGATCGGTGTCCTCCTCCATTGCATAACAGTCAGAGTTATTAGCTGCCGTCCTCGGCGGCCGGGGTTTGATTCACTGTACTGCCAGAAATATAAGAATAACGGGAGGGCTGGTATTTGGGTGAAATAGTACATGCAGCTGACCTCCATTGGGGGTGTACCTGAAGAAAGGTGCACCACCTCGGGATGAGGATAAGAGTTTGTTTATTTTTATCTAGATCGGAGAGAAAATTATTTGACTCAGATGAAATATTCCAAGAACTGAAGAAATATAATTAAACGACAGAATAAAGAAGTAGTGTTTATACTCTTACTGTAAGGACTACGAGGATTCGTCATCGCATTTAGGTCAGTCAAGTAACTGGCAAACGTGAAAATGTACTTTGAAGTTGTCCATTGTGCTCTATGGCAGTTACTTGCTTTAGAAATTTCTTCTAATTGTTGAAGGAATGCTTTTCTTCCTGAGGCTCAATTATTTTTCGAAAATAACAGCATCTATTTAAACATAATATTATTTCTTCAAACTTTAGAGAAATCAAAGAGCACAAGGAGACTCTTCAGGAAAGCGACCTCATGGAGACTTAGCGATACGTGATTTCTCCAGGAAACTGGAAAGAATACTGTTCCTTCCGAATGGACGAGGGAAACATCAGTCTTCGTTGATACAAAGAACTGTAAGTGATTTGAATAACAAACCTGAAGTCTTTACAACAACTTGTAAACAAAGCAACATTTTTTTACAATAAAGGCAGCAAAGAAGGAAAGTGATCATAAAACATATCAGTGCAAGAGGTACAGATACCTTATAAAGCAAAGAGGATTATACAGTGGAATCTCGAAATCTCGATTCACCTCAAGTGTTAAATGTTATTTCGAGTTATCGAAATTTCGAGATATAGAGAATATCATTTTTGAGCACATATAGCGCATAATTGAATCATATGCATCAACGGCCTTATATTGAATACAATAATTTTTACAGTATGAAAAAATATACTAATAAACCTGTATTTTAAGGCATCGCTTTAATTATAACCCTTATTAAGGTAACTTTTAGAAGATTGAATACAGTATATATCTTCTTAGTGGGCTTAACCTGAAACATTGTCTGTCTCACAAACAGACAATATCTACTTATTTCCTTACACAATCTATTGAGTATATTATAGTAAGCTTTGAATGATAGTTCACTTGCTTACTAATTTAAACTGTTCAGGTGGCTTGTATTTATCATTATACATTCTTGTCTTTTAACTTGCTTTACATTGCACCGGACCATCTTCAGGGCTGCCGACAGTGGCGCTCGAACCCTCTGTCTCCCGGATGCCAGTTCACAGCTGCGCGCCCCTAACCGCACGGCCATCTTGCCGGGTAATTATAGTCTTCATCTGAAAGGTTGATCATGAGCACATAAACACACGCTTTCAAGGAATGTAGTTAAAAGTTTGACCTATAGAGTACAGTGATTACCAGTGGCACTAAATTTAAAAGTGCTCAGTTCTGACGAATATCGGAATCTCCCCAACATATCTTACAATTTGTCATAAGGAAATTAACGCTTTTCACGTTTTTTCATAAATGGAGTATGTTAAAGGATATAAAGGCAGAATAGTGGGAGAATATTCGTATCCTATGATAAAGATACCATACCTTCGCAATTCTTAATAATTCGTAAAATCTCGTTTTTGACTTTTGAATGCACTCATTATATCAGATTACGAATTCCAGAATAACATATATAAATCTCAGGAATACTTAGGTTCAAGAATGATTCATTGTAATTTAAAATGCATGCGACTTAATGGCTCCTGATTTATTTAGAATTGAAGTATTGAATATAATTTTCCCAATTTCCGATTGTATTGAATTTAAAACAGAGCCACTATTCTACTCTACTCCGTCATTTCATTAAGTTATAAATTTTTCACAAATTATCTTTGGACGCGTATTTCTTTTCCTTCTGAGAATAGCCCTGTAAATCTCTCTACCACTTGCTTCAAGAGACTCCTCCCACACTTCTTCGGTCCGCTGTCCTCTGAAGATGAAATATAGCACAATCGATACCATACTAACCCGTAACTTGTATTGGCTTACTTGTGCTCTAGCTTACATTATAGACTGATATTTTTAAGACCATTAAAAATACCTACAACCTGTTTTCCAGTCAGTGACCGGGTCAGGGATGGAATGAAAGGCGAGGAAAGGAATTGTGCCGGCTGCCGAAACCTGTCGCACTCCTGTGGGGAAATTATTAATGACTGACAGATGAAATGAAATGAAATGAAATGATATTGGAGAGTGTTGCTGGAATGAAAGATGACATTGAAACCGGAGTACCTGGAGAAAAAGCTGTCCCACCTCTGCTTTGTCCAGCAAAAATCTCATATGGAGTGACCGGGATTTGAACCACGGAACTTTTACGAACGTTTAAGTTGAAGTATATTTCTGTGTATTTCTTTATTGTGACGTTGATTTGTATTTTACGGAATATTTGGTAGATTTAGAAGTGTATTTAAGTTCATATTATTTAGTTTTGCGTTAAACATTGCCCTTGTTGCAGCCCAGACTCTCTGACAAGTGCTTGATCCTTTCAAATAAGTAATAAAATGTATTTACGCGTCACGCTATAGATATGTACACGATAGGGGTGGTCAAACTACCCAGTACGTTCGCCCAAACTCATTCTACCCTCATACGGTCGACCGTATATCGGTCGACCCTGAGCGGGTTGGCTAGGAGCTTTTAGTCAGAAGTAAGGTCCCGTAAGTGTCAACGAGGTTACGACGACGAATAAACATGAAAGGAGCGTAGAAATGAGAGCGGATGCCCATAAAAGGTTGGACACAAGCAAATATTACCATTATTACGGGCACAATGGTAGTAGATGGGAAGAAGCAACAGAGTCTAGGTTCCTGGACAAAATGACCACACAAAAGTTTTAAATTCTGAATATATTTCCTTAATGATCTTTTCTCTCGTATCTTTTCTCAAAACAACAACAGTAACAATCAACAAAAATAACTATTTAGAAGGACGTAACAAAACATAAACAATAGAAGGTTTAGATCCACAAATGATCGGGAAAGACCAACTCCCAATTTCCAAGACACATCTTTCGTATACAGCTTAGGACAGAACAGTGAATTCCCAATAGAAAATTTTGCGTTACAAAAGGAGGTCAAAATACCAAATTTCATGTTATCAGGGCCTAAGATCTACATGAAGGTACCTTTAAGTACACTTAAATGCTTATCAGCCATTAGAACATTTGACAATCGCTGCCCTTATTTCAGAGGGAAGCAACAACACAACATAAGAATCCGAGGGATCCAAAAGGAACTGCAGCACTACCTGATACTACACGGCCCAAGAATGACATCAAGAGGAGGTTAATAGAAAAAGTCTGAAAACAAAATAGACTGGGATGCTGAACCCACTCAAGCAATCGTTGCGATAAAACCAAATGGGACGGAAGGCCTGGTGTCACAGAGGATAAACCATTCTACACTTGTGACAAAGACGGGAAAAGCAAATTAAAGATGAGGAAGGAAGTAGGAAAAGTTTAAATATTAAAACGCTTAGTTACAAAAAATGCAAAATGAACAAAGTAAACGAGTGTTCACACATGTACATCAACAATACATAGCACCCACTTGCGTCGTTAGACTTCGTAGCAAGAACTTCTAGAAACCTGCATTTTTGAAATAAACATAAACTTAAGGAAATCGTAGTCCGTCCCCACGGTGTAGGGGGAAACCCGGCCGCCTGTAACCTGGTGGCCTTTGGTTCAATTCCAGGCCGGTTCAGGGGATTTTAATTGTAAAAGATTAATATCCCTGGCCTGGGGACTGGGTGTTTGTGTTAACGTTCCTTTCTTCACATTCAACACTCGAAGTTTTTGCGAGTCCACTTACACTCAGGTTCCTATCATATAGTGAAAGTAGTGGCAAAAGATCTACAGAGCTCGACGCCACGAACAAATATCATTAAAAAAGGAAATCCTGCAATAAACTAGGGGAACCTTGGCTCGACCCTATCCATTACATGCTTAAAGCGAACGCCGGTTTCTTCCCGACGCCATACCCACGCAAGTTCATTGTAGAGTAAGATTTAGCCGCCTAAGAAGCTGCCCCAGTATGCCTGTAGCCTTGTGTGAGGAGAACCACACCCTTCGTTCTACTGATAAAGGTAGATAACTAAGATCCAAGATTGCTCCCATTTATAGGGGCAAGATGGGAAATGATTGACTGGCATAATTGAAAATCACAGTAATTGCCACTTAGAATCAAAAGGAGCGCGCAAGCTTGTGCAAAACCTAACAGTTACAATACTCCACTAAATAGAGTTCATACCAAGTCCCTAGGTGACATTCAAAACCAAAGTTCAGTCTGTCTCGCGAGACTTCGTCACATTCAGGCGTTTAAGGTGTTGCCTGACACTCGGGAGCGGCCTTACTGATGGTACAATTATAACTAAATATGTACTGGGCTTTACATTTAGAAGTAATTTAATAACAAACTCACTATAAACGCTGTAAGATCATCTTATCTCGTAGTAGACACGGATCATCCTTGCTCTATCTTTCACATTGCCATAAATATTCACCATTATGGTTTTCTTTGTTTTATTACAAAAAGAATTAAGAGAGCATCATTTACTCTGCGTGGGTTAAGTGACTTGCTTTTGCCACTGATTTGGTTACCAGTTGCACTGAAATGTCATTTATTGTCGCACTGGAGATTGGAATAAGCCACATTTTCTCCATTAGCAGATCAAGACTTCGATAGTCTGTGCTGCTATTTTCCCACGATGCAAGGGGATTGTCATCAGTAAGGTGATATTTTAATTAATACATTTTAACTTCATTGATCGAATATAGTTTCTCATCTGTGCCAATCAACATGCCATTACGGAATTTTTTTAAAAACTTCATTTTCTTGTTCGGCGAATGCACATGTGTTGTATGAGTATTCATAGCACAGGTGTCACACAGTGGGAAATACTTCCCTCCCCTCTCTCTTCCGGACTCAAACGTTTAAGTTGCTGTGCATGCACATGCACCATTCTCTTCACCTCGAACAATTTCAGGTAAAATGTTTAGCTCGTACCTCGATCGCTTGCACTTTAATGTTTCCTAAAAATTTTAGGGGGGTATCAACAGCGTTTATTAATCCACTAGCAAGATACCCGTGCTTCGCTACGGTATTATACTGAAATTTATAATTGAATGCTTATTGTATTAGATATATAATCCGCCCAAAATTCGCGATCTGACTCGTTTTCTGCGAGAATCCACCAAAATTCCCGATCTGACTGGTTTTCTATGATTTTACGGCACGTTTCCTCCCACCTTTAAATCTTCGTTTCCAGCAATCGATTTCGTACTTCCCGGGCTAGGCTCAGGTATTCCTCCCGGTCAGTTGGGTCCGTAAATCTTTGCCATCTTTTCCTATAATATTTTTAGTATGGATAAAATCCTTCAGGAGATCCGGCGTGGTGTCATATTGGGTGCCTTGGCGGCACTGAACCCGCGGCCGGACTGCATTCTTAGTCATTACCCGTCCAGGAGCCGTTTCCAGCGCGGTCCGCACATTTGACGACGGCCCCGAACATTATTATTATTATTATTATTATTATTATTACTATTATGTGTTGCTGGAATGGCTGATGACAGGTAAAACCGGAGTATCCGGAGAAAAACCTGTCCCACCCCCGTTTTGTCCAGCACGAATGCCACATGGAGTGACCGGGATTTGAACCACGAAACCCAGCTGTGAGAGGCCGGCGCACTGCCGCCTGAGCAACGGAGGATCCTTATAAGTCCATTAATAACAGTAAAATCAATTGGTCTCACCTCCTTCTACACCCCACCGCCGTTACGTTTATTTACCGCCACCCCCCCCCCCACCAAAAAATTAAAAGAATGCTTGTTTCTTTATGTTTAAGGGAGATTAAAAACACCAATGTTCACGTCTATTACCTCCAGTTTTGAGATAAAAAATTATTCACTTTTTTCACTTCATTTCGCAATATTTCCCCCCCCCCTTTTAAATGAATTTTCCCGCAAATAATACTTGTTTCTTTAATAGTAAAGGATCTTCATTGGATTTTCCGAGAATACGTGTTTCTTTACTTTTAAAGCAGATTGCATATATCAAATTTCACGTCTGTAACATCTTCATTTTTGAGATATCAGTAGCCTAATTAAAAGAATTCATCACCATTTTCAGTCACTTTTACCCCCCCCCTCCACCCAAGTGGTATTTCCGATAACTAAAAGTACACGTTCCTTTATGCTTAATAGAGATAAAAAAATACCATTTTTCACTTCTGTAACATGTTAAGTTTTTTTTAGATATACTGTAATAATTCTCATTTTAAAATTTACAGGAAACAAAAAATACGTGTTCTTTAATTTTTAGAGGAGATTCTAACTACCAATTTTTACATCTGTAAATTTGAAAATTTTAAGATGTAGACACACTCATTTTAAAAAATTCACCCCCCATTATTTGGATTTTCCAAATACGAAAAAATACGTGTTTCTTTACTTTTAAAGTAGATCCAAAATACCAATTTTCAGGTCTGTTATATCTTCAGGTTCTGAAATATAAGTAGCCTCATGAAAGGCATTCAACCCATTATTCACCCTTTTACACCTTTCCTATTGGGATTTTCCGAAAACAAAAGAATACATGTTTCTTTATTTTTAAAGGAGATTCTAAATACCAATTTTTACATGTATAAACTTAAAAAGTTTTGAGATATAGATACACTCATTTTAAAAAATCACCCCATTTTCACCCCCCCCCCCATTAATTGGATTTTCCACAAAAAGAAAAATACGTGTTTCTTTATTTTTTAAGGAGATCCCAAACACCAATTTTCAGGTCTGTAATATCTTCAGGTTCTGAAATATAAGTAGACTCATGAAATGCATTCGACCCCTTTTTCAACCTTTACCACCCTTCCTATTACGATTTTCCGAAAACAAAATATAAGTGTTTCTTTATTTTTAATGGAGATTCTAAATACCAAGTTTTACATCTATAACCTTTAAAAGTTTTGAGATATAGATACAGTCATTTTAAAATTTTACCCCCTTTTCACCCCCCTTAATTGAGTTTTCCAGAAAAACAAAAAATACGTGTTTCTTTATTTTTAAAAGAGATCCCAAACACCAATTTTCAGGTCTATAATATCTTCAGTTTCGGAGATATAAGTAGCCTCATTAAAGGCATTCAACCCATTTTTCACCCCTTTTCACTCCTCCTATTGCGATTTTCCGAAAACAAAGATATACGTGTTTGTTTATTTTTAATGAAGATTCTAAATACCAATTTTTACATCTGCAAACTTTAAAAGTTTGAAGATATAGAGTCACTCATTTTAAAAATTCACCCCCTTTTCACCCTCCCATTAATTGTATTTTACAAAAACAAAAAAATACGTGCTTCTTTATTTTTAAAAGAGATCAAAAGTACCAATTTTCAGGTCTGTAATATCTTCAGTTTCAGAGATATAAGTACCGGTATCCTCATTAAAGGCATTCAACCCATTTTCCCCCATTTTCACCCTTTTTCATCCCTCATATTGGGATTTTCTGAAAACAAAAAAATACGTGTTTCCTTCTTTTTAAAGAAGATTCTAAATACCAATTCTTACATCTGTAAAATTTTAAAGTTTTGAGATATAGATACACTCATTTTAAAATTTCACCCCCTTTTTCACCCCCTTACCGAAGGAATATCCAAAAATCCTCTCTTAGTGAGCACCTACATCATAACATGAATATATCCCCAAAATTTCATTTCTTTATGTCCAGTAGGTTTGGCTCGGCGATGATGAATCAGTCAGTCAGTCAGTCAGTCAGTCAGTCAGTCAGTCAGTCAGTCAGTCAGTCAGTCAGGACAAGCTATTTTATATATATATATAGATAGATAGTGTGCACCAACGTTAAGCAATTCTTGACAAAGATCTTGCAACCCTATTTCCGAAACAATCGTAAAGGGACGAAGGTTGGTTGCGTACATTTTGAAACACTTCATTGTAGACCTAATATTTTGTTTGACATCAGTAGGTACTGTACTCGATGGACGCTCTCTATTACGCCACACTAAATTTCAATTTATTTTTTATAAATTTTGTTTTACGTTGCACCGACACAGATAGCTCTTATGGTGAAGATGGGATAGCAAAGGGCTAGGATTGCAAAGGAAGCGACCGTAGCCTTGGTTATTGTACAGCGCCAGCATCTTCCTTATGTAAAAATGGGAAACCACGGAGAACCATGTTCTGGGCTGCCGACAGTGGGATTTGAAACCACTATATCTCGCATACAACCCTAATCCGCAGCCACTCTCTCGGTGTGATGTAGTAGATGCACACGTCAATAAGGAAGCACAACGCTTACATGACACATATCATATATTATGTTGCCCATTCACAGCTGTTATTAGCAAGAAGTATTCCAACACTTAACTCTGGGGGAAATACAGAATTATAACACTCTGTAAATTCTTAGTTAGGTTTGAAACCATTTTTGTTCAACATAAGTATTCTTTGCTATATATACTCTTTCGAAGTGTTGTCGTGATGTTAAATGAGAGTTGTAAATATATCGTGGTTATAGGCTGGAAAAATATAAAATATAAGAAACCCAGTAAAAACCGGCGATAGTGATTGTCGACATAATGAACTAACAAATCCTCACTCTCTTCTTTCTTCAGTAATCCATATTAGTTCTTATCAAATTTTGCTTTCACGGTGCCTTTGAACTCCTGTGCTATGGTAGCGACTGCGAAAGGGAATCAATCGGACTGAATGTGGGACGTTCGCTCAGACTGTCCAGCGGACGCACAGGTCACGCACCCTAGCGGAGTAAGACTTAACAACACGACTAAATTCGCTTGACTGACCGCAAACGGAGAATACAGACCTTGCGTACACGATTCCAACTGTCGTTGGGACTATCACCACTTAGCTTAGCGACCCAGAAAACTGTGAATTCAATGCCATTGTTGGTCATTTGGAGAATTCCTTTTTGACGCTTCTCTTCCTCACATGGCGATGGAGGCTGAACCGAAATGACACCCAAAATGGCAAATCTGATATCAGCGATCCGTAGAACAATGATTCGACACTAACATCGGTCGTTTTTAAGTAATGCTTGCACGTCACCCCATCTCTTACGGGTGCTAGGAGTGTATTAGCCCTACAGAATTTTGTTCGGATAGCAAAGTCATATGTGTACCAAGTTTGGTTAAAATGTATGCTGGAACATACACACATAAATCGATAATCTCGGTAATTTTTGACTTATTTTTACCCCTTCTCAACCTCCATTCAGACTGCGGCGGAACTATGGCTTAAACAGCATCCAGAGTGCCACAGTTCATCTCAGTGACAAACAAACTATTGATTCAACTTTAATATCGGTCGTTTTCGATAATTTTCACATTGTACCCCTTCACTAGGGCTGCTAGGAGCCTCCAGCAAGACCCCTCCCCCTTCCCCGGTGAACGTGTAGCATGACAGTCTCTTACATGGACTCCCCGGGTTTGATCCTGGACAATTCATGGATTTTTACGTGGATCTGAGGGCTGATTTGATGTCCACTTAGCCCGTGTGATTACAATTGAGGAACTATCTGACAGTGAGATGGCAGTCCCGGTCTAAGAAGCCAAGAATAACGGCCTAGAAGACTCGTCGTGCTGACCACACGACACCTCATAGTCTGTAGGCCGTCGGGCTCAGCATCGGTCGCTTGTTAGGCTATGGATCTTCAGGGTTGTTACACCATCGTGTTTGGTTCGGTTTGCCTAGAGGTGCTAGAGATGTGTTGCCCCCACAGTAAATTTTCCAGATAGTCAGTCATATATGTACCTAATTTGGTTGACATCAGTGCAGAAGCATAGGCTATATATTTATCCGTAAACTCGGTCATTTTGGACATTTTATTTTTCATCCCTTCTCACCCCAACATGCGTAGCTGTGTTGAAACACCGGATCCCACGAGACCTCCAATGTTAAGCAACATTGGGCGTGGTCAGTATTTGGATGGCTTGCCAAGCGCTGTTGGTGGGGGTAAGATAATGGAGAAGCGGAAAGGAACTAGCCACCGTACCGGACGTAAACCCCGGTTCAGGCAGTCCTCTGCGGAGGTTCGGACCTGCCTTCGGGCAGATTACACCCTTACCTTACCTCACCCCTCACACTGATGGAGTCTGAAATTGGATTTAAACGGTATACGGAGTGTTAAGTTACTATTCATCTCAGCGATCCCAAAAACTATAGATTCAACTTTAATATTTGTCGCTTCATACCTTTTTAGTATTTCGCCCCTTTACCACCCCATTACTACGGTGTCTTACCACTCACAATTTTATTTCCAGGTAATAAGGCTTATGTGTACCAAATTTGGTTCAGAGCTATGCTGGAACGTACACACATAAATTCATCATCTCGGTCATTTTGGACAGTTTTTTTAACCCCTTCCAACCCCCATTCCGATTGGAACTGAACTTTGCCTTAAACGACACCCTGGGTTTCACCGTTCATCTCAGCGTCCCTGAAAACTATGGGTTCAAAACTAATATAAGTCATTTTTGTATATTTTTATGTTTCACCCCTCCCCTTGCGGTGCCAGGTGTGTCTTGCCTACAAAGTAATTTTTCCAGGTATTTATTTATTACTACTTATTCTCCAAGGAAGGAAGTCTTTTGTTACCTAAATGTAAGTTAAAACTATATTTCTAACAATACAGTATTAAATGCCATTAATGCACTATCTAGTAGAACAAAACACTACAAAGAATATTACAATGGGTTAAAACATTTTCTAAGAAACAGATAATAGCTAATGTGTAACACATTTTTGCAAATATATCAGAAGCTGGCGGAGAAAAATTTACATTGCATTAATTGAGGTTTCCTAAAAAATTGTTCCTCTTGATAGCGTGTAGTAGGCAATAGACAACTAAATGAGGTACTGCTTCTTTTGATTGGCATTTACAAAGGTATTCTTCCGGTGATGGTGTAAGACATATGCCATTATGTACCAAGTTTGGTTGAGTGCTATGCTGAAACATACAGAAATCTCAGTCATTTTGGACATTTACTTTTATCACTACCTTGTAACCCACATTCAAGGGGACTGAACTTGGATTTAAACAATATCCGGAGTGTCACTGTTCATCTCTATAACCAAAAATTCTACACTAATATTAATCGTTTCCTATTTTTAATTTTTAATTTTTATCACCCGCTTCCAGCTCACCCCTTGGAGTACTATATGTATCTTACCCTCATATTATTTATTTTTTCCAAGTAGTAAGTTATAAGTGTAACAGGTTGGCAGTTACGCTAGAACATACCCACATACTAGTACATCCATAATCTTGGTCAGTTTGGAAAATCTTTTACACCCCTTCTAACCCCCATTCCTATTGGGGGTGAACTTTGATTTAAAAGGCATACAAGGTGTCACAGTCCATCTCAGCGACCCCGAAAAGTATATATTTGACACCAATATCTGTCGGTTTTTTTTTGTTATTTTTATACTTCACCCCTCCCCTAGGGGTTCTAGGGTGTCCTGTTCCCGCAGTATTTTTTTCCAGATATTAAGTCGTAAGTGTGCCAAACGTGGTTGAATGCTATGTTGGAACATACCAGTGGCTTAGAAATGTATAAGGACACCTCCTTATAAGTGTAGATGGTCAACTGCACGTATACTTTTCTAATATCAAATCATGTGATAAGCATGGGGTTATTTATTGTAAGTCTGAATTGTATTGGTAACAACCAGAACTCTCTAGGACTTAAAGATAAAATGCTTTTTGATTATTTAGTGTATGTATAAAATTAACAAAGTATTTTTCAAAAAAAGTTAATAACTTGCCAACGAATTGCGGTAAAATTTTCATTTTTGGTAAAAATGCAGCTCTACCCGAAAAAATTCAGCATTATAAGTCAAAGTTATTCTAGACATTGTTCTTCCCGACCCAGCTGGGGTGGATACGTCTAATGTTATTAAGGTCAAATTAAGCATAACTCATGAAAGCTGAAGTAGGAGCATAGGAAAGGAGTTAAAAGTGAGCAAAAACTTGCGTGGAACAAACTGTAAAGAAATTTAAAGTGACCGGCATTGTAGCTAATTCTCACAGATCTGGACGACCCAAGAAAACTTCACCACGACAGGACAGAGCGTTGATCTTGAAAGGCAATGCAAAGCAAACCATGCATCCATTTTGCCTGAATTGTGTGCGGATATGAGGAGAGATCTTGGTACGCAGATCAGCACTTTCACTACATAAAAACTCCTCCAGGCTGGATTGATTCTAGCATTGCTCTAAGTAAACTGCTACTGGCAACCTCCACAAGGGAATGCGTCTTAAATGGTGTAGGTAACGTAAGAACTGGATGGTTGAAGCCTGGCGTAGAGTTGTATTTTCCGATGAAAATCGATTTTAACTGTACCCACGCATGAATATTCGAGTGCGGAGAACAAAAACCGAGAAGTTTCTGCCTGCTTGTCTAGCTCAAGCCGTTCACCAAGTTGACGAAGTTGTGACGATTTGGGGCTGTATTACCAGTGAGAGTCCGGGAGAGATGAAGCTTGTTGGTAGAGGCATGAATTCTACTCAGTATTGTGAAACTATGGAAAAGATAATATTGCCATCAGTTAACGGACTACTGTAATGGATGAGAATTTATTGTTCCAGCAAGATAACGCACCATATCAGAAGTCCAAGGCTAAATTGGCCTAGTTTCAGAATCATGATGTCGAGGTTCCACCTGCCCTCCAAGGTCCCCCAACCTAACCACGATAGAGAATTTGTAGAATTCCATGGCAGCCATACTTCAGAAAAGAAAGCCAGAAAACAAGGAGGGTATGAAGCACCAACTTGTTGAGCTCTGGCGTACCAATACCAGGGATTAATGCCGAGCCCTGACTGGCAGTATGCCAAAACGTGTTGACGCTTGTAGGAAGGCTCGTGGTGGTCACATTGATTAATAAATGTATAGGGAATTCTGTGTAACTTTTCGAGAAATTTTTGAATTCCTTTCTAATGCAATTTTCTGTGTAGAGTGAAAAAAACTATTTTTACTTGGTGTCCTTATAATTTTCTAAGCCACATACAACATCCGGTGTATCATTGGTTATCTCAGCGACAGCGAAAACTAAGAATTCGACACTTTTTCGATTAATGTTATATCTCACCCCCTACCATACCTATCCTTAGGAGTGCTAGTGGTACCTTACCCCCACAGTGTTTGTCTCCATATAGTAGGTACCAAGTTTAGTTCAAATTGCTCCTGTATTTTATTTATTTATTATTTATTGATGTCTTTATTTGTGGCGAAGTTAGGGCTCTTGGCCCTGTCTTACACTTAACCACATTATGCGGCTTAATACTGAATCCAAACTTAATATTCAAACTTAACACAGGGTATATAATATAACAGTAATATACCTTAAATATAGTCTAAAACTAAAAGATTACATCCTAAGTCTAAAATTAGAAATATAAATTCAATATTAACTACTCTAGGTGGAATTCATAAAATATAACAGTAATTTATGTAAACTTTTGGGAACTATTTACTCCAGACATTCACTCACACATTCACACATAACTATATGATATAGCCTACGTGTTCAAGAGAAAATCTTTAGACTGTCTTTTGAAGGTAATTAATGAGGAACAATTTCTAATTTCAGGGGGTAAAGCATTCCATATTCTAGCGCCCGACACAAGGAAAGAATTACTGAAGGCAGATGTATGATGTGGAGGTATTGCAATTGTTGACCCAGATCGCGTGTCACGGTCATGAAAGGAGGATAGAAAACGGAAATTACTGGAGAGATATTCAGGTATATTTTCAGTCAAGAGTCGATAGATAAGGGTTGATACATGGTGATTCCTCTGCTGCTCTACTTTTAACCAAGAAAGTTGTGCATAAAAAGGGGATACATGCGAGGCAAAATTCAATGAAAAAATAAACCTAATGCAGGAGTTTAAAGCTCTCTGCAATTTACTATTTTGTTCACTGGTAGCATCCAGCAACACAGCATCACAATAGTAAAAAATTGGAAGTATCAATGTTTGAACCAGTTTGATTTTTAAGTTGAGAGGTAATACGGTCTGGTGAATCTTAAGGGGATGAAGTGATGAGTGAACTTTCCTGCATTCGTTAGTGGCATGCTCATCCCAGTTTAAAGTTTCATTTATAGTGACTCCAAGGCTGTTTACTGATTTACAGAGTGGGATAGCAACGCCATTTAGTTGAATGACTGGAATTTGTAGACTGTGTAGATGGGCAAGCAGTTTTCTCTGCCCTAGTATGATAGCTTGTGTTTTCGTTGGGTTGATGGAGAGAGAATTCTCAGTTGCATAACAGCTGATCTGCTCTAAGTTTCGGTTCATATTTTCAATAGCTGCATTTATGTCATTCACTTTTGTGTGACAGTAAATTTGAAGGTCGTCGGCATAGAGATGGTAGTTGCAGTTTTTCAACTTAGAAGAGATGTCATTCAAATATAAAATAAATAAAAGGGGGGCGAGTATAGAACCTTATGGCACACCATTAACTTTGTACTTCCACTCCGTTCTCTTATCATTCATGACCACACACTGTCGTCGGTTATGGAGGTAGGAAGCGAACAATTTGAGAGCAGCGTGGCTAAGATGGAAGGAATGCAATTTTAGGAGGAGATGTGGAACACTAACGCACATATCCAAACATACATTTTATGTAGAATACTATTGTTATTATTATTGTTTGATTTAAGTCCCAATAACTACTTTTACGGTTTTCGGAGACGCCGAGGTGCCGGATACATAATGTACGACAGAAATATTCGGGTTGTAATGCTTACTTACAGAAGTACGACAACGCAGCATAATTAAAACATGAATTACATGACAACAACAAAAATACAACAAACATGACCATAATAACCAAATCTTACAAGAAATTATATCAATGAATCACGATGAAAAGGAAGAACAAAAATTAAATACGTTCAATGTAAAAGATAAATATGCCATACGGGTAGCGTAGTACAAAAATGGTTTTAAAGCAATCACAACGAAATTAACACGACATTTGCGTGTCTCAAATGTAGAGTAACATACTTGCACGCATTCAAATTTGTCAAAATTTTACAGCATATCCAATTACGAGTAGTGTAGCACAAAAATGGTCACAAGGCAATCGCATATAAATTTACATACAACTTAAACAGTTTTCAATGCTTTAACACTACGACTTACAGTAGAATTCTGGAGGATGTTCGACCTGCCTATGAACAGCATCGAAAGAATAGTTACCACCACCATACATGGATCTGTACACATCCTGAAATCTCACCTGTTCGGACCTCCATAACCTAAAAAATCCGTATCATCGCTATATTTCCATGTGATAAAAACATTATCTAGCCTGATATGCTTTACTTTGTCCATTGTGGAAACCCGTAATTGCGGGAAGTCGTTGATTCGTTCAATAAATATATATACAGCTTAACATTCAAATGATACTCCATTACACAGAAATTTGCAAACAATCTACAGGATACTGGAGTCTATCAGGAAGCATCTTACTGTACTCTGAAAAGACTCTAAGTCTGCTGCAGGTACTGCATTCTAATTATTATAATTTTATTCAATGTCTTCAGGAGCAATTATTTATGGCAAGTAATTTATTTTCAAATAAAATACATATTTGTTAGCGTTCCGTCAGTCGAGAGCAATTAAAATTGCTGTAAAAATCTGCGTTGGAAACCCAATAATATTTCAGGCTTACCACTGATATTACCGCCACCCTCTTGCCCAGGAACTTTGTCACTTCATCAGATTTCCTTTTCATCACGGTCGATGCAGGAAACCCACGGAAACAGATGTCAGAGAGGAAGGTAGTTTAGTTAGAGAATGTTACCTGCTACAGGCGAGCATATTTAGAAATTATCTAAATATCCTTCTACTGCATTTCCCTGAGATGGGCAATTTCCTTAACTTACATCAGCAGTGAGAAAAAAATATTACTTGAAACTGTAACTTATTATGTAAAAACAAGGAGGTTGTATAAAAGATGCTGCAGTACTTGCCAAATAAATAATTCAATTATGAGAAATTAAAGCCGAACTGAGTGACGCAGTAGGTTATTAGTCGTACTTCTCTCTCAAAAATAAAGGGTCCGATTTTGGCTAGGAGAGTTAACATTCAAGGATGTATAAATGAAACACTGTTTCGGGTAGTTTCCTGCACGTTAAGAACTCCTGAGGGCAACATTTCGACACAATTGTGTATCTGAAAGAGAGGTTATTATTATTATTATTATTATTATTATTATTATTATTATTATTATTATTATTATTATTTGTTATATCCTTTACGTCGCTACGACACAGATGGGTCTTATGGCGACGATGGGACAGGAAGGGCTTAGGAGTGGGAAGGAAGCGGCCGTGGCCTTGATTAAGGTACAGCCCCAGCATTTGAATGGTGTGAAAATAGGAAACCAGGGAATACCACCTTCAGGGCTGCCGAGAGTGGGGGGTCGAACTCACTATTTCTCGAATCCTGGATACTGGCCGCACTTAAGCCACTGCAGCTATCGAGCTCGGTATTATTATTATTATTATTATTATTATTATTATTATTATTATTATTAATGCTATTTGTTTTACATCCCACTAACTACTCTTTTACGATTTTCGGAGACGCCGAGGTACCGGAATTTAGTCCCGCAGGAGTTCTTTTATGTGCCAGTAAATCTACCGACACGAGGCTGACGTATTTGAGCACCTTCAAATACCACCATACCACCGGACTGAGCCAGGATCGACTCTGCCAAGTTTGGGTCAGAAGGCTAGCGCCTTAACCGTCTGAGCCACTCAGCCCGGCATTATTATTATTATTATTATTATTATTATTATTATTATTATTATTATTATTATTATTATTATTATTATTATTATTATTATTATTTGAATAAATAAAATCAGTGGAAAAGCTCTGTCATACAATAGGGTTCAAAGAAACCCTTATTATTTAATTAGACATGTTCGTAATTTAATACAGAATAATTTTCTCAGGCGTAATTAATTTGAAAGATCACTCCAAGGTTCCTATCGTAGCACGAGACAAACAACTAACGCTTGAGAAACACAATTTGCCACTTTTATCAACCATTCCTAGTGGGAATGGTGGACCTCTTGTTAGAGGAGTTGGTTACAAAAATATTCCTCCAAACCGAATGAAAGAGAAAATCCCAAGTAGAATTAAATCTAGTATTTCACCATTGACATTCATTATACGTATTACCGCCGATATTCCTTTTTCCCTCCAGAGCTTAAATTTGAACACAAGATCATGTTTCGTTTGTCCTTTTATTTCACGTATTTATTTATTGTCCATATTTTCTTCTTCTGGCGTGTTATGCACTTTTTACTCTTTCTCCTTCTCCTGCTACTTCTGTTCGCTCCTGTTACCTAACGTCTTTCTCTCACAAAGTTTTTAATTCAATTACTTGGATGGTTGATTTGTTCAATTGGTTATATTGATTGGATTCTTCCAAGGAAATGTCTAAATATCTTCCTGCATTGGGATAACTTGATTTTAAATAGTATGCTTTCGTTTTGGTGATGGTCTTTGTTTCAGACACTGTATGTGATTATAAGCCTCTCTAAACATGAATCAAAGTAGAAAGAATAAGCATTCCGTCAGAATAACTCTTAGCGTTTAAAATAGGCAGAATGTTTATACTGCAATCTTACCTTCTGCTTTACATTTATGTTTACTGTCACTTATTGAAACAATCAGCATTATTAATGTTATCTCATATTTATGTCAAACAAACATTTTCATTTCTCATATTAATCACCCACACAAATTTAATCTAGAAATTTATTACATATTCACAACCGAGCTCGATAGCTGCAGACGCTTAAGAGCGGCCAGTATCCAGTATTCGGGAGATAGTAGGTTCGAACCCCACTGTCGGCAGCCCTGTAAATGGTTTTCCGTGGTTTCCCATTTTCACACCAGGCAAATGCTGGGGCTGTACCTTAATTAAGGCCACGGCCGTTTCCTTCCCACTCCTAGCCCTTTCCTGCCCCATCGTCGCCGTAAGACCTACTGTATCTGTGTCGGTGCGACGTAAAACAACTAGCAAAAAAAAATCACCGACTGGAGAGTTTACATTTTATATTCAGTTAGTACGTAAGTTAGTTAAGAAACTCTGAGTTAATGAACAAAATATGAGCGTGATCACACCCAGTGGGAGAGATCTTGGAACCGTCTCCGTCTGGCTGAACTCGCACTGGTGGAGACGCGGTCGCTCAATACATTTGCATAAGCTGGGAGCATGGGAAGTTTCACTTGTGTCCTTGCCGGCTTGGTTGCTTAATATCGACATTCTCTCCCTTGTGGTGGACCTTATCCCGCTTAAAGAGCTTGAGTAGTAGTGTCGTCACCTTACTAGCAGCCGGAAGGTTCAGTCCCAACAAGCCCTCGAGGAACTGCGTGTGATAGCCCACTTTACACCTTAGTAAGCTCTCAATTACCCTGCCTATTCTTGAAGCTGTATCGTCAGAAATTATATCCTTGGAGTATAGTCACTGCTGATGTTGTAGCCACTTAGAACCAGGTAGTCCTAGAGCATTAAGTTAACACAGTACCAATTATTATTATTATTATTATTATTATTATTATTATTATTATTATTATTATTATTATTATTATTTGGAGAAACGATCCCTTAGTCGAGCTGTTCAAAGTTGTTCCCTGTGTAAATAGTGTGACATTAATAACGGTATGTTACGAAAAAATTTGCTGCGAATTGATTTTGGACGAAACAAATTAGAGATTTCTTTAGCTTAATAATAGCCTACTACGTAGGTCAAGTCATAATGAAGGAAACTTTTTCTCACGAACAGGAAACAACACGGAAAATCTAAGATATGCATTTGGAAACGTACGGTATGTACTTGGGTATGATGCCACTAGATGGTGTATGTAAACAACAGTGTGGGTCTAAGCATGCCCCCAAGTTAACTGTGTGAGTGAGAGCGTACAAAAATGGAATTCAACAAGCAGAAGCGAGTTTCGTATATTAAAATAGCAGTTCACCACGGCAGAAATGCACGCTAATGCCATGCCGAGCTGCGGGAAGCATTAGGTGTGCATGCCATGGCCTATAGAACAGTGGTGAGGTGGGTGGAGACGTTCAAACGGGGTAGAGCATCAGCTGCCGATTTGCCTCGCCCAGGCCGTCCAGTGTCCATGGACAAAGATGTACAAGTGGAAACCTTGGGTGATTATTTCGTAGGTCTGTAACAATTGGAGACCTGTCCTTTGTGTGTAGTCTTGTGTATTTGCTGTCTATACCGTAATAAAACAATGTTTACCAATGGCCTGTGTTCTGTCACTTTCCTACGAGAATCTCCTGAAGTCAGAATTTGTCTTCAGGCACTATGCATAAGTACATGCTTTATATTTCCAAATGCATATCTTAGATTTTCCGTGTTGTCTCGTGTTCGCGAGAAAAAAAAATAGTTGCCATGACTCGACGCTTGTATCAACTCATACACTCACAATCTGCCTTTTACAGTGTACCCTATGTTCACAGAGTGTAAATGGAAGTTAACTATGAAAAGGATCATCGAGCTAACTTTACAGTGATGGAGGGTATTCCTATGTATTTTATTTCAAGTTTATTAGATGATTATTTTATGGAAATACGAAACTCCGTACACTTCGATAGCATGATGCAAATTATCAACCAAGAATAATTTTGAAGTCCTTTGATTTACGTATTTAATGTACTACAGCATTAAAGCACAAAAGTACTCAAAACAATCAAGAAGGAATGTTAGGAAAAACTCTTTCGTTTGACAAAATCATCTCCTTAAAAATAATTAAATGTAAAAGCTGTAGGAATATACTGTATCGTTCTCCTGGAATTTTATGAAGAGCAAAAGATTTGGTTGTTATACTTCACAGCTAAATATTCACCCGATGTATGGTTTAACGGATTACACTGAGTCGGGGAACGTTCAGATTCACATATTACATGCAATGTAATTGGAATACTTCTATTTTACACAAATCCAGTGGGTTTTGATGCTCAGTAACATCCCATCCACTAATATCTCTGAATTCAGAATATTGTTTCCCTCCTTGCCTGAATAATAACCGCACAGAGTTGATCGACGGCCAACTAAATCAGACAACGCGCATCATGACAACCAAACTGAAATCAACGCCTACAGGCTGCCAACCATGAGTCATGTTCCTCCACATCACTTGCGAAGTAATTTTTTTGTGTGTTTTTTTATTTGCTAGTTGCTTTACGTCGTACCGACACAGATAGGTCTTATGGTGACGATGGGATATGAAATACCTAGGAGTTGGAAGTAAGCGGTCTTGGCCTTAATTAAGGTACAGCCCCAGCATTTGCATGGTGTGAAAATGGGAAACCACGAAGAACCATCTTCAGGGCTGCCGACAGTGGGGTCCGAACCCGCTGTTTCCCAAATGTAAACTGACATCTACGTGACCCAAACCGCACAGCCACTTGCTCTGTCCTTGTTAAACAATCATATTGGCATCCTCTGAAAATTTTCTGGATTCATGGATGCAATTACTTTCATTTATAACTTTCTTCTTTTATGTATTTTCTTCCTTTACGTTGCATGGTAGTAATGTTTGCCATATACTGAATAAAATACTGTTATAAAAAGTTAGAAAGATTTTTCTTAGCTGCGATCAAGGATGTTTAAGATTGAGGCGAATCTAATTCTCTACGGTGTTAATCAACAAAGAACTACGTGCCTAAATCTTCGCAAACCTTCATAGAATGCAGTTTTGAAATTAGTATCTAGTTCTTTCAATCCCTAGAAAACTTGGAATACAGAATAGGTATTATCAATCACACAAGACAATGTGTAAGTCAATAATTCTCCCTATAGTAGTAGTAATAATAATAATAATAATAATAATAATAATAATAATAATAATAATAATAATATTAATAATATGCTTTATATCGCACTGACACAGATAGGTCTTATGGCGACGATGGGATAGGAAAGGCCTAGGAGTGGAAACAATGTGACAGAGGCCTTAATTAAGGTAGAGCCCCAGCATTTGTGTCGTATGAAAATAGGATATCATGGAAAATCATCTTTATGGCTGCCGACAGTGGGGTCCGAATGGGGTACGAACCCGCTATTTTCCAAATGTTTCTCCATGTGAGCTTTTGTTATTTTATTAATTGAAGCTGCCTTGGACCTTAATTAAGGCCACACCGCTTCATTCCCTTTCCTAGGCTTTTCCTATCCCATCGTCGCCATAAGACCTACATGTGTCGGTGCGACGTAAAGCAAATAGCAAAAAATAGATAAATCTTCACCCCTACACTATCATTTCAAATTGAACGTCATAACAAGAATGGTGAGTATGTTCAATAGTAAAGCGTATCGGTGCCCTAACATGTTGTATCTAGCTGTAAGATAACGTTTCTCCTATTTTATTTTTTGAAGCTGCCTGGTACATATGGCAGAAATCCCCCCCTCCCCCACCCCCAATCGGAGGTCGGCCTTAAAAAGACTGCACCAGGCTTAGCAATAGTCAAAGAAAAGTAATACCTACAGTCTGTCTCATAATTATATGACATTTGTATGGTTACTTTTTATCATCATTACACTATTATTTGTGCTATAATTTGTGTTTCTGTTATACACAAATGCAAGGCATGCTTGCAGATTATATTTCATTGTATGATTTCAAATATACACATAAAAACTTTAAGTTGTAACACAATATTGTTTTAAATATATGAACACATTTGTAGTCAGGCTCCATGGCTAAATTGTTATTGTGCTGGACTTTGGCCACAGGAGCTCCGGGTTCGATTCTCGGCAGGATGGGAAATATTAACCTTAATTGGTTAATTTCACTGACACGGGGACTGGGTGTATGTGTCGTCTTCACCATCATTTCATCCTCATCAAAACGCGCAGGTCGAATACGGGCGTCAAATCAACAGACCTGCTTCTGGCGAGCCGAACTTGTCCTCGGACACTCCCGGCACTAAGAGCCATACGCCATTTCATTTTTAACACATTTGTACACTTGCATATAGGGTGACCAATTCTTGAAGGAAGGAATGAGAACAAGGCGGTGAAAAAGGGGGACATTCCACAATTTGGGGGAACAACTAAATTTTTGGCAGTAATTTGAAAATGACAAAAATAATACCGTTTTCAATAGCATTGTGTTTCATACCGTGAGTATTCCTACTGAAGTAATAGCATATAATAATACATTCCATTTTTGTTGAACAATTTCTTTTTCAGCCTGTTGGTTGATGACTCTTCATTCATAAGATATACTGAACGTCTTCTTGCAATGTTTACAAAATATCTCCTGAACATTATTTCGACCAGGAGGTAAGTATGGCGTGTTGGTTTTCTACTTTGCATTGTATGCACACAAGCGTTTATTTGTCCCTTTTGCCTTCTCGGGTTTAAATGATGGCTCACTCTTTTTTGTGACGAGGTAGAAGTACAGTAATTACTATCCGACGCCGAAACCGCTTCGAAAATAACAAAAAATTAAAGGAAAAACACCAGTCAATACAACATGTCTATGCTGATGTGCTTCGTGCTACAAAATAGCCACGCACGCCACGCCTCAGACTAAAGATAGCTCGGAACTCGAAAGTCGGAGGTACACCCGGAATGTTTCTCCAAAGATGCTATAACCTACTTCTTTGTACTCTCAAAGATCATACTGTTGGCAACGGTTTCGCTATGCTTAATTGAATCTTGTGGGTTATCTCGGGTTATCTCACCTAATGGTTTGCGGCGTAATATAAAATGCAAATAGCCAGAAGTCAGATATATTATAACTCGGTGCCTTATTTTAGAATAGTGAGAAAATAACCAATAAGAAAAAATAAGTAGAGTTCGGGAAGCGTGTGGAAACTAAAAGGATCCAAAATTAGGATATGGAAAGAATCGATAACGAGATAAAAACATTTTGTAATACAAATTACAAACAACAATCAAGCGGAACGATAAACTAGCGTAGCAATAACAACCTCAATTAAGACTAGAGAAAAGTATGAAGTATCTGTAACATGAACTGACCATACAACTTCGATTACAATATACACATTTCAGATAAAATGAGATACCCGAGTACAATTACAAGACATAAAGCACCTAAAAAGGAAAAGAACCCCATACTATGAAAGGAAAGGAGGATGACAGGCAGGGATGGAAAACGAAACCTCGCCGAGTAAAGTAAAAGGGCAGAATATTAAGAAAACTATCACCATATAATGAAGGAGTCTGTAATGCATTGACATAGAATGTTGCACTTGACGTTCCAACACTCAGACATCGTGATACGTCATTTCAAAAACTAGTTATTTTCACTAATCAAGCATAGCAATTGCACCAAATGCACAAAGTTACGAGAATATATGATGGTTTGAATAGAGACAAGAAGCGCCAGGTTCTGAAGGGTTATGGGAAACAAAGTCCTAGCAAATAATAAAATGTATTTGCTCACCATGTGTCTCCAAATAAAAGGTCCTGGGTGCAAGATGATAATAAGACTGGGTTAAGGAAGGGACGGACATTCTCAGTATAGGGTAAACCTACATAGGGTAAACCTACCTTATTTCGTGAAATACTTTATTTCGTGATAAGCGACATATTGTTGATCCTGAAGTAAGGTAGGCGTTTTACACTTAGTTCCAACAGTCCTCAGTACATAGCAGGAGTGCTTTTACACGGGGAAACTATTTTGAGCGGGAATTTCAGCTGGGTGAAGGACAGGCAGTTGATTGTATGTTGTGTGGATGGAAACACGCTACTTGTTGGTCTTTCCCTGTAGTAAAACGTTGTTAAGGTTAGTTGGGCAAGTAATTATTCAGACAAGTATATGCACTTATATGCTCTAAGGAACACACTTATAATATCAGTAGCCAGAGTTGGATTTAAGTCCGTTATTAATGATATAATTGCTTAAGAAAATGACTACGACTATTACGTTTTGTGTCCATTTCAGACATAATGGCTCCAGCGTTGAGCAAATGTGTGAAGAAGTAAAACAGCAACAAGCTCAAAAAACGGGTCTTGTGACCTAAGAAGACAAACCTATTCATCAGTTGACCTTCGGGAAGCGCTTCAGAAAGTTTTGGAGGAAAAGTGGTCTATACACAAGGCTGCTAAACATTTCACCGTTCCGTGGAGTGCTCTAAAAGAAAATATGACTATTGGAAAAATGGGTAGACCGTTTGCCCTTACGAGTGAACTGGAGATTATGTTCGTTAATTTCATAGTAAAAATGCAGGGAAAAGGGTTCGGTCTGAACGTTTACCGAATAAGATATGTTGAGTATGCTATGGCCAAAAAACAGTATGCAAATAATGACAAAGTTCCCATTCAGTGAAGTGAAAAATTGTGCAAGCTGGAAATGCTGCAGGTGAATTCGGTCCACTTCTAATCATTTTTAAAGGAGTGAGAATGTCAGATTCATTGTCGAATGGTGCATTCCTAACGCCTCAGTAGTCCTGTCACAGAGTGAATGGATTAACAGTGAACTTTTCTTAAAGTGGTTCATCTGATGCTATTGTATTTATGTGTAATATTTGTGAATATGTCAGTGACAACGATACCGATACTAAAAATGAGTGAAAAGTGCGCGAAGTGAACTGTAACAATGCTCAGAAAAGTTATCACGGAGTTAGGTATACTGTGTCACGGAATTGGGTATGCTATCACGAAATTAAGTAGCACGCCCACTTCGCTTGTTACATGTTATAACTCCAAATGTTTTGCATTTTTTGAACGTTCTTTATCATGTGTTTTTAGAATAATGTATAGGTACTCAGCATGTAAAATATAAAATTCCTAGATCGAGTATTTGTCCTGATATATTACTTACAATCCTTAATATCACGAAGTTAGGTAGGTTTACCCTATGTGGGGCATATGGAATATCCTGGAGACATACGAATATATTCAAGAAAATCGGCAAAAGATGAGGATTTTCACACCAGGCAAATGCTGGGGCTGTACCTTAATCAAGGCCACGGCCGCTTCCTTCCAACTCCTAGGCCTTTCCTATCCCATCGTCGCCATAAGACCTATCTGTGTCGGTGCGACGTAAAGCCCCTAGCAAAAGATGAGGCATTCGTTACGTGACAATGACGCGGTGAACAAACAGGCAGAAGCATGCGGCGTTCAGTAGTATGACAGGCATCGGTGCGAGGTGCTGGTAGTATGGCGGCGATGCAGGCGTCGACGTCAAAGGTAAATGAAGTAGCATGTAGTCTTTGTGGGGAATGTTACAAGCTAGATGGCAGGACAATTAAGTATTGTGAAAATTCGTACCGATGACAGCAACTGCAATAATACGAAAATTCGTTTAGGCAGAATACGAAACAACTGCGAAACAAATGACGTCCCACGCGAGACATTTGGAAAATACTTACCTGTGTGTGCTTTTTAATATTCTGATACTGTACAGCAATTGTTACTGATGATTTTAATGCTGTGGTGTGCAGCAATACATCGGGACATTACTTGTACTGATACAGAAATTTTCTATGATTTTTAACTGTGCTTCGTTTTGTTATTTAGCTGTTGCTTCTTAAGAGCATTTTATTACCAATGTTTTTCACAACCATATTTAACTTTAACCATCCTTTTCGTGGAACAATACGACGGGACAGTAGTACTCGGAGTTGCCTGGGCAAATTTATTATATGTAATTAACTGCATCCCACACCTTCCGAGCCTATGAAAAAATATGTTTTCTACTTTCTCCCCCAATTTTCCTTGAACTTCAATACTGAGTTTTAGTATATGCAGTAGTTTACCCTTTTCTCTGTAAAAACCTAAATTAGGTCCCCTCCATAACCCCTGTACCCTAGATTTCATAAACATATTTTGCAGCTTCATTTCTTCCTTCTTTCATCTTGAAATGGAATACTGAGTTTCACCAATATATGTGCCACCGATTACCCGTGATACTTTTGTGCAGAGCTATTCAATATGGCAACCTTGGTGTCACAAGTGCAATACTGTTTTCTTAACGCGGGAAGATCTATAGTGTAAATTAATTGTAAGAATTGTGTAGCGATTACGGTGTGCTATATGAAGCACGGTGATGAACACCATAAAAAACCAAAGAAGCCGTAATTTATACAGCATCTAGCACACTGAACAAAGAATATGTTTTCACATCCACAAGGAGTTTTAAAAAAAAGAAAGAAAACTCACTTCGGAGGCGACATTCGATCCGTGGACCAGGAGGTTACTTGTGCTCTGCGCGTTGATTGTAGGAATACGCCGCGTGGGGGTCGTGGTCCAACATGGAATTTCAACCGTTGAAATTTCTTACCATGGCTTGCACGTATATTGAAAATGGATCAGATTGGTGGGAATACGTTAGCAAGATCTCCTTGCTGGCCATGTCTGGTTTATTCCTCTGGCTCAGAGGCTGGGTATTTTTGATAATATACATCTTCATTTACATTCAGTACATCACACTACCAGTAATTGCAGAAATACGCAAGAGCGAATATATCCCTTAACATACGGTTGGCGTCAGGAAAGACGTCCAGTCGTAAAACTGGGCGTAATCACATTACGTGTCGATCCAAAAATCGGAAAAAGCCTGGAGTAATAATAATAATAATAATAATAATAATAATAATAATAATAATAATAATAATAATAATAATAATAATAATAATAATAATAATTGTACCGGGAGGTACACCCCAATGCCGCGCATTTAAATTCAGCGCCTAACGAACTCCTCTAGTGGCAAAACAGTGAAACTGAAACTACACCAACTTAGAACTCTACTCTGAAGGTGTCGCCACAGAAATAAGATGGAATTTTGTTATTGAGAAGTTTCCTGAACTGACTGAATTTCTACTAGTTTTGTTTGCTATAGATCAAGAAGTTTGAACATTTTCCCACAGATGACACTACAAAACTATGATCATGCACCCTGGTGCGAAGTGAAAGAACTTTTGATTTAAAGAAGTTTGTATTCATAACCTTTTTTTTTAATTGATGTTCATTTATTTTGGGGTTGGCCATATTTTCGTTTCCTTTCCGCCAGTTTTGAATCCAGCCAATCCCTAATTTCTGTAATTCATTTTCTACCAATCACAGGCTCCTTCTCCGATTCTGAGTGTTTATTTTGAAATCTACCAATAAAATTCTGTGGGTGTATCTTGATTATTCATGAATGATCGCTAACCTTCCCTGAGGGTTTATAAACTGCGGCTTTCCACGGCTCTTGGCAATCGATCGTCATCTTACTGAGTGCGTGTGTCAAAGCAGGAGGCGGGTGGCCTCTTTCATCGGTCGGCAGTTCATCAACAAGGTAATGGCTACATAACATCTCTCTTTCTTGCTTGCTAACTGCGCATTTTAACCCGAGGGAAAGGTCCAAATCTTTAACTATGTAACCTTCTTTTCTAAAATGTAACTTTTTGCCGGCTAACGTAAAAACCTTCATAAATCTTTAACTGTAAATCGGTATAGAGAGTGATGTACCCTCTCGGGCTCCCCTTCATCTTGGTTTGAGATGACTACATTTCTTAATTATTTTTCATTCTGTAATTGGTTAATGTAATTCCTATACGAGTCAGCTCCATAGGTTGGGAATTACCCCTGTTTCATCGGCCTAGTGCCTTTTAGGTTTTAAGTGTTCATATTTAGGAGTGCAAGTATTCGCCTCCATTCATTTTGTGTTAGAGCCATTTATTTAACCGTTATTTTTGTTCCATCAAGGCCCAGTAGGTTGGGTATTAAATACCACTGTATAATCATTTTTCAATTGTAAGTTGTGCCTTGAGAGGCCAGAAATTGTAAGTTGATGTTGCCGTGAATAGGATCGGAAAACTGAGAGTCTGTTAGCTCTTTATCAAAGTTTTTGTAAGAATGAATGCCTCTTGAAGGCTAGATGTAAATTTGGGAGCAAGTGCTCTTTGAATTAGGGGTTTTCTGACCTTGAGAAAATATGTGCTCTTTGTAAATCTGAGCTTGTATCTCAGGAAATGGAAAGCTAAGAGCTTAAAGCCCAAGGTTCTGAATCTTGGATTTTTTCCCAATCTTGTTTAATGTTTGCTAATTTTACCTGTAAAAAGTGCTAAATTTTGAGTTCTGAAAATATAACATTCAGTTTAAGCTTTTAATTAATTTGGACATTGTAGTTAAACCCATTCACCCCAGCACCTTCTTTAATCTCCTTCTGCTCCACGGTAACTCCGTAATAATAATAATAATAATAATAATAATAATAATAATAATAATAATAATAATAATAATAATATGGGCCTCTGTGGCTCAGGGGGCAGCGCGACGACCTTCCACCGCTGGATTCCGTTGTTCAAATCCCGGTCACTCCATGTGAGATTTGTGCTGGACAAAGCGGAGGCGAGACAGATTTTTCTCCGGGTACCCCTGTTTTCCCTGTCATATATCATTCCAGCAACACTCTCCAATATCATTTCATTTCATTTGTCATCATTAATTATTACCCCAGAGAAGTGTGACAGGCTTCGGCAGTCGCCGCAATTCCGCTAGACGGGGCTTCATTCATTCCATTCCTGGCCCGGTCGAATGACTGGAAACAGGCTGTGGATTTTCAGTTTGAATAATCTTATAAATAAGGTTGTAGGGGGTCCGCTATCTGTAATTCCTTTTGTTTTGCCAAATTTTCAAATATTTATCCGTTTTAGGTCAACTCAAGACCGAATCGGTGGTTTTTAATTTTCGTGTCTGTTTGTCTGTTCGTCTGTTCCACCATCACGTCGAAACGGTTGGATAGATCTCAACCAAACTTCATATTTAGAGTATACTCATCCCAGGAAAGGTTTTGATATGCATATCATTTGAAAATTTTTGAAAAGACGGGGGTTTTATAGGAGAACTACAACGGTTTTCCTCCATTTTTTGTTATACTATTGATTTTCTGTAAACTCTGTGAACCGTATGTGAATGGTCTCTTTATTATAAACAACTTTCGTTATGTTCTTAATTTACCTTACTCTTCAAATGACGGAGAAATTTACTATTTTCTGCCGATACCATGCTCTGCATTGAGTGACCGACAGACCGACAACGAATATATGGGTTACCATGGCAACGTCTCTGACTGCTTGCCAGCAGGGAAGTAACATATTGCAATTTTCCTCATCATTCCTTTAAATTCGTGGTTGTTCCTTGGGTAGAAAGCAAGAGAGTCGTCAATCGGCCATTCTGCGGGATATTGGCGGAATATCATTGGAGGTTATAACCGTCCTCAATTCTGCGGGATATTGGCGGAATATCATTGGAGGTTATAACCGTCCTCGAATAGCTTAAGTAATAACACAAATATTGATCTTCTTATCTGATTACCTAAGAATCCCTGCGCCTAAATTTCTCCTCTGTTACCTCTTTCTTATATCCATAACTCACACCAGCATAATTTATTGAGGGGCATTTGATTTTGCAATACATTCACTTGGTATTTACGTATTTGTCGTCATCCGGCTGTCCTCAGTTTTAATCCATTTCCTATTGATTTCAAATTTCTTTTCTGAATTATTTTCTTCCTTAATTACTCCGTATATATGCGAGTGCTAATCCCGAAAGCTTGACACTCTTTACTTAGAGGAAATATTCTAAGCTATGCAAATGTATAACTTTTGGCCCAGGAAAATTCCGAAATATGGATGCAATTTTAACGACGGTGCAGACCTTCGTTTCGGGGTAATTGGTGGCTAATCAGTAAGTCGTATCACAAGTAATAAAGCAAATAGCGTTTCATTTTGGAGAGATCTACAACTTTTGTCCTATGAGTTTTCGTCGTATTTCTATCCTTAATACGTTAAATACAGCTGTATTTCTCGATTTCAAGTTGATTTTGTACTTTTGTACGTATATGTTATCATTTGGCACACTTATAAGAAAGGTAGAATCATGACATTCGGCACGCACATTGACATGACCATTGGCCATGATATATCCAAATTTTATGATTACCTGTCACATGAGTATCAAAAGTATAAAGTAGTATGTGCAAACTGTACAAAATTTCACCCCATTCAATGACTCTAACTCAATCTAACCCATAAATATAGGAGATACGAGAAGATGTCATAGGACCATCCATGTAGAGCACTGAAAGTGGCGTCTGATGGTGAAGTCCGTTTGTAGATACGTCGTACAGTTTCAAAGCAGTAACTATCGAAATAAAGGTCTGCACTTCTAGAGTGTGTCTGTTCATTGACAATTTTGGCGAAATTTCCGTACAGTTATCCGTTTCAGGTGTAAGAATGACCATCTGCATATATTCAGTTTTGGTGTCTGTCTGTTTGTTTGTTTGTTTGTCTGTTTGTCTATAACTTGGAAACTCCTCGTGTCAGTAGATTTACTGGCACATAAAAGAACTCCTGCGGGACTAAATTCCGGCACCTCGGCGTCTCCGAAGACCTTAAAAAGTAGTTAGTGGGACGTAAAATAAATTACATTATTATTAACTTGGAAACTACTGGATATATTTCCACCAAACTTGATATTTAGAATCCACCTGTCCTTTGTTTCTAAATCCCTGAATTGACTGCGGGATTATACGAAATCAAAACCGTGATTTTGCATTCCCACAAGATATACACAACCAAACTTAATGTAAATTTACCTGCCTTAATGGAAATTCATTTCTAAGCCTTTTTCCTCATGTGCATCATTTCAATACGACGATTAATAAGGGAGATATAATTAACGGACCGTTTTCCGGTACAAGTCCCACCGGACTTAACTCAAGAGCGGGTGCGTGTAAAGCGTATTTTTTACAACTTGAAAACTACTGAAGATATTTGAGTCAAACTTTACACTAACATCCACCTGTCCAACTCTAGGTGTTAATCGTCAATAACATTTCATGTTCCCGGAATGCACTGGCGGTTTATAGGGAACCGAAATGGTGATTTTACTCTTACACAATATATACAGTACAAGACCAACCTGACTGGAAATCGACCAAACGTGATGGAATACCATCTCTAAAACTTTTTTCATGTGCATTTTTTCGACAGGAGGATTAATAAACGAGATATCATAAACGGTCCGTTTTTCAGGTTAAGTCCAGCGGATATAGCCCAAAAGTGTTTAACGTGAGCAGGTTCCTTATCTATCTATGTAAACAAAATCGTAACGACTGTGTGCATGTACATTGACTATTTTGGCGAAATTTTTGTACAGCTACACGTTTAAGGGGTAATAATGACCATCTGCATATTTTTTGGTTTAGTTTCTTGAAAGTCCTAATTTTTACACTCCTCATCGAAAACCCAGATAGCGGCATAATCTGCCAGTCGAAGAAGGATATTGAAATTTGGCAAAATTATACGTTTTAGCCTGTAACGGACGGAAAACTTCCAAGGTCTTTAAATTTTTCCCTTTTTATCCCGAAGAATATCGAAATATGGAGGCAGTTTTAATGATGGTGCAGACCTTCGGGAAGTATTATCACAAACGGATGGCACAATCCCCGTTCAATTTGGAGTGATCTACAACCTTGGTCTTATGGCTTTTTGCCGTATTCCTATCCCTTTTACGCTTGATTTTTCTCTATTTCTCGATGTTAAATTTGGACTTTTCACATACATAATTCATACCTTCCATCACTTATAGGAAAGATAGAATCATCAAACTCTACACGAAAATTGGTCCACCCAGTAGCCATATATGAGCCAAATGCTATGTATGTAGCTTCCACTTAATTATCCGAAAAGCAATGCAATGTGAAATCATCTTACATAAATTTTTCCGTATTCCACGTTTCTAACTCAGTCTGACCCATGAATAGATGAGATATCATAAGACCAGCAATTTAGGCCGCTAAATTCGGCGTCTTATGGTACAATCCTTTCTCGATATGATGTACCGTTTAGCAGCAGTTAATCTGTAAATGAAGGTCTGCAATATTGTAAACAAGCTCATACTTTACTATGTCGAACTATATATATTCACTGATGTCGATTTTGTAGCAATCGAGAAAGGGCGTGTCTGCTATTGTAATCAGTACTCCCCACACCGACTTTGACTGGCAGTAGGAATGGGGTCCCTCTCCAATTCCTGTGTAACTGGCATTAATAAGGAAGGCCTACCATTGTAATGAATAATTCACTTCTCGATTTGACTTGCAGAAGGCAAGGGAGCATGCAGTTTTATTCAAAACTCCCCTTACCCGATTGTGTTTGGCTCTAGGCTAGCGTTCCCGCAGTTATAAACAGATGTACCCATCTAAAACGTGACTGGCATTAGGCATACTGGTCTGCTATTTTGATGGAAACTCACCAACTTGGTGTGACTGGCAGTAAGCTGGCTGGCAGTTGGAAAAGGGGCCTGTCATTATAATGATAACTGCACAACTCAATTGTGACTGGTTGTAGGGAAGTTTCCTGCCATTATAGTAAAAACTCCTCAATTTGTAGTATGTCTGGAAATAGGAATGGGGGGCTGCCATTGGAACGGAAACTCCTCAAATCTATTGTGACCACGCAGTAGGCAATGGGGCCTGCAGTTATAAAGTAAACTTCCCCACTCGATTGTGAATGGCAGTAGGCAAGTGAGCCTGTCGTAATCATCACAAATCCGTAACAAGCACTTTATATTTGAAACAACGTATGGGGACCTCTCCATGCCGTTTCTCGGATAACGCTAAGAGACCTGCTATTTACTGCATGTACACTATTTACTTCAATATTCGTATACAATGCAGAATACCGTAGCGAAGCACGGGTACATTTGCTAGTAATATATATAATTTAGAACTATTGATATGTACACTTTAAATGAAATGGTCTTTGTATTATGATCTAGTCATGGTTGAGCCTAAAGCAGAAGCAAGTACAGCGAACTATTCAGGGCACGCCTTAATATAACCGGATACCAGCAGTAACCTCTTAAGGGAAGAAACTATGAACTGCTTTTACTTTGCCTCATCAGACTTTAAACGACGCGCAGGTGAGGTAATGGTGTCTGTAACCAACCAAGTGTTCCAGGCGTCTCTGTGGTTTAATTAATAACGTGCCGAGGGAGTGATATTGATAGTCAGCAAGGCTTTGAACGCATGACAAGGTAATATGGGGATGGCACTGCTCATATTACATGTTCTCGCTAGCAGTTCTCCCTTCAGCATTATTACGCTTCGCCAATAGTACTTCAGCCGGATAAAGTTACCGCTATTAAATACCAACAGCTTCTTCTTAACAAGTGACGGATCATTTTTCCGAATTCTCAAATTCTCCGTTTGAACATATCATACTCTGCAGTACTTAAGAGCTGGTTTCAGGGCTTGATTATTGAAGATAAACTTTCACTCTTACAGTGTTGTTATGAGACCTTCAGTATCTGGTGACATTATTATTATACTCAAGCAAATATGGTCCAAAATGATTGGTTGTGTGTGAATGGTCTTATGTTATATTGAACCGTCATATTTTAAAAGGAAGGAAACAACCACACTCTGTCTTATTCCTGATAGAACCACGTGGTATGTGGATGGTGTTATTTCAATCAAAACCAAGTTACATTTAAAAGAATGGAATTAACGACAGTGAACAAAAATTTAAAGCATGCTCCTTTTTAAGCCAGAGACAACCATGAGATCTGTAATATAACTTCAGTTAAAGTTTTCTTGTAGTATGACGTTCATTGTACCATGCTTCATATCCTATATTGAATACCTAATGAAATAAAATTGTTTGCGTTTTCATCTAAGGGACTGAAAGATGTCAAACATCCACCAAATCTCGACTAAAATGTGCATAATCCGTGCAAGAAGCATGAATAGGAGGCGAACTACCGACAGAAGATGATGTCTACGCTAATGCAGATTAACCTGAGGTTCAGTGATGGGAGAATATTTAACTTTACAGTTTTCAGTGACGTAATAGAAAATATTGCAATAAGGCTAAGACATCTCCACAATCCCCTATTTATAACTAGCTCTGCGACCTTGTCTAGTTCCACATCTCTTATCGTTAAATATTGAGTCTATCGTCATCTTGTTCTCCCTCTTCTTCTGCATGGCTGAGTCCAATTTTGTCCTGTGATTGGTAACCTATTTTACTCCATCGGCTCTCTTAATCATAAAATAATTAAAATCAAACATATTATTAGGTATTATCAAGGTGCTCTAAAAGTTCTGTTGTATGTAGATGATATGATAATTCTTCTTCGACACTACAGCTATGCAATGGGTTCATACCGTAAGCAAATAAGTTGTAGGAATGTGCCAAAGTGTTTCTCGAAATCATGTTAACACCAGTCGGTTCTCTTTAGTGTAATTTTCAAGGTTGGATTACGCACTACTAAAAATGGAATTTGCAACACCATAAAGGAATGTGTCTACAACGTGCCAAATATGCATGGGGAACAGGTGTGAGATAGTGATGAGATGACCATACGTTCAGGTGTCTCTTCGCACACAAGTGGACACTGGACAGTACAGAGTATGTCCACCCTCAACTGCAATTCATTGCTGAATCCTACTTGGTGAGGAGTAAATAAGCCCTTGGATCACACTCTACCATGCTTCCTGCACCGCGATGATCAATTTGTCCATATTTCAGGCTCACTAAGGGGAGTTGCACAAGCGTCATCATGTGCCACACATGTCAAGTAGGTTAGAGACACCGTGAAAGCGTAATGTTCTTGAAAGCTTCGCTGGTGATGGCTGCAGTGTCAAGGGGGTATTATTCTGCTTAAACATCTCGTATGCATTCCCCTACGTTTACACAACTAGCCATATACAGTCATTGTGCCCTCAACAGTCACTAATAGCGCACATAAAAAGCTAATATCTCTGCTGAGTGAAATGCCTAGGTTTGGTCTCGTGTGTCTCTTGACAGTAAAATCAGCGCCGCGACTATCCCGGGTACGCCTTCACGATTCTGACGATCATTGCGACCAATTCAACACTGAATACGTCGCTATGCCATTTCCTAGCCCACCAGGAAAGCCGCAAACTTCGATGTCGTGCCGTCAAATGCTATACCCGCTGCAGGGATACGAGATCTTAAGCAAGCTGCACACAGACGATATAGAGGCTCAAATTTTCGCTGCAGTTGCTCTGGGTTTCTGTCCGGGACGTCCGAATGATTCGGCGATCCTCCTGTACTGTTCCCTGTCGTCTGTCGTGTTAGTCCTGTCCCAGGACTCTAACAGTATGTCCCTTCAGTTGACCACTGCAGCCATACAGTATATGTTGTCTGAGAACAGGCGCAGCTACAGCCAACACAGATAACTCATTCTCACGGAGACCAATTAATCCGTGCCCTCTCAACTCGCGACAATTTTTTAAAATCTCCCTCGTACAAGGCATGTTTCGCAAATGAGCCCTTCACATCACTACACTTCACAGACATGTCAACTAAACTTTATTGGGTTTCGTGTACGGAAGATTATTATTCCGTAACGAATCAGGTGGAAGGACCATATAGACAGTCAGATTGCCCTGAAAGCGGTATCGTATACACAGTTAGCTGATATGGCTCCATATCTAAAATATCAATGCGAATGACTTATTTATTCGTGATGTTGCAATTTGCATTTCCCATATTGCATAATAGTAGTAATAATGTAATGGCCCGATCACATTTTAATGTCTTGAATCGTATTCATGTGGACTAACTTGATAATTCACTCGACTATAGTCCGATTGAAAATGTGTCGCAATGCCTGAACAGGAATTACGAAGATACGTTTCCTCCAAATGTAGAAAAACCAATCTGTCAACGGTAGATTCAGTAGCTAGTATTAAATATAGTTACGACAACTGCTTCCTATGTGAGGCATAGGCACCAAATGATAAGGCAGTGGAATTTCGTTCTGGCTACACACGGTACTGGGATAAAAGCAGAAGAAGAATGTTTGAACCTATTGAAATAAAGAAACAAAACTCCAGAACAAAATTAATTTATAATAGGATAAAACGTCAGCAGTTGACAGATGGCTATAATTAATAAATAGCCATAATATAAAAGAGTTATATAGAAATATGACAGAACATCTATCAGATTCGTAAGTCACTGAAAATTCTCGCTGGATTGTTACGTAAGAATCCAATACTGGTAATGTCATTGGAAAGGCCCTGAACCAGCATTTAACTCGACTGTATAAAGAGGGTTTTTCGTTGAATTCTGAGTCCAAAGGCTGATTGGATCTTAAATAAATCCACCGTCAGCTCCTATAGGTAGACTTGGCTTTACTGAAGAGGTGTACTAGGGAAATGGGGAATAATGTAGTTTCCATTTGTTTCCTCACTGAGCCAGAAGCTGATGTTACGTATCAGTTTGCCAAGCTCACTGAAATGCATATAATGACAGACCCTTTGAGCAACACTTTCACACTATTAATCAGAGTGACTTACTGCATAATGTTGTTACTGTAAAATAACAGTCACTTTAACATCGTCAAGGCAAAAGTTAAGACTGAAACAGGTTAATGGCAGTAACAAACCTGATGTTGCCCATATCAGGAGAAACAGTGTATTTCCGAATACTAAATCTCACCACAAATGGATCTGGGCAGGATAAAGGATCATCAAAAATGCTATCGGTATTTACTTATCTGGGAATATGCGTTGGGACGAATGGGGTACTGAGAATGAATACTAAAATATGTTCGAAATGCCTGCAAGTCTTAACCAATACAACGGAGTACAAATTATCTATTATATTCAGGAAACGCTGTATTTATATGCGCGTCAGTTGAGTCACAGAGTAAACCATTTGATAGCGAAATGTTCAGCGCCTCCATCAATATACTGACAGAATTCAGTGAAAGTGATAAAATATTGTATATCAAGTTCATACGTTTTATCATTTAAAATAAAGTTACTGAAAAACTAAGATTGTGTCGAAAAATACTTCCCGTGGTTATGATAAGGAAATCAAAAGTCATTTAAAATTACAAACATGATTGTTTTCTTAAGAGAGCATTAAGATACAGCCGTCACTGGCATTATACCTAGCACATTTTAGTTTCCGTAATTCAGAACAAGTTAGTTATTTTCATATCTGTCTTAGTGTGACATTTAGCATGAGCGAATAGGAATGTGACTGTGACATGAACTATACTGGTAACACCTTTGTTGTACAGCCAATGCCTCTGATGAAGTGTGTGAGATTATGGCTTATAGGGTGGGTTGGTACATACGTATTAGTTAATTTTGTCTTTGATACTTAAGAACACCTTCCAACTAGACGACGAAAACAATGTAAAACTTCTTCAATCCTCAGGTCTGTTGTATTCTTCTTCAGTGACATCCAGACGTTCTGTGACAACTGATAGTAGAATTTTTAGTGGATGCAACCAGTGTTCGGGCTGAGGACTCAGTATACATACACACATAATGAGATATCTCCCTCTTGGGAAGAACCTCAGCTCATGTATCTATCTATACTGATAAATGGATTTCTAAGTGATAGATAGATATCAAGATGAAAATATACCTGAATTATTAAGGCAAAGTAGAAACTAAAATTACGGAACAGAGAACTAGATACCTCCAAAATCCCTAGAGAAATCAAGGGCCCAATTAAATTAGGATTCAGAAACTGATCAACAAAATTATGCAAGCGTAATCATTCGTTTCATTCTATAATAAACACGTTTTCCAAAACGGTAACATAATATACTGTTCTTCGATTACATATATTTCTGAAAAGTATAAATAAAATTTTTAGCTTCAAAGCATGAGAAAGTGTTGAAGGGAAACTTTTTGAGGTACTAAGGAAGTAATAGATTGAATTCCAAGTATAGGGACATCTAAATTGAAATATAAAACCGAAATGAAAGGAATCGAGCTATTTTTAGGTAACCTGGAAACCTAAAACTTGGTACTGGTACTCTCCTAACATCCCAAGAAGAAACGGAAATTCACGAAATCTCCCGAGGCCAGACTGGAGGGTTCTACACTGTGGCTCAGAAGCAAAACTTATCTTCTGAAGTTATGAGGTACACGTGCTTTGGAAAGAAATACATGTGATAACTAGAGACGGGAATTCGCCTATTTGCCTATTCCTGTGTTCAGAAACGTAGGCTCTTGAGATATAAATCCGTTTTAGGGTTCTTTAAAGCCAGATTTCGTTTTTATTGTGCCTATAAATGCCTATTTCAGGGGTTTGTGCCTATTTGGAGTATAATTGCCTATTTTATGCCTTTTTAATCGATTTTAAAGAAGCCGATTTTCTTCCGGTGCATTATATTGTATTTGATGTGCTCGACAGTATTATTTTCTCATTCCTCAGATCTGTTTACCCCACGAACAAGAACGGGAATTCTTGGAAGTCACCAGAAATAGTTCTTGGGAAATTTCGGGTCAGGAGAAACCAGGAACAATTTGACCCCGAAGCCTTCAACCACTCCACCCTTCTAAGACATATGCGAGAACCAATCAATGTTGAACCCTTATACCTCCTCAATATGAACTGTTGTACGCGTACGCTTTATCTTCAGAACGTGTTGTGATTTATTGTGAAGAAGAAGTGTGTCTGTGGCAATGCCCAAAGAAAAATCACCGGACGAGTTGGCTGTGAGCTTAGGGAGCGCGCAGCTGTGAGCTTGCATACGGGAGATAGTGAGTTCGAGCCCAACTGTCGGCAGCCCTGAAGATGGTGTCCCATTTTACACCAGGCAAGTGCTGGGGCTGTACCTTAATTAAGGCCACGGTCGCTTCCTTCCCACTCCTAGGCCTTTTCCATCCCATCGTCCCAATAAGACATATCTGTGTCGGTGTGACGTAAAAAAATTGTAATTGCAAAGAAAAATCGTGGAAGTCCTACTGGCTGAATGGGTTGATCACAGGGGATCCCAGTTTCACCACGGATGGGAAGGTAGTCTTCTGCCAAGCTTGCTGTAAGAAGGTAAGTTAGTTTGTTCCTTTTATCTTTTTTTGTGATTGAACTACGATCTCATTTCATTGTAGCATGTATAGGCCTATTAATTTACGTATTGTGGAAGGTTGTTTTGTTGCAATGCTGTAGTCGTGAACTTTCAATAATTTATATTGATAAAATGTAAATAATCATTTAATTACTGAACGAGGAGTTAGAACGCCGCTGGTCTCTTGTGACAGAGTGGATGAAAATTAAAAATCGGTATTTTGAACTCTGATTCAATTCCCCTGAAAATAGAGATTTACAACTAAAATATTTTCTTTCTTTCTTAATCTGTTTACCCTCCAGGGTAGGTTTTTTCCTCGCACTCAGCGAAGGATCCCGCCTCTACCGTCTCAAGGGCAGTGTCCTGGAGCGTGAGACTTTGTGTCGGGGAATATAACTGGGGAGGAGGACTAGTACCTTGCCCTTGTGAAGGCATGGGAAGATTGGAAGGGACAGGCAAAGAAGAAGGAAGGAAGTGGCCGCGTTTTTAACTTAGGTACCATCCCGGCATTTTCCTGAAGGAGAAGTGGGAAACCACAGAAAACCACTTGGCTGAGGTGGTAATCGAACCCACCTCTACTCAGTTGACCTCCCGAGGCTGAGTGGACCCAATTCCAGCCCTCGTACACCTTTT
The DNA here is from genome assembly GCF_040414725.1 of Anabrus simplex. Lineage (NCBI taxonomy): Eukaryota > Metazoa > Arthropoda > Insecta > Orthoptera > Tettigoniidae > Anabrus > Anabrus simplex. The sequence continues at coordinate 1,127,811,142 of NC_090265.1, read as the reverse complement.
CAAATTTCGTGGCAGAGCCGTGAATCGAACCCAGGCCTCCGGAGGTGGCAGCCAATCACACTAATCACTACACCACAGAGGTGGACTGAGAGATTTATCTCAGTACGAAACATTCTGCCCGATAGGAGAACAAGATTGTTACCGGAAAACATTGACAGGTTGCTTGCTGTAAATTCCTTTTATAGTAATTGAACGTGTTATTAAATTTTACAAGTATTTTTCATGCCTATTTCGTTGCCTATTTTACACGTTAGTGCCTATTTACATGCCTATTTTGGCTAATTTAGGAGCTTATATGCCTTCCTATTTTAACTGTTTTAGTGCCTATAATTCTCGTCTCTAGTGATGACACTAAATGTAATTTAGATGTTAAATAAATCTACAGAAAAGGGATAGTTTTTATATACATCTTACTGCGGTGTATCTTCTCCCTCTATTTTGAAGAATGTGATGGACTTTGTTTACTCTTTATTAATGTTATTATTGTTACCAATAAAACACTGTCTGTTTTATCGACCTAATTTAATTTAGGATGACTCATTTAGTACAAACACACACAATTATATTCAGCCATGAACGTCCACATTCCAATAATTGCTGTCTATTTACAAGTCTCCAGCAGGGCAGTCTTTATCAGGTACGGACTATAGACCTTATTGACAGGCTTCACCTTTCACTTTCGCTCTGCAAGCTCGCAATCAATCACTTCACGCACAACAACTGCATGCAGATAGGTTTGAGGCTGCTGACCACCACAACACACGACTGTTCCTTCGCTTGACTCCAGAGAAAATCCACAACTTACACAGTCAACATAAATTCAAATCACGTGGCCACTCCACACAGTGAACTACTCAACACTGACAACTAAAAATAGCTGTCACATAAGAACAACAACTCAGAAGTGCTAACGAGCACTACGATAGTCCTCACAATAACGACAATTAGCATTGCTTCAATTCTACTCATACTCATCCACTGAACCCACGTCAGTACACAGACAGTACTACAGGGAAGCACACACATACACATTACTCTGCTCAGGACGCGATGATACTCTGACTCAGGTGAGACACTGACGACAGTCAGCACGACAGCCGTCCCACTCCCGTTACTCAACTCACTGTTCGCTGCTAGCCTTCTTTTTATGTCCTGATGAGGGAGTACTAGAATCTTCGGGGCTCGGACGGAGGCGGAACATTTTCGATTCATGTTGGAGAAGAGTCACGGGGAAACTGTTTACAATTATAACAGAAGAAGAGACCTCGGCATGTCCTTGGGCCGGCCGGGAGGTCCTTGAGCTGGCTTCCACCAAAATACCGAAGGGGGCTACGATAGGGCTGGCAGGTAACATTATATAACTCGGTGCATTTCACTGGTGATAGTTATTTATCGTTTGACTTCCTGATAAACAGTCACTACAATTTATACTTGTAGCGAACTGCACGTTTCCAACGATCCGATATATATCTAAATAGTATGATTAAATTTATGTTTCATGTAGCTATGCTTTTAACACCGATCTTCATTATGTTAAAGCAATTTTCTGAAACATCTCACTTCAGGCATTATTTAAAATTCGTGTATGCAATATTTAAGTTTACATTCCTGATCACCACAAAATATATTTTAGCTCAACGTCAGTCCTTTGCTATTTCCACAAAGCACTCCGTATTCACCATGATACATATGATGAAGATGGTGACGAAAAATATTACAACCAGATAGTCACAAAATATACCGTAGCCCAATGTAAGTCAGTTCCAAGTTCAACAAACACTACGTATTAATCAGGAACATACAGTAAAAGTAGATAATCCAACGTAAGATTCATTCAGGCATTGCGGAAATGTAAGTTAAATACAGACCTAGAATGAACCGTACCTGGCTGTTTCTCTTTGAAGTCTGCCCAAGGCTCTTATTACCGCTGCACTCCACTAGCCTGGACTGTGTGGCTACCTAAGCTCAACTCACACAGCACAGATGGGCTCCCTTCCTTCCTGACTTGTCATCAAAAGAGACAGAATCTCGTGATCACCTTAAAGAAGGACGACACCGCAAAACCAAATTTCCTTCAAAGTGAAAGGTTATTTCAATTTAAGGCTGCGTACAGCACAGTCTGTAGATGAAAGCGGTTTAAAGCATGCCCCACATTCAAAACTGATATAACGTTGAATAAGTAAAGACGTACTCTAACAATGTACCAAATTAGGACGGAAAGTGCTGGCTGGTTTTCAACGGCACCAAAGTTGGGAAGATAATTAGTAGTCATTTGAAATATTGTATTCAGGGCTAGCTTTTAAATCTAGGAGAATCTAATAAGGTAGTTATTAATGCAACTCGTGCGGCATGTAATTCATACATGTATACCCTGTACAACTGGTATATAAAGTGATTTTCTTCTCCGTAGGTCATTACCCAAAAACCATTGGTGTATAAATTGATCTTCTCCACAGGTGCAAAGTGTAAACCACTCCCAACGAGTAGTTATCCTCAAACAACTCGCATGTAAAGTGATCGTCTTTCTCACATGTTATTATCGTCAAATTACTCGTGTGTCAAGTGATCACCATCTTCGCGTGTAGTTATCCTCAAATAACTCGCGTGTAAAGTGATCGTCATTCTCACATGTGGTTATAGCCAAACAACCCGTGTATCAAGTGATCACCTTCTCCGCGTGTAGTTATCCTTACACCACTCGCTTGTAAAGCGATCGTCTTTCTCACATGTGATTATCGTCAAGCAACTTGTGTGCCAAGTGATCACCTTCTGCACGTGTAGTTATCCTCAAACAACTCGTGGGTGCTGGTCATCTTCCGAACGAGTTGTTGTTCTCAAAATTCGTGCGCTGCAGTTACCTGTTTCCCAACCAGTGATTATTTTGATATTTGTTTTACCGACACAGATATGTCTTATGGCGACGATGGGATTGGAAAGGCCGAGGAAGTGGAAGGAAGCGGCCGTGGTCTTAAGTGATTTTCTTAACCAACCCGTGTGGACAACGAGGCCATCTCAATGAGTGATTATCTTAAAAAACTTGTGTGTAAATTATTGATAATTTTGCAATTGTCAGTATCTCTTTTATTTGCTAGTTGTTTTACGTCGCACCGACACAGATAGGTCTTACGGAGACGATGGGGCAGGAAAGGGCTAGGAGTGTGAAGGAAGCGGCCGTGGCCTTAATTAAGGTACAGCCCCAGCATTTGCATGGTGTGAAAATGGGAAACCACGGAAAACCATTTTCAGGGCTGCCGACAGTGGGGTTCGAACCTACTATCTCCCGAACACTGGATACTGGCCGCACTTAAGCGACTGCAGCTATCGAGCTCTGTGTCAGTATCTCAGACAGCATGTAGTGTATGCAACTCAATGCTTTCACAGAATGATAGTATCGTACACAGCACGTACATACATTGAACCTTTTCTAACCAGCTATTATCTTACGCAACTCGAGTTAAAAGTGAGCCTTTCCCTACCAGCATTTTTTCTAAATAACCCTTGTATTATGTGAGCTTCTTCCCCTCGAGCGGTTGCCCCAAACAACTCCTGTGTAATGATCTCTCCTTCTCCACTAATTATTCTAATGAAGCGTATTATAATTTCCTGGTCCATGAAAGGTTGCCCTAATATGACGAATGTAGCATCATGCGTAATTATTTATACTACCAGTATCTAATATATCGATTATAGACGTTATGCTGTATAGAATTTTGGGCTTACGCCGTGTCAAGAAAATAAGGTGAAATTCTTAACGTTTCGCAGAAAACTGTGCTCTGTGTCCTCAGAAGAAATCTCGACTGACCACGAGAAAGGCTTCTTAAACAATGACCCTTTGAAATTTTGAACGTTATACTAGAAGTGGAAATGGTACGATCATTCACCACCAGATGGCCCCCAGGACGTGGCACAACGCTAGCGTTCGAAGCGGAAGCTAACCGAACCCTCACAATCAGACTAAGTGGTTCGTATAATGTGTTTTGCGTAACATATGACATAGACAGGTGTAAGATATAGACACAAGCCTGAAATGAAATATCTGGCGACGAGGAACGTACGAATTTGAAAAAAAAAAAAAAACACCGAGACGAAATAACAATAGTGAAGGGGGCAGGGAAGGGAACTACCTACGTAAATTTTTAATGGCTGACAACCAGGTATTACTTAATTGATGGCCTAGGATTTCTACGTATTTACACAGGTTCCCGTATAATCCTGGACCTGTAGTGTCTAATGTGGGTAAGAGCTCGAGCATCTTGGAGCATGACATCATGATCCGACGATAGAGCGTGCTCAGCTATTGCCGATTTGTTTGGTTGGTTGATACGAATATTACGTTCATGTTCTTTGATACGTGTACCAATGGACCGGCATGTTTGGCCGATGTATACCTTACCGCACGTGCAGGGAATTACGTATACCCCAGGATGTAAAAGGGGGACAATTTTTCCTTGATTTTACTAAGACTGTGTGCAGTTTTAATGGCGGTGCAAAACACGGTTTTTATACTGCGTTTGCGGTGGACCTTGGCAATTCGATCTGTGGTGTTGTGAATGTAAGGCAAGTAGGCAGTTCCCTTCACATTTTCCTTCTGTGACCTTTGCTTGGTCGTTTCTGTAGGATGTAGGGCTCTATGAATCTGCAAATGGCTGTAACCATTACCCTTGAACGCGACTAATTGAATAATATATAAGTAATAATAATAACAACGTAAACGTTTCCACCTTTTCAATACTAAAATATATTCACAAAATTATAAATTACACGGTACTAGTTTCGACCCATCTAGGGGTCATCATCAGCCGTATTGGAGCAAAGATCACTTGTTATTCTTTAAAATAACATTTTCTTAGGATTTCGCCAAAAGTGATCTTTGCTCCAATACGGCTGATGATGACCCCTAGATGGGTCGAAACTAGTACCGTGTAATTTATAATTTTGTGAATATATTTTAGTATTGAAAAGGTGGAAACGTTTACGTTGTTATTATTATTACTTATATATTATTCTCAGTTCAATACGGACCAAAAACATGAAATTCATAACCATTAACGCGACTAATTGGTAATTAGTAATGCAAATATACATAGATATACGTATGAAAGTTTTCGACGAAAATAAATATATTCTCTGCAGAAACATTGCCCAATTGTACTTCCTCTTAAAACAATATTCACCACTTCCACCGTGTAAGAGATGTTGTCTGACATATACTGTTACATACTGTAAATTTCATATTTTTCTAGTATTAAGGACGTGTCTTTAGCGTATTCGCGACGTCGTCCTATTATTATATCCACCTCCCTCCCTAAGTGGATGTTTTCATTCTTCATTATTCTTGATGTCCGCCTCTGTGGTGTAGTGGTTAGCGTGATTAGCTTCCACCCCCGGAGGTCCGGGTTCGATTCCCGGCTCTGCCACGAAATTTGAAAAGTGGTATGAGGCCTGGAACGGGGTCCACTCAGCCTTGGGAGGTCAACTGAGTAGAGGTGGGTTCGATCCCACCTCAGCCATCCTGGAAGTGGTTTTCGGTGGTTTCCCACTTCTCCTCCAGGCAGATGCCGGGATGGTACCTCACTTAAGGCCACGGCCGCTTCCTTCCCTCTTCCTTGCCTATCCCATCCAATCTTCCCATCCCTCCACAAGGCCCCTGTTCAGCATAGCAGGTGAGGTCGCCTGGGCGAGGTACTGGCCATTCTCCCAAGTTGTATCCCCCGACCCAAAGTCTGAAACTCCGGGACACTGCCTTTGAGGTGGTAGAGGTAGGATCCCTCGCTGAGTCCGAGGGAAAAACCGACCCTGGAGGGTAAACAGATTAAGGAGAAGAAGAAGAAAAGAAGTATCCTTGATATTAGATGTTTAAAAATACGGTGGGATACAGTTAAATAAGAAAATGCCTCGTTTTAAACCGTTTAAAACCTTTCAATACTGGTTTGTTTGGTTAAGAGTATCACTAAACTCTCTATACTGGACAGAGGAACTAATTGTATACGCTCAGAGGTCGTGAAAGAATCAATCAATCAATCAATCAATCAATCAATCAATCAATCAATCAATCAATCAATCAATCAATCAATCAATCAATCAATCAATCAATCAATCAATCAATCAATCAATCAATCACCACTGATTTGTTTTTTTTTTGTCTAAGTGGCAGATTCTCTATCGCTTATTTATCTAGTCTTTTATTTTTTATTATTTAATTTCAATGTACGCACCTAATCCAATGCTCTTCTTGGTGCAATACTGATCAGTTACAATGGCGGCTATATTCAAAATGTAATTACAAAGTAAAATAGGGTAAATATATAATATAACATTATGTAATTGACGTCATAAGACAAAGCTTAATAAACATAATCAAGTATTTATTTACATTACTCTTGAAAATAGATAAAGTTGGTTACATTTTTTATATTTCTTGGAAGTGAGTTCTTGTTCTAAACATCATCCATTTTGCACAATACAAAATATTTTCATTCATATATATATATATGTGTGTGTGTGTGCGTGTTACATAGCCATGAAAATAGGCGACTTGAAAGAATCTGAGGATGTTCATAAAGAACTAAACAAGCCATTATCGTATTAATTGTTCATTCAGGTGTCCATTAGCATTTGATCAATTTGTATCTTTTGTTCAACAGACTGGAAAACTTGAATGTTGTTTCGCTACGTTGATGAGAAAGCACAGGATTTAGATAAAGGTATACACTTCCACGAATAAATAAAATGCCTATGTTACTGCAATAATATGCCTTAATATGTAATTCATAATTATTTTCGCAATAAGGCTGGCTGGTCTAAAACAAAGAAAGTTTGCAGACCTTAATATGAATTTTAATGGCATATCTTTCCACAGAAATCCAATATATTTTACTTGAAATGAGAAGTCTAGAAATTAATAATGAGGTCATTATTATTTTTGGATTTCATTACAGTAATCCTGACTCATGGGTTATGCCAGTGTATACGTGGTGAGGGACTGCGGGTTGATGTAATGCAAATAGCTCTTGTTAATACAAGCTCTGTAGAGGATTCCTAATGGGCAAGGTACGACACACACTAACTATGCAGTGGAGTCAGCATTCTAGCGTAACAGTATCTCGCAATATACGTACATAGTGGCATGTATGAGAGTTGAGTCACAACAACGTAAATTCTATGAGCATGTTAATACAGGTACATTACCTGCATACGTAGAGCAATTCGGTCACTGAACTTGGCGTTCCTGGCGAAGTCTTGTGTGTCCAACAACAACCGTAAACAAGCCAACATACATACATACTGAACCCGTTATGGTCCTTCGAAGGATACCTAACTTCTTTACCTACTGTAACAGCAAATCGGCATGAGATATTTCTCTTGGGTCGTCTATCAGTTCTTTGTCACTTGTTTAGGTAAAAGGCGGGTTTCAGTAATTTTAAAGTAATGTCTACAATTAGAGGAGTCGAGTCAAAAGAAATGTTTTATTGACCATTGACGATGAAGTCGAAGAAACTTGTGATATTTTACCATCTCTAAACAATGAACTCAGCCTTGTCCGTAAAAAGACAATAATAACGATGAGAGACGCTGGTTCTTGAGACCTTAATTCAAATGCCTGATGGGCATCCTTACTAGAAACCACCGTCTTAATTTAGGAATGAAATAAAGAAAGTCTGGAGATCCCTAAGATCGGTTTCCATGTGAGACTGCATGTACCACCATAATGATTCGTGATGATCCAGCCCCCGCAACACGAACTCTGGAGTCTTAGTATAATGAAGGCTGTCCTATTGATATATGCCACACAGTGGTTGTACGGCATAGACCCTTAATTAAATCGATGTGACCTGCGAATATGTCACGGACCGACATCTACCTTAATGATTTACTTTAAAGTCATTGTGGATGATGACCGCAAGGAAAATGACGCTATAATGGCAGACGGCCCTAATCTAAGACACTGAGGTTGATGACCCACTATCCATCCAAACTTCTAAGCTGAAGGCTGAACACAATTAAGTTACAGTGGTTCATGGTCAAGGTTTCCACATCAATAAATCTCCAGCACATCTGATGCTCAACAAATCAAAAATCAAAATAACATCAACAACAAACGCTCACAACACTTGTGGCAGTAAAGTCCTTTTCAGTGCGACATGTCCCCTTAATCGTTACTTTAATAAGTTGAAATATCCCATCAAATAAAACTAAGACTTCCCGAATCCATTCTCATGTTAGTCACGTGGGTTTAAGCTAATCCTCAAAATACGATTCCACTGAATTTAATACATTAATAAGTGAAGTAACTTCATAATCCTAATTAACAAATAATTTTAACTATCCCGGACGAACGGTTTCTTTAAACTCCCTAACGGTTTAATTACATTTTGTTAGCACTCGGTTCTGTTTATCAGAAGCATTCCTTCGACGAATAATATTGATCTAATATTGTTTGTGCTCAAAGTTTTATTCACCACAGATAAAAAGCAGAATACATTGTCTTAATTACCATTTATTTATTTATTTATTTATTTATTTATTTATTTATTTATTTATTTATTTATTTATTTATTTATTTACTTCATGATGTCACTCAACAAAATTACAAACATTAATAATCATTAACGAATTAACATGGACAATCCTAATCTTACATCCTATAATCTGCATAACTTTATATACAAGGCAAAATAAAACAACCCATGTCAAATCCCTCATAACGCCTGCGGACATCCCTTGGACTAATTATGGCACCTCCTTCGATATAATTTCAGGTCGATGAGACTCAAGGAATCTTAATGCATCTCACGCAACTCTACGTGGATGGACTACTGCACCCCATGTGCTCCACAAGCATGATCTCATATCACAAGAACCTACATTTGTGCCTTGGAAATCAACAGCAACACAACACAATCATCAATCACGAACTCTATGAATTTACAGCTATCATGACGTTCAAATGAGATAATCGCAAAACTTTGAACAACTCCCAACAACAACAACAACAAAAAGCATCACTTCCGATTCTCAAATGTTGACATCCCTGAAGATGGTTATTTCCAACATAACATATCATCGTGTTATTTCCTTCGCTTCGCTAATGGATTCAAGTCTCTACTAAAATGACTCTCTTCTAAAATACTGAAATCTAATTTCAAACCTTTATTACAAATGTCAACTCTAGCTTACAGTTCCTTTCTAATAATAATCTGGCTCGACCGCCCGACAGCTGGCTTAATGACGGGAACACGACCCTTCCTCGCTACCACTTAAAAAGAAACACACGTGTTATCTTAACCTGCATTAAATAAAACCTCTCCTCTTGACAATTCGCTTGAAATATAATTTCTGACCCACATAAACTATGAGAAGAGATCCAATTTAAAACGTCACTTGACATATTCTTGTCCACCACGGTCCTACGGTTTCACGTAGAATCCAAACTATGGAACGACCCTATTCCCATACCATTAAATCACACAACACAAATCCTCGGGTTCCTTTCAACGAAATTTCCGGCCAAAAGTCTCTTCAACAATACAGGATTTGAACAACCTGATCCACATTCCTTCCCAACTTTGCAATACTTATACCACCTGCTATCACAAATTCTCTACACGATAATAAAATAGAATATCTCTCTTGGGTGACCCACTATATTGTTAAATGAAATACTCTGCGACAAACTAACCATCTCTCCTCGCACATCTGAATTTGACAACAACTGAAACTCACAACTAGACTTACAAACATTTTTACCATTATTTTCATCTCATCAATTCTACACAGATTTTAACAGACTTCTGGAATAGCACTCCGTTTAACAAATCGCACCGGTTTCGTCTCGTAACATCTCTTGAAAAAATTTACAACGCCAAACACACGAGGGTGTGCCTCTTGCAACAGCTGACCTTCCATTATTATCGCGCACTCATTCTAAATAAAAGGGTGACCAAAATGCGTTACAGATATACAAATAAAATGATATAACTAAAATGCACTTTACAACAAATGTACTTTACATATCTGTAGTCGTACGTGGTTTCACATCTTAACAGACCCACCAGTCTCTCTCATTCTTTATCTAGCAATCTCGACAGGTGGCTTTACAAAACATATTTTTCCCATTTCTGTCTTAGGTATCCTTCACCTGAAAATAATGACATAAACAAAAATGCCCTTCACACGTTCTCTTCCTCGCGAACCGAACACATTCGTCAATTCACCGATCCACACACGCAGTAAAATTAAACATGTGATACTAGCTAATTTAACTGCAGTATTTCGGCATTATAATGACCGTCTGTTGTCTGGACGTGAATTTACCTGACGATTCTACTTGGGAATACCGTTAATTTGACCGGCAATCTCTCTCCACTTGGATATGACGTTAAATAGCCACCTTTGGCCAAACTGCTTTCCCTTCCTTGCAAGACCTAGTCTGCACAACCGATTTTTAAGGTTAGTCTGAGTAGCGTGCGATCGCTTCAAGTTCACTGAAAACAATGTGGGGTCGCAAAATGGCGCTTCGCTCTTTTTATAACATTTACTTTCATTCCCATGCCATCTGCATTTACCGCCTAAAATTTACAGACAATTCACCCACCCCATAGAAATATACTCATGGCTGGTCACGACATAACACCTAACTGCTTAATTTAGTAGCGGTGTTGATGATAAGCATTTAGGGGATTCTCTTAAACAAATGAGTTGTTAAAATACCTCATGAGCTATGCCATATATTATGGTCGATATAACGGAGTATAAACGAACAGGCGCGTCTTTCGACAATTTTCTTTCTGGAGCTATTTAGTGGTCTAATGTTTTTACCATTAACGACCAAATTGTATCACTTACGTTTTTCTGATTTTTACTACGGCAGTTTCGTCACCAATTCTTCTTAAAAAGTATTTTTATTAGAAATATAGTTCCTCCGTATCCCTGCACATTCTACACGTGCATGTGACGTAATTTCTCTAGCGTGAGAATGAGCATCACCACCTGTCTTCCATGTGCCCTCTCTGGTCAGAAAAAATGCAGCTAGAGCTCATGACTTATAATTTATATGGGACCTCATGTAATGAATTGTGGACTTCGGCTCCTTATGAATCAAAGGCCATGGGTTCAATACATACACACATACATACATACATACATACATACATACATACATTTTACAATGTGTGTGATTGCTTCTTCGACTAGAGTAAGTTTTAAAAGACGGCGGGGTGCCGAAATTTTGCCTTGATAAGAGGTACTAGAAAATTAATTACAACAAGTCTCTTGGCTCTAAGCGCTGTTAAAGTCTTGGTGAAAGTACTTTACTTTAGCCAAAGAACTTCATACACAAAATTCTCCTTTTGCTCGAGGCAGTGTATCATAATGTAATAGGTAATTCTGACTGAAAATATTCTTCTACAGCTTGAACAATCTGAAGTGTGTATGGGGTGTCACTTCTGTCCTTGAAGTATTGGATGAATGGATATCTTGCTGAGTCTTATATCGACTACGGCTTGTCTGATGCTCACGTGGAGGTGTCAAGAAATAAAGCCAGAACATTTTTCCTGACGCCCATCAATATTAGGCTTAACACTTGGTGCACGGACTGGACCTAGAATTTCGCACGTCTCTAGTCTAAAAGTAGTGTGCCGAAAGATAAAACTCAAATCCAAACGACGTCGTGAAAACCATTGCTGACATACTCTTCGTGGAGAAGGAAGGTCTCCTCTAATCCCATCGATCGTTTGTACAATCGCTGTGTATATCTTCGTTATATTACTGTTGCATGACGCCCTCGCACCTGGGAATCATCGCTTTATACCTGACGGGAACATCTGCTCCTTGGAACGCTTAGAAATAACACATAACTATGTAGATATACGAACCATTATATATTTTTTTAAATATGTAGATGTTAATGGGATAAAACTCCGGGGTCTTTCTGCTAGAAAACAGCTGCGGGTATATAGGTCGAAGTTGCTACCTAACAGATTCTAATTCACAATTAATGATATATAAATTATTATTATTATTATTATTATTATTATTATTATTATTATTATTATTATTCGTTGGGGTCCGCTAGGACCACGTTAAGCCTTGTTATATTTGGCAGTTTGTTTCGCTTCCTTTTGAGGCCAGAATTCCCTTCGTTCTTTGTGAGTGGGCCAGCTTGCGTTCCTCTGTCCAATTGGTACCTTATCCACTTTTCGGTTGCTTGTCTCGGTTTAGCCATTAGTCAGTAACTTTTTGCGGAAGGCATCTGCGGGTTTTATATGTAGCATTTGGAGGTCTTTTTTGGTGTTCATAAACCAGGGCATTGTCGTTTTAGGTTTGGAGTCAAAAAAGTGATAGATCTGTTTAGTCAGCCTGTTTCCGAACATTCGTTTGACATGACCGTAATATCGTGCCCATCTCTTACGTTTGTTCTGTAATTTTCTCTATTTTACTGTACACTTCTTTGTTAGATTTTTTATAATGGGTGCCATTCTCCAGTTCATCGAGGAGTCCTTTATTATAATTTAGGGATAGGCTTTCGGCTGCATACATAACTACTGGCTTCAGATCAGTTTCATATTTCAGTATTTTGGGACAGATAATTTTTGTTGTAGATTAAGCGCAATGTTTGATGGGCTATTTCAAGTTTGTGAACTAGTTCATTAAGTACTTTTTTGCCCTGTCCAGTTTTCATTATGATCTTACCCAGATGCTTAATTTTTTCTACTTGGTTGATCTTCCCGTACTTTGTCTGGAGTTTTGCTGGGGCATCCTTGATGTTAGTCATTACTTCGGTTTTTTCAAAAGATATCTGCAAGCCAGTTTGTTCATCGATTTCTTTTTGAAAGTCGATTTGCATCCTAGCAGTTTCTGCATCGTTTGACAGAATGACGATGTCATCAGCAAACGTTAGACAGTCGGTCATGATCCCCTTAATACCTACCGTTTTATCAAAATGTCACTGTGATCGGCTCGGCGAATGTGATAACAGAGTATGGTTCGTAAATGTGATAGAACTATTCGTGTGAATAACAGTTGAGCAAATCATGGGCCAAACACGAAATCGCAGCTTGTTTGTTCGCTGCCGAAATTGTCGAAGCCAGGCTTGTGGGCCATTCCATCTTCGAAGTCGAGGCGGCAATAGACTTTCCACAGGCTACCGTGTCAAGAGTCTACCGTACGCATGCCGATTCGGGCAAAACCACCGCCGCCAGGGACAATTGCCGTAGTGTAGGACGTATTGATGATGGGGTTAGCCTTCGGCTAGCTCAGATGATAAAAACGGATAGACTGGTGACAGTGCAGTGAAGCGACCCTCGCTTATTCAATGCTGAGCAACCATACCATCCAGGAAAATCTCTCAGTGGTGTATAGAAGCCGCCACCCAACTTGGATTATTTCGCTCACCACACGTCACAAGGAACTAAGACTGACATGGGCAAAGGAACACCGCCCTTTACTCTATAATTATGTTAAAACTAGCCTGGACAAGTGAGTCGAGGTGCCACTTGGTACAAGTCGACTTGATGGTACGAGTGTGTCGTCAAGCACATGAAGCAAGAACAGCCGGTAGTAATGGTATCCACACATAGGAATTGTTGATATGGGATGGTACCTCTGCCAATGTCCCTCACGGGCGAACAATAGAGAAACTTGCTGTCAGTTCATGTCCAGGTATTTCTTAACTCCGTCGTCCTGCAGAAGGACTGCCCAATAGCAAGACATTTGACTGGCACATCTCTCCCGCATTGTGGCCGATTTTTTTCAGTGTACTTCATGGTCACTAACTAGTTCTCAATCCTATTGCTCACATCTGGGTAGCTGTCCATAGGGATGTGGGCCAGCTGGACTCGGCTCCGACCAATCTCGGAGCATTATTGGAAGCTATGTAACGGTTACAATCCACAGTATAATTCCCCAACGCTTCCGGTGTCTAGTGGAGTCCATTCCATGCCACATCAAGGCCGTCATAAGGACGAAAGGCGGTCGTACACTCTGTTAGACACGTATCTCTTGTTCAATATTGATCATCAGTGCATTATTAATATTATAATAATACAAAGAATATCAAACATACGTCAATTAGATTGATGAATCAATCAAAAATATATACAATTACACCAAATACACTTGCCCCAAACGCGCTGACAATGTCAGCAATATCAGAAAGCCAATTTTAAATGAAAGAAATGAAACAGAACCAAGTAGTCCTGCTTAACGTAAGGGCAAAACAGTAAAGATCTTATACCAGCAGCTTTGGCCCTCTCCTATGGCCGTCATTTGGGTTCCCTGTTCGAACAATTTTTAGGTGATACGGAGACACTCTGTACGTATTTACTGGTAGTGGTGATTATTCTAAGAGGAAGTACAACTGTGCAACCACCCTCTATTAACACTAACCAGGAGAAAATGGAAGAGATCCGACATTTGGAAGAATGAAGGCATCTGCAAAAGAAAGAAACGGGCGATGTCGGGTGTGAACACTTAAGACTCCGCAGGCCTCGGAAACATAACACCACTGGGTTCGAAAAAGAGCAAGAGTTGGCCAATGGAGGTCGGAGAGGAAAAATGAAGGTGATGAACCTGACACAAGCAATTAGAAACCATGACAGATTGACCCGGCAACACGCTCCCAACATGAAAGCCCCTGGGTCCTTATTAGTCGCCCTTTAAGACATACATCTAGCATGGCATGTACTTCACAATACACCGGAAGCGTTGGGGTGTCATACCTGATCGTGACCGCTGCATAGCTTCCCATAACCCTAGGAGTTTGGTCGGAGCAGAGTCAAGGGCATCAACATCTTTATCGACAGCATCTCAGACATGAATGTATTCTACCGCTCCCACCTACAGGGGAACGTATGGTGCAACTGGAATTTTAGATGAAATTGTGAATAGAAATCTGTCATGTAATAATTTATGTGTATATACTGATTCAACAGTTGCCTTGTACACTTTGAAAACGTTGCTGTACATGTGTACTGTATTGTTACCTCTGTATGTTCGACTATGTAATAAAGCAGCATGGGGAGGCATCCGCCTCTCGTGGCTGCGGGTCTCCTCAGCTCGGAATCAGGCTGACACTCCCTCCCGAGCAGTGCTTTCTTCTCTACACGCGCTGGTCTGATCCTATAAAAACAGCGCGCCCGGGAGGAGAGCGTCAGTCTCTTTTGAGCGGAGGAACCTGCAGGCACAACCGCTCAAAACTGACGCTGTACCCGTCTTTGACGGGTCAGTTTCCACGCAATTGCACCTGTAATGCCCTCCAGCGGTGGTGAATGGCAGGAGAAGACACAGAGCACTCCTCAGCTAATAATAATCGTGTTATTCTTGGTCAATTTTATGTGCTTAGGACATTTTGTGCTTCGGCGATATAAGGTCATTTGAGGTGAGCTAGTATTCACTCCTTTAAATTGCTTTGCAGTTACTAACGTCCCTTTCTGATGTGCTGAACTCTATTTAGGTTTTTGAAATAATTCCCGTTTTTTCCACTTTTCCAAATTCGTTTTTAGAATATGTATTTGTTCATTTTAATTTTCGTTTAAAGGGTTAATAAGGCTGAAATTCATGTTACTATGTCCTTAAAACAGCAATCACCACCACAATCAGTCCTTGAAGAGAGTGCATCAGCTATTTCTAGTTCATTCTGCTTGGTACAGCCTTTGTGAAATACTGAAGTGAGCTGTCGTTGAAAATACGAAACATAAAACTACCATTAAAATACGGTATAGTCCGCCTCTGTGGTGTAGTGGTTAGTGTAATTAGCTGCCACCCCCGGAGGGCGAGGTTCGATTTCTGGCTCTACCGCGAAATTTGAAAAGTGGTACCAAGGCTGGAACGGGGTCTATTCAGCCTCAGGGGGTCAACTGAGTAAAGGTGGGTTCGATTTCCACCTCAGCCATCCTGGGAGTGGTTTTCCGTGGTTTCCCACTTCTCCTCCAGGCAAATGCCGGGATGGTACCTAACTTAAGGCCACGGCTGCTTCCTTCCCTCTACCTTGTCTATCCCTTCCACTCTTCCCATCTCCCCGCAGGGTCCATGTTCAGCATAGCAGGTGAGGCCGCCCGGGCGTGGTTCTGGTCATCCTCCCCAGTTGTATCCCCGACCCAATATCTCCCGCTCCAGGACACTGTCCTTGAGGCGGTAGAGGTGGGATCCCTCGCTGAGTCCGAGGGAAAAACCAACCCTGGAGGGTAAACGGATTAAGAAAGAAAATACGATATAGCGATTTCACAGGGCATTGCCCACAGTTGTGTGGAAGAAGCTAGCTAGCAAAGTCAGCATGCAAATAGATGATGTGAGAAAGGCTTCCTCTCTGAATTCGCACCCTCCTATCAAAATACTGCTAATCTCAGTAATGAACTCACTGCCAAGATAAACCTTGATTAGGTTTCTCTTTCGTTCTCTAATACAGTCGTAGAATACACATCCTAGGTAGTTGTAAGGAAATTATCCCGAAAATGAAATATAAGAAGATAAATATCCCATTGGTCGTACAGATTATTAAGAATTTTGCTTCCCAGTCATATCGTGTGTAAATATCGGATTATCAGAGAGTAAGACATATTATTTGATTCTCCAGGCCGAATTCTCTACCTCTCATTTCGGAAAACTTCTCTTTCGACCTCACAAGTGAATGAACCCCGTTCCAATACTCAGACGAGTATTATAACCTTTGCACGAGCTCCACGGTTAGGCACAGTATATTGTGCCAATATTACGAGAGTGTCGAACATCGTGTAAACTGAGGATGGAAGAACTGTATATAGAATTTTAAAGACTAAATTTGATGACTACCCGGTAGATGTGCTATTCTCTCTGATGTGAGAAAAGGGCCATAGCCGTAATTTTGTCACCAATAAAGAAGATATCGAACCTAATCTACTTATTTTACATAGACAGTTGCTATTATTCAACAATTCAAGCAATAGGAGGGAGATATAATTGGTAGGAAGCCATGATTTTCAAGGTCGACGTTTTGACAGCGAAAATGTGAATAGTGTATAATTATAGTGAAAACTACGCGTAATATAGCTGGAAAGGAAAGCCATAAGAGAAGAACTCACACTGAGCATTGCTATCCTATTCAAAGTCAACACACTCCTTCCGCTGTTCCAACAACGCGTTCAGTCGGTTCTGAAACGTCACGCTGTCTTCATGTCCCGAGTTTATTCTAACGCTGCAGTTCTGATGTTCCATACAATGGTGGGAAATAAAATGGTATTGTCGATTGGGTACATCGCTGTACCGTATTTTAATGGTAGTTCTGTGCCTCGTATTTTCGTCGATAGCTGTCCGCCTCCGTTTTCTTTCTTTCTTTCTTTCTTTCTTTCTTTCTTTCTTTCTTTCTTTCTTTCTTTCTTTCTTTCTTAATCTGCTCACCCTCCAGGGTTGGCTTTCTCCCTCGGACTCAGCGGGGGATCCCACCTCTGCCGCCTCAAGGGCAGTGTCCTGGAGCTTCAGACTCAGGGTCGGGGATACAACTGGGGAGGATGACCAGTACCTCGTTCAGGCAGCCTCACCTGTTATGCTGAACAGGGGCCTTGCGGGGGATGGGAAGATTGGAAGGGATAGACAAGGCAGAGGGAAGGAAGCGGCCGTGGCCTTAACTTAGGTACCATCCCGGCATTTGCCTGGAGGAGAAGTGGGAAACCACGGAAAACCACTTCCAGGGTGGCTGAGGTGGGAATCGAACCCACTTCTACTCAGTTTACCTCCAGAGGCTGAGTGGATCCCGTTCCAGCCTTCGTACCACTTTTCAAATTTCGTGGCAGAGCCGGGAATCGAACCCGGGACTCCGGGTGTGGCAGCTAATCACACTAACCACTACACCACAGATGTCCGCCTCCGTAACGACAGTTAATCGCGCTAAGCGTTAGCACCATTAACTGTCACCCTCATAACCCTGAGTTCAATTCTCAGAACCACCAGAGATTTAACAATGGTAGGAGGGCTGGCATGTGGCGAAAATGATACATGCTGCTTTCCTCCATTGGAGGTGTGCCTGAGAAGAGATGCACTACTTCGTGACGAGGACATAAGTTTACTATAGTCAGGCTCCATGGCTAAATGGTCAGCATGCTGGCCTTTGTTCCAAGGTGTCCCGGATTCGATTCCCTACTGGATCGGGGATTTTAAACTTAACTGGTTAATTCCGATGTGTCGGGTTAGAATTCGTCACAGCTAGGGCCCTATCCTCATAGACACGCAAGTTGCCTATAGACATCAACTTAAGATACCTTCTTCAGGACGCTAGGGAGGCTGTACGCCATTATTTTTATTATTATTATTATTATTATTATTATTATTATTATTATTATTATTATTATTATTATTATTATTACCGACATCCGACTTCGGTCCGATACACAGGCTGTGTGTAGGTCTAAGGATAGCATGGCAGTAGATGATACTTTAGATGTTAGAAAAATATGCTGAATATGACTTTTTATGTTATTTGCTTTACGTCGCACTGATACAGATAGGTCTTATGGCGACGATGGGATAGGAAAGGCCTAGGAATGGGAAGGAAGTGGCCGTGGCCTTGACTAAGGTACAGCCCCAGCATTTGCCTGGTGTGAAAATCGAAAACCATCTTTAGGGCTGCCAACAGTGGGGTTCGAACCCATTATCTTCCAAATACAATCTCACAGCCACGCACCCCTAACCGCACGGCCAAATCGCCCGGGGACTATGACTTAGATGAGGATATTGAAGATGAATTTACAGTGAATGCGTAGTCATTTATCAGACAGTTTTTAAGTTGGGTGAACGATTCAGAACGTAACTATTATTAATGTTTTCTTTTAATTATTGTGGACTTCGTAAATAATTAGTTAGCCTAGTCTATCCATTGTCAAGGCAAACATAAAAACCTGGGATGAGACATGCGTGAGGTTAAATGAAACTTGCCAGTGAATAATGCTAAATTCGGCAACTCTTTGGACACGGGATATGGAGCTAAAAATACAGGATCTGCGGGGGTAGATTATAGGGAACGGAGGATCTAGACTAATAAAACTTCAAGCCTTAAGAACCTCAGATACTTTCATTTTGTGAAACCATGATTTACCAGCAGCCCAATGTGCCCAGATAACCATGTTATTCGCCGACCTTCTCAACGACGGATGACAAGAAGAATAAAAACAGAATTATATTTTTCGTACAATTAAGCAAATGTTCAGATTCCTCAAATAAAAAAGAATACACAGATGTAGGTGGTTCGTGCACTCAAGCGGAGATCCTCATTTTTCTTAAGTCACGTAATGTCAATAATAATTATGTACATTTCCTAGGTGAATCTAATCTTGAGCTGAAGTGATTTGAGTAACCTGAACATTTCTACTGCATTGCTCGAAATATATCATTCTGTGTTTAAAGATGCCCGTGTTTGAGGTCTAAATACTTAGATTTTCGTTTCCACTATAAATTGCATTCGACCGGCTGGAAGTTGCTCACCTTCTCACGGAGGGAGTGAGACAAGACGTCAGCTGAGGACATGGTGTGCTGCTGTTGGCTCTCACTGTGGTAGTATGAGCAAAGATGGGCCCAGTATATTCCACTTGGCTGATGCATACCATTTGAGCTCAACTCGGGCATTCAGAACAACATCAAAGCTGTGAATGCAGCAGAGCGTTTGATGTACAACTCCCTCTTACTCCCACCATCCCCTCTCTAGACTTCGATATTAAAAAAAGGAAGACCGGAATTTTTGTTAAAAACAAGAACACAAAAGTTGCCTCTGCTTGCATTTTTGTTGGTCGCGGGTGTAAAAGAGGGAAAATTAAAATTGTGAGCACTGCGGAATGTAGCCGCCGACTCTTCTTGTGGTATGCCAATTCATTAGGCATTGTGTTCATCAACTGAGGATGTCTCTTTTATCCTTTGCTGCGATCAGGACCTTTCCTGTGCGCGTTTGAAGGAGAGATGGCATCTTTGTTTATTCTTCCGAAAGCTTTAATCATCTCCTCTACACTTCCGTTCGTAAAGGTGATGTTCTCCATGATGAGATATGAATGGCTATTAAATTCTCCGTTAATAATGAAACCGACTTCCCTTTCCTCTTTGAATTTCTTTCAGTCTCACGCTCTCTCTCACCCTACAGTTCATCAATTTAATTTTTTCTCCATGAATTCGAGACTCGGCAGTATATGTTCCATACAGAACGACCCCAGCCATGAATTTCAAAAGAGTCGACGGCCATCTCAAAGTCTGGATTAATTACTCTCAAGAAAAGGGAACTACACTATGTTTTTATGCTTTTTTTGCTAATGGCTTAACGTCGTACTAACACATCGAAGGTGTTCGGTGACGTAAGTGTGGTAAACGCCAAGGAGTGGAAGGATATAAATGTTTACAATTTGTTTAGGTCGCACTGACTTACAGTACATAGATAGGTCTTATAGAGACAATGGGATTGGAAAGGGCTAAGAGTTACAAGGAAGTGACCGTGGCCTTAATTAAGATACATCCCCAAAATTTTCCTTGTGTAAAAATGTTAAACCCGGAAAACCCTCCTCAGGGCCGCCGATTGGGTTTGAACTCACTATCTCCCGAATGAAAACTAATAGCTGCATCTCCCCAATCCGCACGGCTACTTGCACGGTGGGAACGTAGTGGCAGTGAATTTAATTAAGGTACAGCCATTTGCCTGGTGTGAAAATGGGAAACCACGGAAAACCATCTTCAGAGATGCCCACGGTAGGATTCGAACCCACCATCTCTCGAAATAAACTCACAGCTACGCGACCTAATCGCGCAGCCATCTCCCTCGGTAGGAGCTAAACTACGAGCCAACAGAGTGCGATAGTTGTCTACTTCAAGTTGTAATCATGAAGAAGGTGCGGAATAAACAGAAACAAATGTTTATGGAATAGGCTCTTCGGTTTCAATTGAAGAGGACATTATCTTCCTTTTACGTGTTAAGTATTTGGTTTTCAGCAATAGTGATACCAAACAATTATCCAGAAAATAATCCGCTAATGAATTTTTTCCTTTCTTTCCCCTCGACTACAATAGAGTTGCAGGAGATCCACCCTCCTATTACCTTCGCATTCAAACTGGTCTGGGAAGATGATGTGTTGCTGGAAACAAACCCTGCGTATTAATCATTACTGTTTCATCCGGAAGAAAGTGGAATGAAATGCTTGAGGAGGATCGCTGGCAGGTGTTTGGCAAGGTGGAGGACGTTGCTGTCCATCACATAAATGATCGTAGTGTGGAGATGAGGGTAGACTTAAAGAAAATGTGGTCATTTGTACAGAAAGAAAGAAATGTTTGCATTTCTAGTAAGTACTTGCAAGTAAATTTGACAATGTATTATACAATTAAAATTGAAAATAAAATTGAAGAATATTTTTGATAGTATAATTAATTTAATCATTTTAACATGGAGATTAGAGAGAGAGTTAAATTTTGCTACTTTTCGGGGGAAAATGTTTTTATTAAAGTAAGATTGTATTCCGGATATGATGGGTACTAATCCCACAGTCGGCATCTCGGTATATGGTTTTCCATGGTTTCGAATTTTCACGCCTTAATTAAGGCCTCGGCCGTTACCTTCCCAATGCTAACCCTTTCCTATCCTTGCGTCACCGATAACCTTTACTGTGTTTGTGCTGCTTTAAACCACTATCAAAAGAAAGACACATACAAAAGTGTGATTCAACTTCTTGGGAATAATTTGAATGACTAGAATTTGGTCGTTACATAACCAACATTCAAGAAAAATGATGAGGTGGTGAATTTACAGGTTGCTTTACATCGCACCGACACAGATAGGTCTTACGCCGACGTTGAGATAGGAAAGGGCTAGGAGTGGGAAGGAAGCGTCCGTGGCCTTAAACTGGTTTGAAATTGGTATATCATGGAAGACCATATTCAGGGCCGCAGACAGTGGGTTCGAACCACTATCTCCCGAATACTGGATACTAGCCGCACTTAAGCGACTGCAGCTACCGAGGTCGGTATGAGAAAGTGAATCATGTGGCATACCTGGGAAACATCGTGAACGAGTGTGGTAACTGTAAGCCTGAGATACGTAAACTCATACAACTGGGACACATTGCCATGATGCAGCTGACCAAAACATGGCGAATCATTCCAACAACCAATATGACAAAAATCATTCTTGTCAACACCCCGATGTTCACTGTTATGTCATATGAATCAGATACATAGACTTTACGACACATTGCCATGATGCAGCTGACCAAAACATGGCGACTCACTTCAACAACCAATATGACAAAAATCATTCTTGTCAACACCCCAATGTTCACTGTTATGTCATATGAAATGGCGTATGGCTTTTAGTGCCGGGAGTATCCGAAGAAAAGTTCGGCTCGCCAGGTGCAGGTCTTTCTATTGGACACCCGTAGGTGACCTGCGCGTCGTGATGAGGATGAAATGATGATGAAGACAGCACATACACCCAGCCCCCGTGCCACTGGAATTAACCAATTAAGGGTTATGTCATATGAATCAGATACATAGACTTTACGGACCGCTGAACGTCATCGCGTCGAGGTATTTGGGATAGGGTGCTGGCTAAGTATGTGCTCGAATCCTTGGCCAGCACACAAAACTGCCACCTCCGTCATCTGATCAAAACAAAGATTTTCAGCCTTGATCCACAAGAGGATTCTTACAATCCTTGAGCATATAACTCCCAACTCCCACAAGGAGAAGCTGGTGTTTCAGGCGAAGTCCAACGCGAACTTACAACGTGGCAGGGCGCCAATACGTTGGACTGACATCGTAGAAGCCCTATTCAATACCAAACTGGAGCAAGCGATCCGGCTGGATGAACACCTTAGCCGATGGCGGGAAGCAGTACGACATACACTACATGCCAACATATCACATTCATAAAATTGCACACACCACACGTCTATAAAGACGTTTGAAATACGACAACGACATGCGAGTATTTTACTTGATTAAGTTCTTTTGGCCACATTCCAATGAAAACACAAAATAACATACGTGTTAATCTTCTCTCGTAAGTAAGCATCTGATAATCACCTTCCTTACTAGATTCTCCTCTCCGTTAACCCCGTAAAATATTAATAATAATAATAATAATAATAATAATAATAATAATAATAATAATAATAATAATAATAATAATGTCATATTGAGCGCAAAATAAATAAATAAATAAATAAATAAATAAATAAATAAATAAATAAATAAATAAATAAATGAAATGTGAAATCAATGTAACAGTTCTTTACTTTAAATAAATTAATAGTAAAGTATAACTTTATGGTCATTGCACTTTTACGTTATGTTGATCACAGGAAGTTCAGCGCAAAACATTGAGCAATTTACTTCCGTCCTCCCCATTATAAAAATATCTACAGGTTAATTTCACACATGTCTACGGATGTAAAATGCATCATTCAAAGCAACAGCAGAAAAACTAACTCGACTCCTCGTCGTCCCCCAAATCTCCAACAGAGCGCTCTCGCATAATGAGTGCTGCTCTACTGCTCGATTTTCAGCCTACGTTATTTAAAGTAATTTAAAAATTGTCAAATAAATGTCATTATTATGAGAATTCTCGCTCACGGACTAACAGAACTACGATTTTCAAGCTGAACTCTAAAAGGAATATTACCTACTGTAGTCAAGGTTGTTATATATAAAGTTCGCTGTTCAAACCATCAAATAGCCTTAGGCATTTCAAGTTAAATATTGGAGTCTCCTGACTAAATTTAGTACCCAAATATCAAACATCTTCTCATCCGTTTCTCTTACTGAATGGTTCGAACCACAAGACACCGGGCTCGATTCCCGCCCGAGCTAGGAATTTTAGCGGCGTGAGATCAGTTCCTTTAGTACGGACATTTTGTTCGTAATTTCACACACATCTTTAATTAGACACAATACTCTACACTCTACTGAAACACGCAATAGCGAATACACCCTTTAACACATGGTTAGTGTCAGGAAAGGTATCCGGCCGGAAAACTGTGTCGAACGCATGTAATTTTGGAAAATATTAGGACATAAATAAATAACATCAGTCAGATCCTTATTACAAGGCTAAGGAAAACCCACTCCAACTCTCAATCCGGAATAGAAATCTCTGTGTGAACCGGAAATCGAACATAAAGCCTCCGATTAAGACGTCATTTTATAGAGTATGAAGCTGCATTCCTATTGGTAATAAGATATATGACTTAACTGTTATGAAAATTAAAGCAGTTACAAACTGATCCTTTAAATGCTGACTGGTACTGTGCCAAGTAGATATGAAATAATATAGGCTGATAGGTTTTACACTTCAGGACACAATTAATACAAGTTTTTCTCAAGCATAATTTTGAACTTCATCCAAGTAAAACACGACTAACTGTGATATTCCACTCTACCAGCATGTAAAATTGACCGTCGGTAAATATGTTAAGTTTGAGGATAGCAAATAGTTATTAGTGAGTTCAAACATATGGTGTGTAAATATTTGAAGCTCCAATGATGCTGGTACATCGTTTAACCACCATCTTTTTCAACGATCTAAATTAAATCCATTATTCAAATACGGGAACCGAACGAAGAGTGCGAAGGTATATTACTTTCTACTGATATGTAAACGACAGTAGTCCTTTTATAACTACTGCGCTTTGACTGTGATGAAGCCTCACTAATAGACCTATAACAATGAAGTAGAACACAAATGTAGAAAAATTATGCCTCAAAATGTTCCCCTAGTAGTTTTCTTAAAATGTTTGTTTTTGGCATGTCTTGTCGGTCCCTCATTGACTCTTTGTAATCTTTGATAACATACTTCACAATCAGAAGACTAAACTTATAAGGTACTCTCAATGAAAATGGATCTTGTACTTCTGATCCCAGTATCACTCTATGTCTTTTCTTCTTTTTCCAAAATGGTGGGTTCGATCCGATCTGACAGCTCTTATTATTATTATTATTATTATTATTATTATTATTATTATTATTATTATTATTATTATTATTATTATTATTATTATTATTATTATTATTATTATTATTATTATTAAGTGAAGCCTCTGCCCCGTATCAAATTAATCCAATTTTGACGGCCAATTGCGCTCCCTGAAACAACCCTATGTGGGGGTATTTATTCATTCATTCATTCTTTAAATGTGGTGATTAATAGTATGGTAAGTTGTGTTAAAATGAAAACATGCATTAATACGAACACAAATGCCCAGCCCCCGAGCTGCAGTAACCAATCATACACAACTTTACAGGATTACTGCACGGTAATCGCACGCGGGGCTTTCTAAAACAAAGGCACTACGCTGACCATTCTACCAAAGAAGGAGACAAATGAATAACTTCTGCTTCTCCAGGTGACATCTTCTCACAAATATTTGGAATTTACAAACATAAATCTGTGTAAAAATTTATCAATGATATCACCTTGGATGAAAAAGCCATTGAACAGGTGACGCAATTCAATACCTAGGAACTCCACTGTCGGCAGCCCTGAAGATGGTTTTCCGTGGTTTCCCATTTTCACACCAGGCAAATGCTGGGGCTGTACCTTAATTAAGGCTACGGCCGCTTCCTTCCCATTCCTAGCCCTTCCCTATCCCATCGTCGCCATAAGACCTGTCTGTGTTAGTGCGACGTAAATCATCGAGCATAATAATAATAATAATAATAATAATAATAATAATAATAATAATAATAATAATAATAATAATAATAATAATAATAATAATAATAATAATAACAGGTAAAACACAGTTTTTATACAGAATTGATTTTTGTGACTTACAATCTGCGTCAATGTTTCCATTACCGTCGTTTTTAAGAATTAAAAATATTTTGGCTTGGCACTGTTGGCACTGTTTACGCAGTGAAATTTTCTGAATATTGCAACGCATTAATTGGGTGGGACAACACGGAAACATAGCAGCCACTTGATTGGACAATTATAAGTAGCCTGATGAAACCGAAACATTTCCTGTTAGACACAGACTACAGTTTGTGCCCAGAGAGGAGCCAGAGGATCACTAATCACGCATCTTAGGCTAGAGTTTACTTGGGATAGGGTGTCCATCTTTTCTGGACCTCCCCCAGCTAATATTAAGAATTGTACCCATCGAAGTAGGCTACTGACCACACCCATTGCTGCTGAACTTATCTCCCGAAACTAGTCACGGTGATGGTGATTATTGTTTCAAGGCAAATTACTTGCGATAGGGTGTCCATCTTTTCTGGACCTCTCCCAGCTAAAATTAAGAATTGTATCCATCCAGTAGGCTACTGACCACACCCATTGCTGCTGAACTTATCTCCCGAAACTAGTCACGGTGATGGTGATTATTGTTTCAAGGCAAATTACTACATCAATATAGCCATCTCCACTTGATTCTTTTCAGAGGTGAAATTAAATAAGTCCAACCCTTCCAAGAATTAAGGTATCGGCAAGAGAAAGAGAAGGTTCACGAAGGGCATCAGATTGATAGAATCCTCAAACATCACAAACCTAAATACCATCGGAGTTCGAAAAGAGCAGGTGTTGTCGAGATGGGGATGGCAGTTACCATTTAAAGTACTGTTCCCCCAGCTCCATAGAGCTAGAACCCCGACAAGCCTTGGCTTACAAAGCAATCGCTCTTCATCTCTAATGACTGTGGGCAGCTCTACGAATCCTCTCGGCCATTATTCTTCTCTCTGTAGAACAGGGCCGCTATGTCACCGTCAAGTAGCTCCTCAGTTGTTCTCATGCAGGCTGAGCGTACCCCGAACCTACTCGTATAGCTAGGTTAAAATCTCTGATATGGCCAGTAATCGAACCTAGGTCTTCAAGGTAGTAAGAAGGCTTGCTGCATAAAAAGGGAGGGGATACGGTTTGTACAGTACAGTAACATTTCATAAAAATGATTGGAGTATTGGACTCCACTCTACATAAAATGGTACAATGTTTTTGAGATGGGCCTCACCTACTACCTCTTGTGCCGTTTTTGTATTGTGCGGGAAAGTCTATATCGGACTAACTGCACATAAAATTGCTGTAAGATTTTGCGCAAGATAGGACTAAGGGACATTTAATTCATAGCTGGTTGCATATGATCGGGAAAAATAGGGGCAGCTGTACCACCCGGTAGAATGGGAAAGCTAGGAATTCAGGGACTGAAAAACGTGGGTTGTTGATTAATGTCACAAAAGAAAATGTAATCTAAAAATTTTCTTCATGATATTCCTCAAAACTGCTCTTCATTTTCTAAGAGTACAACATGAATTAAATAGCAGGTCCAACCTCTTATGGTACCGTCCTTCCTAGCATTTTTTACCTTGCCGACGAAAGTAAATACGCACAATGGTCTCTAACTATTGTGTAACAGAACAAAAGAACTTCTGTAGTTGAGAGGAAGTCTTTCTTATGCTTCAAGAATCATTGCTCTAATTACTGTTCTTAGAAGAGTTGTTTACACATTACATGAAACTCAAAATTAAGTTGTTATTTTATCTAAAATGTATGCTACTTCGTCGATCCGCAGTCTACCAACACCAATGATCGAGGACGTTTGATATCTTCCTAATGTTGTTCTTCGACGGGAATTTTCACACATTTATTTACAAAATAAAGAAAGCTACGAGTACATTAATCTGAGGCGAAGTACTTACGTCTCTATTTCGTCCTAACCCTACTTAAGAGTGTGGTGACAGCATGATACAAAAGCATGCTGAGCTTCTCCCTCAGGATTCTGAGCATTGTGGTTTGCATCTTGCAAAATCCCTCCAATCAGTCTCCTCAGTTGGTCTGCTCATCTTGATGGTATACGACCTATGGGTCTTTGGCCGTCAACTTTGCTTCTGATCTCCTGGCAATGTGTCCGAAATATTTCATAAACTGCTGGCTCAGAAGTGTCAACAGACTTGTTTTCATGCCGAGTTGTCTCAGGATCGACTCGTTGATGCGGCGTGCCGTCCATGGCATTCTATAACACCACAGTTTCCAAGCATTGAACCTACGTTGGTCTGACATCTGCACAGTCAAAGAATCTGACGTACGTATACACAGATAAAAATAACTGACATAAGTAAGTAACAAGATCAGGTGCATGTAGCCTACAGACCCTTAGGTCGCGCAAGGTCGTAAACTCAAATGACCTGCACCAGGCCTCTCCGGGAGGATATGTTATTACTATTATTAGGGAGCGGATTTTGATGTGCTAAAAATGTGAAAAATATTTATTTTTTAAGTGCTGAAAAACTTTAAAATATGTGATAAAAAATTGAAATTATTTTCCTTTAAATATGACATAACTAGTCGCGCTCAAGAAGTAAATAAGTAAAATGTTTTGTATTAGAATATGGTGCTACCAAACGTGCTCCTTAAGGAAAAATGATGTCTGTGTATGGAAACGTGCTGTATGGTATGTTAATTTTTGATATGCCAGAGTAGATATTATGAATGGTTATTTTTTTAAGGTAATGTTTTGTTTAAATATGGCAAAAGCAACCTATCATCTTTGAAAAATAGTACCAGTTCGTACTCACCCATCACACGCTGGAATATTAGTTGCTAGAAGTAGTCTCAGAACTGCAGTGAACAACAAAGGTCATATCCAAATTGTCCCTCACAAATGCATGCCGATTATCTCTAAAGAACGCCTTACACTGCAAAAACGATCGCTCCACATCACAGGAAGTCAGACGAACATAGTTAAAGAGAGGAATGTCACCAACAATAACGCCATCAATTTCGTCAAGATGAGCACCCTCTAATACATTAGAAATTTGGCACATTGTTTGAAATCCTCTGTTTTTCCTGTACATATTTTGACATTTGACCTTTAACAGTCCCTGTACCTGCGAAGCCGGGCGTGAATCTAATTTATTTTCGACAGCGCGCACTTCCTTCACTGTTTCGGACAACAGGTTAGTGGATTTTTCAAGTATGTCTATAGTTTTACACAAGAATCTTAGATTGGCAGATATAAACGCCAAATCATTTTTCAAAGAGCTGTCTTTTAGAATCTCTTGAAGAATCTCAATTGACGACGCGTCGTTTTTATCTAGCACGTTCACAACGGATGCAAAACTTTCGAAATTGTCTGCGTAGTATACCACAGCTCTAAGCCAGGTACCCCACCGCGTAACAATAGGCAGAGGAGGAAGCGCAAGATCTGGGTTTTTCTCTTTAAAGATAGATTCTTGAGGGTGCTTTTACGAAGACTTTTTTGCCATTAGACACTAATTTATCCACTTGACGATACTGAGCCCGCACAGTTTCACATAACCTGTATAGAGCACGAACAACGCAAGTTACGTGTATCATTTTCGGAAAGCTCACAGAAAGGCCTTCGGCTGCCTTTTTCATGTAAGCTGCACTGTCAGTAAGGAAAAGCAATACATGGTCGTATTTTATACCTTTTGGCCATAGTAAGTGCATGGCTTCATTGAATAACCTAGCTACAGTTTTGTCATTCTTCAACACAACAACTACAACATTTCCTACTTTTCTGCCACTTGAATCAGTGGTTTCGTCAATGCTCACCCACAGTTTTTCGCTATCACATACTGCCCGAATTCTCTGTAAAGTTTCTTCGTAACATCTTGGGAGATAGTTTTTCCTTAATGTGGATTCGTCTGGAGGCTCAAAATTAATGTACTTTGTTAGGAAATTTATCAGTCCCGGATTATTTATTTTACCAAGAGGAATGTCGGCGCAAACAAATGCTCTGCACACATCTAAATAATACTGGGAATATTTAGATGGACCTGCATTTGAAGTAGCTGGTTCAGCTATTAGTAATTGTCGCGAACGCACACGCGAAGCAGCCGCAGTATGCTTATTTCCAGACAAATGCTGGATTACTTGAGAAAGTTGATCTTCACGTACTGTTTCACCACAAGGTTGGCAAAATAAATACTTTTCCATCGGTAGTAAAAATGCTTTTAAATTCCACTACATATTGTTGAAGACGCGACCTTGTCCTCGACTTCTCTTTTGGCATTATTTTCCAGGTTACGACACACGCATTTACGGTGAATCACTGTTTTAATAAAAAGAATAGCAGCGGACACTGATGGAAATATTTCTTATAAATCCATACAAAATCACACGACCACGGGAATGATATATGGACCCGAACAGCTAACTCTTACTCTTAGGAGAGATGAAATTCCACTACCTAATGGTGGGGCAATATTCTTCCGAGTCTCCCATGTCGTAACGGAATTACGTCACCTTATCTCTCCGTGTTCGCCTTTCGCTGATATTCTATAAACAAAACCCGAGAGGGCTGACTCATAAAGAGTTGGAATGACATCATGCAAAGAAACATCTTGTGCAGCAAATCAAATCGCTGTCTAAATGTAACGACGTAGCCAGTGACCAGCAAGTTTTAGAACTTATGGAGGGAAGTCCATAAATAGCCGAAACATTCAGATACATTATGTTAAATACACTGTTAAAAACAATACCGTAATCGTAAAATGAAAATATGAGCATTGTTTTATAACACAGAAACATTTTAAATTTTATTGATCAACAAATATTGCCGATTTATGTGCTTATTATAGATTTTCTTAAAATATGTATTTACATAAAAAATGTGAAAATATGTGTTTTTATGTGAAATAAGATTCAGTTTTTACACTTGTGGATGCACAATAGGAATAATGAACTTCGTAACTTGCGTTAAAACTTACGTACAAAAATGTAATTACATAAAAATCCGCTCCCTACAATTATTATTATTATTATTATTATTATTATTATTATTATTATTATTATTATTATTATTATTATTATTATTATTATTTACGATGAGTCATGTCAGGGACCACATGTCAATTTCAATGCATCCTTCCTTGTTGTTTCCTCGTCTGCTCTTCCCAGTATTCCTTCATCATCGTACTGTCGTACTCTCCTCAGACTTCTTTGGACTGGGTTCTCTTTCCATTCTTCCTTGGAATGCTTCCATTCTTAAAGCTTTCTTTTTTAAATCTTTCTATATATTTTATTTCTTCCTAAATCTGTGTTCTTCTTCTTATTATTATTATTATTCGCACCTGTAAATTACAGCTGATCTTAGCTAAAACCATGAGAATGTCCATATCCGAGGTGTAAATGACGACGGAGACTTTAATACTAAGTTGCTATTTAAGACGTTATTTACCTCCTTCCAGGATATACAGTATTTCTGCTTGATGGTGTGTAAAGAATAATAATTCCAACAATTACTGTTGTTAAAGCCAGGAAAGGTGGATCAAGGATCGCTCAATTATTGTGTGCATCGAGCAGCTGGCTGTGTGGTTTGGGTCACGTACCTATCATCTTGCTTTCGGGAGATAGTGGGTTTGAATTCCACCATCTGCAGCCCCGAAGATTGTTTCCCGTGTGTATTTTTTTTTTATATTCACACCAGGCAAATGCTCGAGCAGTACATTAATTAAGATCACGGCCGCCATCTACTCAGTCTAGCCCTTTCCCACCCTTCCATCTCCGAAAAACCTTCGATGTGTTAGTGCGACGTTAAATAAATTACAAAAAAATAACTATGTCGAGTGGAAAACTCAAACACGAGTGAACTTGTAAATAACCGTTTAATAAATGTAGTGAATAGTAAAACACGCTACTGGTACCTCTCTGAAGTTTTAAGGACCCTAATTTCTCACCGCATTTTTATTAATATTGTTGTTTTACAAGAGAATGGACCACTAAGGATCACGCTACAAATTCATTTTTTTATCTTCGTGCTGAGTTTTCTCTGTGTCCAATACTCTTGGCTTGCTTCCGTTCTTCATCTGCCCAGGATCTTCCGGTCTTCTTAGTCTTTCCTGCGGCTTGAATCCCTTCCAAATTCTTAACTGTGTTCCTAAACGTATTCCTTTCTAACAGGTGTACTTCCGAGATGCTTGACCTTTCCATATCCTCCTTCGTTTCCTTAACCCATGTTGTAATGGTCTTTCTTCTCCAGAAGTAATCGAATATCCGTTTTTTATTATTATTATTATTTGCGAATTGACCACTGAGGAACACGCTACAACTTCATTGTTTCTTTATCTGAAGTTTCCCCTTCCTCCAGTACTCCTTCATATGGGCGCTATGCTGTTTCTTCTGTTCACTCGTCCAGGCTCTTCTCGTCTTTGCAGTTCTTTTGACTTAGAACCCTTCCAAATTTCGAATCATCGCCCGAAATGTTTTCCTGTCTTACATCTGAACTTCCTGTATGTTGGACTTCCCTAGATCTTTTTCGAATTTCGTTAATCCATGCCATACCGGGCGAGTTGGCCGTGCAGTTAGGAATGCGCAGCTGTGAGCTTGCATCCGGAAGATGGTGGGTTCGAAACCCACTGTCGGCAGCCCTGAAAATGGTTTTCTGTTGTTTCCCATTCTTATACCAGGCACATGCTGGGGATGTACCTTAATTAAGGCTTCCTTCCCATTCCTAGACCCTTCCTTCCCACCGTCGCCATAAGACCTACATGTACCGGTGCACCGTGAAGCCAATTGTAAAAAAAAATACATGTCATCGTTTTCTTCTTGTTCTTATTAATTTTATTATCTGCCGTAATAGGTACCACAAAAGAAAGCGCCGAAAGAAACCACACAAAGCTCTCGTATAGACAGTTGATGGACTGGTAAGATCATTTGCACACTCGACGAAAGTTAATTACCGAGTCTTAGATACTGTCAAGTTAAGTTCTGCTTCCGCTGTTAGATGGCAATGTAATATAAACTTTGAAATTAGTGCTTAAGCCACTTAAAAGAAGTATTACAATGCGAATTAAATATATATTACAGCATTGTTGCATAATAGTTTATGTTCCAAAATTTGTATGAATATGTGGAATGGTTTTCATTCTCTGCCAGGAAGTTTATGTTTCTCCTGTACTAGCTTCTGCATCAGTGGTAGGTGAAATGTTAACATTGTCCGGTATTACGGCAGTGAATAGGCAGCTTATTGTAAGATCCTATCATATTCTTGGCTTTAACGTAGATCCAACAAGGAAACGACTTACAAACCACGTTACTTGTACGGATTTCGAAGAAATGTGGAAGTTGCAGTGGTTGATTTACAACCCTCATGTCAAACTGCTCAACTTAATATGTAATGTTTAGAATTTAAAATAACATATATTGTGTTTGAGTCATCGTTACGAATTATTCGTTTGTAGTGTAGTGGTTAGTGTGATCAGCTGCCATCCCTGGAGTCCCAGACCCGATTCCCGACTCTGCCACGAAATTTGAAAGGCGTGATGATATTTGATTTGAATAATAACAATAAGTTAATGTATTAATTTGACCACCTAATCAATAGAATAAGTCTTGTCTTTGTTGAATTACATTGACATTGACATGGATTGGAAGGAGGTCAACTGAGTATAGGGGGGTTCAATTCCCACCCCATCCATTCCCGAAGTGGTTTTCCATGGTTTCCCACTTCTTCTGTAGGCAAATGCTGGGATCTCACCTAACTTAAGATCACGACCGCTTCCTACCCTCTTCCTTGTCTATCCCTTCCAATCTTCCCATCCCCCACAAGGCCCCCGTTCAGCATAGCAGGTGAGGCCATCTGGATAAGGTACTGGTCCTCCTTCCAGGTTGTATCCACGGCCCAATATCTCACGCTCCACGACACTGACCTTGAGGCAGTAGAGTTTGGAACCCTCGCCGAGTCCGAAGGAAAAACCAACCCTGGAGGGTGAACGAATTAAGAAAGATAAAAAGTTACGAATTCTTGTTTCATGGAGTACTTCACACTATGCATCTCCTCGTAATAATTTAAATCTGCATTTAATTTAAATACATACGGACAGTACACTGACAGTTTCTAGAAAACTACGTGACCAGTGATAGAATGGCTAAGTTGCATCTAACAAAAGTATTACTTTCTTGTTGAATTCCAACAAATCATGGTCTATAATCCCGAATTATATTTTTCGTGGTAGATAATCATGTGTAGTCCTAACCCACAAAAAATAAGTAGGAAATCAGCCCATTTAGAACATTAAAAAAACATAAATTAAAAATGCAGGCTTGTACAACAGCTGATCTTAGAAGGCAAGACGGAATGGAAACCTGTACTTGTGCATATAAGTTTATCCAGGACTTTGAGCCCCCAAATGTAGCACGATATCCACGATACACCAACACTGATACGAGAAACAGAAAATAGGAAACATTACTCCATGATGTTGCACGGGAAGAATAATAACAGAAAATTAAATCTATCCTACTTATCTACAGCATACTATTGTAATAACACATTTGACAGACATTTATTTCTGCATCATCGCCAATATGCCATTCTCTTCCAAAGCCATGCTCCACTACGATAGCGTTAGCACATTTATGGTTAACGTGAGTTTTCTTTTTCGGCCAGAAAGTTTTTCCCTGCTTAGACTGGTCTACACTTGGTCCACAATTACATGTGGTGTGTTTACTTGCGGGTAGGGGCTTAGAATACATCCCGTGCCCGTCTGGATAGCTATGTATGAGAATGCTTCCATTTACTCGTGCCAGTTTCCTTATTTTATTCCACCCTATCTGACCTCCATTTGTCATCAATGTTTCTCTTCCGACTCTGACTGTAATGAGTTTCCGAAGCCTAGATTTCTCGAAGTGTTTGCGGATGCTGAAAATAGTTCGAATTTTTGAAATTTCGAGATATAAAACATTGCATGAGAAAATTCTAAGAACGCATATTATCATCACCAGAAAATCTCTCTGTGTCGGTGGGATGTAAAGAAACTTGTAAGAATAAAGGTTTCAAAATGCATATTCTTGTATAAGGATATGGCTTCTTAAGTTCAATTTCCTACAACAGGAACCCCAAATTGGAAGGTTCAAGCCTGGCTCAGTCCGGTGGTTTTTGAAGGTGCTCAAATACGTCATCCTCGTGTCAGTAAATTTGCTGGTACGTAGAAGAACTTCTGCGGGACTGAACATCGGTACTTGGCGTCTCCGAAAACCATAAAAGTAGTTAGTGTGACGTAATGCCAATATTATTATTGCCGTGACAAATTTTGTATTTGAGTAATCCAGTACGCATAAGCGGGTTGTTATACAAATGAAGATTATTGCGACCAAGAGAGTACAGAGAACGATTGACGCAAAAATACATTGACATTCTTGAGAGAAGGTACCTATGGTTGTACCGAATCAAAAATACTTATCGAAGTAAATGTTGTCCATAATCCGTCATCGATAGGCACAACAGAATGTTTAGTGAATATTATACGCTGACACATATCCGGATTTACTTATCGGCAGTCAATCTCAGTCACATAGTCAGGTATTTGTCGTCCAGTTTCCAAGTAACAACTTCGAACCCTGCTGCAGTTGAGGGGATTTTAAAATGCCGGAAAGCATTAAGTGCGAGTCATTGACTTGTGACATTTTAGAGACAAATTTCGACATTCCAGCATATTTTATAACCCTCAGCAATTGAAGTAACGTTAAGAAATTATTATTATTATTATTATTATTATTATTATTATTATTATTATTATTATTATTATTATTATTATTATTATTATTATTATTAGAACATTAATCCCACATCTTCATATACCGTGTCCAGGCATTTTGAATTAAGTTTGGCTTAACTCCGAGCAAACTGGGCATCGTGCATCGTGCCACATTAGGTTGTTCACTGATATTTTCCTTTTATGACGTTGGTTGTGATTATCGGAATCCCAGACTTTTGCTATTTTCCCCTTTATCTAAAGTATTCTCTCTTCTCTTGGAGTTAAATTTTCTCTTGCGGCACTTAAGTAGTGTGAGATCAGTGTTCTTGCATGCGAAGGGGAAAAATTACAATTAGGGTCATTTGTTGGAACTAGTTTCGTAATTCTCTGTTATTTATTTATTTATTTATTTATTTATTTATTTATTTATTTATTGATGTCTTTATTTGTGGCGAAGTTAGGGCTCTTGGCCCTCTCTTACACTTAACCACATTATACGGCTTAATACTGAATCCAAACTTAATATTCAAACTTAACACAGTGTATATAATATAATATAATAGTAATATAACTTAATAAACTCTAAAACTAAAAGATTACATCCTAAGTCTAAATTTAGAAAAATAAATTCAATATTAACTACTCTAGGTGGAAATCATAAAATATAACAGTAATTTATGTAAACTTTTGGGAACTATTTACTCCAGACACTCACTCTCACATTCACACATAACTACATGATATAGCCTACGTATTCAAGAGGAAATCTTTAGACTGTCTTTTGAAGGTAATTGATGAGGAACAATTTCTAATTTCAGGGGGTAAAGCATTCCACATTCTAGCGCCCGACACAAGGAAAGAATTACTGAAGGCAGATGTATGATGTGGAGGTATTGCAATTGTTGACCCAGATCGCGTGTCACGGTCATGAAAGGAGGATAGAAAACGGACATTACTGGAGAGATATTCAGGTATATTTTCGGTCAAGAGTCGATAGATAAGGGTTGATACATGGTGATTCCTCTGCTGCTCTACTTTTAACCAAGAAAGTTGTGCATAAAAGTGGGATACATGCGAGGCAAAATTCATTGAAAAAATAAATCTAATGCAGGAGTTTAAAGCTCTCTGCAATTTCCTATTTTGTTCACTGGTAGCATCCAGCAACACAACATCACAATAGTTAATAATTGGAAGTATCAATGTTTGAACCAGTTTTATTTTTAAGTTGAGAGGTAATACGGTCTGGTGAATCTTAAGGGGATGAAGTGATGAGTGAACTTTCCTGCATACGTTAGTGACATGCTCATCCCAGTTTAAAGTTTCATTTATAGTGACTCCAAGGCTTTTTACTGATTTACAGAATGGGATAGCAACGCCATTTAGTTGAATGACTGGAATGTGTAGACTGTGTAGATGGGCAAGCAGTTTTCTCTGGCCTAGTTTAATAGCTTGTGTTTTCGTTGGGTTGATGGAGAGAGAATTCTCAGCTGCATAACAGCTGATCTGTTCTTAGTTTCGGTTCATATTTTCAATAGCTGCATTTATGTCATTCACTTTTGTGTGACAGTAAATTTCAAGGTCGTCGGCATATAGATGGTAGTTGCAGTTTTTCAACTTAGAAGAGATGTCATTCAAATATAAAATAAACAACAGGGGGCCGAGTATAGAACCTTGTGGCACACCATTAACTTTGTACTCATGACAACACACTGTCGTCGGTTATGGAGGTAGGAAGCGAACAATTTGAGAGCAGCGTGGCTAAAATGGAAGGAATGCAATTTCGCTATTAATATGTCCGTACTGATAGTGTCAAAAGCACTGCTGAAGTCTAGGAGAATGAGCACGGTCACTTTGCGTTCGTCCATTGCTTTTCTTACGTCATCCGTAACTTTTAGAAGAGCAGTAGATGTACTATGTCCTTTTTTAAATCCAGATTGCAGGTGATCAAGTAACGAATGATGCATCAAATATTGGAGCAGTTGTTCATGCATGAGTTTTTCTAAGACTTTCGAAAGTGAAGAAAGTATACAGACAGGTCGATAGTCAGATGGAGAATTTGCTAGAGATTTTTTTGGTACTGGGAAAATTAAGGCATCCTTCCAAACAGTTGGGAAGTAGCCTTTCAAAAGACATGAGTTACATATGTGGGTTAAAATTGGCAGTACTACATCTATCAAGGTAACGACGAAGGATATCGGGATGTCGTCCACCCCGATTGCTTGCGAGTGTTTAATACCTGAATTTCCTTTTCGGTACATGAACATACTAGACTGAAATTACTACTGAGTCAAATGGGACTCAAAAATAAGACAGATAAAACCAGACACCCAGCCAAATGACCAGTATACAAGTCCATTTTCTTCAGAAGAGGTACAAAAATGTTTGGACACACTCATAAATAGTAAAGCTGCAGGACTTGATGGCATGTACCCAGACATTATAAAGAACTGTGGTCCAACAACCAAACGTTGGCTTGCTTCTTTTTTTAGTGATGTTCTGCAATCGGGCCGCCTGCCACATCTACTTAAAAACATTAAAATTATTGCTACATTGAAACCAAGCAAGGATCCCCAAATCACCTCAAAGCTATGGACCCATAGCTCTACTAAGTGTTACATAAAAGCTTCTAGAAAGACTGATCATCAATAGAATATCTCCTGCATTTGAACACCTTATTCCACTTGAGCAAGCTGGTTTCCGGCACGGTCTAGACTGCAGTGATCAGGTTTTCTTCAACTTATACATCCATGATCTCCCAGAAACCGTATCCCGCAAGTTCATCTATGCAGATGATATCAACCTTACCATGAAAAGAATATACTTCAATGAGGTAGAAGTCATTCTATCCCAAGACCTTGACAAGATGGGTGATTTCAAAAAGTTGGGCGTGAAATCTAGTCCATTAAAATCAGAGGTAACTACGTTCCACCTAAATTACAGGCTGGCAAACTATCAACCTACGATCAGGTTCGAAAACCACACACTGCAGTGTAATACCAACCCAAAATATCTTTGCGTAACTTTAGACAGGTCCTCAACCTTAGCTGCTAAGCTAAGCCGTAACAACTTGCTGGGTAGACTAGCTGGTACTTCATGGGGCGCAGATGCGTGAACACTACGAACAACTGCTCTAGCAATAATATATTCACCAGCTGAATATTGCTTCTCTGTATGGCTCAATACGTCCCACACTACTCTGGTTGATGTCCAACTACACCACACAAAGAGAATTATATCTGGTACATTGCGCTCGACTCCTGTTCAATGGTTACCAGTACTGAGCAACATTCAGCCTCCTCACATCAGACAGCAAAGCGCCCTTATTGAACTGTGGACC
Organism: Anabrus simplex; assembly: GCF_040414725.1. Classification (NCBI taxonomy): domain Eukaryota; kingdom Metazoa; phylum Arthropoda; class Insecta; order Orthoptera; family Tettigoniidae; genus Anabrus; species Anabrus simplex. The sequence goes on along the minus strand of NC_090265.1, from coordinate 1,127,772,387 downwards.
AGCATTGCGAAGAACAGTTACTTCCCAATACATGAAGATACGGATGAAAATGCCGTAATGAGACTCAAATCACGGAAGCCTGCTTGGAAGACGGAAAAGGAATTAGTTCATTCACATTTCAAGCCTGATGAAATATGGAAACACGAATAGTTTCAATCACACCCTCATCAACATCAACATCAGGGATCCAACTATAAAATTGCTTGGGTTCATCCTTCCTCGCTCCACCTGGACCACATTCATCAGGATACGCTGCGGAGTAGGAAGAAGTGCTTCTGGTCTGCATCAGTGGAGCAGGAAAGACTCTCCAGTTTGTTATTGTGGTGCTGAAGTGCAACCGTCGTGCACATTCTGAATTACTGCCCTCTGCGAGCTTTTTCTTGTTCCATCGAGGGCATTCATCGAGTGAAACCTGAGGCACTCTCTTGGAGTGAAGAGCTGGACATTCGTCTATAAAGGACTGTAAGGCCACCACATTAACTTTTCCTAACGTGAAGTTTGTATATATATATATTATGTATATAGAGTCAATATTTTTGTCCCTGTTAAGAACTTGTACTTAGTCGATTGTCAACTGTAGCAGCATACGCTAAATAAATAAATAAAGAAATAAAATTATTACCTTGTACATTCTTGTCCTCATTTTGGTTTCGATATCTTGTTTATATATTTATGCTGCTTTTACTTGGAATTTATATTTGAAGAAAGGTGAATTAAGTGATAAGAAATTATCCAAATTGATAAAATATAATCTTCTCGCAACTACCTCGGCCAGCTCCTCTGAGGACCTGCTGTATCCTTAAACCTAGTACCTGCTGTTGCTGTTATTATTATTATTATTATTATTATTATTATTATTATTATTATTATTATTATGTTATTTTATTCACAAGAAATAAAACTCTCTGTACTGTAGTACAGCTACTACAAAATGCACCTTCCAAATTTCGACATGGAGTAGCACAGTTTCGCCAACAGATGAACTCCGCAGGTGTATATAAGGTTGTATAACCTCAGTCGTCATCCCTGACGCCCCGTCGACAAAATCATTGCGTGCTACTGGACACTCTTAGTATGCTGCTGCGTGACACGAACATATCTAGTTCCCTTCAAACAAAGGTGAGTGAACCTAGTATTTTGAATCACTCAATTAAGTGCATTTTATCACGAAGGCTCACAATAAGATATCCACTAATTTGCCGTATGAAATACAAAGTTAAAACAATATAATTCAGTAATTAATCACCTAGATATAAATTTATAGGTAATATTTTTCAAATGTTCCATTCATGACTGCAATCAGGAATTCCACTTCACCCCATATATTCCTGTGTCGGCTTTACAAAACAGTTTTTCGTACATAATCTCAAAAATAAATTTTCTAGTAATGTTAACCCGCTGGTTGCTGAGCAAAAGGAACCGTTCTGTAGACTTAGTTCACTAGCACTGCCAATGCTATGCATTATCACACTTCGTTTATCCATGTGACCGAGTGATTTGGCTATGAGTATCGGGCCACGTAGCTGTTAGTTTTCACTCCGAAATTTCAGAAGAATCAAACACAACTCTAGGTAGGTTTAAAGATGGCTTTCCGTGGTTTCCTATTTTCGCAGGTGATAAAAATTGGGGCCTTCAATAAGGCCACGGTCAATTCCTTCCCAATTCTAAACCTTTCTCATCCCAACGTCGCCAAAAGCCTGTCCGAGTTCGTGGGACGGTAAACTTTCCATTATTCGCATATACCTGCGTGTACGGCACAGAAAAGTGTTCTTCTTCTTCTTAGTTTTGCCTCATGACTGAGGCGTCGTGACTATCATAATATTACTAACTCATTAATTTGTACACTTACAGACATTCCACACTACCAAAACTTTCCTTGTATGTTGTATGTGCCTTGAACGATCCGTTAGCTCTTAATTGAAACTCTGTTCGGTGAAATACGTGTATAAAAGACAGGCGGCTATTTGGAAACTCCTTCGTATACCATCCGCGAGCTTCAGTTGCAGCCCGACTGGATTCTTCATAGATTAAAATGAAATCTGTGCCTTCGTCTTTGCTGAACACACTAGCCATTGCCGATGTATTGGCATCTCACTAATTGCTTCCATGGGCTATTTTTCATTGCATGGCCTTCTTTAAAGAAGATATAAATTATATTCCTTATCAGGACCCGTTCTATAGCATAGCTTTAATGACAGTAACTCAAAATATAGAAAAGATAGGGTTTCAGTCATCTGGTGCTGTTTCAGGCAGGCTTTTAAGCTGCCGTTCATATTCTACATTCACAGTTTCCTGATGTATGTCACTATGTATCGAAAATGATAATCTAAAAATACGTACAAATCATTTCAAAAGTTTCAAGTTGAAACGATGTTTGAACATTGAATCTCAAGAATCTCTGTTACAACGGACACTGCGTGTGAAGGAGTTAACATTTCTATGAATATGAAAGCACTTAATGTTAAGCATTAGTTTGAAACGTCATAAAACAGCAGGAAAGGAACTGAAATATAAAACGAATGTCATGTTTCCTTAAGAGCGAATCAGTCCCGTGAATAATCAGCATGTCTAAAGTTCTAATCTCGAGGGTGCTTTCTGACAAGCAACAAACTCCTCCTCTTTATTTCCCCTTTCACCTCCTCCTCAACCCGAAAACTTCCCGTTCTTCTTCAGCTCTTCCTTGCTCCACTTAAAATTTATGTTCCGTCGTTACAAGTTCAACATCCGTAAACCAAACTTCTGCCTGTCTTTTATAACTCTTCAGACAGTCAGCGTCAAAAGCCAATAAGATGTTGTGTTTTTCTCTACATACAAGCACGTGTTTCCTCGGAATATTATGTAGCAGAAAATGACGAAATCGTTCCTTAGTTCAGGAAAAACTTTGCCTAAACCTTCGAGAACTGGAAAGATAAGTTAAGGAATTGTAGGCAGATTGTGGTGCATATTACTATAATAGGATATTTTTGGGAGAGAGGGTATAGAGTACAATCGTCTCCTGAACTTGAATGACGGAAATTTTCTCTGACATACGAGTAGATCCAGGATTTACTTGTAATAATAGGTCAGGATGTAAAGGAGTAACAAGCATCCTATTGCCCACTCTATGATTACTCCTTGGGATTTGCACAGATTTCTGGTGTTCTACGTCATTTAACCCCGCCGTTTCATGCAACACTCCGTACACAACCGTAGTGCGGTCAAGGGAGGTACATGACACGCTTCATTCTTACCAATTAATAAGCCCGCTGTAGTCACCAAGGCGCCAAGTCTTGATTAGCCGTTACGAGTCCCGTTGACGGAAAAAATCACCATCAGAATGTTGACCGACAGTGTAGGGGATGTGTTTATATGCAATTTATAATCACTACACTGAGTGTAAAAGGTCTGGATTCGTTTCCAGCCGTCTCCGCACTGTTCAAGTGGAGTGAGGTCATATGACGCTGTTGAGGGTGATTCTTCAGTCAGATGGAACCAGTAAGCCTTGATCAGATCCCTTAGTGTTATTCAATAGGAGTAGGCTATGTGTTGGTACCGGGTTTCATTCCCTCCCTAACCACCATCATTTCACACCCAGACACACAGTTCACCCATGGCGTCAATTATAAAGGCGTGTACGCGCCGGGCCGAACATGCCTGGAAAGCATTTTATATGAAAACGGGTCTCACCATTTTCACTAAACTTTCATATTTCTGTACATAATTGAGGTAAATAATAATAATAATAATAATAATAATAATAATAATAATAATAATAATAATAATAATATCCCTGGACACTCCCGGCAGTAAAAGACTTACGCTTAATAAATAAATAAAATCAATTACTAAATGAAAATTCTTCCTCTACCTACAACCAATTAAAGTCAAGCTAAAACCTTGGAAGCTTTGGATGAGTAGTGTAAGGAAATGATCATTTAAAAATCTTCCTTTGAATTAAAGTTCCCACTTCACAATTCACTAAAGAAGAAATTAGAAACCTCTAGTCGTATACGAAACAGAACTTTACCTGTTATAAATGACAGAATTAATATGTACAAGGTTAAAGGAAAGTTATTACTAAGTCAAAGCAAGAAATATCGAGGGGTTCATATCTAAGTGCAATTGCTGTATTAAACTTCATGTTCCCTAGGTATGCATATACGTTTCAAGAAAAATCCATAATCTTACACCAAAACTTTCAAAATTATGTTAGTTGTTAACTGGAAGGTAAATGAAGACAGTTATACCATCAGATTGTTCAATGTACAATTTAAGGTGTGTTAAACAATTTGTTAATAAAATGGCACCATTTTTAGATCACCTAGCAACTACTAAAATGCATTTATTTTAATGTTTCCTTCACCGAACTGTTATAATTAGTGTTTTTGATGTCCCGTACTAAATTTAATAATTTTTTTGCCATTACACAACGAAGTATAACCTATTCTTTTTCGAAAATGCAAGATTTAATCAATTAAACATTAATTTCTTCGTACGCAGTTTTTAACGGGGATATATTTTTATTAGTTTTAGTACAGGACATTCCAGAATTAATGAGATTTAATTAGGGACCACTTTGAGGTAGATATCTGAATTAGAACTTAACTTATTGTTGTTCAAACCTAAAATAAAAACGCAATTCTCATTTTTGAGTAAATTAAGTTCAAATCATTGTATCACAACTTCTTTTCTCCTCCCAGAAAAAATTAGAATTCTCCTTCTGTGTAAGTGGGACCTTCCTTTACAAGTTTATTGTCCTCCTCCAGCTATATTCTTCCCTTGAGGTACCTCTTTCGCTGTCTTTGTTCAGCAGTGCTCTGAAGCTTACTTCTGCGTACACGTACCTCATCAGCTTGTGACACTCCTGATGCTGAGTACCTACCAGGCACAATTTTCGTTCGTTAAAACCTCTATTTCAAGCTTTTTTCCACAATTAATGTGCAAAACAGCATCAATGACACCTAGTTTGATACCTGCAGCCCAACATATGTATCTTTTCTACATCTCTTCCATACCGTAGCATCAAAAGACTCACTGTATTTTGATACACTTTGATAACATTTTTGGATAGCAGAGCCGTTCATACACAGCCTTAATTGCATGGAGGACGTCTAGTGTTATTCGTGCTTTATGCATATAAATGTCAAGTTCATTGATAGATTTTTCCCGTTCGTATGAACTCCAACTCTCTGTTGCTATCAGGCATCTGTGAATGGAAATCCTGTCTTTATTGGCAGTCAAATGATACAATATTGCCCATACAGCATGTCATATCTATTATGTAACAGCAGTTGGAACGCAGAGCAGTTCCAAAATAATTCTGACACGGAATGTGTTCCTGCCTTTTTGAAGAGCAAAATGCCTTGCTTTCATAATCACAAATTTTACTCACCAAAACTACAGCGCATCCAGATCTTTGATTTTGGAAGTTATTAACCTTCAAGGAAGAGCTTACAAAGCAACTAGGCCATGCTACATCATTTATTAAATTCTGAAGGTCATCTATGTCAATTATTATTTTAAAATCATCACCAGGTAACTCACAGTCATCTGAAACTCTACTATCACATGTATGACTGATCTTCGAATGTGATCCACAACTTTGTTCAGTACTTACGACTTTTTCATTGTTTTCGTTTTTACTGGGTTTTGTATGAGGGTTACCATGAAATCTACGTTGTTTATTTTTCACGTTTCAATGTTTAAAGCCCATGAAAACGAATTTACACCCAAATGCACCGGTAAACAGGCAATATGACAATATTTTCATTGAAAACACGCGGTCATGGAGACCATGGAAGCTGCCATTACCATCTGTGGAGAGCTATTTGGCAACAACGAGCGCCAAACTTCAATTTAAAATATCGAAAGGAACCAAGAAATCCTCCGTGCAGTTGTGCCACGCCCATCATAGACCGAGACAAGGGTGCACTGATTCCTATAATTATCATCTTTATGAGCATATTAATGAACGAAACATGTAAAAACTATACGTATTTTTAAGGAAGAGGAATTAAGCTTTCATCAGGAACTTCATACTTCATACGATTTCTTCAAGAGGTAATAAGCATTGAAATGTAGGGCCGTCCTACCTGTTTTAAAGCGTTTTGTAAAATTTGGCACACCATTTATAACACAAGTCTTGTTCCTAGACATGTTACTTCTATGATATGTGATTTTAGAAACTATATTTCCGGATAGGGTCTCTTATAATTTGAAGATCATTTTAAGAAATACATTCGCGACGACGTATCTAATATAGTGACTATTTTATGCATCTGCTTTGCTTGAGAAATACAGGATCTACAAGATGCCTGAATTAAATTGAATTGAATTGAATTGAATTGAATTGAATTGAATTGAATTGAATTGAATTTGAATTTGAATTGAATTTGAATTGAATTGCATTTTACTATGGAATTTCGAAGGATGTTTGTACTTTAAGGAGCAGAATTTGATATGAAATATTTAAGAATAAAGCATTACTAAATGTTCCTACAGTAGAGTTACTTAAATTGTTATTGTTGTTTCTGTGTTTTGTTATGAATCTGGAATATCTTAATAACATCCCCATGACATTACTAGATGTGTGCAGTATGTCTGATAACGTGTGTGCTGTGGAGGGTTCATAATTAATAGGGGTTAGAATTTAGAAGAAATAAATCGGGGCCTGTGTGTTAAGTACCAACCGGGCGTCAACAGGGAAGGGAAATAGTGTATCCACGGAAAACTTATGGCCGAGGGAAAGTTTCAAATCTAATTTCCTTTCCTAGTTGTGTTCCTGAGGTTACGTATGCTGTGTTCTGGTCCATATGACCGGTCGAGACGGAGTTAGTAATCATATCCGTGTCATACAGTTGGAAAGCCAAATATGTTTGATGTCATTTTAAACTAATTCTTCTTACTTCAAACCGGAGTCCTACCGGTATTCTGGTACTAACAAGACTTAGGATGATAGTACACACGCGGGTATTTGGATTGAACGTGTTATTCCATAGATTTTACATTTGTACTTGAGAGGGCGTAACGACTCGGTAAAACATAAGTTATTTCCATCACTTCTGATTGACTAAGAGTCTTAACTTTCACTAAGAAGGTTTGCATTTTGTAACATTCTACTAAAACCTGCAGACATTTCAGAACAAACATGGGACAAAATGTAATAACTATGACTTTCTAACGATTAAAAATGGAAATACTGAAAGCACTTTTCACCTGAGTGAAAATGTTGACCACAGTTCCGTTCCTGTTTCTATTTTGCAAGTGGTAACAACACAGAAAATAAAATACCATATGGCGCAACAGCCCCGAAGCACCATGGCCTACCAAGCGACAGCGGCTCAGCCTGAAGGCCTGCAGATTGAGAGGTGTCGTGTGGTTAGCATGATAGATCCTCTTGGCCGTTATTCTTGGCTTTCTAGACCACAGCCGCCATCTTACTGCCAGATAGCTCCTCAATTATAATCACGTAGGCTGATTGGATTTCGTACTAGCCATCAAATGCATGTAAAAATCCCTGACTTGGCTGGGAATCGAACCCGCGGCCTCCGCGTAAGAGGCAAACGTGTTAATCGTACACCGCGGGGCCGGCACAGAAAATAAAATAACAGCAGAGAAACTGTTCTCTTCGTGAGTGAGAATGGAGTGAGGTTTCTTACAAAATATCATATGAAGACCACACCATAGGACGTGTTGTATTAAGTGAGAAGGCAGGTCTGAGCACAATGCCGGTGTCAAAATACTGTAGTGTCTTCAGTCCGACAATCAAAGGCTAGTACATTTTAGTGTTCCTAAACTTTCCTCCTACACATCTGGCAGTTTTATTTAAAGGAGATTCGGGATGGATGAGAAACCTACCTTAGTCACATAGAACAATGTGAGGAATACACCAGTATTAGTCTAAAGCTGTGTAAGTCTTCAGTTCCTAAACTTTTTTTTTCGGTTAATAACAGACGGAAGATTCATATCTTGTCATAGATTTTCCATGATTTGTCATTAAAACACCATATGGTGAATGTGGCTGAACGTGTTTCTTTGGTCACGACTGTTTTTTTACATTATTAATCGTTTACATTACAGATAAATACACGATTGCAGATATCGTGGCAATACCGGATTATGATGAAGTTTATACACATGTTAAATATATGAGGTCACGAATTCCATATTATCCATTATCGATGATCGGTAAGGAAAATTATTTCATTGCCTACTGAGTATATTTTAGAGTGCCTTCAGTGTCTTAGATGAGTATAACTTGCATTTAGAAAATCTCTCATTACCTCAAGATAGCTCTTATTGTTCCAGAAACTCTTGCTGCAAGCCTATATGAAACTAACCAGTGGTAGTTCCTTAATGGATGCGCTATTTGTGATGTACACGTCTCGTGTCAGTCGTACCAAGGTGGTCTCTGTACCCCAAAATCACATGTTCAAGCGCGGTGTAGGTAATCGGATTTTCGAAGGCCAGTAAAATGTTCATTCGACTCCATGTCGTACAATATTGGCATGCAACACTCTGGTGACATTTCTGGTGTTTACCAGGCAATATTCATTCAAATTCAGCCATATATTGTCCTAGGTAGATCTGGTTTATTGTTCCATCTGGTAGAGTAAAAGAGAACGTCGAACGTCGAAATTGACGTGCAGGTAGTCAAGATGGAGCACAATTCAAATTCCTGAACACGGTGCCGAAGACCATAGACAATTATTCATTTTTTGTTATTTATTTATTTATTTATTTATTTATTTATTTATTTATTTATTTATTTATTTATTTATTTATTTATTTACTATTAGTCATTTATAGTGTCAGAACCAGGACGTTCTTAACTCTTCATATGCTAACAGCCAGATCTGTTACCCCCTTATTTATACCTCCGCATTACATGAGCGAGGTGGGCCGACCTTACTTATTTCAATGCACACCCATCCATATGCGGTACTGTTCACCCGTACAGACGCGTTGCTTTTGATTGGAAATGCGTATCTCGTCCTGTATTGGTTGCATTGGCAATTATTGACCTCTCCCGAATTCCCATTTTGTATCTGGTTGTGTATACATATAGTCTAGTGCAGGAAAATAGTTGAGCTCCCACTAATGCAAAGCTGAATCTTTTCCGTTCGATTATCAAGCTTGCTTCACTACACTATTGACTCAACTGTGGAACGATACTAGGACTCAGAACTAGTATTAGCAAACAGCTACATCAAACACATGCTTTTGGTCTGATCCTGTGCATCCAGTTGACCATGCAATTCAACAGGCTGCTTCTACAGGCTTATCGCTGTAAAGGCCATGGAGTTAAACTATGATAATGAGAAGCAGAAAAGATTGATTCGAGACAAAATGAACTCCACCACATTCTTGCCACGCCCTTATATACTGTCAGCGCGCCGGCCTCTCATCGCTGGGTTTAAATCCCGGTCACTCAATTTGAGATTTGTATAAGACAAAGTAAAGGCGGGACAGTGTTTTCTCCGGATACTCCGGTTTTCCCTATCATCTTCCATTCCATCCACACTCTCCAATAGCATTTCATTTCATCTGTCAGTCATTAATCATTGTCCCAGGGGTGTGTGGAATATTTTCTATCCTCATCCCTAGATGGGGGCATTCCTGACCCGGTTGAATGACTGGAAACAGACTGTGGATCTTTATGACAACCTATGGCATAGGTAAAATGAAATGAAATGGCGTATGGATTTTATTATCGGGAGTGTCCGAGGACATGTTCGGCTTGCCAGATGCAGGTCTTTTGATTTGATGTCAGTGGACGACCTGCGCGTCGTGATGAGGATTAAATGATGATGAAGACGACACATACACCCAGCCTCCGTGCCTGAGAAATTAACCAATGATGGTTAAATTCCCGACCCTGCCGGGAATCCAACACGAGGCCCCTGTGACCAAAGGCCAGCGGGTTAACCATTTAGCCATGGAGCCGGACGTAGGTTAAATTAAATTATCTGACTCCTGGCAATATCGGCAAAGCACTAAACGTTTCTGTGAAACGATATTGTACGCTACAACCGAGTATGAAAAACCAAACTGAGTCTGTTATGTTGAATCCTGTGTCAATTCTGTCCCTTCAGGTAATTCCTTTATTTGCATTAAAACATACCACCACCACCACCACCACAACAACAACCACTGGCAGCAGCAACAGCACCACCAACAACAACGAGGTAGTCCTACGAATGATGTTCTTTCTGTTTTAATTACTACGATGAGTAAGAAGATAATTTTACCTACAGTAATTATTAGTCATTAATTAATATAATACACTTTAGCGGAGTGAGAATACAAGGAGCATGTTGTTTAAATAATTGAGAATAAGAATAGATCCCCAGGTTAAAACATTGATCTTACAGTAACGAGTTAAGAGTGGCAAAATCCTATAGACAAAATCTATATCGTCGCCTAAGAACCAGTACCACGAAAGGTCAAAATTATAAGTTTAGGCCGAACGGAAAGAAACACATAAAACAGTGAGAATGGTCCAGACGACTTACGGATGGTCTCATATAATGAAATTGATCTCTGTAATGAAAAAGCTCAACTAATTTGAAAGAGGAAAACAAATATTTGTAATTCACCATGTGAGTTACACGATATTGAACCACTGCATTTCACAGTAGTCTATACTGTTAGCTACGAGGTGTTGTTTCTTATGGGCAAGGACCAATACGGGTCAGATATGAAATGTGTAACCAAGTACAACCATCGCAGTATATTCGCTGAGCAGTCGAAGTCGAATCGAATATAAACCAATTTATGTAAGTATATAGTCGATATGATAACTACGGTCACAGGGCATCCAGTTTTACCTAGAATCCAAACCTCTGGAACGTGGACCAAAACTCTACAAGCATTAGCCGGGATTCAAATAGCTTTTCTCTTCTTTTTTTTTGCTTAACGTCGCACCGACACAGATAGATCTTATGGCGACGATGGGATAGGAAAGGCCTAGGAATGGGAAGGAAGCGGCCGTGTCCTTAATTAAGGTACAGCCCCAGCATTTGGCTGGTGTGAAAATGGGAAACCACGGAAAACCATCTTCAGGGATGCCGACAGTGGGGTTCGAACCCACTATCTCCCGGATGCAAGCTCACAGATGCGAGCTCCTAACCGCACGGCCAACTCGCTCGGTGATTCAAATTGCAGTTAAAAGGATCATGCCCTCAGGTATTAGTGAAGTACAGGGCTAAATTCCTTAGAATCTTCCACTGGTGTCCACCTCCGCAGTGCAACGGTTAGCACTACCAGCTGCTGTTTCTGGAGGGAATGGTTCGATTCCCAACACTTCGAGAGATTTAGAAATGTCAGGAGGGCTGGTATATGGGTAAAAAAGCACAAGCGGCTCATCTAACTGGGGCGGGGGCCTGAAAAGATCTGCACCACCTCTAGGAATACTAGGAGACGCATTTAGTATTGTTCTTCTTCTTATTTTAATCTGTTTACCGTCCAAGGTTGGTTTTTCCCTCGGGCTCAGCGAGGGATCCCACCTCTACCGCCTCAAGGGCAGTGTCATGGAGTCGTGGATAAAACTGGGGAGGGGGCCAATACCTCGCGCAGGCGGTCTCACCTGCTATGCTGAACAGGGGCCTTGTGGGGGGATGGAAATATTGGAAGGGATCAACAAGGAAGAGGGAAGGAAGCGGCCGTGGCCTTAAGTTCGTTAAGTTAGGTACCATCACGGCATTTGCCTGGAGGAGAAGAGGGAAACCACGTAAAACCACTTCCAGGATGGATGAGGTAGGAATTGAACCCACCTCCACTCAGTTCACCTCCCAAGTCTGAGTGGTCCCGTTCCAGCCCTCATACCACTTTTCAAATTGTTTGTCAGAGGCAGGAATCGAACCCGGGCCTCCGGGGGTGGCAGCTAATCACTATAACCACTACACCACTAAGGCAAACATTTAGTATTGTTACTGGTGGTAATGATTATTGCCTTAAGGGGATGTACTTCTATGCTGACATTCCCCATTCAGTTTCCTTTTCCAGCGGTTTATCGTCGCTCTAACACTGAATATCTTCGGCGGTGCAAGGATGAAATTGGGGTGGTTTTGGAAAGGCAGTAGTCGGAGTCAAACCCTTCAGGTCTCCTTAAGTCTGATCAGGATAGGAAATGAATGAGGTTTCTCTCTTCTAAGAATCAAGTCTTCGGCAAAGTTAAAGGAAGAGTCACGATGGCCTAAAAATGAATGTTTCACTAGGCTACGCAAAGCTAACAGCAGTAGATTCGGAAGATAAAATAGAATTGAACCAGATAAGTTCAACAGAAAAGGCTAATGTGGGGAACGTGGTGTAAATAACTGAAGCAATACCAAACTCAGCTATGGACTCCGTGATAGCCAAACCGCGCACCCAAGTTGAGAGCACCTTAGAAGATACCCCTCTAAAACGCGTCTGTTATTTATATTCTATACACGCCACCTCACCACTACCATGTGAGAATTATTGCAGAACGTGATTCTTTAAATTTGGTTCTTGTTTACAACACCTGCGTTTTCGCGAGAGTTTGAGTGTAATGTTAAAGCATCAAAAAGTGCGTTTCATCCTCGTAAAGATGTTGAGAAATTTAGAAATATGACTTCTACTTTTCGCCCTATGGTTCTTAAAAGTTAGTAGTAGATTGAAATCTTCAGACAATATTAGTTCAGCCCGAAACTGCGTGAAATGACTTTTCATTTCATTTAATTTCTGGGAGGGATTTCAACTGCAGCCGCTTTGGTGAGAAGCCTGTGACTGTAGCACTTAGCTGTCAAGTCTCTATGGCATTAAAGGAAAACAATACTAACCGATGTTATGCACCAACACGGACATCGTTTTCTCACAAGACGCAATATATAAGCCTATATATGTGTATATAAAATAAGAGTATTTTATGTACAAAGCTTACAATCAAAAAACGAATGATATTTCTGTATCTGTCATGTCTGCAGTAAGAAGGAAATGCGCTTTAAATTTTCCGTAACCTTCTCTGTCTGTCTGGAAGTTATGTATGTATATATGTAGCCGGGATGGGTGGCTCAGTCTGTTGAGGCGCTGGCCTTCCGACCTTAACTTGGCAGGTTCGATCCTGGCTCAGCATTGTGGTATTTGAAGGTGTTCAAATACGTCAGCCTCGTGTCGGTGGATTTGCTGGCACGTAAAAGAACTGCTGCGAGATAAAATTCTGGCAACTTGTCGTTTCCGAAAACCGAAGAAAGTGCGGTAGTTAGTGGGACGTGAAAAGGCAATAACATTATTATTATTATTATTATTATTAGTAGTAGTAGTAGTAGTAGTAGAAGTAGTAGACCTGTGCTGCTCGGCAGCATTCCTTATAAATAGGTCAGAAAACTCGCCTTGATATGCCTGCTGGAGTGATATTGTTTGGACTGCCCTTTTCAATAGTATTATGAACTATTAATAGTTTTATGATCATTTAATACCAGTAAATATTAACTGATTCATTCGTAATTTAGATTACAATAATTCTTCCTATACAATATTCTCCGTGCTTCAACAATTCGGCCGCATCTAGATCTTAATATTTTCAAACGATCTTGCCCGAGATAGTGCGACATAAAATTGGCCTGGTTCATACAGAAGGATAGTCGACCTAATACCTTCATGTCTGTACGTACGTAGACCGTTTTCTCTTAGCAGCATATACGTTATTAAGAATGTTCTGCCATCTCCTGAGTATATTTAGTTGAGGAGGGTTAGTGAATCAAAGAGTATCTACCAGAAAATAGTATTCCTCCATGATCAAAGCAAGTGTATACTCTCTGGCTTGACACGTAATAATTAAAGCCCGGATTTTTATGCAGTAACAGGTTAGATTGAAAACTAATTCGGTTAGCAGGAAGTATCGGCCACCCACACTTCCACAGTGTAGCAAGAGTAACATAACTTATAGGGGTTCTGATGGGCCGTACCCCTAACGTTCATGCAAGCCCCATAGCATAATCGTTGTGAAGGTAGACTATACTTGCTATTCGCTTCAGTACGTTTGCAATCTAACCTATTAATGCATAAAAATACGGGCTCTAGTAATAATCAAACATGGCTGTACTCAATAACATTACTAAGGATGAAAAACTGAACTACTAAGGATAAAAAACTGAACTCGTACCCTCGTCCTGAGTTGCATTCAATGGAGGTGAGCTGCATGTACCATTTCAACCACATACCAGCCCTCCTGGCATTCCTAAATTTCTTCAAGTACCGGAATCAAATCTGGGCTACCGACGACGGTAGCTAATAGTTTTAACCGTTACGCCACGGCGGCGGATGTTTACTAAGGATTAAAATCACATATATCAGCATATTAATTAAAGTGTTAGTCGCTTAGCAACCTGCTAAGTACAGAATGTATTACGGGCTAGGGTAAGCCTTCGCCTGCAATTACTGGAGTGTTCATTTTATGATTTGATGTTATGATTACTCAAAGTTGGCTGAACTTACAGACGTTTTAAAGGCTTTGTACGCCTGTCTATATTTTTGTATTATTAACCCGATTTTTGGTTTTCTTTTATACAAAAGTGGGAGGCCAAATTAATGTCAGTAATAATAAAATTAAAATAAAAGTGTAAACTGTAAAGGGCCACAGAGAGAAAGGGAACGAGTACGTCACGACAAGCCTCTGACAGGGGAGACATGCCCACTTATGTGACCCAGAATTCGGGGATTGTGATTGTCCCGTCAACGATGGGTACTACAGCTAGTTTTATTATATACGAGAGTTCGGGCGAATCAGCAATGTACCAGAAATGTTATAGGCTGCTCTGCAAAAGTCATTTTTTCATTAATATATTCCTACATTAAGATGAGAAGGTAATCTGATCTCATTTTATGTGCGGAATACAAGTGGCTCGTATATCTACCCACTGGTTTCCATAGCAACGTCATCGACGTCATAAGGCGGCACCTGAGAGAATTTATAAACAACATAGCTAGAGAGAATAACTACTAACAGAACCCTTCAGTGCAGAAAGCCTAACCACACAGTGAGAACTTGGATTAGCTCTACCATTGCTAACTAAAAATATTCTGGCATAAATTATTGATTTTATATTTCTAAGGCCAGTGTTGGTCATTAACTTGTGGACCGTGTTTTAAAAATGCCTTCAAATCTAGGATATAGAAATGTCCACTGAATTGGTTTTATTTCCCAGAAACTGTGTTTAAATTGCTCTTATTACTGACAATCTGTGTTACAATTCAAGTGAAAGCTCCGCCCAGTGGAATTGCCGCTAAGAGGAAACGCATTTCTAAGAAACGACAAAAAATATGCAACCTTCTGGATAGACACCCAACATAATTATTTTCACCACCATCACCATCGTAATCAAATATTTTAAAACAACGATCTGTACATACAAGGAAATTTTCACAATTCTGTCAAATAACCTTGCTACGTTAAGTCCAGTACACTTCTCGCTTCATTGCCTAGCCTCTTGTTATGAGACATGCTCCCACTTATGAATTACCAGTCTGACTCATTTTATAGTTATTTTTGGCTAATTGTTGAACGTCGCACTAACACATCGAAGGATTTCAGCCATGGAAAGATGGGAAAGGACCAGGATTGGGGAAGTAGCGGCCGTGGCCTTAAATAAGGCACAGCCCCAATTTTTGCCCAGTGTAAAAATGGGAAACCACGGAAAACCATCATCAAGACTACCGAGGTGGGATTAGAACTCACTGTCTCCCACAGCTGTGCGACCCTAGGCGTCTGTCTCTTCTTCTCCCTAACCACCTCGTCCATAGCAAACTTTATATCGGACTCAAACATTCCTTCATTTCACTCTATTGAGCTACAAACTGATACCGTCTTTAACCGTTCCGATTACGCAATTCGAGATATTGTACTATTCATCAAATTCTTAAGTTGTTTAGGTGATCATTCTGTACGTGGGTCAATTATTATTATTAATGAAATAATAATAATAATAATAATAATAATAATAATAATAATAATAATAATAATAATAATAATAATAATAATAATAGTGAAGCAGGGCTGAGTAGCGCGAGACAGTAGAACGCTGGCTTTCTGTGCCCAGCTTGGCAAATTCGAACCTGGCTCAGTCCGGTGGTATTTGAAGCTCCCCAAACATGGCAGATTCGTGTCGGTAGATTTACTGGCACGTAAAATAACTCCTGTGGGACAAAATTCCGGCAGTTTTGCCTCTCCGAAAACCGTAAATGTAGTTAGTAATTATGGAATACGAGGGCTGCGAATAAAGTAGTGGCAACGTAATCTAGGCACTCGCAGGAGATCCCGTATGCGCAAATATGATATGGGAGCGGTCAGTTGGCATTGTTGTTAATGTATAGTGTGCATTTCACTGGCATCCAGTTGGGAGTGTTCTTGCTGTGTGACGTTGAAGTGAGGAGTGTCGATTTCACTGCTCTAAACCGTTAAGTTGTTTAGGTGATCATTCTGTACGAGGGTCAATTATTATTAATAATAAATAATAATAATAATAATAATAATAATAATAATAATAATACCAGGCGAGTTGGCTGTGCGTTTAGGAGCGCGCAGCTGTGAGCTCGCATCCGGGAGATAGTGGGTTCGAATGCCACTGTCGGCAGCCCTGAAGATGGTTTTCCGTGGTTTCCCATTTTCACACCAGGCAAATGCTGGGGCTGTACCTTAATGAAGGCCAGGGCCGCTTCCTTCCCATTCCTAAGCCATTCCTGTCCCATCGTCGCCATAAGACCTATCTGTGTCGGTGCGACGTAAAACAAAATAGCAATAATAATAATATAATAATAATGATAATAATAAAATTAATCTTAATCTTAATCCCTTGGAAATCTCAATCCCATTAATGATTCGGATGGGCAGTGTAGGCAGTTATATTGTTAAAGATTTCATAAAACTGGTCATAGAACGTGATATACGGATAGAAGCTTTTATGTACTGACGCCATTTTTTATACCAAAACTCTTAGCTGATAGACTGGACGAACGAATGGTATGGAACTGAAAATAGCAAGGAATAGCTATTTATTCTCTGGAAAATGAACCTCAATTTCACAAATGATCAAATAATTGGTTACAGGTTATGGATTCTGCTCTATATTACAACATCGCAATTTATTGTCATTATCATTAACAGATTATTCACATTACCCCGGAATATTCGTCCATGAAAACTGAAAATAGTAAATCCACTGTAAACACTCGAGATGCGCCTGCTTTTATACGTCACCATGACGACACCTTGATTTCTCACACTTTGTTGACTGTTACACAAGTTTGACACAGTGTTTAGATATTTCACTAGTAGCTTATATTGAACGTACGCCGAGTAGAGTAGCTTGGACTAACAGTGGACACGGCTTTACTGTGACATTACAGTTCTGCATTCCCAAAGCGGTGAGCTGGTCCCACCGTCCCGTCCGCTGTACTGAGAACGGGTTTCCGTCTTTTTCCATTCTCCTCACAAACGCGAATGCAAGGATAGTTCCGTTTATAGGCCACAGCTTTTTGCACCCATCAAATCACCGTAACACATCTCCTGGAAATATTTTAGTAGTAATAATAGTTAAACGTATTACAAGGTAAATAATAATTTCGTGTGCCTATTTCTAGCTGAGTGCAGCCCTTGTAAGGCAGACCCTCCGATGAGGGTGGGCGGCATCTGCCATGTGAAGGTAACTGCGTGTTGTTGTGGTGGAGGATAGTGTTATGTGTGGAATTAACCAATGAAGATTAAAATTCCCGACCCGGCCGGGAATAGAACCCGGGACCCTCTGAACCGAAGGCCAGTATGCTGACCATTCAGCCAACGAGTATTAGAAGGTAATGGAAATTAATTTAATAAGTTACTAATTTCTTTGGTATCGAAACGATAGAAAGGAGTGCAAAAAGTATTGTTTGCTGGAGGGGGAGAGCTGCAAAACGACAACCACAAAAATAAAAATTGAGCCCTGTTTTTTGACACCACTTTAATGATTTGATATTGTATACTACGACCTCCATTATCCTGTCGACCAACATTCTGATGGTAAAAATATTTTCCACCAACTGGCTAACAATAGTTTCAGACACTTTAACGATCATGACCAGCAGGCGGGCTACTTACAAATATATATGCAGGTCAGGGCAGAAGATATGGAAAACAGAATCGTGTTGAGAAAAAAATGCGCTAGAGAGAAGAAATAAAGTGTTAAGAAAAATGCTCCGTAGCGCTCCAAATCAGAGCCGAGTTGAGCCGAGCTTAGCCGAGTAGCTCAGAGACGAAGCGTTGGTCCGAGCCGAGCCGAGTGGAACCGATTCACTGTACACAGGACCTCTGCGTTGCAATTTGCACGCGTGTGATTTTGGGCGTTTGCGAGGCCCTGCTCTAGTGGCTAAATGATCTCCTAAATACGGCTAACCAATAGGCCTATGTTCTCAATTCAGAGGTGAAGAATGTATGTGGTTAAATAAGTCTTTAGAAGGTTTTAACCACAAGTTGTTGCATTGGCAACAGTGAGAAGTTCATTTCTCCTCTAGGAAATTAACATCAAGAAACCTTCGCGATTATTCAAATAAACGAATCGCTGTGGTAGAATTCATGAAGTGCCACACCGTAAGTTTAGTGTGAACTACCAAGTTGGAAGGCAATCCACCAAACTATGAAATTAACCAATCACAACACACCAGCTCTTTTAGTGGCTGTCAATAGTTTTCAAGGAAAGCAAACAATAGACGAGTGTTTGAACAATGGGAATAAAATGAAAATATTTCAACATCAAAATATTAGTTATAACAACCCTAGCCTGATTATAACTAATTTCAGGTTGTTTACTTGAAAATGGATATTTTGAAACATGTTTTCGAAGGGCACTGCTCGCATGTTCTTATTTGAGCCGGTAGCGGCCCATCTATAGCACTATTAATGTTTTAAGTGCTCCAAACTGAAACAAGAAGTTCCAGTACATCTTTCAATGCTAGATTTACTTTATATCGGCTACGGCGCATAGAGCGCTCTCACGTAATAATTGGTCAGAAACTCTGCGCGTGCACCGAAGTACGTTAAAGTTAATTCTATAACAGGGAGTTTACTTGTGGTTTACATCGAAATATAACGTTTAATAGCAGTTTTGGCTTGATCGGGATTCGAAAACAGCAACCGACAAAATTAAATTAACTATTTCATCATTGTATTTTCTTACATTACTTTGAATCAAGTTATGTTATGCTTACCAAATATTTATACCGCACATTCTAAGCACTGGCAATTTGTTCGATTTCACTATCCTTTTTAAATAATGGAATAGTGGTTTTACGACGATTATTAATTTGAAACGGCCCAGGGAAAAGTCACAACACTTGTAGCGTTAATCCCTAAGATGAAATTAAAGCTGACACCACGCGAGTGACAAGAAAGACCTTGGCTCTTTGTAAACAGGTATCTGACCAATCATATATCTTTTACATGCACAACAAAGGCAATGCCACATGCTTTCTGCACGTGCCTATAAGTAAAGCCGCTGTTGTGACATTTAACTGCCTGGATTTCGCGTGTGTATTTTTGAACCAACATCAAGATTACCTCACTCTTTGATAGCATCTTCAGTCAGTTGCTGAATATTAACAAAAGGATGTGGATGGTGTGGAATAGCTCTCTTCAGTTCACCCATGCATGTTTCATGTCTGCAGAATGCGCTGGCCACATCATTCAGAGTATGCCATGTTCTGAAGGGACTGATTGACTTCTCTTGCTCGATGGGCGCTAGTATAAAGCCCTCGCCCACAGTGGCACTAAATCCTGTAACTGTAGGTTGGAGACCACTTATGTTAACATGGATAGGAATCAGAGTCGTACATCGACCAATCATTATCCCACCTCAAAGCTTGATGAAACACCATTACCAGTACCAAGGCTCGTTCCATCTCTAACCGGATCGCCTCCACATTCCAATGCTCCTGTTGTATGGGTGATAGCTTATGGTGACCTCATCAGAAAAGAACGTAAGCTCCCACTGTTCCTGTTTCCATGGGCTATGAGTTCTTTCCCACCTTACACAAGCTGCCCTATGCTGTGGTTAAAGAGGAGCTTTTGGCATAAGATGCCGTCGTGTAGCCAATTTAGCGCCTATTTTGCATTGTTTTATCTGACACGTTTACTCGGTGGCCTTCCGAATATCCTGACGGAACGAGGCAGCAGTAGGTGTGGGCCTAGGACGTGCTAAAAGCAACAAGTACCAATCCTCCCTGCGAGTTGTTTGTTTCGCGTCCGGTATAGATTGACAACCATTTGTGTCTCCCTGGATTCCCCCTGCCCTCTGTGTGAGGATGGTAGAATGCCTCCAGAGTAGCTCTGCCTTTTGTAAGATGCGAATAAATGGAGGACAAGGGGATCTCAGCTTGAGCACGGCGGTTAGTGACCGTAATCCCTTTAGCTGTCCTGGCATTGCTCCCATTACTTCGGATAGGCTCCTCGCTTTCGTCTTTCCTGTCTGATCTTCTTTGGTCAACTCTTGTTCATTTTTGAAGGTATTCAGTATTTTCGTCTCACACCCTTCGTGACCCTTCCATTCCTTTTTCCGATGCTTGTACTTTTCGAAGTGTCGGAGCTCCTTTCTTATCACTTTGATGAGGGTAGTATTAAGCGAGGATGACTTCACAATTGTACTTACGCTTGACATAATAATCACCACCACTACCACACCCGCCACTCTCCCTGAACTATTTCCAAACTCTGGAGACATCACTCCTACACGAGCAGTGACATCCACTTGTCACCGTCCTTCTTTCAGCAGTGTCGCAATTCAAATGCGGTCAGTAGCAAAGCAAAGCAAAGTCACCTCTGTACAGGCCATGAAGGCCCTTGGAGGAGTGGAAGGTAAAGGCTTCCACCATTGTTAACCTCGGCACGTGATGGGGTAGAGTGGTTAGCTGTACGCCCGGCCGCCTTTGGCCCCAGGAATTAACCTGGTACTCATTTTTGCTGTAGGCTGAGTGAACCTCAGGGCCATATGCACCTCCGGAAGTGGAAATCTCGTTTCTTAAATTCTACGACTTCCTGACGGGGATTCGAACCCACGTCCTTCCGGGCGAACCGAGCACGCCTTTACCGCCTCGGCCAGGCAGCCCCTAAATGCGGTCAGTAGCCGAAATTGGTATTCTTGCTATGTTCATCTCCATCCTGCACGTTCTGCCTATACACTACCGACTTCACAAGTGGTATTTTTAAACTGATGGACACTACAAATGTGTCCCATCGGACTAATATCGAACCTGGTTAGGGTTCAGTGTCACTATGTATCTACAGTGCATACTGCAAACATGTGTGAAGATCCATAGCATATTACTGTATGAAATTGTAATATGCAACACTAACTTGGTGCTGTTCAAGTAGTTTATTTCGTGCTTTCGTGGAGTGCAACAACACATTTTACTACTGTGTCAATAATGAGGTTACATTTCCCTTCTCCCGGAAAATGTCCTACGATGGCCTAAAATCCTGTATGGTCCAATGAACGTAAAAATAGTTGATGTTTCAATAATCTGTTGTACTAAAATTATTTTGAGCTTTGTACAAAGCAAATCAGTGGGTCGAACGTGGTTCAGATGGAATACTGTAATGTATTCGAAATGTTGACAACCTGTACGTAATGTACATAGAGCAATGCTACGATCCACTTTGGACGAAGAACATCAGTTTAGAACAACAGATCATTGAAACTTCAACTTCTCTTACATTTATTGGACCATACATGATTTTAGACTATCGTAGGGCATTTTCCTGGAGAAGAGATGTGTCGTTACACTCCGTGTAAGCACGAATAAATTATTAGAAATAGTAGATCATGATTTTAGGCTATCGTAGGGCATTTTCCTGGAGAAGAGATGTGTTGTTACACTCCGTGTAAGCACAAATAAATTATTAGAAATAGTAGGTCATGATTTTAGGCTATCGTAGGGCATTTTCCTGGAGAAGAGATGTGTTGTTACACTCCGTGTAAGCACGAATAAATTATTAGAAATAGTAGATCATGATTTTAGGCTATCGTAGGTCATTTCCCTGGAGAAGAGATGTGTCGTTACACTCCGTGTAAGCACAAATAAATTATTAGAAATAGTAGGTCATGATTTTAGACTATCGTAGGTCATTTCCTTGGAGAAGAGATGTGTTGTTACACTCCGTGTAAGCACGAATAAATTATTAGAAATAGTATATCATGATTTTAGGCTATCGTAGGACATTTCCCTGGAGAAGAGATGTGTTGTTACACTCCGTGTAAGCACGAATAAATTATTAGAAATAGTATATCATGATTTTAGACTACCGTAGGTCATTTCCCTTGAGAAGAGATGTGTTGTTACACTCCGCGTAAGCACGAATAAATTATTAGAAATAGTATATCATGATTTTAGACTACCGTAGGTCATTTCCCTTGAGAAGAGATGTGTTGTTACACTCCGTGTAAGCACGAATAAATTATTAGAAATAGTATATCATGATTTTAGGCTATCGTAGGACATTTCCCTGGAGAAGAGATGTGTTGTTACACTCCGTGTAAGCACGAATAAATTATTAGAAATAGTATATCATGATTTTAGGCTATCGTAGGACATTTCCCTGGAGAAGAGATGTGTTGTTACACTCCGTGTAAGCACGAATAAATTATTAGAAATAGTATATCATGATTTTAGACTACCGTAGGTCATTTCCCTTGAGAAGAGATGTGTTGTTACACTCCGCGTAAGCACGAATAAATTATTAGAAATAGTATATCATGATTTTAGACTACCGTAGGTCATTTCCCTTGAGAAGAGATGTGTTGTTACACTCCGTGTAAGCACGAATAAATTATTAGAAATAGTAGGTCATGATTTTAGGCTATCGTAGGACATTTTCCTGGAGAAGAGATGTGTTGTTACACTCCGTATAAGCACGAATAAATTATTAGAAATAGTAGATATATTAAGCTATTTCATTTCAAATGGATATTTAGAGGTCTGTTTGATTTTGATTTCAAGGATTCCAGGGGAGGAAATATTCCACTCCCAACAGCGATCTCCCATAGAACATTCACTCTTATAAAAGGGTAACAACTTTCCTCCTATGCAGAAAAATAAAAGTTCTATGAATTACTGAATAAAACGTAGCATTATCATGATCTAACCGTGCGACTAATTTTTAATCTTGCTGAGTGATCCTTTCAGTGACGAAGAACGTACGTACAAGTTCATCCTCGAAATAAATTTTTGTGAACTCGCCTCTTGAAAGGAAGCGGCACCCAGAAAGGGGAGGAATTAAATGCACTATTGGTGAGATGCGAGTGAGTGAGACAGCTAGAAGAGGCTCCTCTTGTTCCCACCGTGACGTCACGATCGATCCCGTACTCTGGACCCTGCCTGCCTGGCTCGGTCTCGCCCGGATGCTGTGCTGATGCTCGCGAGAGGGACCGAGATATTCTCCCTCTTTCCCTTTTTTTTTAAGCTGAAAGGCATCCTCCAGCTAACGAGCAGGATTCCTTTCCACTAGAAAATATATGAGCATTACTTGCTCGCTATACAGTCTCTTCGCCCCCGTTATAACGAAGCCGGGAACCAAAGTTATAGAGGGTGGGTTCAAGATGGTGGACATACTGCCGGAAAGTGGGGTTCGTTTGGAAGGGACGTCCAACTTTATGGGGCAGTTCGATAGCAAAGTTAATGTTACATGGCATTCCGCCAGAGTTAAAGACTTGGTTACCGAGCACGGGATGATTGGCACTGGAGTGGTGAAATTTTGGGAATATGATGGATTAGCTATTAGAACCGACCTGTGAAGGAAAGATTCCTATTGCTCTACCTGTTTACTACAAGAACTCAATGGATGCAGTAGGTCAGTGCAAATAATAGTAACCTAATTACTTTCTTCTAATATTTGGGTTACTGTTTACCTTTACTTGTTGTAATGATTATATTGTGGTTATACAAGCACTGACAGTTTGGATTCCAACCTTTTTGATTGTACTCATCAGTCTGAATTACAGTTCAAACGTCGGAAGTTCAAGACGAGGGAACCTCTAAAGAGTGTTGAAGATTCAGTCACATCAATGCCTAAATATCGCATTCAAATTTATCGTATTGGTCAAGTAGCAGCTACTCATTCTGAGATCAGATGTTCGAACATTTATTGTGACAGAGAATCACTTTGGAAGTATTTCCTTCCATATTTTCCTGTCGATCTCTAACAACGGTGCGTTATTTCAACGCAAACAGCACTTCTAAAATTTCTTAAGACACGAATGCGTAAATACCACAATCACACAGGTAGGACTAACAATAACGTTGCTTTTCACTCTCGAAGTAGATGGGGAAAGAATTAAAATGTTAACAATCCCTTTGGGAACAAGGAGAATTTTACATCTCTCTTCAGGGTTACCAGTCTGCAGATTGTGTGGTTAAACAAGCCTGATATAATTCACTTTCATTTCATTTGCTGAAATTCCGGACTCGATGAGAAAGTTGAAGTAATGTCAAGTTCGGGAAGTCTGGGGAAGCGTATGACACACTTCCTGGAGATGAAAAACTACTAGGCTAGTGCTTACTAAAAATATTTTCATTCTCTGCACTGAAGGGGAACGGTGAGCCTCATAGAGGTTTACGTCCTCTCTCAGGCCATGGAGACTTTTTTTTTTGTTTTTTTGTTTTAAAATTTGCCTTCGTCGCACCGACAAAGATAGGCTTTATGGTGACGATGGGTTAGGAAAGGCCGAGGAGTTGCAAGGAAGTGGGCGTGGCATTAATTAATGTACAGCCCCTGCATTTACCTGGTGCAAAAATGGGAAACTTCGGAAAACCATCTTCTGCGCTGGTGACAGTGGGGTTCGAACCCACTATCTGCCAGATGCAAGCTCACAGCTGCGCGCCCCTAACCACACGGCCAACTCGCCCGATAGGTGAAGGAGATTTTTTTTGCTGTTTGTTTCACGTTGCGCCGACACAGATAAGTCTTATGGCGACGAAGGGATCGGAAAGGACTAGGAGTGGGAAGGAAGCGGCCGTGGCCTTAATTAAGGTATAACCCCAGCATTTGCCTGGTGTGAAAATGGGAAACCACGGAAAACCATTATCAAGACTGCCGACAGTGGGGTTCGAACCCACTATCTGCTGGATGCAAGCTCACAGCTGCGCGCCCCTAACCGCACGGCCAACTCGCCCGGTGCGAAGGAGATTTGAAGCGATGCTTTGAGTTGGGGAGAAGGTGAGGGGGTAGTGGTCGTGGCCTATAAAAGGATTTGTCCCGGTATTTACAGTGCGGAAGAATGGAAAAGTACGGGAAACCATCCTTGGGAGAGCCTCCACCTTCCATATGTAGAGCTGCAGGGCCGAAGCCCACTCTGCTCGGTGAGATAATGAACGAACGGTTATGGAGTGAAGATAATGTGAGGGAGAACCCTGGAGATCCCACAGAAAACGTTGTGCCACCTTCGTTTTTCAACACCATTTCCACGTGGAGCCATCTAGACTTAAAGCAGAGAGACAGCGATGAACCTCGAAGAGACCATGGTTTTAGTGGAATGCCCAACAATTCATGTAAGTTGTATACGAACACTAGTTGTTGAACCCACCCAAGACCGTTTAGTTTTTATGCAGTTCTCGCAGTAGTGCTATCCGATGGAGATGAGTGGCAGCCGAAGACACAGAGCACAGCTCAACTAAAAACACCCATTTTATTGCCGATCAACTTTATGGGTCAAGACGCTTGCATGTATTAATATTCACTCCATGAAGCAACTAGGAACCAAGAAATCCGATACCACTTTTGTTCCATAATGCATTAGCATTTCACTCCTCGTATCTTAAGATTCATGAAACGGGACGTGGTCGAGGCACTAAAATGAGTAACGCTCATATTGAAATGCTCAAAACAACATTAAAATATTGAAATTTTTGTTTATTTTTTCAGACGACGGTGCGGTAGAACCTCCTAAAATATATTTTTAAAGTTGTATTTAATTGCTGATTAATTTTCCTTTAGCACCCTCATTATTATTCCACTGCTACACACGGTGATGTCTGGATTAATATCGTTTTCCAACAACGTATACGCCTACGTCAGTTTGCATTAAACATGTGATCCTCAGCATAAGAGATGATCGTTAACTAATCCGACATTTAGAATGATATGGATTCACTTCTTCTTCAGATAAGCATAACATGGCAAGTGAAATTGAATCAAAGTGTAACAAGGCTAATGCAGTGAGTTCATAGTTGAGATTAACGGTATTCTTTTCCGTGGTTTCCCACTTCTCACTCGGGAAATGGTGGGACTGTACCTTACATAAGGCCACGGACGCTTCTTTCCAGTCCTAGTCCTGTCTTATCCCATCATCACCATACAAACTGCGCGACGTAAATCAAGTAGGAAAATGGTTACAAACTAAACGCTGGAAGGCATTACAGTCTATCATGACGTGGACTCATTTCATCCCCGTCCAGGTCTAGGGCTGAGTGGTGAGTGTTCCGATCTACAGGCCTTGTGGCTCCGGGCTCGATTCCCGGCAGGGTTGTGGGTCTAATCTTAAGCGGTTAATTCCCTTGACTCGTGGACTGAGTGTTCGTGCTAGCTCCAACATTCGTGCAACTCACAAACCACATACTGTCAATGATAGGCTACTTTTCATACAAGGCAGCAGACACAGTCCACCCTATCAGAGGGGAGGGTCTGCCTTACAAGGACTGCATCCGGATGTAGTAGCCTCAAGATATTATTATTTCATTATTCGTTTTATATTATGTTTTTATTATTTTATTTTATTATTAGTTTATTATTCGTTTCATTTTATTATTCGTTTTGGCCTTCTATAGACCACGCTTAGCTTATGCTTCTGCTTCTCGGCTTCCTGTCTCTTCTGCTCTCAAAACCTCTGCATGTTTTGACTTCTAGCCTCGCTCTGTCGGTCTGTCAAAGTTTGTTGTTCTCTCTCTGGTTTCTGAAATTCCCTCAGTCTGTCAATTATTTTCCGGAATTTGTTTCTGTCCAATATGCTTTCTTTGTTTAGAGCTAGTTCAGCTAGATCTTTGAGAACTTCTTTTGTCCAGATTTTGGTGCTCTTCCATTATTATTATTATTATTATTATTATTATTATTATTATTATTATTATTATTATTATTATTATTATTATTACTACTTCATATATACACGAACATCACCTAGTATCGAACCCATGATCCTTTGCATACGAGATAATTGTTAACCCTCAAACACACGCGTATGGGATGGAATCCACCCTAGGTCATTTTATTTCCTGGTGAAATGTACAAATAACTTTTCTGTGCTCTGCTCGCTCTTGTAACTTTCTGGCTGGATCCACGCAGAAAGAGTCATTCTTACATAATCCATCTTAAAATCTCCAATTAGTATAGTAATTCATATTTTACAATACAAGGAGATGTGGGGTGGAAAGCACCCCCACGCGTGTGTCTGCATCCTAAGATTTGGCGCGTGTGCTTCAGGGTTAAGCACTCCCACCTTCAGTGCAACAGTACCATATGGCACCCGATATCGACATAAATATTTCCAATTAGCCTAGTACAAATCTATACGGAGCAAGTCAATGAAATATGTATAATTTAAAGCACACTCTGATTCCTCTCTCTCTTTTTTCACCGGGATATTAGACCAATGCATATTGCGTTATTCTTGTCTCTCACGTATGACAGGAGCGTGATGCGAGAAGGATGGCCGGGCTGTTACACATTTTCTGTCGGCGGTTGGTCGTGTCACCTGCGTCTGGTGTGATATGTTGTGGACTGTGAAGGCAAATTAGACTTCCCGCGCTACGTAGCCTCAGGGATGAACAGTACTCATCTTCTGTTTGCTGTGAACATATCATATTTCGTCCCCCAAATTTAACTGCAATTTCACGTGACAATGATGTGTCCATCAGTGGTTTGATAAAGAATCCCAAATCCAATTCGGGAGGTAAATCAGAAAAATCACTTTGTAAATGTTTTTGTCATCGAAACTGTAATTTGGAACCAAAAACCCTTTAATTAAATATTATATGGTACAGCATTTTTACGTACTAATATTAATAAATACGCTTTTGTTAAAATTAAATTCGGCAATTGCCGAAAGAGAACATACAGTATAAAAGTACTAGGTAACATCTAGGCTGGATCTATTACTAAAACTACTTTTAGGAACCGAAAGCCTTTGGTTTGTGCGTATTTTAATCAATTCCAATCTTACGGCTGTGACTTCTCAGTTGACAGATCTACATGCAGTAACCGGGATTCAACTAAGATATTATCGATATATTTACTTACTTCATCCTGCAGTGATCACGGACAAATTTCAATAGATCCTGAAATTGCGGGAAATATACCGTTCAATTAGTAAATGAAGATGTTTTGTTTATAGTCCCAGTTATTGGTTTTAACTATACCTGTCTGCTGGGAATTAATACATGAAGAGCTCCTTATGATACGGGAAAATATTTAAAGTAAACGACGTTTACAGGGAGATGCAAAGTTATGCTTGGGAGCCTCTTTTGACGTTACATAAGTGCGTCCCATTTTGTCTTAATAATAATAAGAAGAAGAAGAAGAAGAAGAAGAAGAAGAGAATAGAGAGAAGGGAAAGAAGTGAAAATTGTGTCATCATGAGATATTCGAGTTCAAACACTGTACATAAGGGCAAAAATTATATGAATGAATAATAATAATAATAATAATAATAATAATAACAATAATAATAATAACAAAAACCAATGCACTTATGTAGCCTCCGTTAATTTTTTAACCACAAATAACGTTCAAAATCACGTTATAGTATATCATGTGATTTATAATTTATCACAAATACACTAGTATTTTTTCTTGAAGACTAGATAACCATAAGACCTCATAATATTGCTTTTTATGTTTTGTATCAAGAAGAATGCCATAGGAGAATTCGGATAAAGGGATGAAAGGAAGTCGTATGGTTGAATTCTGCGGCGATCATAATTTTGCTAATAGACTTGGTTCAAAACCCAACGACAGCTGTATAGCTTGCTGTATACGTGGACGAGACCCATAGACACAGACAAGTATCAAATAGATTCAGAAACCAGATGTTGAATTGCACGACCTTCCCAGGAGCAGATATGGACACTGACCACAAATTCGTGCTCATGGAATGGCATCTGCATTTGAAGAAATGGAAGAAAGGCAGTAATTCAAGAAGATGGGATCTAGATAACTTGACGAATGGTGATAATACAAAAAAATAACGAGGCGGGCAGGAAAGAATACTGACGACTAAAGACGAAGTAGATAGAAATTGCAGGACAGCTAAGAAGAATGGCTGAAAGATAATTGCAAGGATGTTGAAGGTTGTGTGGTTGTACGAAAGGTTGATCCTGTATGCAGGGAAATCAAGGAAACCTTTGGAGAAAAAATAACTACGTGTATGAATATTAAGAGCTCAGATGGAAGACCACTTCTAGCAAAGGAACATATTATACAATTTTATCAGGGGATAGAATTAGATGATACGGTTCTGTAACAAGAAGAAGCTGTTGATGCTGATCAAGTGGGAGACCCACTTTTGAGGTCAGAATTCGATAGAGATTTTAGAGACCTAAGTAGGAGCAAGGCACCTGAAATTGATGATATACCCTCAGAATTACTGACTGCCTTAAGGAGAACCAGCATGGCGAGATTATTCCGTTCAGTGTGTAAGAGAAGTGCCATCCCATTTTATACAGAGTGTTGTTATGCCTATTCCCAAGAAAGCAATGTGATAACTACCGCACCACTAGTTTAGTATCTCACGCTTGAAAAGGATTACTCGTATGATTTGTAGAAGAATGGAAAGACAAATTGAAGAGGAGCTGGGAAAAGATCAGTTTGGCTTCAGAGTAAATGTAGGAACACGTGAAGCATTCCTGGGATTACGTCTGATCTTGGAGGATCGAATTAAGGAAAACAATTCCATGTACATGGCAGTCGTACATCTAGGAAAGGCATTTGATAATGTTGACGTGACAATCTGAAGATGATCGGGATCAGATACCTAGAAACCAAACCCCATGGCACTACAGCCCTTGAAGGTCCTTAGCCTACCAAGCGATCGCTGCTCAGCCCGAAGGCCTGCAGATTACGAAATGACGTGTGGTCAGCACGACGAATCCTCTCGGCCGTTATTCTTGGCCTTCGAGATAGCTCCTCAATTCTAATCACGTAGGCTGAGTGGACCTCGAACCAGCCCTCAGGTCCGGGTAAAAATCCCTGGCCTATCCGGGAATAGAACCCGGGGCCTCCGGGCAAGAGGCAGGCACGCTACCCCTATACAACGGGGCCGGCTATCAGATACCTAGAAAGAAAAATAATCTACAATCCGTACAAAAACCAGTCTATAGTGATAAGTATCAAGGCTATGAAAACAAGAAAAAGAAGCAAGAATTCAGTAAGGAGAGAGGCAATTTTTCAGTTTGACCCTTCTCATTTCCAGTGTTTATATAGAACACGTGGTAAAGGAAATGAAACAGTAATTGGGAAAAGGAATCACACCCCTAAGAAAGGATATCAAAGCTCTGAGAATTTCGGATGAAATTATTATTTTATCTGACTCTGCAGAAAATTTGGAGAGAAAGCTGAATGGTGTGGACAGAGTCTTGGAGAAGTAGTAAAAGACGAAAATAAATAAATCCAAAACAAAATGAATGGAGTGCAGTCGAACGAAATAATAATAATAATAATAATAATAATAATAATAATAATAATAATAATAATAATAATAATAATAATTTCGTGTGGCTATTTCTAGCCGAGTGCAGCCCTTGCAAGGCAGACCCTCAGATGAGGGTGGGCGGCATCTGCCATGTGTAGGTAACTGCTTGTTATTGTGGTGGAGGATAGTGTTATGTGTGGTGTGTGAGTTGCAGGGATGTTGCGGACAGCACAAACACCCATCCCCCGGGCCATTGGAATTAACCAATGAAAGCTAAAATCCCCGACCCGGCCGGGAATCGAACCTGGGACCCTCTGAACCGAAGACTAGTACGCTGACCATTCATCCAGCGAGTCGGACATAATAATAATAATAATAATAATAATAATAATAATAATAATAATAATAATAATAATAATAATTTCGTGTGGCTATTTCTAGCCGAGTGCAGCCCTTGCAAGGCAGACCCTCAGATGAGGGTGGGCAGCATCTGCCATATGTAGGTAACTGCTTGTTATTGTGGTGGAGGATAGTGTTATGTGTGGTGTGTGAGTTGCAGGGATGTTGCGGACAGCACAAACACCCATCCCCCGGGCCATTGGAATTAACCAATGAAAGTTAAAATCCCCGACCCGGCCGGGAATCGAATCTGGGACCCTCGGAACCGAAGACCAGTACGCTGACCATTCATCCAGCGAGTCGGACATAATAATAATAATAATAATAATAATAATAATAATAATAATAATAATGTACAATGGGTGATTGTTTATTCCGCCCTGTCAACATATTATTAATATTTTAATTATTTATAAGTACATGTTTCGGGAGCCTTGACTCCCTTCATCAGCGTATTTACATCAAAATCAATCTTATCCAAATCTCAAGATACAACATCATATCCTATTAACATTAAGAATTGTCCTGTATAACATCAACTCTAGACCAACTGGGATGTACACTTTTCTTTTTATATTAATGTCTGTTGTAACCCAACACTTAAGACATGGAACATATTTTAAAACACTCTGGAATAGTTCACTCATTCTTCCTATCCTTTACACTCTTACAACGTGTATCATCACCCTGGATGGATCCATTAGCTGAGTCAGACACTGATAAAATGTTACTTGTCACTGCTTGTATTGTTGCTGCCACTAGAAATCTACCATCTTGTCGTCCAATTTTGGCATCTTGCTGAAGAATGCACTGATTTATAACGAAGTTGTATACGTATTAAAATTTAGCCACGTATGTACCGTCAGGGCAAATGACGACTAGAGTTGACGTTATACAGGACAATGCTTAACGTTAATAGGATATGATGTTGTATCTTGAGATTTGGATAAGACTGATTTTGATGTACTGTAAATACGATAATGTACGTATAAATAATTTAAATATTAATAATATATTTACAGGGCGGACTAAACAATCATCCGTTATACATTATTATTATTATTATTATTATTATTATTATTATTATTATTATTATTATTATTATTATTATTATTATTATTATTATTATTATTATTATTATTATTATTATTATTATTATTATTATTACGAGTCAGTACGGACCAAATAAGGACCGATATGGTTTGTTGACTTCGAACGAAGTCAGCTGATGCAGGAAATATTAGATTAGGAAATGAACATTGTTACTTGAGTATTAGAATAACTAACGATGGACGAAGTAAGGAGGACTTAAAATGCAGACCAGCACAAGCATGGAAGGCCTTTCCTAAGAAAAGAAATTTGCTCACTTCGAACATACGAATTAGAAATCTTTTAGAAGGCTTTTGTCTGGAACGTGGCATTATATGGAAGTGAAACATGGACGATAACTAGCTCAGAAAGAAGGAGAATAGAATCTATTGAAATGTGGTGTTGGAGAATAATGCTGAAGGTGGGATGGATAGGTCGAATTACCAATGAAGTGGAAACGAATCGAATTATTGAGAGGAAAACTATTTGGCAAAATTTGACTATAAGAAAGAATGGTAGAGTACATCTTAAGACACATAAGGACTTTTCAGTTCGTCTTTGACCCGGCGATTTGGCCGTGTGAATAGGAGCGCGCAGCTGTGAGCTATCATCCGGGAGATAGTGGGTTCGACAACCCTGAAGATGGTTTTCCGTGGTTTCCCTGGCATATGCTGGGACTCTACCTTAATTAAGGCCACGGCCGCTTCTTTTACACTCCAAGACCTTTCCTATCACATCTTCGCCATAAGACCTATGTGTATGGGTGCGACGTAAAACAAATTGTAACTGTAAGAAACAAAAATCATTTCTGAGGAAATTGTAGGCGATAAAAACGGCAGGGGTAGACAAAGGTATGAGGATGTAGTAGTTACGTAAAAATGAAAAATTTAGCACAGGATAGAGTGGGAAGCACAGCTGCATCAAACCAGCCTATGGACTGATGGTCTAAACAACAATATCTAGCGGAAAATAATCCTTACTTATTGTGCCTATAATACATTTCAATGATAGAAAAGAACTGCGTCTGAAGTATTTCCACATTCCTGTAGAATTTTTAGCGTTGACTTCCCGTGATATTTATTTATTTGACTTTCTCCAACTGGAAATAGCATTCGAGGGCAAGAAAGAAGTACTTGTGAGGAGTTGATTACGTAATGGTTGATTTCATTAAAATGTTTGGGATTTATTATCCTTCGAGATTTGGTTTGAATATTTAAAGGCAGTCACTGCAACTACTTTTATTAACACCTAATTGATATTGCATGATTTTTAGAACTTGACGAAGAAGAGAGGAATTGCTCCTATAGCGCTAACCATTAATGCGATAAATTCGACATCATCCAAGTGGTACTCTTGTTGATAGAATGTGATGGTTGGTACATATGTTGCTTTCTCCTCCTCTACAACGTCATTGGGTTGTGTTCCAGAGCGTTTACAGTATAATAATGCCCTCTCGATAGTACAATATTGAACTTCAGTAATGAGAATTGAAGTATATTAAGGAGAAGCAACTATCGTGAAAGAAGTGAGTCTGGTTTACATTCTGTCCCTTCTCCTCTTTAATGTTTGTATGGAACAGGTAGTGAAAGAAACTGAAGAGAGATTTGGAAAGGAGGATGACAGTTCAAATACAAGAAAGACAATGTTCATGATTAGAAGATTAGAAAATGAAGACAAAGAAAAGATGACGACCATTACTTGTGATGCATAATATCCAATGATAGAAGAAGTACAGAAGAGATAAAACGTAGAATATCCTAAAAAAAGGAAGATTTTCATTCTCATATCAAACATATATAAGACAGGTATCCTTGTTGCGTTTAGTATGAGACATGGACGAACTGGTCCAGAAAAGAAAAACATTCATTAGTTTAGAATTTAGCGGTACAGGAGAATGTGAGACGTGACATAGGAGGTTCAGATTACTAATGAAGTGATACTGAATTATGTTTGTAAGCATATAAATATATGGCGATATTAACGAGGACAAGAGAGAAATTGATAGGATATATCATTAGACACACAGTACTTGTTCGATTCCTTCGAATAAAATTGCGACGAGGAATAATAATGAAGAGACAACGTAATAAATAATAGATGTAGGTTGCACGTGAGATGTAAAGCTGAAAAAATTAGCACAGATTGCACTGACATAGAGAGCTACATCAAGCTGGTATGTACAGTACATTGATGTCATACAAAACAATAACAATACAAAATTTACTGAAACAGCACTTAAATATCTTCGCTCACTGAAACATTAAAAAATAATATATGGTTTATCAACTTACTCAGGCGCTGCTAAAACGAAGAAGGCGGATAACGTACCTGAAAAAGAAAGAGATAATTGGTATAAAAAGAGAAAAGTTATGGTTATAAAATATCCAAAATATAGTGATAATTTTTGAAATTTAAAATCTGGATTCATCAAATAAAACAGGGCGTACTTACTACAAACATTGAAAATAGTAGCGAGTTGTCCTAGTTCACTGGAAATAATAAGTGACTGGTTGAGTTATGTGAACTATTAGTTCGTTACTCTATGGTCCCATATCCTCCTTAACCCTTTCCTATTCAATATCATAGTCCACAAGCATTTAAAATTCGCTTAAAAACGAAATATTCCTTGAATGACTAAATCGCGAACTCTTCACTATTTGGCCATTTATTTACTTATTTTTACTCTTATATTAATTTTGGATTGAATTTACTCCTAAATATAGTGTATCTGAGGAACAGAAATGTTATGATTCGATTCCCGGCCACAGTTAAGTCTACCATCTATAACTATATCGAAATCACGCCTACAAATTAATTACACACTATTAAATTTATCACAATATCGAGGCCAATGTTACTTTTTCAACGCTGGTTTTGATTGTTGTTTTGTTGGGAGTATCTTACCGATTAAAGTCTCATTGTAATTGGGAGAGAGAAAAAAATAAGGATCGGTACCTAACATACTATCTGTCATCTATATATATAAAGTAAGAGTTTTGTCTGTACATTGCTCAGAATTTGAAAAGAATGGTACTTCTGTATCGGTCATGTCCATAGTAACAAGAAAATGTACTTTTTACTTTTCCGTAATGTCTGTCTGTCTGTCTGTCTGTCTGTCTGTCTGTCTGTCTGTCTGTCTGTCTGTCTGTCTGTCTGTCTGTCTGTCTGTCTGTCTGTCTGTCTGTCTGTCTGTCTGTCTGTCTGTCTGTCTGTCTGTCTGTCTGTCAATTATGTCTTATACATTTTTACCGTACCGGCTAAGTCCATATCAACGCCTAGCCACGAGAAAATGGGTTAACAGAATTTAATGAAAACCGCTATATAGAGTCGGGGAATAAGAAACTACAGTCTAGGCTGTAAATAATTTTATTCGCCCGAGATAAAATGGTAGTTTATGGGAAGGCGTCTAAAATTTAATTTTTAAATACCGGTACCTATGTTATTGGTGCTATCGAAAAGTACTACATAACAAAAGTTATAGACAATATAATTTCCGATCATTTATGTTCCATTCAGTTTTACTGTACCGACTATGATAAGAGTGGTATTTCAGAAGGCCTACAATATCGAAAGCGCGTAACACTGATCAATAATAACTTTACATTGACCATTGTTTGTTACTGATCAACAATAACTTTACATTGACCATTGTTTGTTGTGATGTTCTTCGTTTCTTATAGTCCCGCTCAACTCCGATAGATGGGATTACTACTACATACCGAGAATAACAGCCCGACTGAACATTGGCGGGAAATAGCTGGGGAGTTGGAAAACTTTCTTCTTTAGCATGCCATTCCTCTGGTTCATGTAGCCTCCGTGGCTCACACGGCAGCGCGTCGGCCTCTCACCGCTGGTTACCGTGGTTCAAATCCCGGTCACTTCATGTGAGATTTGTGCTGGACAAAGCGGAGGCGGGACAGGGTTTTCTCCAAGTATTCCGGTTTTCCCTGTTATTTTTCATTCCAGCAACACTCTCCATTCTCATTTCATAGCATCTATCATTCATTAATATATCACTGGGAGTGGCGACCCCATCGTACTAACAGCTTATATATATATATATGTGCTTCATTTATTACATCCCTGACCCGGTTAATGACTGGAAAACAGGTTGTAGGTTTTCATTTTCATTTTCCTCTGGTTCATACATTTTCTGATACTGCAGGTTCGTAACACACTGGTTCATCATAGTATTCCAGTTATTCGATCCCTACTCTGACGCGCTGTTTTGAATGAGCTGTATGCACTCTTACAGCAGAGGCTCACTTAGTAGTGGTAGTAGTAGTATTAGTAGTAGTATGACCTGGTCTAGAATTACAATTTAAGCCTATTTCAAATTATAGCACCACAATTCACTAAATAACTCAAAAGTCAACCCTGAAAAGAGCCGTTCCTTAAGAAAAGCTTCTTCCTCTTCACTTTTATTAAATTTTAATTTAATTCCAAATTAGCAGTGAAGTGGGGGCTTCTCCTCTGGCTTGGAGGAAAAAATTGCCTCCAAAACAGATAGGTTTTTCCGTTGCCATTGTAGTGAATTGAGATTTTCCGACTCATCGGGTACTCCTCGGAAACAGATTAGTAAAAGGGCATAGTTTTTGCCCTGGGACTCTCCACTATTCGCCTTACCCCCCCCCCTGCCCCCCCACACCGCCGGATCAGAGCTGTCTGCGACTTAGTCATTCCAGCTCTGGAATTCAAGCATAGTGGGCTACTGTTCGTTAAAAGTGAGAAAGTGAGTGGTCTTTCATTTGATGGAGTACTTCATATGAAAGCATTGCTTTTAATCGCGCCATTCCTATTGACGTCATTGCAATGACCTATGTTCATTTCAGTTGGAAAAACCACTAAGACAGTCTTTCTGAGGATGAGAAATAGATGGTGGAGAGTGAGTGTCTGCCATTATAATGAAAACTCCCCAACCTGGTGGTGACTGATGGTAGGCAAGGCGGTCTGTCATTACAATGAAAATTCCCTAACACAGTCTTCATATGAGAAAAGACGTTTGTTGACTTCCCCGTCACGTTTCTAAGGTAACGTTAAGAGCTATGCAATTTAATACAATCTTGCTCACAACGTGTACACTACCTAGCCTAGAATTCTGTATACAATGTAGAATTCCGTAGCGAAGCACGGGTACATCAGCTAGTTTAATCGATAAAGTTAACACTCATCCAGTCAACACTTGAAAGAGACTCAAAAGCTGTTAGAAGTATTTACGTTAAAATGATCATATACAGTAAATGAAGCCGCATACTATTATTCACACCACTAAGAAATGTAAAACCCTCAAAACGCGTCTGCAGCGGGACAAGAAATATAGACAACGGTTACATATTCCGTTACTACAGAAATAAACTTATTTATACTAACACATGCATGCTTTTAAATTTTTAAGGAAGATAGTTTCCAACTTCCGCAATGAAAATCGTTAAGCCACAGGGTCGAAGTTTTGAAAAATCTGCTTTTATTTGCCAGAATCAGTCTTTAGTCATGCGCAACTTGACCAAAGTCTTTCACGGGTGTGTTCGTTTAACTCACCAAGTCATGAAGTAAATTGTTTATTATCCTTCTACTACTTCCTCGTCTTTTCCTAATTTCTTGAAGTAGTGCTTGATAGGGATTTGGATCGGTTTTATGGGCAGGTACACTTGCTGAAGCCAACCCCATATGGAGGGATGTGTTCTCTGGTGGTTAGTAGTGCGATCTGTTGTGTAATAATGAAGAGCTTATGCTTTGAGACGAACACAAAGCCCCAGTCCCCAAGCTAGAGGAATGAACCATACGCGTTGACTATTTAGTTAACGAGCCGGACAAAGTAAAATATGTGTAATCAGGGAAATTTTTTATGGTGATCATTATGAAATCATTTAGAAGAACATTGCTATGATGGAATGCTAAATCAGGCTAATCGTCAAACATAGTCCGCATCTTCCAAAGGAATTAGAAGGCAAAAGTAAGAATCTGTTGTAGGAAAGTTTACTACATAGGCAAACTTAATTACTTCATTTGCAACTTCATTTCCTAATCGTACAACACCTAATATGCTTATTGTTATGCTTGGTAAGTATTAACTATTTGTATTGTTGTTGTTGCTGTTAAACCAACAACGAAAATAATTATAATAGGATGATATGTACTTCACTTTATGAGAAATTCCGTGGGTAGCTACTGTTGAAAATTTATAGACATGTTTTATTTGATCGATACTCTTATAATTTATAGCACCGGGCGAGTTGGCCGTGCGCGTAGAGGCGCGCGGCTGTGAGCTTGCATCCGGGAGATAGTAGGTTCGAATCCCACTATCGGCAGCCCTGAAGATGGTTTTCCGTGGTTTCCCATTTTCACACCAGGCAAATGCTGGGGCTGTACCTTAATTAATGCCACGGCCGCTTCCTTCCAACTCCTAGGCCTTTCCCATCCCATCGTCGCCATAAGACCTATCTGTGTCGGAGCGACGTAAAGCCCCTAGCAAAAAAAAAAAAAATATAGCAATCCATAGCTTATCGCTCTTATATACGAGATTTTTCCAGCTTAAATTTCATGAAAAATGGATTAAAATAATCAGCACTTACAGTACTTTCAAATGATATTAAGTCTTTAAATCTCTTTCCGTTGGGATTTGAAAGCGCCGTTCGCTTCTCCCTTTGATGACATTTAAATCTCGTTTCCCATTGATCGACTCGGAATAGTGGCTATTTGATAACAAGCAGATCTTGTTTGACGGTCCCACTGTAAGAATAAAGGTTTCACCCTATTGTATGCAGCACGGGGATATTTTCTGTTTTAATTCGTGTGGCGCATGGTGGCGACGTATATCCGATGAAGATGAGTGATGGATGAAATGAATTGGTTTTCACCAACTCAATCAAAACTGTTACATTGTGCTTCGTGTCCAGGTCTTCCTTTTTTCTCTGTAACAGAAAAAAGAAGTTGATGTTGGTGCTAACAAAGTACTGGCACACACACTACAATCACCCCTTTTATTCGCCGGTATAGGATCGGTTTTACTTTAAAGTAAGTCAAAAGTGAGGTAATATTACCGGTAATCAAATTCCTTTCACATATAAAAGTTACCAGATTAAAATATCTTGTAGATTTACGTGATTGTTAATATTGTGGTCATCAGGGATGAGATTTGCAGTTCTACATATTAACCAAGCCATATGGACGCTGTCTTCAAATACAAAGTTAGTTGTTATCTTTGCACTTAAATATATTCGTTAACTGAAAGTGGAAACTGATTTTACTTTCATGGACTGAAGATGGAAAGCAAGCGGCATTTCTGAAAGTGACATTCATACACACATGGTTTAGATTGCACGGGAAACTGAAGGATCTGATACATCATTCCAGATGCAAATCATTTAAAACTTCCAACTTACCTGCTTGATTTCCGCTTGCTTTGAGATGGGAAAAGCAATTCATATGGTTCTTTTTCTTGTGACTGACATTAACTAATTTAACGCAGACAACGTAGAAAATATGGGAGAAAGGAGAACTTAAATTCGAAGCTTTACTCGGATACATTAAACAAGAACCTAATCCGTTGCCTGGTCCTAGATCAGCGTCGAACTTGTCCTCGGACACTCCCGGCACTAAAAGTCATACGCCAATTCATTTCAGTTCAGCGTTCGGTATCATCAATGTGTAAGCCCCCATCTAGTGGCGAGGATAGGAATTGTGCCGGTTGCTGAAGCCTGTCGTACTCTTCTGGGGCAATGAAGGGATATCCCGGTACTAAAGCCATGCGACATTTCATTTTGCTGCATGGGAATCTCGCCCCATTCGCATCTGCACGCTTACGTGATTGCGTAAGCTTATCTGACTAGAAGTGCCGACTTTATATGAAGCGGAAATTGCAGCGGTGTTTATAGAACATCCCGGACTGTGATGTTATATTTCTTTTAACTAGCATCCGGGTTGAAACCGTGGTGGTAGGTTCTACATCTTTCATAGAGCGTGAAATTTTAAACTCTGCTGTATTGTTGTGCTTAAGCAATGAAGAAGCAGATACGTGTATGTATCAATTCCATGGATTGTATGTTTTACATCTACTGAGAATTCACAACTCGTGAACAAGGGAAACAAATTACAAGACTATTGAAAACTGCATATCACCGGTATTTCGGCTGTCCGCTCGGTGAGCAAGATAAACGTTTTGCACCACATGTAAGTTGGATCCGATGCTATGTAAAACTAACTCAGTGGCTAAAAGGAGAGAAACAGCATATGCCATTTGGAGTTCCAATGATATGGCACGAACAAGAAAATCATACCACTGACTTATTTGTGTATAACAAAAATAACAGGGTTTTCATAAAAAATAAGCAGAAAATCTCATATCCCGATTTGATTCAGCCATCAGACTGATACTTCATGGGAATGCCTTACAGTACCACTAGCTTCTTCAAATTGGCAAGAACGTTCAGGAACAGAGGACAACGAATCAGAAAACGGCGTAACATCTAGCGAGTCATCTTGCAGTGCTATGGAAGACATATATCCACATTTCCCTTCATAAAATGAACTTAATGACTTAGTGCGCGACTTACATCTGTCAAAGCAAGATGCTGAAGTCCTTGCTTCAAGACTGCAGGAGTGGAATTTACTGGGACAGGACACGAAAGTTACCTTTTACCGAAATAGGAATCAAAGCCTATGACCATATTTTAGGCGAGATGGTTCACTCTGTGTTTGTTATGATGTGACTGGCTTGATGTCAAAGCTAATCATTGTGTAAAATATTGAAGATTGGCGTTAATTTATAGATTCTTCCAAAATTAGTTTGAAGGCTGTACTAATTCACAGTGGTATGAACTGTCATCTATCCCTGTGGCCCATGCAGTTGGTATGAAAAAACACATAAAAGTATGGCGTATTTGTGGTAATTTAAAAGTTATTGGACTTCTCCTACGATTACAGAGTGGATTCGTAAAATTCTGTTGTTTCCCGTACCTGTGGGATATTCGAGCTATTGAACAACACTGCATAGTCAAAGAGTGGCCCAGGAGAAAAGAAATCGAACCAGAGTAGCAGAATACAAAACACAAGCCATTGGTGAACCTTTTAAATGGATATCTTCCGCCTTTACATATTAAACTGGTACTCATGAAATACTTCGTGAAGGGAATGGAGAAAACACGGGAATGTTTCAAATACCTGACAGAGCTGTTTCCCGGTATAAGTGCAGCCAAGGTAAAAGAAGGAATTTTCATTGGTCCTCAGATAAGACAATTGTTTAAGAATTCACAATTTGATGCTAAGCTGAATGCCGCTGAACTTGCTGCGCGGTTGTCATTCAAAAAAGTGTCGAATGGGTTTCTAGGTAACAAAAGAGTACAAAACACTGATACACTTATCAATGATATTTTAAATAACTACCACGAAGCTATTTTCGTCGTAGTTAAAAATAAATGTGAACGAGGGGAATTTATTAAAATTAGGACTATTAGGCAGTACCATATGGCTGATAAAACAAGCATGAGGGAGTTTTTAAAAAGTAACTATGATCGCGGGAAATGGTAAATAAAAATGTAAACAGACTCTGGGATGGGTTTAAAGCAATTGGTGAGGAATGTAAAAATAGGTTTGTACCTTTAAAGGTGGTAAGGGATGGTAGAGATCCACTATATTATAACAGAGAAGTAATGAGACTAAGAAGGAGGTGCAGATTGGAATGAAATAGAGTTAGAAATGGTTATGGAAGTAAAGAGAAATTGAAGGAACTTACTAGGAAATTGAATCTAGCAAAGAAGTCAGCTAAGGATAACATGATGGCAAGCATAATTGGTGGTCATACAAATTTTAGTGAAAAATGGATGGGTATGTATAGGTACTTTAAAACAGAAATAGGTTCAAAGAAGGACATTCCAGGAATCATTAATGAACAAGAGGAGAGTGTATGCGAGGATCTTCAAAAGGCAGAAGTATTCAGTCAGCAGTATGTAAAGATTGTTGGTTACAAGGATAATGTCCAGATAGGGGATGTGAGTAATACTGAAGAAATATTAAAAATTACCTATGATAACCATGATATTTACAGTAAGATACAAAAGTTGAAAACTAGAAAAGCAGTTGGAATTGATAAGATTTCTGGGGATAACTAAAGGCAATGGTTTTGAATATCGTACCATATCTGAAATATTTGATTATTCTTTGGTTGAAGGAGCTATACCAAATGAATGGCGAGTTGCTATAGTAGCCCCTGTGTATAAAAGAAAGGGTGACAGACATAAAGCTGAAAATTACAGGCCAGTCAGTTTGACATGCATTGCATGTAAAGCTTTGGGAAAGCATCCTTTCTGATTATATTATATATGTTTGCGAAATTAATAACTGGTTTGACAGAAGGCAGTATGGGTTTAGGAATGGTTATTCCACTGAAGCTCAGCCTGTAGGATTTCAGCAAGATACAGCAGATATCCTGGATTCAGGAGGCCAAATGCGATTGACCTATCTAAGGCATTTGATAGGGTAGATCATGGAAGACTACTGGCAAAAATGGGTGCTATTGGACTAGAAAAAAGAGTGACTGAATGGGTGGCTATAATTCTAGAAAATAGAACTCAGAGAATTAGAGTAGGCGAAGCTTTATCTGACCCTGTAATAATTAAGAGGGGAATTCCTCAAGGCAGTATTTTTGGATCTTTATGTTTTCTTATATATATCAA
The DNA here is from genome assembly GCF_040414725.1 of Anabrus simplex. Classification (NCBI taxonomy): domain Eukaryota; kingdom Metazoa; phylum Arthropoda; class Insecta; order Orthoptera; family Tettigoniidae; genus Anabrus; species Anabrus simplex. The sequence goes on along the minus strand of NC_090265.1, from coordinate 1,127,729,594 downwards.
TGATACGTCTAAAGGAGTGGAATCAGAGATAAGGCTGTTTGCAGATGATTTTATTTTCTACAAAGTAATAAATAAGTTACAAGATTGTGAGCGGCTGCAGGGTGACCTCGACAGTGTTGTGAGATGGACGGTGGGCAATGGTACGATGATAAACGCGGTTAAAAGTCAGGTTGTGAGTTTCACAAATAGGAAAAGTCCTCTCAGTTTTAATTACTGTGGTGATGGAGTGAAAGTTCCTTTTGGGGATCATTGTAAGTACCTAGGTGTTAATATATGAAAAGACCTTCATTGGGGTAATCACATAAATATGATTGTTAATAAAGGGTACAGATCTCTGCACATGTTTATGAGGGTATTTTGTAGTATTTTGTAGTAAGGATGTAAAGGAGAGGTCATATAAGTCTCTTGTAAGACCCCAACTAGAGTATGGTTCCAGTGTATGGGACCCTCACCAGAATTACTTGATTCAAGAACTGGAAAAAATCCAAAGAAAAGCAGCTCGATTTGTTCTGGGTGATTTCCGACAAAAGAGTAGCGTTACAAAAATATTGCAAAGTTTGGGCTGGGAAGACTTGGGAGAAAGAAGACGAGCTGCTCGATTAAGTGGTATGTTCCCAGCTATCAGTGGAGAGATGGCGTGGGAGGATATCAGTAGACGAATACCTTTGAGTGGTGTCTTTAAAAGTAGGAAAGATCACAATATGAAGATATAGTTGGAATTCAAGAAGACAAACTGGGGCAAATATTCGTTTATAGGAAGGCGAGTTAGGGATTGGAATAACTTACCAAGGGAAATGTTCAATAATTTTCCAATTTCTTTGCGATCATTTAAGATAAGGCTAAGAACACAACTGATAAGGAGTCTGCCACCTGGGCGACTGCCCTAAATGCAGATCAGTAGTGATTGATTGATTGATTGATTGATTGATTGATTGATTGATTGATTGATTGATTGATTGATTGATTGATTGATTGATTGATTGATTGATTGATTGATTGATTGATTGATTGATTGATTGATTGATTGATTGATTGATTGATTGATTGATTGATTGATTGATTGATTGATTGATTGATTGATTGATTGATTGATTCATTCATTCATTCATTCATTGAAGGAAGGAAAACGTGAAATTAGCCACATTCAGTCCTATTAATTACTGAATATTTGAGTGGAATAGTACTTCAAGAATCTCAATTGTAATTGTATACGAGAAATGCGTTTAAAAAATGTAAAACTTAGGATGTAGGATGCCATTGAAAATACATTTTCTACATTCGTACTTAGTCTTCTTCCCTGAGAATTTGCGTGCAGTTAGCGATGAGCAAGAGAAACGTTTTCACCAAGATATACTACAAATGGAACGCAGGATGCCTCCATGGTGAGCGACGATTGTTGGTTTCTTCAGCAGGAACATCCATCTTCGCATAAAAGAAAATCCCTTAGAAAAAGCTTCCTAACTGCCCCAGTATCCGTAGTCTAAAGGTAATGTACTAGTAAATTCTGCATGTAATGTTTAATTTTTGTATGATATATGAATAATAACTTCAAATTTCCGAATTTTGTTCGAATCCTGTGAGGTACATCCAACCAAATCCGTGATGTAATAAAATTGGGGAATTCGTCAAGACCTACCTCACTAATGACCGATTATTTCAGAATATACGAGATATACAGATCTGTTATTTTTACAGCATGTTTAAGCATTATTTCTTAGTGTGCCACATTGTTTTGATGATACAAATTTAATAAAATAAAAAAGTATATAATTTGTAATGACCCTCTAAATTTAACAAAATTGACAGTTATAGTATTGTCAAAAGAACTAAGGTGATGGAAAAAAAAAACGGATGACAGATTCGAAATTAGCATGGGCAAATTACTATAAATCAGGCACTTTCAAGTCATTCCCTTCAATTTTTTTAAAAATTCGTTGTGTTGGGTTATTAATACCATGAATATATGAGTAAGAAAATAGAAAACCGAGCTCGATAGCTGCAGTCGCTTAAGTGCGGCCAGTATCCAGTAATCGGGAGATAGAGGATTCGAACCCCACTGTCGGCAGCCCTGAAGATGGTTTTCCGTGGTTTCCCATTTTCACACCAAGCAAATGCTGGGGCTGTACCTTAATTAAGGCCACGGCCGCTTCCTTCCCATTCCTAGGCCTTTCCTATCCCGTCGTCGCCATAAGACCTATCTGTCTCGGTGCGACGTAAAGCACATAGCAAAAATAAAATACTAGAAAATAGAAATACTGTAAGTTGCTACTGCAGTATCCATCACGAGTTAATGTGGGTAAGCTGGGAAAATTCATTCCACGAACAGTCACAAATCCTCGCCTTAGCTCTGAATTGAGGCTTTCAAATGATTAGTCTCAGCTACTCAACTGCGAAAAGAGAAGTGTGTTGGGCATTGAATGAAAACCACAAATAATTCAGACTAAACTGTTGAAGGTATATACAGATGGGGTGCACAGACGATAATTGAATGCGACAACGGTACGAAGAAATAAGAATAGTGGGCTAAGGGCGAACTGAAGTAGGACTCTTCTAATTGAGTGTTGTTGCTGTACTGCTGGTGACAGCCCCTGAAGGGCGGTATGTCTATCTCGTAGGCCCGCAGCATGCTTTGAGATGACGCATGGGCCTCTCCCTGCCATATGCTCTAATATACGGCTGTAATAATGTGTGTACCAGGATACGAAGATAACAAGGCTGAACCACGTGACCTGACTTCGCGCCATTGTCTGCTAAAATAGAACAGAGTAAGCTTCTTGTATTTTTGTGATGCCCTTCACACACACGCCTGCGCACGCGAACGCATTAGACTCCACATTTTTATATAGATATACAGCCCTCAGTTTATCAGAAATTGAATATATGCGTTGAAACATATGATCACCTTCTCATGTTACAGAAAATCAGGTTACCTTTAGCTTTTAGTTTTCCATGATATTCATGATATCCATAATAATTCAAAAGCCTTCTTCGGATGTTAGGGGATTATAAATGAGAGATTTATAGTTTATTATACTGTATTGATTTTAACTTGAAATGACATTAAAATATGCCGGGAATATTTTAGAAAATAACTTTCTCCATCTTATCCCTGTGGTGGCATGACATCCTGGATCGTTTTGCGTTTCAGGGGGGAATTTAAGGCCTTACACCCTTCCCGATACCATTTTAATTTTCAGCTGAAAGTACCAATCCGGAACTGAGATTTGAACCTCAATCATGAAAACACCCTAGAGTTAATGTTAGGACTGATGCATCCACTCTGTTCAGCACCTTCGCTGAATGGTCAGCTGTGATGCTTCCGGGTCGGAGAGTTTCGGGTTCGATTCCTGGCAGGGATGTGGATTTGAATCGTGTCTGGTTAATTCCTCTGATTCGGAAACTGGGTATTTGTACTTGTCCCAACACACTCCCCTTCATATGTACACAATATAGAAGACTACCAAACACCACAAAATGGTCTTACGCTACAATGAAGAGACCTCCCCACACCGTTTTCAAGCCAGGAAGGTCACCGAACCGTAAAACATAGCCAGGTCCACGTATGCGAGTCCATTCGCACCCGTGGCTCTATCAGAGTGTGGTAAAATAGAGAAAGAATAGGAATAAGTTGAAAAAAAAAACCTCCGGAAATTACACCTCCAATACAGGAGAGTGTTAGTGAGTGTACGATAATGTTAAATCTATTCTTATGTTCTATTTTACTACCATATGAGCGTGTGATTTACCAGTTGGAGAGATAAGTATCAGTGATAAGGATTTCTCGCAAAACTGTAGAACTCCTACCTTATCGAATTAAAGTGCAAACTAATTTGACAACACTGTTAAACTTTCTGTTTGGGTTATCTAATCAAGGCGTTAATTTTGTTTCACAAGGGATGACTATTTAAAATTAGGATGAAAAACATTAATTATTTCTCTGTGTATACTGAGCAGCATATCGACGGCCTAGTTCTAATACCACGGCTGGGCTGAGTTTTTTCTTTTTTTTTTCTATGTACTTTACGTCGCATGGACACAGATAGGTCTTATGGCGACGACGGGTTAGGAAAGGCCTAGGAATTGGTAGGAAGTGGCCGTGGCCTTAATTAAGGTACAGCCCCGGCATTTGCCTGGTGTGAAAATGGGAAACCACGGAGGGCTGCCGACAGTGGGGCTCGAAACCACTATCTCCCGATTACTGGATACTGGCCGCACTTAAGTGACTGCAGCTATCGAGCTCGGTGCTGGGCTGAGTAGCTCAGACGGTTGAGGCGCTGGCCTTCTGAGCCCAACTTGGCAGGTTCGATACTGGCTCAGTCCGATGGTATTTTATTGTGCTCAAATACGTCAGCCTCGTGTCGGTAGATTTACTGGCGCGTAAAAGAACTCCTGCAGGACAAAATTCCGGCACCTCGGCGTCTCCGAAAAACTTCAAAATTCGTTAGTGAGACGTAAAGCAAATAACATGAATTCCAATAACACGTATCTGACAGTGCTCTTCCTCTCCATTATACTCCTTAAGATTGGTCAAGCCTCCCAGCCACATATGGATATGCAGTCCATCAGAACAATTTTCGTTGAGTTCATTTTTCTTTGCAAATGTGTCGTTTATGTTGTATTAGAACTACAACTAAACCAAACCCCATGGCACTACAGCCCTTGAAGGGCCTTGGCCTACCAAGCGGCCGCTGCTCAGCCCGAAAGCCTGCAGATGACGAGGTGTCGTGTGGTCAGCACGTCGAATCTTCTCGGCCATTATTCTTGGCTTTCTAGACCGGGGCCGCTATCTCACCGTCAGGTAGCTCCTCAATTCTAATCACGTAGGCTGAGTGGACCTCGAACCAGCCCTCAGGTCCTGGTAAAAATCCCTGACCTGGCTGGGAATCGAACCCGGGGCCTCCGGGTAAGAGGCAGGCACGCTACCCCTACACCACGAGGTCGACTGTATTAGAACTAGGCCGTCTATATAAATTGTGGCCACTGCATGCTGAGGCTACCTTATAGGTAACATTCCGGAGAACGAATTTTCGATTGCTGTCTGGAACTAGACGTTATTGTTTTTAGGAGTCTTCCATTTAGTGGGAAGTTTACTCCTTCGAGGGAATTTTTCTGATACAGACATACAGTATCTCATCTTTGCTTCATAAGTGTACCGTATACCGCACACATTTCCTCTTCTTTGATGAGTATTTCAAAGTAATGAAGTATTGTAATTTTGTCCAAGTAAATTGGCTACTCGGTACGGATTCTGCAGCCAAAGATTGCATTCGGGATATTATTATTATTATTATTATCATTATTATTATTATTATTATTATTATTATTATTATTATTATTATTATTATTATTATTATTATTATTCATGGTCTTTTTCCAGTTACCTGAGGTAGGCACTTCGAATGGATTTAGCCAAATTTTATGGCTGGTTGTCTTTTTTGGCTCCAAACTCATGTGGAGGGATGTGTTCAATATTGCGTGTTTCTGTTGTAATGTATAATGTAATGTGTCGTATCTGTGCAAATGTAGTTGTACATTAATGCGAACACAGACACCCAGTGTCCGAGATAGAGGAATTAACCAAATTAAAACTCCCCCACCCGGACAAGAATCCGAGCCTCGCACCTCCAAAGCAAAGGCCACTACACTGACTAATCAGCCAAGAAGCCGGACTATTATTATTATTATTATTATTATTATTATTATTATTATTATTATTATTATTATTATTATTATTATTATTATTATTATTAATGATCCGAGGAAGAGAACGCTGTTTTCATGTACTCAGCGTGACGACGGATCTTATCTTGTGCTGTTTACTCGGGAGCCAGGGAGAAGTAGGTAAGAGAGCAGAGGGGTTAAGGAACAGGCAGGGTGGATCTAAAGAGTTGCTAGTTCCGGGTCGCACTGGACCGGAAATTTGAACATGGTCCTAGTAAGCGGCCAGACTCGCCGTCTCCGGGAGAGAGAAGGAGATAAGGGTTTACTAGCTCTGGTTGTCCACCGAGATAGTGCAATTATATCAGGCTGCCTGGAAATATATACTTTACAGGGGTCATTCACAAAAGTTCAGGAAGTCGCGATACACAAATAATAATATAATGTACATATCCTAGTCGTTGCTTTCGCCTCACATTCTTGTTGCTACGGATATCCGTAACTACGGCAGGCTCTGGTCTAGAGCAGTAGATAATGGCGAATGGGGAGAAAATCAGGAACTGCTTCTGAATAGCCATGTAAAGTACGAGTCAATGTAAATGTGTATGTAAATTACAACTCTCTGCGTTCAAATCGCAGATACAGGTCTTAAAATAACTTATATTGGCGTAGGAACTTGCGGAAATACGGATATATCCTATCCACTGAACCTATCCAATAATGTATTCAGATTAGGCCAAGAAATCTCATAGGTATAATTATTATGAACTTTTCGTGTTTGTTGCGTATTGTGTACGATGGAATATGTTTCATTTTATCACGGTACCAAGTCGTCTGTCTGTTCTGTCATCAGTCTAGAGGCTGGTTGGATCCTCAAATAGCACTACCATAGGTTATGCAGTTACGGAGAAACCGCAAGACCGATATGAGGCGTACCAGACAAGATGAGGAGCGAGGTAGTTTACCATTGCTTTAACACTCGAGTAATACCGTACTTGCGCGAATAAATCCCGAATATTAAAAAAAAATTTAAAGCAAGAAATTGGGCTACGGGTTTTATTTGAGTCAATGTTGGGATTTTTTACAAAATCAGCCTTCCTGAAGTTAGGGTGCGGGCATTATTGGTTGGCGGGGATTATTCACGTAAGTACGGTGTATCGTTCGTGACCAATCAGATCATCATCTTAGGTTAAGTGTGCTTCTTCTGGTATACCACCGTGTCTGAATCAACCACAAGGCAAGTTATTTAGTCTAATAATATTGTTTTTATGTTACACTCACTATTATTATGGTTTTCCGAGAGGAAAATATGCCAGAATTTTGTCCCAGGAGAAATATTTTACATTCCATTAGATGTACCGTACCTAGACGAGTTTTTCGCATCTCCTCCAACTCGCACTCAGAAAAGTCAGTCCGGCTGTACATACCAATTGCGGTACTTGAGTCACAAACGACTTATATCGTCGTTTTGCCTGCAAAAACCATTGTGTGAAATATTTTAGCTTTGACTTTTGTTCGGTAAAGTTCTCTCATCTAAGGTTCAATACTGTGCGAATATTATCCAGGAATTCTCGCTCTTCATGATATGTATGTGCTGCGGGACAGTGCTTCTATAGAAATATTATCAATAGCAGTTTTCGCAGGCATAACCACGTAAATGTGTCCACCTTCAAGCGACAAGTCACGTTACAGGATAGAGTTTAAAAGTCAGAAATGAGTACAATATTTCGGCTTTAATCCAAGACAGTTTTCAATCATATCTCACTGAAAGCAGTTTTAAGGCCCCGGTCTACAAAGCCAAGAATAACGACAGAAAAAATTCGTAGTGCTGACTACACGACACCTCGTAATCTGCAGGCCTTTGGGCTGAGCAGCGATCGCTTTGTAGGCCATAGCCCTTCTGGGCTGTTGCGCCATGGGGTTTAGTTTGGTATTAATTATGGCAGCATACAATACAAGCAAGAGCACTTGTAGCCGAGGAAGAGGGGATGATGATTATGATGATGAAAGTTCCTCACACTTTCGAATCTAGGTTATATAGTGTAGGCATTTACATATGAGAAGGTCCCGTTATATCCATTCTCATCCACGAAATTTTTTTATCTAGGAACTTTGGCTTCCGCAGATGCTTTTATGTCAGTTCTCCGACAAAAAAACTTTCTATCAATCATCACCCATCATCACTCCTCATTTGAAATGATCACCCCACCCCCTTCATCCCTCAGCCGGTAAGGTACTGAAAACAGCATTAGGATGTTATTGCCTCATTAATTACGATATGAAGCTTTCAGCCATTAACTCGTGTTTACGAAGCTCCATTAAGGTGTAATGGAGGTCGGATAGGCAAAGTTTATAAACCGGCAGAAGACGACGTGCTAGGCAAGTGCTGAGTGGTAGCAATATACTGGGAAACCCATCCTGCCTTACTACTGTAATGAATATACCGAAGACACTCCGGAACAAATAGGTCTGTGTATATATAAGTTTTCATTAAAATATATTATGATTTTCAGTATTCTATAAGCAGATGACTGAAGAATGTGACTATACCACAGATGTACATAGAAACATTGTCTTATAAGCCTTCTTCTGCACTTCTAAAACTACTTTATTATCCTCGCTTATATCATTTCATCTATTTAATCATATTTATCCCTCATTCCCGACGATTCCTGCTCTTTAAATACCTGTTAACTCCGTTAATCATATTGTCCCTTTTGATTTGTATTTACAAACACACAAGGGAGTAAAAGTTGAAAATGAATGATATAGAAAAATTGTATTTGCATACTGAAATTTTAAACTGATGTTCTGAATAATTATAAGGAAGCAAATACTTCATGCAAATTGCAGCAGAACGATTTCCTCCCACAATTCTGCAGTTTTCCATAGTTATACACATTTGACTTGATGGACACCTACAGGGAAAAATTTTATTCACAAATAACCTGACGTACACTTTTACATAAATGTATGCCACAGTACCCATTACGGAGGTTCTGAAGAGTATCAGCCTGGCATTAAAACAACACAGTGTCGATTATAATTTCCTTGAAGTGGACAAGGAGTGCTGTTTTCAATATGGGTCAGATTTTGCACCTTCCTTAAATAATTTGCTGTTATCGTCCATCAATTCTATTTTATACTAGGAAGATAACCGTGTTTTGCTACTGGTTTAAACTTAGGTTATCTGACGGAATTTTACATTTTGGAGTTCCTGCGGTCGTTGAAGCCTTTAGAACACACCCTCAATTCGTACGTCAAAGGAGTTTGGATGAATGAATCTTTTAGCTTTCGGGTCTCAACCCCGGTTTATTGAATAACTAGCAAATGTACCCGTGCTTCGCTACGGTATTCTGCATTGTATACGAATATTGAAGTAAATGCTGTACATGCAGTAAATAAGATTGTTTTAAAATAGCATATCTCTTAGCGTTATCCGAGAAATAGCATGGAGTGGTCCCCATACGTTGTTTCCAATGTAATGTGCTTGTTACGGATTTGTGATGATAACGACAGGCTCACTTGCCTACTGGCATTCACAATCGAGTTGGGAAGTTTACATTATAATTGCAGGCCCCATTGCCTACTGCGCGGTCACAATCGATTTTGGGAGTTTCCGTTACAATGGCAGCCCCCTTTCCTACTTCCAGACATATTACAAATTGAGGAGTTTTTATTATAATGGCAGGAAACTTCCCTACAACCTGTCAAAATTGAGTTGTGCAGTTATCATTATAATGACAGGCCCCTTTTTCAACTGCCAGCCAGCTTACTGCCAGTCACACCAAGTTGGTGATAGATCTATCCAGACGTTTCGACGTGATGGTGGAACAGACAAACAGACAAACAAAAAAACAGACAATCAGGCAGACACGAAAAGTAAAAACCACCGATTCGGTCTTGAGTTGACCTAAAACGGATAAATATTTGAAAATTTGGAAAAACGAAAGGAATTACAGACAGAGGACCCCCTACAATTTTATTTATAAGATTAATACCTAATGTGACGAATAAACTTGAAAATAACCTATGGATGTCCAAAATTCCTTCTACTAGTATTATACTGCACCGTATAAATGAATCACTATTCCGGCGGTTTACCGCGGCTTCTTTCCTGAACCATAGTTAATTTAGAACTAGCTATCACGACCATGTAAATGGTTCATGTACTTGGAGAAAAGGTCTGATTCGTGGTTGTAAATTCAGTGCCTCCTTAGTGAGAATCGAATAGGTTCGAATAACGAAGTGTGTCAGATGCCATTAGTATGATACAGAGGGATGGCAAGATAAAGAAGGAAGTTACTGTATCTAACTCCCGGTTCCCCCCGACCAGTATTCAGAATGAGGCTGTTCTACTCGGTGAGGCAACTCCCCCAGATCGCTCATGGCTCACTTTGAGACAGACAATATATTCAAGAATGGGAACTCCACCACAATAAATAATATGATGAATGGAGCATCCGAATATAGTATGATCTCTCTCCTTGTTACATTAGCATTAACAAAACACAGAAAAAAGTTAAAAACGTAAATATATACGTTACTGGCTGTAGTGCCCGGCTCTGTTCGGCTACTTTTCTTTAATGATTAATATTGGGATTTGTATTACCTGTTCTTTATTGTGACGTTGACTGATAATTTAAGAACCTTCTTCAGGGCTGGCAACGGTGGGATTCAAACCCACTATATCCCGAATTCAAGCTCACAACTTCCTCCAAATCACAATGGCAAGGGTCATCTTATGGCGAAATTCGGATAAAATTTAATCCCCGATTCCATAAACCTGCATCTACAGGCAAAACAATTTAACTGGTGTTAAACAAGTTCAAGCGAACCGGACAAGACCGTCCATTAACATCTGATGACAGAATTGGATACGCTAGCATATCCTCTGAAAATGTATAGCCCGTTATTTTACGCCTAATGGGGTAATGTACCTGGATATCATGTAAGAATTTCTGTTACCTCAGGATGAACGTAGAATATGGTCTGCTTCCAGTAGGACGAGGCACAATTCTATTATTACCTAGAGGTTTGCACATTTTCGAATTACGTGTATCTTGTAAGGTGGCCGGCATGTTTTCCTGATCTCACATGAATGGATTTCTTTATGCGGGGACTTATCAAGGGTCGTGTTTTCCGTCAACGCACTACCACATTAGCGGGGCTCCGAGACCGAATTTGACAAGCTCCTGTAGCCATAACACCACGAATGCTGTTTTTATATCATGCCACAGTCGACAGATGCTGTGTCGAAATATGAATAATGCTCATGTTGAATGTAATATGTGTAAATTACGAACATTAAAAATGACTACATTCTTTCAACAAAATTGATACAATATATCTGGACACACTGGAGAGAGGATAACAACATAATACCACCTCATGGAAATTACATTTCACGCGGAATATGACAAAACCCGTTGAATAGAATGTCTTAACACGGCCACTAACATTAAAAACTTAAAATATCTAGCAATGATTTATCTTTCCCAAAGTGACTTAGATATGGCCAATGGTGCAATAGTCACAGGGTTGGTTAGTGTATGCACTTCACTAGACGTGGGAAGCTGATATGTAACAGCGCAAAACAGCTCGGTGAAGAAAATGGGAACCTATTTCACTATCCTAATTTCCCGCTCAGGCCTAGGATTTCTATTGTGGATTTTTCCGGAATCAAACAAGCCTTGGATGCTTTCTATTAAGATTTCATACAATTTGTTGACATTTATATAATCTCATCGAACTAAATCTATACTACAATATTATAAAGAGGAAATATTTGTTTGTTTGTAACGAATAGACTCAAAACTACTAAACCGATTTTAAAAATTACTTCACCTATATAAAGCTACATTGCCAGTGAGTAACATGGGCTGTATTTTATTTTCAAAACAATTCTAGGTGAGGGCACGGGGGAGATATAAAAATTATAGGATAATATAGGCAAAATATCGAATTTGTCGTTTAAGGAAGAGACAAAGCTCAATATAATCCTCCTGGCGCAAAGAACAAAACTCGGTAAGCTCTACGGGCCCGAAAACCATGTTATAAGGCCCGAAAACCATGTTATAAGGCCCTAAAACCAACTGTTACGGAGATATTGGCACCAAACTACCGCTGCTCTAGGAATCGGATAAAGTATAGAACTGCCGTAACCATGGCAACGTCAGCTCTACGAGTCTACAGCAGTGAAATTATCTGCACACAAAAACCTAACATGTTACTGACATGAAAATTGTTATTTGGAATCCCCTTTAAAAATAAAAGAACACAAATATTCGTTTTCAGAAAATCCACTTAAGTGGCGGGGGGGAGGGGGTGAAAAGAAGTGAGGAAGGAGTTGAATTATTTATATGAGGATACATATTCTTAAAAATGGAGATGTTACGGACTTTAAAATTGGTACTTGGAATCTCCTTTAAAAATGAACACACTCGTTTTGAAAAATCCACTTAAGGGGGTGAAAAGAAAAAAAAGTGGTTAAATTTTTAAAATAAGTATCTTCTTCTCTATCGCTTTACCCACACCTGTTGAGGGTGCGAACTGTGTCGCACATGTGGATTTGACCCTGTTTTACGGCTGGATGCCCTTCCTGACGGCAACCGTATATGTAGGGATGTAATCTATACTTCTATACTAATATGATAAAGAGGAAAATTTGTATATTTGTTTGTAACGGATAGACTCAAAACTACTGAACCGATTTTAAAAATTACTTCAACTATTGAAAGCTACATTGTCAGTGAGCAACATACGCTGAATTTCATTTTCAAAACAATTCGGGGGAGCGACGGGGCGAGATATAAAAATATTAAAATAATAGGCGAAATCGAATTTGTCATTTTAAGCACCTTGACGCAAAGAACAAAACTGGGTAAACCCTTCGGGCCCGAAAACCATGTTTTAAGGTCCTAAAACCAACCGTTATGAAGATATTGGAACCACACTACCCCTGCTCTAGAAATCGGATAAAGAAACGAACGGCCGTAACCATGTTAACATAAGCTTCAGGATTCTACAGCAGCTAGATTATGCATCTACGTTTGGGCATAGCTGCCAACCAAAATTGATACACATATGACTTACTATCTGGAAAGAATAAACTGTTGCGTAAGACGCTCATAGCACTCCTTTGGGCGGGGATGGAAAGGGAGTGAAGTATAAAAATAATAGCCCCGTAGATCTCCGTAGTACAGCGACCAGCGGTTGTCGACGGGCCTCCGGTTTTACGTACTGGCTTAGGTTTCAGCATTTTCCGGAGTCTGTTGCCTAAAGTTTAAACTAATTTCTATCACATCATGGAGTAGTAGGATCACTGATGTTATTATTGCTGATATTTTGGTCCACTTTTAAGATTATACCTATATACTGTACACAATTGTCAAGATGGTGCGCCCATGACTTGAAAAATTTCTCAACATTTATACTCAGATTCATTACATGATGTGCGACATGAGTGACAGCCCTGAGAATTATAATTACGATAATTATAGTAGTTTCTTTTATGCATCGCGTATTTCCTTGATCATTTGTAATAGTTACGAAATGTCGGATCAAATAAATACATTCAGTAATATTTAAATTTATGGTATTATCTAGCGGAAGTATACTTACACTAAATCTGCAGCTTTGTGAAGGGAGCATATATATCTAGGTGGGAATGAAGGAAAGACATGGTAGCAAAAGATCTTAGAGATCGACTCTAATACGGAACTGATATTTAGAGGCCCCGTGAAGAAAAGAAGAATAAAATCTAATATAATCACAAACATGACAAAAGTACGTAGAAATTATTTGTCATACACCAGTGAAATAAATATCTAATGAAGTCCGTCACACCGATAGTATGAGTAACTTAAGCCAGTTTCTGATAACCCGTACGAAGGACGGGTACTTCTGCTAGTAATTTACATATTCTTATTAAATTGGACTATCGTTTGTTAGTTTGTACTTAGCAGATAAGTTTTACTGCACTAAGTTACTCAGCCTAGTATTCCAACTATTCGTCGAGAAGTCGCTGCCGATCAAGAACGACTGCAGGTTGAGAACGTTGAAGCTCACCCGCTGTTTGGTCACCAACAATCTCAATCTTGGCTGATATCAAGGAAAAGTTTCCTCCAGACATCAAAGCCCTTGAAGGGACCACCAGGTAAGGCAAGACTTTCCTTGTGGAATTCTAAGCAACAAGAATGGATGGAGCCGCGTGAACAACTTCCGGCTGGCTACAATGAAGACTGGAGTGTTTGGAGGTCCCTTAACCGATTAAGAATAGGTGTCGGCAGGGCTAAGTCCTCACTTAAGTTACGGGGCTTCACATCAGAGGACAGCAAGTGCGACTGTGGTGAAGAGAAAACAGTGAACCATATGTATCAATATCGTCTCTGCCCATTTTCATGCTCAGAGCAAGATTTAATGCTTGCTGATGACAACGCCCTAGGTGTGGCTCAGTTTTGGAAAAACACCATCTAGATGTACAGTAAATATGGTCAATTTCCTTTGTCTGTTAATTTGTAAATCGTTTAATTATTTTTTTATTTTAACTGTATGATTAAGTATGCTTCTGACACGAGTAAATAAATAAATAAATACATTCATTTTTGAGAAATTTTGTTGAGAACTCTGAATTTCTGACACCAACTGAAATAGAAGGCAGTGGCTTCCACTTACTTTTGAAGAAAATATCGGTCTTTATGTTCACAGCATTGCCACTGTATTGCAGGTACTGCTACCTAGGAAGTGTTATTGTGTTTGTAATTAAGAAACTGGTTGAGTGAGTCTTCTTCTTCTTCTTCTTCTTCTTCTTCTTCTTCTTCTGCTACTACTTTTCCAACACCTGTGGGGTCGCGGGTGCGAACTGTGTCGCATATGTGGATTTGGCCCTGTTTTACGGCCACATGCCCTTCCTGACGCCAACCCTATCTGGAGGGATGTAATCAATATTGCGTGCTTCTGTGGTGGTTGATAGTATGGTATGCTGTCTGAATATGAAGAGGAGAGTGTTGGGACGGGCACCCAGTCCCCGATCCAGAAGAATTAATCCGAAGTGATTAAAATTCCCGACCCAGCCGGGAGTCGAATCCGGGATCCTCTGTTTCGAAGGCCATAACGCTGATCATTCAGCCAACGAGTCGGACAAACTGGTTGAGTGAGTGTTCATTCCGAATTAGTTTGGTTGTAATGTTCATCATTTGACATTTTCAATGTAATGTATGGTACCTACCTGAACAGATTAGTTTAAAATTTCACAGATACAGTGTAATGAGTATCGGTAGGGATTCGCTTCGCTGCCTGCACAAATCGCTATAAGTTTTGAGAGAAAATGTTTCAAGGGTAAATCCATATGACCAATCGAATGAACCACATGCTTATCTCCTTAATACCTTGAAAATTTCTCTCGATGCTTTCTCAGGGTTTGATACTAAAGAATAATTTGGATTTCTAGGATTTTGTGTACCCAAAAAAACTATAAATAAAACGTTTACACGATGAAAACTGGTTTACTTCGTACTATGACATAATTGCCTTCTTCCCGTACTCAAAAGAGCACAAACAATGATACTTTACCTTACTGTGAAAAAATGAAATGGCGTATGGCTTTTAGTGCCGGGAGTGTCCGAGGACATGTTCGGCTCGCCAGATGCAGGTCTTTTGATTTGACCCCCGTAGGTGACCTGTGCGTCGTGATGAGGATGAAATGATGAAGACGACACATACACCCAGTCCCCGTGTCAGCGAAAATAACCATTGATGGTTAAAATTCCCAACCCCACCGGGAATCGAATCCGGGACTCCTGTGTCCAAAGGCCAGCACACTAACCATTTAGCCTTGGAGACGGAATATTTTACTGTGATTACCTTCCACACAGTTTTATTACAAATCGTCTCCGCTTCGCAGTAACGTCAAGTACGGATAGTCAGAGAGATCATGTATCAAGGAACACCAAACTTAACTTTGTTGAATTGTTTTGCGCCTGATTCCAGCACCTTGGTTCCGTACTTGTCTACAAAAACAATGGCGTCTCTGCATCCTCAGCTCAAGTAATCACAATACTGACTAACTACATGTTAATTCATTCCCAACAGATGAATATCGTGTATATCATAAATTTCATATCACCTTCGCTAATCCAGGATCAGAGGACCATGTTTACAACTCTGGTAGCTTAGTGCACTGTTCGATGCTTTCAACATAACAGTATGTACACACCCCTTATATATTTCATGGATTAAACAGGGACAATTTGCGTCAGGTCGAGTCAAATTTATTTATAAGTAAATTCATTTAATTAAACGTAAGGTAAGGGTTATTCTGCCCGAAGGCAGGTCCGAACCTCCGCAGAGGTGTTCCTGAGCCAGAGTTTACATGCGGTAGGGTGGCCAGTTCCTTTCCGCTCCTCCATTCCCTTACCCCCCACCAACAGTGCGTGGCAACCCATCCAACTCCCGACCACGCCCAATGTTGCTTAACTTTGGAGATCTCACGGGATCCGGTGTTTCAACACTGCTACGGCCGTTGGCTCATTTAACTAAAAATAAGTCAATTCATCTTAGCATGAAATAAAATATTTTACGCAACAGCCACTAAAGCGATGAGTTTACGTTACTCGCTTGAAATTCCGGTGAGGGCGTAAACATCTCACTGGTAAAGTTAAAGGTCACATTCCGTGTCAGTTGATTAAATATCTATTGCAGTTGCGTAGATCTGCTATTTTGCTCCTGAATCCATATATCAAAACCACCTGGTAGGCTCTCTCGGAAAGATTTGAGATTTTTCGATTTTTTTTAAACTAGAGAAAATTCAGTTCTCGGCTACGAAGTTTTAAATTTCTAGGGTGTCTGGAAGACTCTCATTAATTCACATCTGCTTTCATGTACCTACGTTCAGTACCTTACTACATTATTGTACTTCGACACTCATGTATCATGTGTAAGGAAAGTGAATGTAAAAATGGGAGACTCAAGGTCCATGAGGGCCATTAAAGGCCTTGTCTGTCTTGATGATTGTACCAGATAACTTGCAGATACTAGAAAAGCAATCGTGATTATTATTGTACGGGAAAGAACAATTAGCCTATTTATATATTCACTTGCATTAGTTTGTCAGCTGATCACCGTTACGACCTCTCAGCACACCTGCTTGGGTTTCTTCCCGGAGTTCGATCATCTCATATGAGGCAGAACATCAATTGACCTCATGATTCTGAGTAATCAACGATTAACCATTCAAACCAGGATTAAAGGATTTGGCTAACCCGTAAATCGAACTCAAAATCCCCCGGTAAGGGGAAGTGACCAAGAGCCTGGCCACAGGAATACTTCACTAAATAAAATCAAAGGGAGAATTAATTCACTGAATGAATTAGACATTTAATTCTTCTCAGTGAATGTGCAAACCGAGCGAGTTAGCTGCGTGATAAACCTCAGATAATTGTAAGTTTGAATTTGGACAGGCATCCAACGACATCCCAAAATATACTTTTCTATTATTGTGTTTACACCTGACATATGGCGGGGCTATACATCAATGTTAAGGCCACGTTCACTTTCACCCTGTGCAGATTAACGAGGCATTAAACTGCCAAAAGAATAAAACGGATTGCGCTATATCCCCAAAGAGACATGGCATACTAAGCGACCGCTGCTCACCCCGAAGGCCTGCAAATTACGAGGTGTCGTCTTGTCAGCACGACGAATCCTCTCGGCCTTAGCTTTATTGCGGTCGCCATCTCACTATCAGATGGCTCCTCAATTGTAATCTCTTAGGCTGAATGGACCTCGCACAAGATCTCATATCCAGGTACAAATCCCTCACCTGGCCGGGGATTGAACCCGGGTCCTCCTCGTAAGAGGAAAGCACGCTAACCCTACACCGCGGGGCCGGCTAGTAGAAGAAAAATGCTTAATATACACTTATTCAAAATACAGGCTGTACTTAATAATTCTCCATCAGTAGTTTCAATAGACATGGAAATTGATTACAAAAAGGTGTAACTGAAAACATATTCGTGATTCTTATTAGTTAGGCAATTTTTACGTTGGCGAGTCGGAGTATTGCAACCTCAAAATGTAAAATTGTATAATGAGCTTGTATATTTTATCCCCACTTTTGATACAGACACATTCCATTACTTGTGCAAAGATCTCCTACCTGTTGCAGTGGCATGCCTGTACGCAATGTGGCATGTTTCGAGGCAGTAGCACTCCTTTGCGACTAGAAACCCAGATTCATGTACCCAACACCACAGTCTGTTCGTAGCTGGGAAACTAACATTACTCCTCTTAAACCAAATTGTTTCTCTTATTACATAAAAAGGGAAACAGAATTCGCAGTAACACCACCTAAAACGTAAATTCCTGTCTTCGTCCTCAGGTGGTGCTGTTCCTTTTTTTATTAGACACACGCCCAGTGGAGGAGAGCTTTAAGTACATTATTAAACATGTACCATCGGCTCCCATAGCTACTGGTGTGAGGGGGGCGGCTTGGGATCACCAGGAACCAAACAGAAACTAACAACTGTAGAATAAATAAAGCTTACAAGGTTTTATTTTTAAAGGCCTTATAAACCCATTACAATATGTGTAAATTATAATACATGAATGATATATCAGGAAAAACAATTCATTAAAAGCGTAAACAATAAAATGTCGTATAGTTTCAAGTTAAAATACCTCGAAACATTGTATAAAACAGTATAAAATTGCTAACGAGAAATTATTTATTTATTTCTATAAAGAAATGATGTATGGCTTTTAGTGCCGAGAGTGCCCAAGGACAAGTCCAGCTCGCCAGGTGCAGGTCTTTTGATTTGACACCCGTAGGCGAGCTGCGCTTCGTGATGAGGATGAAATGATGAAGACGACACATGAACCCAGGCCCCGTGCCAGCGGAATTAACCAATGATGGTTAAAATTCCCGACACTGCCTAGAATGGAACCCGGGATCCTTGTGACCAAAGGCCAGCACGCTAACCATTTAGCCATGGAGCTGGACTATGTCTATAATTATACACTTAGACTCCAAATTGGAGGATATTGTGACAGGTGGTGTTCCTCTTGTCCTCAACCCTACCCTCCTAAAGTCTCCCTTGTACATACAAGCCCTCGTGCAAACATAAAATTTCTGGCAGTACCGGATATCGAACACAGACTTCCGAAAACGGTAGATAATTGCACTAAACTTTCCACTGTGAATGCAGGCAATAACAACAAGTAATATTCACTACTGAAATTCCAGATAGAAAGATATTTTGAGTATAGCATAAAACGTTCGGAATAAATTAAAACACTTCAGTGATGTGTTTGGTCCTTTGTTATCCACGCTATGTTTAAATACGAACATTCATTTATTATAAGTAGCTAAAATGATCAAATTTATTTATATCTCTGATGAACATTTTTATTTCTTTCTTTCTTTCTTTCTCTCTTTCTTAATCGGTATACCCTCCAGGGTTGGTTTTTCCCTCGGACTCAGCGAGAGGCCCCACCTCTACCGTTTCAAGAGCAGTGTCCTGGAGCGTAAGACTTTATGTAGGGGGATACAACTTGGAAAGAGGACCAGTAACCCGCCCAGGCAGCCTCACCTGCTGTGCTGAACAGGGGCCTTGTGGGGGGATGAGAAGATTGGAAGGGATAGACATGGAAGACGGAAGGAAGCGGCCGTGGCCTTAAGTTTTGGTATCTTCCCGGAATTTGCCTAGAGGAGAAGTGGGAAACCACGGAAAAACACTTCCAGGATGGCTGAGGTGGGAATCGAGCCCCCCTCTACTCAGTTGACCTTCCTAGGCTGAGTAGACCCGTTTCAGCCCTCGTACCCCTTTTCAAATTTCGTGGCAAAGCAGGGAATCCAACCCGGACCTCCGGGGGTGGCAGCTAATCATGTTAACCACTACACCACAGAGGCGGCCTCTAATGAATATAAAGAACAAAATTCGTGCAAATTAGAATATTAATAAAAATTTTAACACAACTGACCACACAATTCACCCTCTGCTCTAGGGATTAGTATAGTAAGTGGCACCAAATTTGTTTCTCCCTCGATCAATTCCTAACACTGTCACGAATTTTTAAATATTTTGAGGAACCGATAAATGGTCCGCTCTGCCTCTGGTAGTATAAGTAAGAAGAAGAATGGCTTAGAATCTCACCTTCAGCCATCTTAGTTTTGGTTCCCTATGTTTGATCTGTTTAACCCCAGTTGACTGCAGGGATGGTTCCTTCGCTAAGATAGCCCTGCTTAATTACAAATACACCCATTTATGGGGTCGAAGACCTAGATGTTAGACCCCTTCAAGCAGCAACTATCATCGTCACCACCACATCCATTAATTAGGAAGACCTTACACATGCTCAGAATATGGGTCTGTTGAGCACAGTGCTCCCAAGTCATCGCAAGGAGCAACAATAATGTAATATAATATAACTAATAATGTAGGTACGATTAAATGAGATGGGTAATTCTAGGTCCATAATCTCCACTTTTGACTTCCAGCTTCGTCCTCAGGAATTAACCTGGCATGCATTTCTGTTTCATGCTGAGAGATCCTCCGGGTTAAGTGCCTGTCAGAAGAGTAAATCATGCTTCTAAATTTCCCTCCTTCTCAAAGGGGAATTAATCCGCATCAGTACACTCCTTTTCCACCTCAGACAGCAGAAGAAATTTGAGGATACACTGTAACTCATCCTTCTTAAGAAACTGTCGCTATTCTCGCAGATGACTGGGATTTATTTGAAAATCTGAAGCAAGTTCTGTTATACAATAGGCCTGTAGCCCAACAAGCATAGCGATGGAAATCAGAAGACTTTACGTATAATTTTAATTGAACATTTCGATGGCTTTCTTTTAAAACCTCGTATGTCCAAATGTTCTTCCTACCCATTATATTCCTTAAGACTGGTCACGCCTCCCGGTCATATATTTGTATGCAGTCCATCAGAATAATTTTCGCTGTGTTCATTTTCCTTTGCCAGTGTCTGAAGGAAAATGGACCTTACCGTACCGTATTGTAGGGATGTTGATTGCACGGCGAATTTACACACTCCTACAGTATAGTGTATTTAAGGTTCATTTTCCTTTACAGTTTGGCAGAGAAAAATGACTATAACGAAAATTATTCTTTTGGACTGCATATAAATATGGGACTGGGAGGCGTGACCAGTCTTAAGGAATATAATGGATAGGAAGAGTATTCGGACTTACAAGGTTTTTAAAGAAAGCCATCGATTTAAAACTAAACATTCTCAGTGAGGTGAGATGGAATCTAGAAATTTGGTTCGAGTCTCCGAAGAATTAATACTATCTCATACAGCCATTTCTAATCTCAGTAATGTCGCTCGTATCTTCTAATACCTCTTCCATATACGGGGCACGAATCCTATATTGTACTTTGTAAATATGACCTACATAAACCACACTTGATAATAAATTAGAACTGCCCGCTACGAATGAGACTGGGGGATTACAAATCTCTGTTTCACTGACTTGCAGCCTCCAGTGACTTTTAAATTACTTAGAATATAATGTTACATTACTTTAATTACTGAGGTTTGATTATAAAAATTCAGCTTTTCGAGGTTCTATAGTACTGTGGAGTGCTCCTGCACACCACTGAAAGGCTGGTACGGTATGAGCACACAGAGTAAAAATAATTCTATAAATTTGGTTTTCCGGGTCACTCATTCAGAATTATTCCACATAGCTGGCGAAAAGAAATAAAAACAAGCCACTGTACACCGTCCTAATGCAGAGTGTGTTTCCATAGTTACCACTGTGTTACATTCTAATCCCCAGGTAGCTACTGCTGCGGACACTTAATTGCATATTGCGGACGCAGATACATGACCGCTATCGGATGCAATACTTTTTGGCGAAGTTGCGATGTACTAGTCTCCCAATCTGTAACCAGTAGAGTTACGATGTAGGGCATTCTTTATTTCTACACACATGTACAGCTATGAGCATTTAAAATGTGATGCAGGCATATTGATTCATTGAACCAGGCGATATACTTAAAGCCTTCTTAAAGGCGCGCAGACAGCCGCCTGCGTAGGAACCACCTACTATCCAGGCAAGGAGATAATTCAAATTAACGCATGCTAATTTTTGTATTATTGGCAATTTTCTAAACTACGAGCGGGCTGCCAACCGGAGGTAAAGGAAAGAAATGACTTGCCGTAGTTTGTTCACCCGGAGAGAAGTGACTTTGCTTCCCTATCAGAAAAATGAGGACGTTAGAAATAACTCATCTGGGGACAGAAATTACTATTCAGGACGACGGCGGCCTATAAGGAAATTAAACATTTCATTATACAGTACTCCCGCGATTGCGATCTGTGGAAATCTTTACATTCCACTCCTCCGCGTGATAGCTTCGTCTAAACTACAAGAGAAAAAATGAATTATAAACAGAGAATGTAGAACCAATGTGATGACTGTTGGTGGGTTGTTCATTTACACGCGGTGCAGTTGTTCACATCCCAGACGGAGTAATCGTTTCCGCAATATACTCAGCTGAAGTCCACCACTAGTTTGGCCTCAACACTGGAATCTTTCGCTCCTTTAGGGCGGTAATATACACTGGTGGACAAAAGAAATTACATAAACGTAATTGTGGCTGTCACTTTGTGGAGCAACTGACGAAAACCACGAATTGTACGTTGAGAGCAACAGTATTTGGACGAGCAGTACTTTGCTGAAACAGTTCATCACCCTGTTGCAGGATTAGCAGTAGGGTAGGTCTAACAATGTTCTGGATTAGCGTACAATCTTTGACAGACCCCCTGAAAACGCCAGAAGTGAACGATAATTGTTGCTTATTGGTTAAGTCAGGATTGGGCCTGTATGTTGGTCATGAATACTCTCAGAAATATGGCTCCCACCAGTTCGACGCTACAGATGTATACGACCATCACTTGTATGCAGAGAGAACCTACCATTATGGCTAAACACAACAGAGGGCCCATTCCGTTCTCTAGACTATCCTCGCCCGACACTACTGGAGACATTCATAGCGGTATTAAAAAAAAAAGATGAAGCCGGACCAAAGGCACACGCATTCGTAGTCCTGCTGAAACGAGACGGTCCTCAGTGGTAATTGTTCATACCCCTACTGGCTCACCACATTACATTCTTTACTTAAAACTATCGGAATGAGCACCAGTCGTCTTGTCTGCGGTAGGTCCGATCCTGGCTCAGTCCGGTGGTATTTGAAGGTGCTCAAATACGACAGCCTCGTGTCGGTAGATTTATTGGCACGTAAAAGAACTCTTGCGAGGACTAAATTCCGGCACCTCGGCGTCTCCGAAAACCGTAAAACTAGTTAGTGGGATGTAAAGCAAATCAAATTATTATTATTATTATTATTATTATTATTATTATTATTATTATTATTATTATTATTATTATTATTATTCGTCTTGTCTGCGGAATGAGCCATGAATTGGTTCTTTATATGTATATTATTAAAACATCCCTCTGTATATCCACTTTCATATTATCGTTATTTGGAACACACTTTACCGTTCATTCTTCGATTAAACGTATCATAATTATTTTAAAGTTTCAGTTAAAATACATCATATGCATGGTTCAGTTATTTGCCTATGAGACACACTGCAGTCCCTTTTAGGATTCGTTATGTATGATCCAGGTACTGTAACAAATTGGCATTCAAGTTTAGTTTAGTTGAATCGATGGATGCACAAGCAACATGAGTTCATGTTTTGTCAAAACGGAGTTACGGGGAGTACAGCTTTCTTGTATAGTAGATTAATGTTATACACACAAAAAACTTGAGTTCTTTCATTTTAAATAGATATACCAGCACGATTTAATCTGTATTGTCTTCACAGTAACCATTTTTACATTAGCATATGTACGGCCACATGATCGAAATGAATGTCCACGCATAGGGAAATATTGGAAAGCATCTCTGAACCGGCTGGTACTTACGAAACATTTCATTGCGCTGGCAGTTGTGTTATTCTTAATCGTTTTCTGTTTTTTGCTAGTTGCTTTACGTCGCACGTACACAGACAGGTCTTATGACGACGATGGGACAGAAAGGAGCTAGGAGAGGGAAGGAAGCGGCTGTGGTCTTAATTAGGTACAGCCCCAACATTTGCCTGGTGTGAAAATGGGAAACCACGGAAAACCATCTTCAGGGCAGCCGACAGTGGGGTTCGAACCCACTATCTCCCGAATACTGGAAACTGGCCTCAATTAACCGACTGCAGCTATCGAGCTCGGTATTTTTATTCGTAAGGAAAATCCATTCCTATAGCACATTCTGAGAGCTCTGTTTCTAAGAAATGAACGAAGCAAGAACAAACTTCAATGGGTTCCTTGTGGGCAGTACCTTCGTAATATACATAAAATGTTGACTTTTTACCCCTTCAAGTCTGTGACACAGAATGCATTAATGTTCAGCTACCGTAGATGCATTGTGGCCAGGTATCTTAAAAGTCTGAATATTTTGCATATAAGTGAAACACAAACCTGACCTACTCATATTTTTTTCACACTTATGTTTTACGTCTTCCATTAATTTATCATTAATAAGCAAAATTTTCCAATTATATTCCACTGCAAATTACAATTTTGTAAATAGATACTGTTGAGAAATGTTCAATTGTTAAACAATTAGAATAATTTTTTGTGAGGTAAAGAAATAATACCTTAACATTTCGTGCGATTTCTTTTACCTTGAAATGACAACATGTCCACGAAATTTAAAAATTTGTTGAGCAGCAAGATGAAACTGTATCATCTTGACCATTTTAAAGAAAATAAGAAAATTCTAGGGCTTAGTATTTAACTAATTGAAGGCACTATTCCAAACCAAACCCCGCGGCACTTAACGCAGATTACGAGGGGCCGTGTGGTCAGCACGACGCATCCTCTCGGCCGTTATTCTGGGCTTTCGAGACCGGGGCCGCCATCTCACTGTCAGATAGCTCCTCAATTCTAATCACGTAGGCTGAGTGGACCTCGAACCAGCCCTCAGGTCGAGAGAAAAATCCCTGACCTGGCCGGGAATCGAACCCGGGGCCTCCAGGCAAGAGGTAGGCACGCTACCCCTACACCACGGGGCCGGCGAAGGCACTATTATGCTCCCCATTTTGACGCTAAGTTGTTCATGCTTCTCCTAAAATGTCCTGTAAAATTTACTTTTGTTGTTTACGCAATGCATGATTTCATTTATCTCACAGTTTCTTTGAATTAATATTAAAGTCAACCTAAAATAATCTTAAGAATGTTACAAAACAACATATGTACGAACGCCTGTATACTGTAGGATATCCCTTGACTTCTTGCTCCTTGGCGAGAGAAATAGAATATTCACAGCTCTGCTAGAAAGGTAGACTGCACTAAGAAAGAGAGCGGTTGCGTTAATCACCTGCTATAAAGTAAATTTATGATACCTGCACACAGTTCTGTTGCGCATTGTTTGTAGTATTTCACTACGAATCTTAAGGCTTGTTACTCGTTCACCGACTTTGTAAACATTATTGCATAAAAATTATTAAAAATGTATCACTCTTCTGTTATTTTTGCTGAGATAAGTTTAATGCCCTTTGTAGGGAAACCTAGTGTTTACTGCACACTTTGTCTTGTGATGGAGGCTAGAGCAAGTTTTATTTCATTGACCTGCGTCAGTCTCATGTTTGGTTTTGACAATATGAGAGTGGCAGAGGTATGAGCGATGCTACCTAGTGCCATTCCTCAGGAAGCTAGTCCCTGAGATGAATAGTTTCAAAACGTTGTTCGTAGGGTCAGTTATGTGTGCATTTCAGCAGGATTGGAAGACTGATAGGTAATAACAACTTCTGGCTCGTGAGGAAAGTAACTGGAAACTAGTTCACTCATAATTTCCCCCGCACGCCTTTTAAGTGACATCTTGACCTTTTATACCAGTTGATGGTGGAGCTGTTGAGGATGAAATTACCTATGGGCTGACTCAACATACAGAACGAATATTCATTATGTAGACCATTAAATCTCACCATTTGAATTCTTCATTCTCACTTGAAATATTTGAAATATTGTCAATGAGCATAGGGTCAGTTCGGACGTACATTTTAGTGGGTTTTGTATAATTATAGGTAAAACAATTTCTGGCTCGTTAGGAAAGCAACGAGAAACTAAATCTCTTCTAATTTCCCTCGTACACATCCTTTGAACCAAATAAGTGAACTTAGCTGCGGCGTTCTTTGTGTGTATATATGAGTATACCATATACTGTACATGTAGTAAACAGTAGCCTATGCTGTTACAAAAATGATCATTTTCATCAACTAGATATTTAATGATCATCTACTGTGTATATATAAAATTGGTTGTTGGTATGTTTAAAGCTAATAGACTCAAAAACTACTGGACCGATTTCGTTGAAATTTTTCCAGTTTGTTCTTATTACATCTGAGAGGGATTATGAAGTGGTTTCAACGAAATCTGATTGGTAGTTCGGCACTAAGGGGTGAAAAATAAAATAGGGGAAGATAAGCAAACCGCAAGATAAGTCCGATCAGCAGGTTGCCTACCAAACAGTATGTGAAGATAATGATGTGTTCCTTAAAACTCATTTCTGCTTTTATCTGCAAAAATTAGTGAAGGGGCAAGAAACCCCCAGCACCCCTAAAGGAAGGGGGTGAAATTTAAAATTCCAAAAATGACGATATTAGTGACGAATTCATAGTCTTTGGCGTAGCTGAGATGAACTGTTACACTCTGAATGCCGTTTAAGTCAAAGTTCGTTCCCAGTTGGTATGGTAAACATATTATGACGTACTGTTCGGGAAAGAAAACTGTAGGATAACACACACATACGGGCGGGATCGTACACCTGCAAGATGTTACAGACGTTAAAATTAGTATTTGGAATCTTCTTTAAAAAGAAACAGATTCTTTTATTTTTGGAAAATCCAAAAACTGTATTATCGGTATTAAATGTTCATAAAATTATTGAAAAGGTCAGGAAAAACAATATGACTACGACAGGCATATCAAGATGAGTTATCTGACCTATTGCTGTGGAGCAGAGCACGGGTGCACTAGTATAATACAGAATACTGCACCTGTAACTCCATGATACGGCCGAGATTTTGTGTATGAAATGCAAGACTTCCTACTGCCCCAGAACCGACTACACAAAGAATTGTGGGTTTTCAAAATGAAATTACCACAACTATTGAAGTGATCCTCTGAAAAAGCAACATCCGTAAACAAATTCGATAGTGTACTGTATTTGCGTTATTTCACTTCAGAAATAAAGGCTACAGCATGTTCATGTCTCTCTGTACACTTTTAATATCAACCTGACAGATGGTTATTACACCAGATAGTACACATGGCGGTCTATCGTGGGTTCAGTTTCAGCTTTTGCCTGATTTACCTGTCTGTCTATTTGTCTGTTACACCATTATGGGAAAACGTACAGAGGGATTTTCTTACAACCTGCCATTTAGTTTAGGATAGGGGTTAGTGTGACCTCAGCTGTAAATTGTTTAAAAAAATATCAGTGGGGGCCTAAAAACTAAAACTGGATGTACACTGACTGAGCAAATGTGATGCGCAGGTGTGTTGTCTGCGCATCACACGCCCTCTGTGCCAGCGGCAGTTGAAAAAGAGAACTTGTGAGCAGTAGCTGTGCATGTGACAGGTGTAACATGGAACGTCGTCGTGAGCTGACACCGTTCGAACGGGGTATGATGGTCGGTGCCTGACGGATGGGAAGTGCGATTTTGGAAGTGATGCGGGAATTCGGCTTCACGCGATCAACCGTGTACAGGGTGTATCGTGAATAGTTGAATGCGGGTGTCACCGTCCACAACAGACGAACGACTGGCCATCCAACCACCCTCGATAACCGTGACCGGCGACATCTGAGACGGATTGTCAATAGTGACAGACGGGCAACCGTGCAACAAATCACGGATCAAATCAACACTTGCCGTGCTAGACACGTCTCCCAGTGGACAATCCGTAGGAACATGGGTTCTATGGGGTATGGGAGCCGGCACCGCACACGGGTGCCACTGTTAACCCAACGTCATCGGGCACAACGACGCGCATTTGTCGCCAGTCACCAGGGATGGACACTGAACAATGGCGTAACGTTATATGGTCGGACGAATAACGATTTCAACTGCACCATGCCGATGGGAGGCACCGTGTATGGCGCAGACCACATGAAGCGATGGATCCCGCCTGCCTCGAAGGTGTGGTCCAGGGCGCTGGTGTGTCTGTTATGGTCTGTGGTGCATTTTCCTAGTTGTTCTGGAAGAGGCTTTGAATGGTACGCGGTATGTTGAGCTGCTCGCAGACCATCTCACCCACTTTTGGCTTTCCAGCGCCCAGACGGTTCTGCGGTGTTTCAAGATGTTAACGTGCCGCCACATCGCTCCCACGTCGCCCAGGAATGGTTCCAGGAACATACAGCTGAGGTCCAACGACTGCCATGGTCACTCAGGAGCCCCAATATGAACACTATCAAGCATATCAGGGATGTCTTGGCACGCAGGCTCCATGACATGGATCCTGCATCCACGAACAGACCCGCATTGGCGGCCGCTCTGCAAGCGATTTGGTGTCAGCTGCGTCCAGACGACTACCAGGGACTCGTCGACTCACTTCCACGGGGTCTCACTGCAGTTCGCAGGGCCAGGGGAGGCCCCACACGCTATTAGGTGACTATCACATAACATTTGCTAAGTCAGTGTATATCTTTTACGGCTCGTTTTACAGGATAATTGCTCATGCCTGAACTGATTTGGAATAACGCTTACGAACTTCTTGCTATAACTCTTTCCCGATACAGTGAAGAATAGAGAATTATCAGTGGCGTTTGTCTGAACGTTTAAGTCCAAGAGTCCATAACAAACCGCATGCAGAGTTTCTATGGGAACGATACGGGTAATCTTTATCGTAGGCAGGTTTGCAGTTAATAATAATAATAATAATAATAATAATAATAATAATAATAATAATAATAATAATAATAATAATAATAATAATAATAATAATTTCCAACCGTTACGTGTCATTGATTGCTGAAATTATATACACGAATTATTGTAAATACTCAATAAAAATGTATCTAGTTTACGAATGTATAACAATAAACATGTAATTCTTGCTTAGCTTACCTTCTAAGTAACTGTAATCAAAGAATGCACCGACCCGTCATTCTTATCGTCAAGAATTCAATACAGAAACAGCCCACGGGATTAATTATATGTTGTCTTCTAAATCATTTCTCTGCCTGTTATTGTGGCACTCCCGAGCAGTAGTAGCAGGAAGCAGAGTTAAAATACCGGTAAATTGCATGGGAATAACCATTTTAAAAAATGATCCTCTACCTCTCTGACGAAATTCTGCATATTCCACTGACTACACGGTATAGGTCGTGTAGCTGTAATCTTGCATTCGGAAGATGGTGGTTCCTAACACCATAGTCGAGAGCCTTAACGATAGTTTACCACGCTTTCCATTTTCACAGCTAACAACGCCCGGGGCTGTACATTAAAATAATTAAGACCAGAGCTGTTACCTTCCAAGTCCTTGTGTTCTCTGGTTCCAACGTCACTGAAATCTTGTGCTACTAAATATCTAAGTTGGTAACAAAGAATAATTTCACACTTGTTCATATTTACCATAATTGTTTCCATCCCAGAGGCTGATTAGATCCCCGAGAGCTCCACCATCAGCTGTCACATAGCCTAGGCTTTACTGAAGAGCCGTACTTTCCACACTAAGCAAGAAGTTATTACTACACGTCACTCTGCCAAGCTCAGTGAAACGCACACGTCAACCGACCCCATCACCGGCAACTTCACACCCTTCATCACAGGGACTGGATGAATAATAATACTAATAATAATAATAATAATAATAATAATAATAATAATAATAATAATAATAATAATAATAATAATAATAATAATAATAATAATAATAATAATAATAAAGTATCCAATACTAAGATGCAAACATTTTATCCTTTCGCCATCTTCATTCCCTGCATGTCAATTACAACGTTCCGAATTACGCCACTAGATGGCAGAAAAACAAGAATTATGTTTGGCGATCTTTACTTACTTTTGTCGTGTTAACACCGAACGTGTACCAGAAGTCTTTTACAGGCCCACATCGTACAACATGGAGGGTCGATTGGCCTTTCTTCCCTCCTAAAACATCCGACTAACTCTGCCAGGTTTAAACACACGATCTTTGGATCAGGATTCCGACACCCTACCACTCTAATGGATGGGTAAGGAATGATGTAACAAGTATCGCTTGTAGCTCAGATACTTCCGTATCTTAAACTTTGTGAAAGAGTCTGAAATATGACAATGAAAGTATTAAATTTGTTTCTGTTCATAGACTATAATAGTTTGTATCTCAGACAAATAGTTGTATCTAACAGTAGTCAAAATCTGTTTACAAGATAGTGTACTCTCAAAACTATTCGTATGTCTGAGGTCACGGGTTCGATTCTACTGTACATCAGTTGATTTTTTAATAAAAGAATTCCACAACACAACATAACATTCATGTTGGAATTTATATTAAAACTAGCCAATGTACCCGTGGTTCGCTACGGTATTCTACATTGTGTACGGATGTCTACGTAAACCGCTGTACACACAGCTAGTAAGATTATATTACATTGCGTGTCTCTTAGCGTTATCCGAGAAACACCAAGGTGCACGTAGGGAAGTTTTGATGAAAATGGCAGGGCACGTTTCCTACCACAATTCAAAATCGATTTAGGGAATTTCTACCATAACGGCAGGATCACTTGCCTACTATCATTCAAAATGATGTGGGTTTGTGGATTTTTCATTATAATGACAGGCCCCTTTTCCTAATGTCAGTCAGATTCGAATTAGGGGTTTTGATTATAATCGAGGCATACACCTCTGCCGAAAGCTAAAAACGAAGTGGATGTATTGCAAAAATGAAATGTCTCTCGCCAAATTGTGATGAGATGAGGTACGGATTTAGGAAAGCGGTAACAGAGAAGAAATTTACGTGCAGGGGTCTTTAGATAAGAAGATAGCTTACGGTGTTATTACCTAAGCCTAGTCCGCCTCCGTGGCTAAATGATTAGCGTGCAGGCCTTTGGTTCCAGGGGTCCCGGGTTCGATTCCCGGCATGGTTGGGAATTTGAATCATCACTGGTTAATTCCGCTGGCAAGGGGGCTGGGTGTATGTGTTGTCCTCATCATCATTTCATCCACATCACGACGCGCAGGTCGCCTACGGGCCTCAAATCAAGGATGAAATTGTGATTAAGACGACACGTACACCCAGCCCCCGTGCCAGCGGAATGAGCCAAGTATGGTTAAAATTCCCGACCCTGTAGGGAATAGAATCCGGGCCCCCTGTTACCAAACGCCAGCACCGTAACCATTTAGCCATGGAGCCGGACAGAGAAGTCATCAGATGACGACATCGTAGTAAATTTTCATTTTAGCCACCGAGGATATGATTATTATTATTATTATTAATAATAATTCTTAGTCCATCCTGATTCGGCGATTCCTCAGTATGAAAATCTGTCTTTGCAGAGACCTACTATGTGTAGCATAGCTCAAACCAACGACTCATACTCAAGGAACTGCACAAACGGTGAGGATCTGTACTACTGACTACTCAATCAACAGCCAGCATAACTATCTTCTTATTATGACGCCGTCTCCCTCCGAAGGTTGGCGATCAAATTTATTATGATTACACGCGAAACGGCAGCACGGAATATTTCTATCGACGTTATGTCCATACCACCGCCGCAAGTCTTTCAGCCAGGAATTTCTCCGTCTTCCCACAGATCTTTTCCCAACAATCTTCCCTAGAATGATCAGTCGGAGAAGTTCATATCGTTCACCTCTCATGATGTGCCCGAGGTAGCTGAGCTTACGCTCCTTGATGGTTATGAGAAGCTCTTTCTTCTTGTTCAAGGTGTTGAGAACTTCTTCATTTGTCTTCTTTCCTACCCAAGATAATCGTAGTATTCTTCTGTATAAGTACATTTCAAAAGATTCAATCCTCTTCTCCAATAAAGGACTGAGCGTCCACCCTTCGAAACCATACAGAAGGACAGGAAAGACATAACAACATAGCATTCTAACTCTGAGCTAGAAGTTGAGTTCTCGGCTGGTACCATTTTACTCCCCAACTCAGGGAAGTACTATAGCTCTTTTTATGATCTGATAAATCAATGTACGGTATGCATTTGTTATACTCTACAACACTCCATGGCTTTTGCATTCACCATCCCTACTCCGAATAGTGACCAACTCACCAGTGTGTTTAGTTGTCAAAATTAACACGTCTCTTTTATTATGCGATTTCTGAACAACCACACCAGCGTTACTTTCATGGGCTCTTGTCTCTCCTCTTACTAACTTCCTTTTAGTAACATCGGTTGGATTATACTTCCGGTTAGATTTCAATGTTCCAAAGATATGAATTTTATTCTTTAGTAGTTCATGAGCTAATGGGACAGACGTCTACCGGTGTGTCAGGAAGGTGAGAACTGTGCTAGGATACGTGGTGACACATTGGTCTCACGCGGCCTATACAGCTGGAAGGTAGTGTCAGTAGCCGCGTGAGACCATTGTGTCACCACAATTTCGACACAATGTTATGACTACAATTTTGGCCCAAGATGGCTTAAAGGTACATTTCTGTAATAAGATGCGCTATTTTCTACCCTAGAGTAAAAAAAAAAAAAGATTGACCCGGATGGAATTTTTTTTACTGCATATGTGGAACTTAAGGTGCTAGTCATCTCTGGGTCAAAACATTCAAGGAGAAAAGGGCCTCGCGAGTACCCAGTCCATTCCTAAAGCCAAACTGAGTAGGGCCTATGTCCAATTTGGCGTTCGCATTTGAGGTAGATTCGACTGTGGATGATACGCAGAAAAACCTTTAGCACATGGGACATTAGGCTGATCATACGATAATCAACACAATGTGATGCACTAGCCTTTTTAGTTATGTTGACAAAAGTAGATCTTAGCCAGTCAGATGGAATTCTACCAGATTTATATATTGCGTTGAATAAAGTAGTTAGCAGCTATAGTCCTCTGCCATGGCCTTCAGCAATGAGTTTGAGAGTTTCTGCATGAATCTTCTTCTGGAGTTTGATTGCATACAGTACTTCCTCTTGGGTTATATTTGGACTTGCTTCGCTGCCTTCGCCAATAAAATTTGGTTACATCGCTACATAGGTTTCAACCCTATTCTTTCCAACACTTCAACTTGTTTTTGACTCCTACCAAAATGGTGTAATTGGCAACGCTCAGTATAGCTTTACATGGCCTGTGATATTTCCCTACAAGTTCCTTGAAATTTCTCCTTCCCACATTTATTTTCCCATCAGTCTTCCCTTGAATGATCAGTCGGAGAACTTCATATCGTTCACCTCTCATGATTTGCCCGAGGTAGCTGAGCTTACGCTCCTTGATGGTTATGAGTAGCCCTTTCTTCTTGTTCAAGATGTTGAAGACTTCTTCATTTGCCTTCTTTTCTACCCAAGATATTCGCAGTATTCTTCTATTCCGCAGGCTATTTTCTCAGCATGTGCACAACTGCTGATGCGACTCAGATATTCATCGAACAACACTTGTTTCCTAATCCACACACGGCACTATGTTCCGATTATCACATGCAATGTCCTCCAGTAATTCTATGTGAAAATATGTATATTTTTCTTTCATATTTTTCAAGCCTGTCGTTTTCATAAGTTTATATACGTAATACATATTATAAAAGAAGCTTTGTTATATGCATTATCATTTGGCCTTCAACGTCTCGTGGAAACATCATGTGCTGGAAATTCCTTCGTTACTACGTTTTGCAGCTGGTGAAACAGATAATTATTATGTGTGAACTTCTCAGCATTTGCATTTGTCTAACGTAGCCTGTAAACTAACTGCAGTGTAAGTTTCATCTGTATTTGATGCCCATCTCCTTGGATGAATATTCAGCATGATGGCTTTTGGTTCAGAGGATCCCGAGTTCAATTCCCGAGATCTTAATCCTGAGTGGTTAATTACCTTGGCTTGGGGCTCCACCAGGCTATAAATAGCACACTAAATTATTATTATTATTATTATTATTATTATTATTATTTTTTTTTTTTTATTCGTTGTGCCCAGCTGTGGAGCGCGTTTGAACTTTTTTTGCACAATGTTTCTTCTTCTTTTCTTCCCAATATCTATTATTATTATTATTATTATTATTATTATTATTATTATTATTATTATTATTATCTGTATTTCATTCATCAGCTCGAAGTCCAGGTGTATCCCCAAAATTTCCAAAATCATTGCCGGGCTGAGTGGCTCAGGTGGTTGACAGCTGGATTTCTGACCTCAACCTGGCGGGCTCTATCTCGGCTCAGTCCGGTGTTATCTGAAGATGTTGAACTAATTCAGCCTCGTGTCGGTGGATTTACTGCCACATAAACGAGCAACAGTTGACAAAATTCTGGCAACTCGGCGTCTCTGGAAACCGTACATGAAGCTAGTGGGACGTAAACCCAATACCATTATTATTATTTTTACTTCAACAATGAGCTGTAATAAAAACCCGTTTAATAGTTGAAGAGACGTACCAGGGAACTGAGGAGTGAAGTAGGCAACTGCAGATTCCCGTTGCTTTCTTCACTGAACCTGAAGCTGCTGTCACACAATGTTTTACCAGGTGTACCAACGTATCCTTAGGACGGTTCCTAAAATATAATGCAAACTATTTTCCTAGCATATGCAAGTCCATTACTTGAACTACAACTTAACAAATTATTCCTCACAGGGATTACTGTAGCCAAAGGCTGATACAAGATTATCTAAAGCGTTTTTTTTTTTTTTTTTTTTTTTTTTTTTGTAAACATGTCATAGCACAAAGCAAAAACAACGAGTTTACATGTTGTAATAAAGCGAGAAGAGAGAACCGTACTAAGAGGCTACATATTGTATACGGAAATTTGGGTGCAATATTCCCTTCAACAAATCAAAATATTATATTTCCATACATTTTGGTGAATATTAAAGCATTTAGAGTTCTCATTGTTATATAAATATCAAAATTTCACTAATCATTGAATATTTAAAATGTTCATACATAAATTATATGAAGGAAAATTCTTCAAAGAATTTAGCGAGTTCCTGCCATATAGTGTATAAACACGGAAATTGTACTAAGCATGCAAAGATATGCAAGCCACAACCAGCAACTACGTTTTTCCCCTGTTTTGGCCACGTGTGCATTTTTTATTGAATTAATAATAATAATAATTTAATACATGAGTCTTTCAAAAATTATACTAGAGTAACTTTATTAATTTTATAGCAAGTTTTGTTCATCACTGACTAACTGCTTAGTGATAATTGACAGGTAATTTACTAGTAAACATAGCCCATGTTTAATTTCGCCTACTAGTTTTCATGCGACAATTAAAGCATCATTTGTGTTAATGGAAATATTATCTATTTCCACTGAAGTACTATGGAGGAATTATTATTATTTCATCATCTGCAGAACCTTTATCTTTTTAGTAGTCATCGTATCAATCCCACTAGAAGAAACCTTACCTGCAGAATTGTGACATGTTCTATCTTCTTCTACTTCTTCTACTTCTTCTTCTTCTTCTTCTTCTTCTTCAGTTTTTGGCTATTTAAAGATGATAACATAGAAGCACTAGAACATTTACATTTGCTGCTCATTGCATAGGAAATAATAAACTTTCAGCTGGTGTTCCAAATATTTACTTGTAAACTACTTTTAAAACACATTCCTGGGTGTGTTAATGCATCGCAAACCACAAGTTCCTCGTAAACTGTTGTGAAGCAATATACTCGTACGGTCGCCGAGGTAAACGGCACATGCCGACATGCAGCCCATTGTTGCCTATTGTTGTCATTGCGGCGGCCAATGTTAGGACGAGCCCAATAGTTGCTATTCGATGTGTAGCTACTATTTTGACTTAATATGGACACGAATTTTTAAAAATTGGAATAAACTGTACGTAAAACCTTGATTTCACTGTAATATGTGTCGTTGAGTTTTCTGTATTACTCTGTGTATATTGTTTTTTATTGACGTTTGTGATGACCAAATTTTAATGTAACCAAAAGTCAATAAAATAAAACATGTAGTTACAATTCAGAGGACGTATGCTCATCTCTAGCGAACTTCGGTGGCATACATATGTAAGGCAGAAATAAACTGTTAGCATAGCGTATAGAAGGGAATGTGTGTTCACTTCACCTGTTTCAACGAGCAGGTCAGGCCGACAGGCGGAATCCGTTCTTACACAATGGGAAACTTCCTTTTCCAAAATGATGTCCTGGAGTTTTAATGGGCTTAACAGGTTGCTTTAGGTCTTAATTACCTTTTAAGAGCAAATCCAGCGAAAGTGTTGACGAAAAAGGAACTTATGCTCCAGTACCGGTCCTACTCCCACTGCGTAGATAAGATGATTGTGTTCACACTATTATTGTTGATCCATCCTCGGTACTCATCCTCACCTAAAGCTGGTCGTTATATTTTATCCCATTCCTCATCCTTATGGTCAGTGACAGCCATCTCAGTCGCGTTCCACCCCTTTGCCATCAATCACGAATTGAAATGAAATGAAATGTCGTATGGCTTTTAGTGCCGGGATATCCCAGGACGGGTTCGGCTCGCCAGGTGCAGGTCTTTCTATTTGACACCCGTAGGTGACCTGCGCGTCGTGATGAGGATGAAATGATGATGAAGACAACACATACACCCAGCCCCCGTGCCATTGGAATTAACCAATTAAGGTTAAAATCCCCGACCCGGCCGGGAATCGAACCCGGGACCCTCTG
This sequence comes from Anabrus simplex, assembly GCF_040414725.1. NCBI lineage: Eukaryota > Metazoa > Arthropoda > Insecta > Orthoptera > Tettigoniidae > Anabrus > Anabrus simplex. The sequence goes on along the minus strand of NC_090265.1, from coordinate 1,127,693,069 downwards.
AACCGAAAGGCAGTACGCTGACCGTTCAGCCAGCGAGTCGGACAATCACGAATTTATTATCCTTAATAATGTACGGTACATTTCATGAAGGTGAACATCACACACAAAACTCTCGAGTGACATTTTTATCCTTCCGGGGACTAGCATTTTTCCACTTAAAAAACATGTGCCTCTATTTCTTGGGTGGTATAAAAGAAATGTCTTTCCTCATAATAGTTCCTTGTAACCCGACGTACAATCCGTTACAGTACAACAAGGCATATCTCCTCCACAGTAATAATAAATGTACTCACAGAATATAGAAGAAAAGGAAACAGCAAACTACACGGAATACGTAATCATTATGTTTCCAAAGTATCATACCTAGCGTTGTCGACGTGGGCTCGTAAAGGTAAAAATCAGTTCATCACCATTCTTCATGCTTTCCGTTTGTGATAGATTCAACCGCTGAAAGTGCATAAGCAATACGCAATGACCATTGGAATGTCTTTCTTTTATTCTGTGCGGAGGACCGAAAGCATATTTTCAGTCACAGTAATGTCACATGGACTTTTACAGACTCACTATAGTTAAAAATAAACAAGTTCTAGGGGCAATACGAGGTACATCCAAATCAGCCAGCAACCGCCATGCCACAGTTTCGGCCAGAAGCCATGGTGCCTGCCGGAGACAATATAAATTGTACAGACGCACGTAGAAGTGATCGTACTTTCTCTTATTTATTTATTTATTTATTTATTTATTTATTTATTTATTTATTTATTTATTTATTTATTTATTTATTTATTTATTTATTTATTTATTTTTGACCTTAGCAGTTGTGAAGTCAGGGCTCGTGGTTCTTTCTTACATTTAACCACGTACATTACAGGATAATACACATAAAAATAAAATATAGGCCTACAGTAGTATAATTGGATGGTTCTGGCGCCACCTCCACCTCAGGCTCCCAGAGGCCACCTCCACCTCCACCTCAGCCAGAGGCCTCCCAGATGCCTCCTCCACCTCCACCTCAGCCAGAGGCCTCCCAGAGGTCTCCTCCACCTCCCGCGGGAAATTTGAATTTGTAAACAAAGCCACGTGCTTTTTGACAGCTGTCATCGACAACAACGCATCGCTAACCTCAGTACTGCCATCTTGACGGGCCTAAACCTCAGTAGTGCCAACTTAACCTAACTAGCGCGTGGTAAACAAAGCCACGTGCTTTTTGACAGCCACGTGCTTTTTTGACAGCTGTCATCCGCCATCTTTAAACCACAAAGCACTGTGCCGCCCTCTATATCGCAGTAGCTGCAAAATTCGTCACCTGTCATCGGCAGTGCTGCTATCTTAATGGGTCTAAACCTTAGTGCTACCAACTTAACCTAACTAGCGCGAGGTAAACAAAGCCACGTGCTTTTTGACAGCCACGTGCTTTTTGACAGATTTGTAAACAAAGCCACGTGCTTTTTGACAGCTGTCATCGACAACAACGCATCGCAAACCTCAGTACTACCATCTTGACAGGCCTAAACCTCAGTAGTGCCAACTTAACCTAACTAGCATGAGGTAAACAAAGCCACGTGTTTTTTGACAGCCACGTGCTTTTTGACAGATTTGTAAACAAAGCCACGTGCTTTTTGACAGACAACAACGCATCGCTAACCTCAGTACTGCCATCTTGACGGGCCTAAACCTCAGTAGTACCAACTTAACCTAACTAGCGCGAGATAAACAAAGCCACGTGCTTTTTGACAGCCACGTGCTTTTTTGACAGCTGTCATCCGCCATCTTTGAGCACCGTGCTGCCCTCTTTCGTCACCTGTCATCGGCAGTGCTGCCATCTTGACGGGCCTAAACCTTAGTGCTACCAACTTAACCTCACTAGCTCGAGATAAACAAATCCACGTGCTTTTTGACAGCCACGTGCTTTTTTGATAGCTGTCATCCGCCATCTTTAATCTATAGAGCACAGTGCTGCCCTCTTTAGCTACTTACCTTTGAAATGTGGTGGCGGATAATCTGAAAAATGCTTTTCGACAAGCAGCCATCTTTAATCCAGAGAGAACAGTGCTACCCTCTATGTGGTGGTGGCAAATTGAAAAATTCCACGTGCTCTTGTTTGAAAACAAACTCACGTGCTTTTTTGACAGCTGTTATCTGCCATCTTTGAGCACAGTGCTGCCCTCTTTAGTTTGAAATGTGGTAGCGGTAAATTCCACGTGCTCTTGTTTGGAAACAAAGCCATGTGCTTTTTTGACAGCTGTCATCCGCCATCTTTAATCAACAGAGCACCGTGCTGCTATCATGCGGGCAATTTCATCACCTATCACCCGCCATCTTTAATCTACAGAACACCGTGCTGCCCTCTTTATGGCTACTACCTTAAGCATGTAGTAGCGGGCAATTTGAAAAGATCTGTTAGCTATCATCCACCATCTTTAATCAAGAGAGCACCGTGCTGCCATCTTTAGTTGAAATGTGGTGGCGGCAAATTCCACCTGCTCTTGTTTGGAAACAAAGCCATGCGCTTTTTTGACAGCTGTCATCCGCCATCTTTAATCAACAGAGCACCGTGCTGCTATCATGCGGGCAATTTCATCACCTATCACCCGCCATCTTTAATCTACAGAACACCGTGCTGCCCTCTTTATGGCTACTACCTTAAGCATGTAGTAGCGGGCAATTTGAAAAGTTCTGTTAGCTATCATCCACCATCTTTAATCAAGAGAGAACCGTGCTGCCATCTTTAGCTAGATACCTTTGAAATGTGGAGGCGGCAAATTGAAAAATTCCACGTGCTCTTGTTTGGAAACAAACTCACGTGCTTTTTTGACAGCTACCATCCGCCATCTTTAATCAACAGAGCATAGTGCTGCCCTCTTTAGTTTGAAATGTGGTGGCGGCAAATTCCACATGCTCTTGTTTGGTAAACATAGCCACGTGCTTTTTTGACAGTTATCATCCGCCATCTTTAATCCAGAGAGCACCGTGCTGCCCTCTTTATCGCAGTAGATGTAAATTCGTCACCTGTCATACGCAGTGCTGCTATCTTTAGCTAGATACCTTTGAAATGTGGTGGTGGATAATTTAAAAAGAAAAATTCTACAGCAGTCCTCTCTCGACGCTAATTGCATAAGATGGCGGCTATACATGACTCCTTAAGGGTGCTTACGCAAGATGGCTGCTATACACAGGTTCTTATGAGACGCCCTTGGGATGCTTGCGCAAGATGGTGGTTATACAAGGCTCCTTATGAGACGCCCTAGTGATGCTTGCGCAAGATGGCGGTTGCTCTTATGAGGCGGCTTAAGGGTCCTTGCACAAGATGACTAGAGACGCCCTAAGGATGCTTGCGCAAAATGGCGGACGCAAGATGGCGGCTATACACGACTCCTTATGAGACTCCTTAAGGGTGCTTGCGCAAGATGGCTGCGGCTCTTAGCTTAGAGGCTAACGTGTCATGCTAGTTCGATTCATTAAATTTGGGGCTTAAATGCAAAATGTTAAATATCTCGAAAACGGTGCATCGTTGAGCAAAACGGACAAATTTTTTCCGCCCAATACCTCGGTTCGCAGTACGAGGAACATGATAGCATAAGTCTAATGATGAGATCGACGGTTCGGTTCCTACTTAGGCCCTATGGCATTCACTCTGTTTTAGCTTGTATTGAAGCAAGTCTTCGTAACATGATCAGGTCTAGCTATGGTAGAGAGTATAACGTGCCGTGCAGGTTCGATTCATTAAATTTAGGGCTTAAATGCAAAATGTTAAATATCTCGAAAACGGATAAAATTTTTCTACCTGATACTTAGGTTTGCAGTATCAGGAGCATAAGAAAAACCTAGTCTAATGATGAGATCGACGGTTCGATCCCTACTTAGGCCCTTTGGCATTGGCAGCTATCTAATTCTACAAGATGGCGGCTATACATAGCTTCTTATGAGACAGCTTAAGAGCGCTTGCACAAGATGGCTGCTGCTCTTATGAGACGCCCTAGGGGTGCTTGCGCAAGGTAGCAGTGACAAGACGGTGACTATACACAGCTGCTTATGATACGGCCTAGAGGTGCTCACACAAGATGGTGGCTGCTCTGATGAAGAAAGTTAGCTTTGCATCGTGCAGGTATCTTTACAGAGCACTAAACCTCATACCTTTGAAATGTGGTGGCAGGTAATTTGAAAAATTCGACGTGCTTTTTCATAAGCTGTTAAGGCCTCCTCTTATGTCAAGGCATAGCTCTATCGAACGAGTTTAAACCTGCATCGGGATAGCTAGAGTAAGCGCGTGCTGCAGTGATGACGTCATTATGCATGTTTAGACTTGCAAATCACAGAAGAAACGTAACAAGGCTGGAATCGAAAACTGCACTCTATGCTGTTAACTTTATCATGTGATCGAAACATTGATTGAAGTATTTAGAACACGCAATAAGTAGAACCAAACACTGTACTCGATACAACATGTGTTTAGAAAATGTCAGGGGATATCATTGTTCTAAGAAGATTAGTTTACCGCACATTCCTTGGCTAAAGGGCTAATGGGCTAAAGGGCTAATGGGCTAAAGGGCTAATGGGCTAAAGGGCTAAAGGGCTAATGGGCTAAAGGGCTAAAGGGCTAAAGGTGCAACAACCTCATCGATCGCTATCAGCAAGAACGCTTGTACTTTGTTAAGTGTAGAAAATTAATCTTTATTGGTAAATGGTTTTATGTTCTGAACAAGGAACGGAACCTAGGGGTTACGTCTTACCTAATAAAATCCCCGAGGTGCGATGAGTTACGTTTTTCGAACTAGTGTTTGGAACACTGAACTTTTCAAGATGGCAAGAGTGAGGTTAGCAATGTTCTGTTGTTGGATTTTAAATTCCGCGCTACAACATGCATAAGGTGGTAGCCCTTGAGGTTTACCGCCGTAAAGATGGCAAGAGTGAGGTTAGCAATGTTCCGTTGTTGGATTTTAAATTCCGCGCTATAACATGCATAAGGTGGCAGCCTTAAGGTTTACCGCCGTCAAGATGGCAGCAGTGAGGTTAGCGACGCTCTATTGTCCTTCAAAGTGAGGTTAGGGTTCGTCAAGAAGACAGCTGTCAAAAAAGCACGTGGCTATGTTTACCAAACAAGAGCACGTGGCTGTGACGTCACGGTCACGTAATCAATCCTTAGCTCGACGTCGTTAAGAGCAGTATTAGGATTAGCTATTCTTAAAAGTCTTGGGAACAGAGCAGCAGTATGAAATGCCATGTTTCAAAGCGTGTACACATCACCTATCGATTTTACATGCATCGACCATCGTACTAATCTTCATCCGCTAGATCGTGCTGCTATCTTATTATAACCTATACCCATAAAATTAAAGTACAATGAATAGCCATGTTTCAAAGCGTGTACACATCACCTATCGAATTTGCAAGCATCGACTCTCGTACTAAACTTCTTCCGCTAGATTGTGCTGCTATCTTAGCATAACCTATACGCGTGACCTTAAGGTACAAAGAATAGCCATGTTTCAAAGCGTGTACACATTACCTATCGACTTTGCATGCAACAAATATCGTACTAAACTTCTTCCGCTAGGTTGTGCTGCTATCTTAGCATAACTTATACACATGAACTTAAAGTACAAAGAATAGCCATGTTTCAAAGCGGGTACACATTACTTATTGATTTTGCATGCGTCAAATATCGTACTAAATTTCTTCCGCTAGATTGTGCTGCTATCTTAGCATAACCTATACCCATGAACTTAAAGTACAATGAATAGTCATGTTTCAAAGCGTGTACACATCAACTGTCGAATTTGCATGTATCGACTCTCGTACTAAACTTCTGCAGGTAGATTGTGCTGCTATCTCAGCATAACTAAGACGCATGAACTTAAAGAACAAAGAATAGCTATGTCTCAAAACGTGTACACATTACCTATCGATTTTGCAAGCATCGACTCTAGTACTAAACTTCTTCCGCTAGATTGTGCTGCTATCTTAGCGTAACCTATACGCATGACCTTAAGGTACAAAGAATAGCCATGTTTCAAAGCATGTACACATTACCTATCGACTTTGCATGCAACAAATATTGTACTGAACTTCTTCCGCTAGATTGTGCTGGTATCTTAGCATAACTTATGCACATGAACTTAAAGTACAAAGAATAGCCATGTTTCAAAGCGTGTACACATTACTTATTGATTTTACATTCATCGAATCTCATACTGAACTTCTTCCGCTAGATTCTGCTGGTATCTTAGTATAACCTATACCAATGAACTTAAAGTACAATGATTAGTCATGTTTCAAAGCGTGTACACATCAACTATCGAATTTGCATGTATCGACTCTCGTACTAAACTTCTGCAGGTAGATTGTGCTGCTATCTTAGCATAACTAAGACGCATGAACTTAAAGTACAAAGAATAGCTATGTCTCAAAGCATGTACACATCACCTATCGATTTTGCATGCAACAAATATTGTACTAAACTTCTTCCGCTAGGTCGTGCTGCTATCTTAGCATAACTTATACACATGAACTTAAAGTACAAAGAATAGCCATGTTTCAAAGCGTGTACACATTACTTATTGATTTTGCATGCATCAAATCTCGTACTAAATTTATTCCGCTAGATTGTGCTGCTATCTTAGCATAACCTATACCAATGAACTTAAAGTACAATGATTAGTCATGTTTCAAAGCGTGTACACATCAACTATCGAATTTGCATGTATCGACTCTCGTACTAAACTTCTGCAGGTAGATTGTGCTGCTATCTTAGCATAACTAAGACGCATGAACTTAAAGTACAAAGAATAGCTATGTCTCAAAGCATGTACACATTACCTATCGATTTTGCATGCAACAAATATTGTACTAAACTTCTTCCGCTAGATTGTGCTGGTATCTTAGCATAACCTATACGCATGGCCTTAAGGTACAAAGAATAGCCATGTTTCAAAGCGTGTACACATTACCTATCGATTTTGCATGCATTGACTCTCGTACTAAACATCTTCCGCTAGATTGTGCTGGCATCTTAGCATAACTTATATACATGAACTTAAAAGTACAAAGAATAGCCATGTTTCAAAGCATGTACACATTACCTATGGATTTTGCATGCATTGACTCTCGTACTAATCTCCTCCCGCTAGATTGTGCTGCTATCCTAGCATAACCTATACGCATGACCTTAAAGTAAAAAGAATAGCCATGTTTCAAAGTGTGTACACATCACCTATCGATTTGCATGCAACAAATATCGTACTAAACTTCTTCCGCTAGATTGTGCTGCTATCTTAGCATAACTAAGATGCATGAACTGAAAGTACAAAGAATAGCCATGTTTCAAAGTGTGTACACATCACCTATCGATTTTGCATGCATCGACTCTCGTACTAAACTTCTTACGCTAGACTGTGCTGCTATCTTAGCCTATCCTATACGCATGAACTTAAAGTACGAAGAATAACCATGTTTTAAGGCGTGTACACATCAACTATCGATTTTGCATGTCTCGTACTAAACTTCTTGCGCTAGATTGTGCTGCTATCTTAGCATAACCTGTACGCATGAACTTAAAGTACAAAGAATAGCCTTGTTTCAAAGCGTTTTCACATTACCTAATGATTTTGCACGAAACGACTATCATACTAAACTTTTCCTACTAGATTGTGCTAAAATCGTGTAAGTGCGCTGCTATCTTAGCATAAGCTATCGATTTTACATGCATCGACTATCGTACTAGACTTCTTCCGCTAGAGCATGTAGCAATCGCTTTTGTGTATCCCTAACCCATGTGCATGAACTTAAAGCATAAAGATGAGCTATGTTCTAAAGCGTGTACACATCACCTATCGATAATGTATGTATCGAATATCGTACTAAACTTCTCCTGCTAGAACGTACGAGTATCGCTTGTGCGTGCACGAACTTAAAGCATAAAGAATAGCAATGTAAAAAAATCTTGTAAACAAAGCAGCAGCATTACGTATAGTCAAGATTAAATGCGTGCACGCATCATGTATCCATGACGCACACAGTACTAAACTTATTCCATTAGAATGTACAAAGTTCGCATGTGTTTGTGCTGCTATCTTAGCATAGCCTATGTGAATGAACTTAAAGCATAAAGAATAGTGATGTATAAAAATATTCTGAACATAGCAGAGTGTTAACTACGTAGGTGTAGAAATTGAACTTTGCATGCTGAGGCAGCATACTACGTGACCGTGACGTCACAGCCACGTGCTCTTGTTTGGTAAACATAGCCACGTGCTTTTTTGACAGCTGTCTTCTTGACGAACCCTAACCTCACTTTGAAGGACAATAGAGCGTCGCTAACCTCACTGCTGCCATCTTGACGGCGGTAAACCTTAAGGCTGCCACCTTATGCATGTTATAGCGCGGAATTTAAAATCCAACAACGGAACATTGCTAACCTCACTCTTGCCATCTTTACGGCGGTAAACCTCAAGGGCTACCACCTTATGCATGTTGTAGCGCGGAATTTAAAATCCAACAACAGAACATTGCTAACCTCACTCTTGCCATCTTGAAAAGTTCAGTGTTCCAAACACTAGTTCGAAAAACGTAACTCATCGGACCTCGGGGATTTTATTAGGTAAGACGTAACCCCTAGGTTCCATTCCTTGTTCAGAACATAAAACCATTTACCAATAAAGATTAATTTTCTACACTTAACAAAGTACAAGCGTTCTTGCTGATAGCGATCGATGAGGTTGTTGCACCTTTAGCCCTTTAGCCCTTTAGCCCATTAGCCCTTTAGCCCTTTAGCCCATTAGCCCTTTAGCCCATTAGCCCTTTAGCCCATTAGCCCTTTAGCCAAGGAATGTGCGGTAAACTAATCTTCTTAGAACAAAGATATCCCCTGACATTTTCTAAACACATGTTGTATCGAGTACAGTGTTTGGTTCTACTTATTGCGTGTTCTAAATACTTCAATCAATGTTTCGATCACATGATAAAGTTAACAGCATAGAGTGCAGTTTTCGATTCCAGCCTTGTTACGTTTCTTCTGTGATTTGCAAGTCTAAACATGCATAATGACGTCATCACTGCAGCACGCGTTTACTCTAGCTATCCCGATGCAGGTTTAAACTCGTTCGATAGAGCTATGCCTTGACATAAGAGGAGGCCTTAACAGCTTATGAAAAAGCACGTCGAATTTTTCAAATTACCTGCCACCACATTTCAAAGGTATGAGGTTTAGTGCTCTGTAAAGATACCTGCACGATGCAAAGCTAACTTTCTTCATCAGAGCAGCCACTACCTTGTGTGAGCACCTCTAGGCCGTATCATAAGCAGCTGTGTATAGTCACCGTCTTGTCACTGCTACCTTGCGCAAGCACCCCTAGGGCGTCTCATAAGAGCAGCAGCCATCTTGTGCAAGCGCTCTTAAGCTGTCTCATAAGAAGCTATGTATAGCCGCCATCTTGTAGAATTAGATAGCTGCCAATGCCAAAGGGCCTAAGTAGGGATCGAACCGTCGATCTCATCATTAGACTAGGTTTTTCTTATGCTCCTGATACTGCAAACCTAAGTATCAGGTAGAAAAATTTTATCCGTTTTCGAGATATTTAACATTTTGCATTTAAGCCCTAAATTTAATGAATCGAAACTGCACGGCACGTTATACTCTCTACCATAGCTAGACCTGATCATGTTACGAAGACTTGCTTCAATACAAGCTAAAACAGAGTGAATGCCATAGGGCCTAAGTAGGAACCGAACCGTCGATCTCATCATTAGACTTATGCTATCATGTTCCTCGTACTGCGAACCGAGGTATTGGGCGGAAAAATTTTGTCCGTTTTGCTCTACGATGCACCGTTTTCGAGATATTTAACATTTTGCATTTAAGCCCCAAATTTAATGAATCGAACTAGCATGACACGTTAGCCTCTAAGCTAAGAGCCGCAGCCATCTTGCGCAAGCACCCTTAAGGCGTCTCATAAGGAGTCGTGTATAGCCGCCATCTTGCGTCCGCCATTTTGCGCAAGCATCCTTAGGGCGTCTCTAGTCATCTTGTGCAAGGACCTTTAAGCCGCCTCATAAGAGCAACCGCCATCTTGCGCAAGCATCACTAGGGCGTCTCATAAGGAGCCTTGTATAACCACCATCTTGCGCAAGCATCCCAAAGGCGTCTCATAAGAACCTGTGTATAGCAGCCATCTTGCGTAAGCACCCTTAAGGAGTCATGTATAGCCGCCATCTTATGCAATTAGCGTCGAGAGAGGACTGCTGTAGAATTTTTCTTTTTAAATTATCCACCACCACATTTCAAAGGTATCTAGCTAAAGATAGCAGCACTGCGTATGACAGGTGACGAATTTACATCTACTGCGATAAAGAGGGCAGCACGGTGCTCTCTGGATTAAAGATGGCGGATGATAACTGTCAAAAAAGCACGTGGCTATGTTTACCAAACAAGAGCATGTGGAATTTGCCGCCACCACATTTCAAACTAAAGAGGGCAGCACTATGCTCTGTTGATTAAAGATGGCGGATGGTAGCTGTCAAAAAAGCACGTGAGTTTGTTTCCAAACAAGAGCACGTGGAATTTTTCAATTTGCCGCCTCCACATTTCAAAGGTATCTAGCTAAAGATGGCAGCACGGTTCTCTCTTGATTAAAGATGGTGGATGATAGCTAACAGAACTTTTCAAATTGCCCGCTACTACATGCTTAAGGTAGTAGCCATAAAGAGGGCAGCACGGTGTTCTGTAGATTAAAGATGGCGGGTGATAGGTGATGAAATTGCCCGCATGATAGCAGCACGGTGCTCTGTTGATTAAAGATGGCGGATGACAGCTGTCAAAAAAGCGCATGGCTTTGTTTCCAAACAAGAGCAGGTGGAATTTGCCGCCACCACATTTCAACTAAAGATGGCAGCACGGTGCTCTCTTGATTAAAGATGGTGGATGATAGCTAACAGATCTTTTCAAATTGCCCGCTACTACATGCTTAAGGTAGTAGCCATAAAGAGGGCAGCACGGTGTTCTGTAGATTAAAGATGGCGGGTGATAGGTGATGAAATTGCCCGCATGATAGCAGCACGGTGCTCTGTTGATTAAAGATGGCGGATGACAGCTGTCAAAAAAGCACATGGCTTTGTTTCCAAACAAGAGCACGTGGAATTTACCGCTACCACATTTCAAACTAAAGAGGGCAGCACTGTGCTCAAAGATGGCAGATGACAGCTGTCAAAAAAGCACGTGAGTTTGTTTTCAAACAAGAGCACGTGGAATTTTTCAATTTGCCGCCACCACATAGAGGGTAGCACTGTTCTCTCTGGATTAAAGATGACTGCTTGTCGAAAAGCATTTTTCAGATTATCCGCCACCACATTTCAAAGGTAAGTAGCTAAAGAGGGCAGCACTGTGCTCTATAGATTAAAGATGGCGGATGACAGCTATCAAAAAAGCACGTGGCTGTCAAAAAGCACGTGGATTTGTTTATCTCGAGCTAGTGAGGTTAAGTTGGTAGCACTAAGGTTTAGGCCCGTCAAGATGGCAGCACTGCCGATGACAGGTGACGAAAGAGGGCAGCACGGTGCTCAAAGATGGCGGATGACAGCTGTCAAAAAAGCACGTGGCTGTCAAAAAGCACGTGGCTTTGTTTATCTCGCGCTAGTTAGGTTAAGTTGGTACTACTGAGGTTTAGGCCCGTCAAGATGGCAGTACTGAGGTTAGCGATGCGTTGTTGTCTGTCAAAAAGCACGTGGCTTTGTTTACAAATCTGTCAAAAAGCACGTGGCTGTCAACAAACACGTGGCTTTGTTTACCTCATGCTAGTTAGGTTAAGTTGGCACTACTGAGGTTTAGGCCTGTCAAGATGGTAGTACTGAGGTTTGCGATGCGTTGTTGTCGATGACAGCTGTCAAAAAGCACGTGGCTTTGTTTACAAATCTGTCAAAAAGCACGTGGCTGTCAAAAAGCACGTGGCTTTGTTTACCTCGCGCTAGTTAGGTTAAGTTGGTAGCACTAAGGTTTAGACCCATCAAGATAGCAGCACTGCCGATGACAGGTGACGAATTTTGCAGCTACTGCGATATAGAGGGCGGCACAGTGCTTTGTGGTTTAAAGATGGCGGATGACAGCTGTCAAAAAAGCACGTGGCTGTCAAAAAGCACGTGGCTTTGTTTACCACGCGCTAGTTAGGTTAAGTTGGCACTACTGAGGTTTAGGCCCGTCAAGATGGCAGTACTGAGGTTAGCGATGCGTTGTTGTCGATGACAGCTGTCAAAAAGCACGTGGCTTTGTTTACAAATTCAAATTTCCCGCGGGAGGTGGAGGAGACCTCTGGGAGGCCTCTGGCTGAGGTGGAGGTGGAGGAGGCATCTGGGAGGCCTCTGGCTGAGGTGGAGGTGGAGGTGGCCTCTGGGAGCCTGAGGTGGAGGTGGCGCCAGAACCATCCAATTATACTACTGCCTACTATTCTATTTTAAAATCAAAGGTAACAAAGGTAAACAACAGATTTGGAGAAGACTTAATGAATAAGTAAAGCGAAGTTCAACAAATAAAAGAAAGTAAATCCGGAACATAATACGCTATGTTGTTAGGTTCAATTTCTATTTAAAAAATACTTTGTAAACTTTTAATTTTAACTACGGAAGGAAGGGGGGATTTTCTCCTCTCTGGATCCGCCTCTGATGAATGCTGTTCATAGCATCGCTGTTACCTCGGTCTCTTATATACTGACGAAACTAAGCAATCTCAAAACCAACGATACGTTCAAGACAGACACTAAACATGTTCCAATACATACCAGAGGACTGCAAGCACTATGATTCATCAGGGATAGATTTGAACGTGTAAGATGGTTTTTCTTCGTATGCAGTCTACCGATAAATCATGCATGGACTGACTAAATATTACATTCGAGCGCTCTAGGTTGTATTTAGTCGTTGTTTTGTTGAATGTGCACTTATTGTTGCAAAACATTTAACCATAATTGTCTACGAAACTCACATCTCGAATAAAAGTGAGAACTCGAATAGGCATAGTAAAATATTCAAAGCTCTTTTCGTACTGGCCATGGGGGTCTATAGATGAGTCAAAGTAAAAAATTTCAAACATTTGTAACCCTGTCTGTAAATGCGATAACGAACCACAGTTGCTTCATCGAATTAAAACACTATTACTTGAGTGAAACTCGTCTCTTATCACCTCGGCTAGACGGTCTCCAGAATGGAATACCAGCTACCGCATACATTTTCATTCATTTTAATATATTCCCTTCACGCCAAACCATTTCCTGTACACATATCGCAAATAAAAAGCTATTTCTGATAATTTCATTCAAGTAATAAACAAACAATAGTAATACATTTGTATTTCCTAACGAATATACATGAGTTAGAGGGCACAATTTTGTCTCTGCTGCTCTCTTTCAGCTTGTCGATATCGTGTAGGATTTCCACGCGCCGGAAGCGTAATGTGGACCTGCGTGGGATACTAATTATAAAGCGGTCGAAGAAGTCCTGAGGCAGACAGTCCCATTCTTACTCCTCATACACTGAGTGATGGATGGAAGATTTCTAACTGTAGCAGGGTTCAACTAACAATGGAGTGATTCATGAATCACAAATATGCGAGATAAAGAAATCTAAGTTGCATGGACACGAGTCTACAAGTAATATTGTAATAAGCGGAGAATCTCAGATAAATATCTAGTAATTAACTAGTAAGATCACTGAAATGTAAACATTAAGAGAAAAATTGAAAATGTATAGAATTCTTATACGAGCATTGGTGATGTACAGAGCAGAGCGTTGTTGTCCGACAATCACGCGAGAGGAAGAATATTTGTAGCTGTCCAGGAATATGAAGGACCTTATACTAAACTAAATCAAGTTATTGTTCTTTAAACAAACGAATTCACGGGCAAACGGACGATCCTGAATTGATAGTTTAATCAAATAAGTTACGGAGATCAGGAGGGGCGTCCGGCTTTTAAGTCCCCGGCCGAAGTCAAAACGAGTTTTGGTGACTCCAGCAACCGCAGAAATACCTGGGACAAGCTGAATATTTTATCTTTGAGGAGATAATGACAATGAATGAAAGTTTTAAGTGTCATTTATTCCTGCAGATGGATGATGATGACCACGAAAATGCAGGTTAATATAAAGTTCACTGATGTAGGAAAATTTACTTTACATTGTTCTGTGACATTCAAGACATTATTCAGTTATTCAAAGAATTGTTTCATTTTTTTAATCAGTAATCACCTTTGTGTTATTCTTCGTACCAATCTCTTATCATAACACCAACACTTAATTCTTATTATAACGATAAATGTGGACATGTTGATGAATATTATCTCTGAAGGCTACTCGGATATGGTAAACTAAATGGCAGACTGCCTGGATATTTCAAGATCCAGAAAGGTGTTCGGCCTGGCTGTAAAATGACTCTCGTGATCTTCGATATTTATGGCAAGAACATAATGAGAGCTGCACTTGAGGAATGGGATGGTGAATTTCCTGTTGGTGGTAGGAAAACGTCCAACCTCCGTTATGCAGACGATACTGCACTCACTGCCAGTGACGAGAAGGAAATGACAGAGCTCATTTCTCATTCCAAATGTGTCCGTTTGTATCCGGGAGATAGTGGGTTCTAACCCCAGTGTCGGCAGCCCTGAAGATGGTTTTCCGTAGTTTACCATTTAATTAAACCACGGCCGCTTCCACGTAAAGTAAATAGCAAAAAAATAAAAGATACAGCCAAGAAATTAACCAGCACAGATATCTTCAAGGAACTGGTGAACCTCTCAGTAATTCTGTGCCTTGGTTCAGTCCATTTCAGATAGCTGTGCTCTAGAGATTAAGATAAAAATAGCTAAGCTCAAAATTGTAATGACGAATTTGTCCAATTTATGGAAGGATCGCCCTACCTCGTTATCACTGAAAACGAGAGTAGTTCCCCCTGTGGCAATTTCAGTTTTCCTCTATGGAGCCGAAATGTGGACTCTTCGTGCTACAGACCTAAAAAAAACTGATTCTTTTGAAATGTAGTGCTGGCGAAGAATTTTACTTTGGACAGCATTTTGCACCAATGATTCCATTATAAACCAGCTCAATCTCAGTACCGGATTATCCACAATGTGTAAACGAAGAGTTTTACAATTTTGGACACACTATGCGACTTGAGAATGACAGCATTGAAGGATTTATTTCTTGAAAATATTCCCGGCAGGAGATATCGTGGATCGATGGTCGAACAAGATGGATACAACCTGCTAATAATCTCCTCGGAGATCACTACCCACAGAATTGAGGGAATGATAAGACAGAGGGACATTTACTCAGATCGTTTGTACGATTTACTGTATTACATAGTAATTTATGAGTGTGAAATTCGTAAGTTCAGTAAAATGAATACATTAGTTATCAAATAATTAAAGTAAAATTGTTTTCATTATTATAGCAAGTAGTGTTGGATGTAAAAGAAAAATAAATTCTTCTACACTGCACCTATTCAACGGGTTCCATACTGAAACTAAATAAGATGTAAGAATGGCCCCAAAATGTCTCACTCTTCCTATAACTCATGTTCATTAAACTTGGTATTCCTTAGCGCTGCACGATCCAAATGATGACCTGAGAACACTATGTAATAACGCAGATCTGGAAGCAGAAATAAACACCAATGGAATTGGTTAGTTGGGATCTGTTAAAATAATTGGAGTGAAAACAAGAGTGAAGGAAATATTTGTGAGCAAACCAGGTGGTGATAGAAAGGGAGATCATTTCTCAAATAGATGTTTGCATGAAATGGACGATCACGATGGAGGCAGAAATCTAAGAATGGAAAAGTATGTGCTACGATTATAAAGGAGGCGATGGTCCTTCAAATAACGTAGGCCTACAGCAAGGTATTAATAATGCAATCCCTACGACATAGCCTAGCAGGCACCTGGCGTATACGTTTCCGGTGTTGCCGTTGAGACAGTTAAGACAGATTGGAATATCAAAGTAGTTAATGATTAGGTAAATGAAGGGTTATTCTTCCCGAAGGCAGGTCCGAACTTCCGCAAAGGTGTTCCTGAGCCGGAGTTTACGTGCTGCAGGGTGGCCAGTTCCTTTCCGCTCCTCGATTCCCTTAACCCCCACCATCAGCGCGTGGCAACCCATCCAACTCCTGACCACGCCCAATGTTGCTTAACTTCGGAGATCTCACGGGATCCGGTGTTGGCTAGTTAATGATTGAATGACTGAAAATTCATACCAGAGTGGAATATTGTATTTGAATAGGCGAAATGTGTTTGAAACTGGATGTGAAACAAGTTCGTAAACTGTCACCAATATTATTTTATGTGTTTATTAAAGATAACTAGAGTTTCTGGTTTTTAGCATTTGCGATAAATGGAAAATATGTTGAGACTTCGTCAGTGTATGTGCCTTCATCTTATATGACCCCTACTAGTGGCTTTTAGGGATTTCAAATTAGTGATAAAATGCGAAATTGGTTCAAAATACGAAATTATACCATTTATGCGAAATAGATGTGAAATTCACGGTTTTATGCGAAATAAACACACATATTTTCAAAACGATGCATTTTTTAATGAGATATATGTTGTAATTTATTTCAGGGGAAAGAATTATTATGGCGCCTTAAATCTTTCAATGAGTGGAATATCTTTCAACGGCCAAAGATCAGTGCAAAGAACAACCAATCAAAAAGCTTAATACACTTTCGTACACACGCGTTCATTCTCTTTGTGTTGACCCTTGATCATAGTCGGTTATTCTTGATATAGGTGTTGAGTAGCAGTAGTAGTTGTTTTTTAAAGTACGATAGCGATTTATTGTCTGGTAGCCATGGGTAGAAGCGAAGTGACGATCAAACGCCGTGCCGAGAGTTACAAATCGGATCAATTTTATATAAGCGATACTGATAAATATCGATGTGCCGACTTTGCAATCAAAGACTTGAATGGTAGGAGAAATATGTTTTGGATAAACACTGAAAGAGCAGGAAACATGTTCTACTAAATGAGTTATTTCTTCCTCAACCAGCATGTGAACAGCGTGGCGCCATGCGGCAAGCCACAATAGCACAAATGGATAGAAAGGATTAAAAGAGAAGAAAGAGAGAAACAAACGTTCATTGAGAATACTGTGAAGATGTGCCTGAAGACTAACATCCCCGTCCACAAGCTGGACCATCCAGCTTTCCACGACTACCTTGAAAAGTAAGTGCCGATTTCAGATATATTTTTGGGCATTATTTATATTTGTGTTTAAAATACATTTACACCATCTTGACTGGTATAGCCTATTTTACTGTGAAACATAGATATACTACCTTATATCACCCCTACCTCCCCGAAGAAAAAGAATCACGTGGATGGTTGTTATGAAGTATTAGAATTGCTATACGGCCATGTTGAATTTTAGGTTAGGTCTCTTAAACTTTCTTCCAAAAACCACATGGATGTATCTTTCCTAATATGACGATTCCAGGTGGAATTTTAGGTTAGGTTATTCAAATTTTCGATTAAAAAGCCGAACAAACGTGGATGGACGATATTTTAAAACGTAACAATTTAATAGACCATCCAGGATGTAAAATTATCGCTTGTTTTCATGAACATATATGGAAGTTTATAGGGAAAAGATTCCAGACTCGTTCAGTGATTCGCTAGGCCAGCACTACACTAAATAAAGTATTTGTCCTTACCTCTAAACTTTATTATTACCATCAGCATGTTTAAATAAATCTTATAGACCCCATAAGTACGTTCCAGGATCGGCAGATCTGCCTCAAGTTAGTACCTTTAGCAGAGAATATGTTCTACGTTGCGGAGATTCAGCAAGGGCAGAGGTGAATGCCGCATTGAATACCCATTGTAATAATCGCAGACGAGACGTCAGACAACCAAGGCAGTTGTGGCATTGCTGTTCTATGCAGGACGATCACGCCCAATTTCAGAACAACAAGTTATTAGGCAAGCGGTTCAATTATAGATGCTACCCAACGGGACAACATGCATCCGAGCTGCCACTGATGCTGTCAAAGACTATAATATTGATTATGAAAACGTCCTGGGTTTAGTGTCAGACTCTGCCAGATACATGGCTACATGTTTCCAGGCATTACAGACGATAATTGGAGACCATCTTATTCACTTCCTGTGCTTTACACACAAGTTGCGTCTTGTGGGGGATATTATCCTCAAGGAACTCTCATAGCTGAACAATTTGGCTTCAAAACTTAACATGGCTTTTCTCCACTGGAGGAAGTTGAAGAACTCTTATCTACACTTTTAGCAAAATATTTTCCCCGATTTGAATGCACCGTTGTTACCAGTTCCTGCCATCACCCGATGGAACTCTTGGTTTCGCTCAGTCCAGTATCTTGACAAGTACTTCACAGCTCTCTTGATCAGAACTTCCTAAATGGCAGTGAACATTCAGTGTTGTACATGTTTAGATATCAGGATATACTTATCTTGCTGAATGTTCAGATACATTTTGTTTCACAGACATCTGTGAAAATTAATGCAGCACTCACAGTAGTGGGGGGATCGTCCTACACGTATGCTCACAAGCTGTGGGATGATCTTTCCACTATTTGTGGAGAACTCAAAAGGTGTGCTGACGGATGGTTTCTGTTGGAAACAAGTTACCTACGAGAGGATTTCAGAAACAGTACGAAGAAAGAGGAAATTAAGGTGCAATTTAATCAGTGTATGCTTAAATTCATAACTAAGCTCTCGAAGCACATGAGTGTCAGTGATACTAACGTGTTATTCCACGAAGTGTGCAATTTAATCCTGCAGTTCCAGGGCAAAACAGTGCTATGGAACTCAAATCACTTGTGTCTTTGAAGAATAAGTTGCCATTTTTAGTAGAAGTGTCACTGTTGATCAGTTTGTCGAGGGCTGCAAGGCATATCACCAGCAGATGCTGCGAAGTATTAAAATGAAGAAAAAAACATTGACACTTCAAATAATGGTGCCACTTAGATTAAAGTTTCCTACCCTTGCCTCTGCAGTACTGTAGTGCATTTGGCCCCCTACGAACAGTGTCGATGTAGAGAAGTTTTTAACAATTACAACATGATTGTAACTGATAGGGGGCCTCGAATGAAGGAGGACACCGTTCAAACAATTAGCATTTTGTACTTCTATCATCATTGAAATTCCTCTTCCTTGTAGGTCCGTTGTACTGTGATAAATGGATACGTTCAGAATACTATATTTCATTTTGCAAATTGTGTTTGTAAATTTCTAATTATGCATATTTCTGTGTGTGTTTGTGTGTGTGTGTGTGTGTGTGTGTGTGTGTGTGTGTGTGTATGTGTGTGTGTGTGTTGATACTACTTGCAGTCTTATGTTGATGTTTGTCTTATTTTCCATAGTGTATTCAAAACTGCATGACGAGCAAAGTGTGAAATTAAACAGTATATTTTTACTCCCAACTGTTGTGTATGCTATTTCGCAAATTATGCTTATTTTTAACCAGTTTACCCAAAACGCTAAATTTGACAAGTATAGATGCTACAAAACGCTAAATTTAAAGATCAAAACGCTAAATATCTGAAATTTAAATGCTATAAACCATGAAATCTAATAATAACTTAAATGTGTTGAGAATGGAGCTTATCGATGCCTTGAGAACCATGATATCCCAAACCTGATCTTCGCCGACAATATCCTTCTGTTTGCACTACCATCAAATACGAAAAAGAATAGCATTAATGGTATATAAACGAGCTCAATAGCTGCAGTCGCTTAAGTGTGGCCAGTATCCGGTATTCGGGAGATAGTAGGTTCGAACCCCACTGTCGGCAGCCCTGAAGATGGTTTTCCGTGGTTTCCCATTTTCACACCAGGCAAATGCTGGGGCTGTACCTTAATTAAGTCCACGGCCGCTTCCTTCCCACTCCCAGCACTTCCCTGTCCCATCGTCGCCATAAGGCCTATCTGTGTCGGTGCGACGTAAAGCAACTAGCAAAATAAAAAATGGTATATAAAATTATTGTACACAATATAATCTGAAAAGAAGTATTAGTTAGATACTTTTATAAAAAACCAAACCAAACCTCATTGCACTACAGCGCTTGAAGGGCCTTGGCCTACCAAGCGACCGCTGCTCAGCCCGAAGGCCTGCAGACTACGAGGTGTCGTGTGGTCAGCACGACGAATCCTCTCGGCCGTTATCTTGGCTTCCTAGACCGGGGCCGCCATCTCACCGTCAGATAGCTCCTCAATTCTAATCACGTAGGCTGAGTGGACCTCGAACCAGCCCTCACGTCCAGATGAAAATCCCTGACCTGGCCGGGAATCGAACCCGGGGCCTCCGGGTAAGAGGCAGGCACGCTACCCCTACACCACGGGGCCGGCTAGATACTTTTATGGTTTTCTGAAATGTTGAGGTGCAGGATTTTCATTTCCCAAAAGTTCTTGTACATGTGGGTAAATCTATCCTTACGGGGCTGGTGTATTTGAGCACCTTCAAATATCACCAGAGTGAATCGTTATGGAAGTCGCCAACTTAGCCCGGAAAATCATGTGAGATTAAACACCAGTTTTGACCCAGATGCTATGTTTCTCTCGTCCACTTCTGTACTTGCACGAAGTGACGCCTGGATGGATGCCACTAACCCCACCAGTGGTATCCTGTGATTAGGCAAGGAACTGCGCTTGCGTGCTTGACTTATGGCCCCTTATTCCCGCATCCTCATCCCGCTCATGTTACTCTCCCCCATCCCATTGCCCCTGGGCCACAAAAAAGTATCCGAAGGTCGCAGGATACTAGACCAGAAGAGACTTCGTTATAACATTCACGGGGATCGAGAGCACGTTACAACACAATCAATGAGAGTGGATATACAAGTAACTATCAGAAGTGGTTATTGGTCTCACTTTCGTGCCCTACCCCTTGGCTGAATGGGCAGCGTTGGAGCTTCCAGTTCATGCAGTCACGGGTTCGATTTTCGGTCGTGTCGGAAATGTTAGCTGCTTCTGGTTAATCAATCAATAGATCAATCAATCAACAAATAAATCGATCAGTCAATAGTGATCTGCACTTAGGGCAGTCGCCCAGATGGCAGATTCCCTGTGTGTTGTTTCCTAGCCTCTTCATAAATGATTTCAAAGACATTGGAAATTTATTCAACATCTCCCTTGGAGAGTTAATCAAATTCATAACTCCCCTTCCTAGGAACGAATATTTGCCCAAATTTGTCCTCTTGAATTCCAACTATATCTTCATGTTGTGATCTTTCCTACTTTTATTTATTTATTTTGCTAGTGAATTTACGTCGCCTCGACACAGATAGGTCTTTTAAGGACCACTCAAACGTATGCGTCTACTTATATCATTCCACGCCATCTCTCCGCTGAAAGCTCTGAACATACCACTTAGTCGAGCAGCTCGTCTTCTTTCTCACAAGTCTTCACACCCCAAACGTTGCAACCTTTTTGTGTTGCTACTCTTTTGTCGGAAATCACCCAGAAGAAATCGAGCTGCTTTTTTTGGATTTTTCACTTCATGAATAAAGTAATCTTGGTAAGGGTTCCATACACTGGAACCATACTCTAGTTGGGGTCTTACCAGAGACTTACATTCTCTCTCCTTTACATTATTACTACAACTCCTATATGCCCTCATAACCATGTGCAGAGATCTGTACCCTTTATTTACAATCCTATTTATGTGATTACCCCAATGAAGATATTTCCTGATATTAACACCTAGATACTTACAATGATCCCCAAAAGGAACTTTCACCCCATCAACTCAGTAATTAAACCAGAGAGCACTTTTCCTATTTGTGAAACTCACAACCTGACTTTAACCCCATTTATCATCATACCATCACCTGCTGTCTCTCTCACAAAACTATAGAGTTCATCTAATTTATGACTATGTACAGAGTAACACCATCTGCAAAAGGCCTTAACTCTGACTCCACTTCTTTACTCATATCATTGATATATATAAGAAGATATAAAGGTCCAATAATACTGCCTTGACGAATTCCTCTCTTAATTATTACGGGGTGAGATAAAGACTCGCCTACCCTAATTCTCTGATATCTATTTTGTATAAATACAGCAACCTTGGCTATGACACTGGATGTTTGTATTCAGCTACATCGCTTCGTTTACACGTAACACTCCAAGTTGCCACCACCAGAGAAACACGCAATAGTGAACACATTCCTGCACATAGTATTGTTTCAGGAAGGGATTCGGTCGTAAAAGAAGTCCAACTCCGCCCCCAAAGTCTCCACCAAAGTTAGGAAAAGCGGCAGGAGAAGAGGAAAAGGAGGAGGAATTCTTCACCCTTAGCATTCGGGTTCTAGGAAACTCAAAGAACTTTTAAATGTCGACATCGTACCCATGTAGTGAGGGTTGGACAAATTTCCTCTCCCCTACCCCCCAAAAAATACCCTCTAAAATATCAGAATACCTGTGCTAGGATTTAACTCATGATCTTTGGATGCAAAGGCAGACACAGAATCTAGCTTTTGATCAATTCACCTGGTTACATTAATATCAGGTAGCAGTAGTTTGACTGGTCGCTAAACCTCATAAAATCCATTGAGAGCCTTAGCCTACGAAGAAGACAGCTTCCCAATATGTATTAAACTGACAAACGGTCAGCGTAATGACTTCCTTAGCTAAGTTACTCGGCAATCTTGGCCGAATCCACTGCTTCTCACAGCAGACAGCTCATCAGTTGACGTGACAAGAGCGTTTGGACCCAGTCAAAGCCTCACTCTAAAATCCCCGGACAAGCCGAGTATAACGTCCAGGGTCTCCAGTTAATAGATAGACTTTCCATTGCTAAATCACGGTGCTGGCCTAACATAAACCGACTTTGAAGTCGGTGAAGCACATACAAAGCAACATACGAGTACAATGTCTTGTTCGTATGCGTAGTATTACCTGCTAATGGAAAATCTAGTCCACAAGAGAACGATAGAAATGTTACCATCGAGTGGTGTGAAAATTATCCCACTCTGAGTAAGGAAAGAGTACACGAAATAGGTGCTATATTCAACAGTTGGTCATGGTCAGAGTTCCCTACATGGTCAATGCACGCACTAAACTTATTTCGCCTAAAATTATTCAATTTCGTCTGAATTCCATCTCCTTTTCAGTCGATTTTCATCACCACTCTATACAAATAAGATTAGTTGTACGTTCCATTAACTACTTTTTAAAGTTTTCGAAGATGACAAAATGCTCTGCCAAATTTTTGTCACAAGGGAGTTCTTCTACGTGCTGGTAATCTACTGACAGCACCTTCAAGTACCACTGGAATGAACTAACCTAACCCCATGGAACTAGATCCCTGAAGGGCCTTGGCCTACCAAGTGACCGCTGCTCATCCCGAAGGTTTGCAGATTACGGGGTGTAGTGTTGTCAGCACGACGAATCCTCTCGGCCGTTATTCTTGGTTTTCTAGATCGGGGTCGCTATTTCACAGTCATATAGGTCCTCCATTTTAATCACGTAGGCTGAGTAGACCTCGAACCAGACCTCAGATCCAGGTAAAAATCCCTGTTCTGACCGGGAATCGAACCCAGGGCCTCCCGTAAGAAACAGGCACGCTACCCCTACACCACAGAGCCGGCACCACTGGACTAAGCCGGAATAGTACTCCTGGAAGCCAGCGCTCTACACAAATACTATTCAATCTGCGTTCTTCAAGAGTTGTTACATATGTCATCACCTTGAATTGCTCACTTTTAATTGAAATGTAGTGAACTATTTTGATATGGACCGTGACTTTTCTTCATTCGCTGTTCGTGGTGGGAAAGGTTCCTCGTAAGAGTGCCATCGACGGAAACGGTAGGTAAAACCTGTTATAGCATATGCCGAGTGATACTTCTCGAATACACGATAGTCCGTAGATAACATTCATTCATAAAAATGAACAAGGGCCCTTTAAGAGTTGTTTCTGTTATTATCGTTTCCTTGCAAGCTCATCCTGCAGACATCCGTGTCGAAATAGAGACCACCATTTAGATACTGCTGTTGTGGAGGAAGGCGGTAATTACTACAGGGTCTGCCAATACTTTGGATATACCACAGAGAAGGCAATGATTGGTCTTCATGTGCCAAACACCTTCACGCACAGGAACATAGGTTAAAGGCTTCTATGAACTTCAGGAGCGTGGAAAGTCTCTTGTTGCATGCGATGTCAGAAAATAGAAAAAATAAAATACTAAATCATCATCTTTTACCACTTTGTTTATGATTATTTAGTAGAACACCACGTCTTCGGGGATCACGAACATCCAATTGTATTCTCAACACCGTTAGCTACAAAACAGGTAAATATAAAAATAAATAATGAAACATGACAGTGACAGTCGGTGCTTCTGGTTGTTGGTAGTCGTTCATTGTGGTGACGTACAAAACAGAAAAATTCTTCAGAATCTTCCATCTATATTTTCAGTCAATATTTCACATATATAGGGGATAACAATAATTTTAATAATAAGAATAATATTTTTTTTTCTATTTGCTTTACGTCGCACCGACACACATATGTCTTATGGCGACGATGGGATAGGAAAGGCCTAGGAATGGGAAGGAATTGGCCTTGGCCTTAATTAAGGTACAGCGCCTGCATTTTCCTGGTGTGAAAATGGGAAACCACGGAAAACCATCTACAGGGCTCTCGACAGTGGGGTTCGAACCCACTATCCCCCGATTACGGAATACTGGCCGCACTTAAGCGACTGCAGCTATCGAGCTCGGTAAAATAATAATAATAATAATATTAATAATATACCGAGCAAGTTGGCCACGCGGTTTAGAATCGCGAAGCTGTGAGCTTTAATTCGGGAGATGACAGGTTCGAATCCTACTTTCGTAAGCTCTGAATGTTATTTTATGTGGTTTTCACATCGAGCATGTACCTTACTTAAGGGCACGTCCGATACCTTCTCAATTCTAGACCTTTCCCATTCGCCGAAAACCTTCGATGTGGCAGTACGACGTTAAACCACTACCTAATAATAAAAGGCAGGAACTTTAATTTCACACTTTCTGGCTGCTTGCTGGTCAATTTCGACGTTTCGCTGTACTCCAGACTTATGGGTCTGGATGTCTCAAACCTCTTACCTGACCGTCCCTCCTGATATCTGTCTTCTGCATCCAATGAAGGGCGTTGGCCCTCCAATACGGCTGCTGCCCAGTGAAATAGTTTACACATGCAGGAGTGCCACATGGTCAATGAGAAGATATTCTCAGCTTCATCGTTTTGCTCTTGTGGCCAGTTCCGCGGCTGCATATAGAATTTGTATCTTGCACCGGGCAGAGTGAGCTTCGGCTGAATGGCCTTGTACTTCTGCATTCGGGAGGTGGAGAGACTTATCCCTACCATCGGCTGCCCTGAGAATGGCTTTCTGTGGTTTTCCGTTTTCCTGCACTAAGGCAAATGCCTTTTAAAGGCCATGGCACTCACCTTCACCGCACTTCAAATCACCACTATAAATCTCCTAGGCCTGAGAGGGAGCGTAAGCAACCTAGGAGGCCCGCCGTACCCCTTCAGGTACGAATTGAAATCTTTAATATAAGTGCATTGGTTTAGTGCATGGAGATAAGATGCCGGCATGTTACCTCTACACTACGTACCTCGGCCCCTTACCAGAACCGACATCATTTCCGGCCTCAGTCCAGAATTAAAATTATTTTACGAGTCAGGGATCAACTTCAGAGTCTCCACGTTAGAGACAATCACGCTATCCTTGCACATCTATATGCGAACCGTTCTGGTCAGCTTAGACGTACGTCCCTTCGTGAATTACGATCGTGATAGAATGTTGGACACCGATCCCAAGATTACGAGTTCAACCCCATCAGAAGTCGTCAGTTTTATGGATGACGAAAATAAATCAATTCGGCACTCCGTGACATCCAATCTTGGCAAAAAGTTTGTTTTCGCTAGTGGTTTAACGTCGCACTAACACATCGAAGGTTTTCGGCCACGCAAGAGTGGAAATGGGCCAGGATAAGACCCAGAATTTGCCTGATGTGAAAATGGGAAACCATCTTCAGGGCTGCCGACGATGGGATTTGAACCCACCATCTCCCGAGTGCAAGCTCACAACTACGCGACCCTAACCACATGTTTAACACGCATTTGGTGTTTACTCGACAACATTAATTAACACTCCCCTACAGACCCTCCAACATATAGCCTAGTAGGTCCATGTTCCTATCATCTGATAGAGTAAATCGGAGTGTCAAAATTGAGGAGCAGGCACCCAGGACCTAGAACACGCCAAATCAAAATGCCTGCACTCGGTATCTGAAGACATGCGAGAATTATTATTTATTCTTTTCCTTCTTCTTAATCCATTTTCGCTCCATCCTTGGTTTCTCCATCGGACTCAGCGAGGAATCCCACCTCCACCGCCTCAAGGGCAGTATACTGGAGCGTGAGACTTGGGGTCTGAGTACACAGCTGGGGAGGATGACCAGTACCTCGCCCAGGCGGCCTCACTTGCTATGCTAAACGGGGACATTGGTGGGGTATGGGAAGATTGGAAGCTATAGACAAGGAAGAGGGAGGAAGCGGCCCTGGCCTCAAGTTAGGTACCATTCTGGCATTTTCCTGGGGGAGAAGTGGGAAACCACGTAAAACCACTTCCAGGATGGCTGAGATGGAAATCGAACTCCCTCCACTCATTTGACCTCCGGAGGCTGAGTGGACCTTTTTCCAGCCCTCGTACCACTTTTCAAATTTCGTGGCGGAGCCGGGAATCATTCCCGGGCCTCCGGGGGTGGCAGCTAATCACACTAACCACTATACCACAGAGGCGGACATTATTATTATTATTATTATTATTATTATTATTATTATTATTATTAATATTAATATTATTATTATTATTATTATACCGGACGAGTTGGCCGTGCGGTCAGGGGCGCGTGGCTGTAAGCTTGCATCCGGGAGATAGTGGGTTGGAATCCCACTGTCGGCAGCCCTGGAGATGTTTTTCCGTGGTTTCCCATTTTCGCACCAGGCAAATGCTGGGCTGTACCTTAATTAAGGCCACGGCCTCTTCCTTCCAACTCCTAGGCCTTTCCTATCTCATTGTCGCCATAAAACCTATTTGGGTCGGTGCGACGTAAAGCCACTAGCAGACATATGCAAATAAGTTATATTATTGCTTAAGCGTAATCGGATTTTACGTTATACGTCTCTAATACCTAGCATTCGTTTGTATACCCATATCCAAATGTGCATGTTTGTTTTAATGGCACCTTATTCCTTCACTGAAAATGCAGTGAATAAGACTTATTCACTCACTTAGTAAATGTATTGAATGTGCGGTAACTTAAAACCTAAATCATACATCAACATTGTGCAATGGCTGTGTGCTGTAAGATATTGTCTCCAGTTTGAAGAAGACATGAGTGTACATAATAACACTAAAGAGAGCCAACACGTAATACCTGACAATCTGCAGCCTCCTCTTCTCTGCTACATGGACTTGAAATTGTTTTTTCTTTCGTCTGACCGGACGGACCTGCTGCTTGACCGACCCGCTCGTAGCACAAAAAAGGTGTGGAATGGCCTTGGTCACTTGCTATGTCCACCACCACTACCACTTTTTAAGTCCCAAAATCATCTGCCATAGGATCACCACTTGTAAATGTCCCCTTTACAGGCAACACATAGGGTTCCCTTACAACTTGCTGACTAAGAATTACTACCTGATAACTTCTGCTGACGTCAGATCTACGAATGAAGAATTCCTAGCACGTTAATCTCCAGAGTCCTAGCATCCTTTTAAAAGTACTGTATAACGAACTTAAATATTTAAATCCCCACAAGAAGCAAACATTGAGCTGGGGGCATAAACATTAGCGTTTTTATTTCTGGGAAATTTATTTACCTCTAAATCGCAACGTGGCCTGAGCATGTGTCTTCTGGGCATTATAAGAATGGTTCTTATAACATGACATTGCTTCATCACTCATTGGCATATCAGTCCACAAATGTCCTCTTAGCTACAAGATTATAACTATTATGTATCTTCCGTATTTCCCTTTACGTTACTAAGCGATTGCTACCTTTCTTTCTGGCTTGAAAGAATTGAAGAGAAGGCAGTATCATCATATTTTTATTATCCATAAAGATGGAAAACAATATAGGATATATTACTGAGCCAATCGTCCGCTTTGGATCTTCCTTGTATCAACCTGACTATGTTGATTGTGAGAGGCCATAATTACATATTACAAGCATACCACCTAAGAAAATGGCAAGTCATAGGCTTTCGGATACGGAATAGCTCTGTCCTGCTAGAATGTCCATCCACCAAACTATTCGATGGGTGACATTGAGCCTTCTAACTTAAAATCGCCAGTAAATATTTTAATAAACCATCTTCGGTGAATTTATTTAAAATCTAATAGAATGTTTTTCTTTATCTGCCCATTACGCAGTTATAGCTATCACAAAGTATACATTGTATGTTAGGCAACCTCTAAATTGCGGAATTGTTACTGTATCATTTATATCTAGGAAACAAAAGTTTGATTGTTTGTTTGTTTGTTTGTTTGTTTGTTTGTTTGTTTGTTTGTTTGTTTGTTTGTTTGTTTGTTTGTTTGTTTGTTTGTTTGTTTGTTTGTTTGTTTGTTTGTTTGTTTGTTTGTTATACAAATCTACACGCCTCAACTGAGCAGAACTAAAATTTCCACCAAGGCAGCCATGAGGCACTCGGACGAATCGTAAGGTAGTATTATAGTCAAATATTTAATAAAATGAAATTGATCATAAAATACGATATATGACGAGAAGTGTTTGTATTGACGCCATTTTTATATCAAAGCCCGTAAGGAATGGACTGAATACACGAAAAGTATGGAGCTTATAATAGAAAGGAATAGTAGCGAGGTCACATTAAAAGAGCATGGAACATAGAATAGAAAGTTATATGCTCACACCTCATATACAGGTACAAGACTCTTCGTTGGTACTTCTCTGCACTTTGCTTTGTGATACAATCTGGCGATTTATTCCGCGGAAAATTAACATCAATCTCATAAAGAATCGTACGGGCCGTAGAGCTATTTATATCGTCAAAGATTTAATAAAACTGGTCGTAATATGTGATATACGGGTTTTATATGTAAACGCAATTTTTTTACCACAACTCGGACGAACGAATAGCATGGAATGTAAAATAGGAAGGAATATCTATGACACAATCTAGTGATTTATTATCTGGAAAATTAACCTCAATTCCATAAATGGGTATCAAATGATTACTTATGGGTGGCGGATTTTGCTCTGTCATACAACAGGCCCTATAGCAACTTATTATTTGGAATGAGTATATAGTGATTGCTTTTAGATGTATTTTCATGACTGTGTATTCCATCCTGCCTTTACGTTTCTTATCCTCACTTCTGTAAATTATCACTTTTAGATTGTGGATTTTTCTGTATGGTACTACATAGCAATGTATTGTGTGGAATGAGTATTGAGTGATTTTCAGACTATTTCCTTGACTCCAAACTATACAGACTTCGTACTAGTAACAGACTGGAGTAATTCATTTGCTTGAATCGTAGGTATGGTAGCATAATTTCCGATTCCTCTACATGAAATAATATTCTATTAAAACAAGAAACATCCGTGGGGATATTTACGAACAACATGATACGTTGCGAGCGGAGTCCGCGGAAAACTGCTAGTATATACAGGCTGGTCGGAAACAAGGTGAACCGGGTACATGGGCATTAAAGGTTTGGTCATACTGATAAATAATTTGGAAATAATAATTAAAAATCTCCCTCTGTTGTATTTTTATCAGTTGCTGAAGTTAGCCAATCATATCACTTCGCGGGCGAATTCAAATTGGCTTTGAGAGGCGGTGTTGCTAAATATGCATGTGGCTTCAACCCAGCTTCAAGGCACCAATTGAATGAAAATCTTCACCAATAAAGGGATCTGAATACGAACCTCCGAGCTGTGAGGATCACGCCATAGCATGTACTCTACGATGATACTTGCTGAAACCCACAGTGTGTTTGTGTTTGATGCTGACGGTTCTCAAGCCGTTCTTAAGCCATGTGCAGATATCGCAACACCGTCTCGCATACTTCATTTGAATTCGAGCTCGAAGTGCTCACTGGCTGTTACACTCTGTACGACTGGGCGAGTTGACCGTGTGGTTAGCGGTGCGCAGCTGTGAGCTAGCATCCGAGAGATAGTGGATTCGAACCCCATTGTCGGCAGCGCTGATGATGGTATTTCGTGGTTTCCCACTTTCACACCAGTCAAATGCTGGGCCTGTACGTTAATTAAGGCCTAAGGCACTCCTAGCCCTTTCCTATCCCATCGTCGCCAAAAAAACCTATCTATGTCGGTGTGACGTAAATCAAATAAAAATACTCTGTACGCAGCAGTAATCCTATCTACCGGAGATGAGGGGCAACAGATGACACAAAGCACATCACGACAAACAATGGTCAATGTAATGATATTGTTGATCAATGTTATGAGCTTTCTATACTGTAGGCCTTCACATTTAGTTTTCTTTCGACTCTGTGATTTGTAAAATATTTTATACCATACCCTAAACTGTAGTTTCTTATTCTCCGACTTTACATACCGATTTTCATTAAATACTGTTTACCCATTTTCTGGTTACTCGGCGCTGATATGGACTTAGTAACAAAAATCCAAAATCATAAATATCTTTGTGATCATAGCCAGTACGGTAACAATGTATAAGACATGAATAATAGGAAATTTAATACTATGTAACCCTAGTTATGTAGCATTCATCGACATTTTAGGCCTTCACCTAAACTACCATTTCACTCAGCGTGAATAAAATAAGTTACAGCCTAGACTATAGCGACTTATTTTCTGACTTTGCATACCAATTTTCATCAAGATAGGACTACTAATAACAATATTTGAGAATTATATTTTAGGCCTTCCCATAAACTACCATTTTACTCAGCGTGAATACAATTATTGATAGCCTAGATTGTAGCAACTTATTCCCCAACTTTGCATACCCATTTTCTTTAAAATGCGACCACTAATAACATAAATAGTTGGGAATTCAATTTTAGGCCTTCCCCTAAACTACCATTTCACTCAGCGTGAGTAAAATGATTTATAGCCTAGATTGTAGAGGCTCATCCCCCGACTTCACATACCGATTTTCATTAGACCACTATAACATAAATAGTTGAGAATTCAATTTTAGGCCTTCCCCTAAACTACCATTTCACTCAGCGTGAGTAAAATGATTTATAGCCTAGATTGTAGAGGCTCATGCCCTGACTTCACATACCGATTTTAATTAAATTCTCTTCAACCGTTTTCTCGTGATGCGTGTACATACAGACAGACAGACAGACAGACAGACAGACAGACAGACAGACAGACAGACAGACAGACAGACAGAAATTACGGAAAAGTAAAAAGTGCATTTTCTTGTTACTATGGACATGACAGATACAGAAATACCATTATTTTCAAATTCTGAGCAATGTACAGACAAAACTCGTATTTTATATAGATAGATATAGTAATAGGCATTTGGTATGGAAAGCAACGAGAATGATAATATTAATAATGCTATTTCATTAATGCCACTTCAATAGTTTTCTGTTTGGTCCGACTCCTTGGCTGGTCAGCGTTGCGACTTTCGGGTCAGAGGGCCCCGGGTTCGATTCCCGGGTGGGCCAGAGATTTTAATAACTTCTGATTAATTTCCCTGACCCAGGGAATAGGTATCTGTGTTCGCTCCAACACTTTCCTCTTCATATTCATACAACATACTGCACTACCAACTACCACATGAACACGCAATAGTGATTATATCCCTCCATATAGGATTGCGTCAGGAAGGGCATCCGGACGTAAAATAGGGTCAAATTCACAAGTGTGACACAGTTCGTAACCGCAACCCCACAGATGTGGGAAAATCAGTAGAAGAAGAATAATAATATTAATTTATTTGAACTGACGCCGGGATATCGAAATTTAATCCAGCAAGAGTTCTTTTAGTGTTCGGGAAACCAAAGACATGGAGTTGTCTAATTTAAATACCCTTAAATGTCACTGAGTTCAGCCAGGATTGAAACCGTGAAATCTGGAACAGAAGAGCCGTAACTAATCGATTTGCTACTGATCTCCATGTTATCTAAAATATTATTTGTTCAGAATTATAATGGACGCATAAACATGTTCAACTTTGTGTGAATCACGGTTTACAATTAATTAACCTCTACAAATTTTTTTACATATGGCTTTCGGTACCAGGAGTGTCAGTTCAGTATCTGCTTTTCAGAGTAGGCCTAACCCCATGTGGTTACATGTGCCGCTATGTGAGGGTGTTTTATGTGTTGGTAAGTGTTATTGTACGCGCTAGGAATGGAAAAGAATGGGTATTGTCCTTTAGAATGTTACCATGCTGGAATTTACCTACAGTTGAAATGGTAAGCCATGTAAAACGATTCTGAGAATGGCCGACGAGTGATTCAAACCACCTGTATCTGGAGTACAGAGCTAGCAACCATATCCGATCGTGCCGCAACGCACTCAGCTAGCTTATTGGTTAATGTTTCATTCATTAGTATATATAGTACTAAATTTAGAAATTACTTCGGTAAATTCCTAGTTCACACAAAGCAAGCAAATGTCCATTGCAACAAAGTGTTTTATTTTGTTAATGGCAATTTCTCACGTATATGTGCGAGTTAAATTTTATTTCTTACAACGTCACTTCGATATATTTTATTACAAGATTCGTAGGTCTTATGGAACAATTAAAATTGTTGTAACTCTGTTATGTTTGTTAACGTGACACTTCTTGCTTCTGAGATGGAGGTAGTCAGCCTTCGTGAATCACAGTCTACAATTTTTGGACTCCACCCGTCCGCTTTACCTGCTGTTCTCACATATCTGCCCACCTCCTGAACCACTTGTGGACGGCTCATTATATAATGTTAATGATTATGCACGCTTCCGTATGATTTAATGAAAACCTGTTCTCTATATTGGTTTTTAACATGTAGGGTACATCATACACGTCTGAAGGAACTGTTGATTAATAGGGCTATTTCAAAAGTTTATCATATTTTTCCAGTGTATGCCCCTGCATCACAAATCTTGTAGTGACTTTTTAACAGTAGCTGCGGAGTACATTAGAGCCTTGATTTAGAACGGCCGTTACCTTCTGGGCGGGGAATTATTCCGAGCGAGGGAATATACAGGGGGAAGAGGGGGAAATGTTCATTAAGTTCTCTATATATCATAACTTATAACCTTTCCCCTGCAACTCACATCGACATTACTGTACTGGCAAAGTATCATGGAGGCGGCGAACGAGATTAAAGAGGCAAAAGAAACGAAAATCTGCAGGCAGAGTACACATAATGGTACGGAGTCCATTCTAAAACAAGACTACCATGCGGAAACAAAGGTCAGGTGTAGCACTATTTCCAGGCTATATTTAAAGACTTTTTTGTTGATTTTTAAATACTCGCTTCATGTGTTCTGTCGAGGCTGTGATGTGTTTCAATCATGGTATAGTAAATAAGGATTGCTGCCATGTTGTTGGATACCGTCCCTGTAGGAGGACAGTAAAATTACAGGGTTACAATGCCTTAAGAATGTAAATTAAAATATTTGATTTAAACAAATTCATGCCAGCAGTTATCATTAAGGTAAGTGGTGATTAAAAATGTCGATAGAGAACATTCTACGCCGCTGCGAGTACATTTGACAACCTCCTACGATTTAAATCTAATCAGTGGGTGATGTGAAATTCGTGCATTTATAATGGGGAATGGTTGCTCTGTTCATGTCGTCAGTTTAGTTTTAACATTTCAAATTATAAAGTTAATCCTTTCTCTCACCAAAATGTTCCCGAACTTTTCCGTCCACCATACGCCTGAAACACCACCACATTTCATTATATTTACAGTCATTATGCATTACAGTCCTTCCTTCGATTTCTTACAGCAATGTTGATAAAATTCGAGAATTCGAATTCTAAGATCAAGACTGAGTTGCTTACTGCACAGCAGGTTTTTTATTTTGATGAATATGTTTCGCGCTTGCTCATCTCTGACTTTACCTAGCATTAGTTGCATTTTGGTGTTCCTCTCCTGTTTATAATCCTAAGCTGTGTCTTCTTAATATTAATTTTCAAGGCTGTGTTGTTGCAGGCGATATTAACTCTCTCGAATAATGACTGAAAATCTTCTAATATTCAGCAAGGAGAGCTGTGTCATCTGCATAACCTAAGTTCTTATTATTTTCTCCATTCACTCGGAAGACTACGTTTTATGATATGATGATATTTTAAATGCATCAGGCAAACACATTTCTGAGTATAAAGAATAGATTTTTTCTAGTGGCTTTACGTCCCACCGATACACACAGGTCATATGACGATGATGGGATAGATAGTCCTAGGAGTTGGAGGGAGCGGAACGAAGGTACAGCCTCAGCATTTGCCTGGTGTGAAAATGAGAAATCACGGAAAAACAATTAGGGCTGCCGACGGTGGGATTCGAAAGTACAATCTCCCGGATGCAAGTTAAAACGATAGAGGAGTATTATAATAATAATAATAAAATGTTATTTGCTTTACGTCCCACTAAATATTTGTACGGTTTTCGGAGACGCCGAGGTGCCGGAAATTAATCCCGCAGGAGTTCACTTATGTGCCAGTAAATCTACCGACGCTAGGCTGACGTATTTGAGCACCTGCAAATACTACCGGACTGAGTCAGGATTGAACCTGCCAAGTTGGGGTCAGAGGGCCAGCGCCCCAAACGTCTAAGCCACTCAGCCCAGCGGAGAAACATTAAAACCTTACTTAACATGTTGGTATATGCATACAATGTATATTAATAGTAATTCATGTTACAATAGCTGAAGCCAAGTCTGTTCGAGTGAGATGACTGAAAATATTTCGAAACATTTTCACCCGTGCAACGTAGAATAATTTATTTCATACTATGTTAAATTGCCTTTGCTGGCACAGTGCACTATGTCTTATGATATGGGCTAGAATAAATTTTTCATTGACTGTCTCTGGCTGAATTTTGAGTGATGCTAGTAATGCCATTCCTTATGCAGCCAGTCCTTGCTATGAATAGTATGAAAATGTCGCTCATAGGGTCGGTTGGTGCACGCATTTCAGTGGGCTTGGCAGACTGATATGCAATAGCAAGTTCTGCCTCCGTGAGGAAAGCAACGGGAAACTACCTCACACCTCATTTCCATAGTACGCCTCTTCAGTGACACCTAGGTCATCTATGATAGCTATTTGGTAGAAATGTTGAGGATCCAACCAGCCTTCGGCCTGAATACCCAACATAAAACATGCATACTATATTGAAGTTATTTAGTCTTATTTACATACATACACATACATCAATATTATAGAAAGTTATGCCTTTCAGCGTTCAGTCTGCAGGCTTCTGCAAATTTACTAAATGTCGCCACAATCCTCTAATTGCAACTAGTGCTGTGGCCTCAGTTAGTTCTATACCTCTTATCTCTACATCGTTAGAAAGTGATTCTAACTGTCGTCATCTCGGTCTGCCTCTGCTTTTCTTACCCTCGATAACGGAGTCCATTATTCTCATGAGTAACCTACCCTCCTCCATTCGCCTCACATGACCGCACCACCAAAACCGTTTTATGCCTACAGCTTCATCTATTTAATTCATTCCTAACTTAGCCTTTATCTTCTCATTCCGAATACTCTCCTGCTATTGTTCCCGCCTGTTTTTACCAGCAATCATTCTCGCTACTTTCATGTCTGTTACTTCTAACTTATGAAAAGTATATCCTGAGTCCACCCAGTTTTCGCTCCTGTAAAACATAGTTGGTCTGAAAACAGACCGATGTAAAGATAGTTTCGTCCTGGAGCTGACTTCTTTCTTACAGAATACTGTTGAGCGCAACTGCGAGCTCACTGCATTTGCTTTACGACACCTTGATTCAATGTCACTTACTATATTACCATCCTGGGAGAACATACATCATAAATACTTGAAGTTATCTACATGTTCCAGCTTTGAATCACCAACCTGACATGCAATTCTGTTAAATTTCTTTCCTAAGGACATCAGTTTAGTCTCCGAAAGGCTAATTTTCATACCATATTCATCGCATCAATTTTCATGTTACAAGATATTAGACTGCAGACTTTCGGCACAATCTGACATTAAGACCAAGTCGTCAGCATAGGCTAGACTGCTTACTACATATCCACCTAACTGAATCCCTCCCTGCCACTTTATACCTTTCAGCAGATGATCCATGTAAACTACGAACAACAAGGGTGAAAGATTACAGCCTTGTCTAATCCCCGTAAGTACATTGGACCACGAACATTTTATATCATCATTTCTTACTATAGACCAGTATAAATACATTTGATTGATTTTAATAATCTACCCTTAATACCATAGTCCTGCAGTATGATGAACAACGTGTGCCTCTGTACCCTGTCATATGCTTCCTCTAGACCTACGAAACATACACACAACCCCCTATTCCTTTTGTACCATTTTTCAATTACCTAGCGCATACTGAAAGTATGATCCTGATAGCCCCTCTGTGGTCTGAAAACCGAACTGGTTTTCATCCAACTTCCTCTCAACGACTGAACGCAGCCTCCCTTCCAAGATGCCATCGAATACTTTGCCCGGTATACTAATCAATGAGATACCTCGATAGTTGTTGCAATCCTTCCTGTTCCCTTGCTTATAGATAGGTGCAATTACTGCTTTTGTCCAATCTGAAGGTGCCTTACTGCCACTCCATGCTAATTTTACTACTCTATCAAGCCATTTTATCCCTGTCTTCCCACTATATGTCACCATTTCAGCCCTAATTTCATCTATTCCTGCTATTATGACAATGGAGTTTATTTACCATCCTTTCCACTTCCTCAAGCGTAATTTCACGAACATCATCTTCGTCCTCCCCATGAGTTCGGTTGTTCGCGACGTTACCAGGAAGATTTCTTTTCACGTTGAGAAGATTTTCAAAATATTCCCTTCACCTGTCCAATGATTCCCAGGGATCTATTATGAGTTAACCTGAATTACCGAAAACACTGTTCATTCGAGGTTATTACTAATCTTCCAAAGACATATTTTTGGATTCAACAATTATTTGTTTCGCTGTTTCTTTCATCTACGTACAATTCCTTGTCTGCATCAGCATTTGTTTGGAGCCATTTCTGATAAGCCTTCCATTTACGTTTCCAAGCTGCTCTCACTTCATCATTTCATCAAAATGTTCACTTTTTCTCATTTTTACACACATTTGTTCCTTTGCTGTTTCTTCTACCTACTAAATAGCCTGACTCCATAAAGGGGCCAACGACTCAGTGGAGGAAATTACACTGGAATCCACCACTTGAAGACCCAATGGCAAAGAAGTGGAGGAGGAGCCTATCACTTCGGTTCCCGACGATTATGGAGGCGGATGAGGTCATGCCGGACGGACTGTCTGTGAAGATGCTACTCATGAGCTGGTAGTGGTTAGGGCACTCTCTTTCCCTTGGGGTGGGAATCTTCCCCTAAAGGCGGATGAAGCACATCTGGTCAACGGCATGGAAGGTCCTCAACGGCGGATCAGTCGTCTGGACAGGTTGTCCTTACTCGACTGGAATGGCGGATGAAGGCAGCAGTGAATAGGAATCATTAGATCATTTGCAACTGCTTGCCATTTAACATATTTCCTAGTCATCAAGTAAAATGTGTTTGTTGATGTGCATCGAAACTCTCACTCTAAAACAATTTACGCACAGCAATCTTCCAGCTACGTATGACTACTTCCAAAAGTTCTGCGTCGATGAAGAATTTGCGACTGGGGCAGAATGTGATGTCTGGAAGCCTCTAGTGATAACTTGGCACGCAGGCGGTAGATGTGTGATCGGTCGTCTTGCTTAGGGCTGTGGCTGTAGAGCAATTCGGTTGCTGCATCTACGTCTGAGCAGTCCTATTTAGGATCCGCTCTGCTCACCTCACATGGGGTAGGGGCGAGAAGAGGTGTCCTAAACGTAGTCAGCCACTAATATTACCTATCGGATAGCCGCGTCCGATGGTATCACCATTATGCGATCGGACAAATAAGAAATTATATTTTGCAACATGGAATGTAAGAGCACTCAATGATGACCCCACAACTGAGAGACCCCATAGTGGGTAGAGAATTAAGAAGATATAACATCGACATAGCAGCACTCCAGGAAACCCGTCTTGCAGAATCAACAAGGTGCAGGTTACAGCATCTTTTGGAAGGGGAAAGCTACCAGAGAGCACCGGTTACACGGAGTAGGCTTTGCTATCAAGAATAATTTCCTCAAGGAATTGTCAGAACTTCCTAAACAAGACAAAATAATCTTAATAGGCGATTGTAATGCCAGAGTGGGCAAAGACAACATTGTATGGAATGGTGTCATTGGCAAGGATGGAATTAGCAGTGAAAACTCTAATGGTATTCGACTCCTCTCAAAATGTGCCGAACATTATTTAACAATCACTAACAACATTTATCGCCCAAGAAATTAGTTTAAAACTTCATTGCAGCATCCTAGATCTAAAGAGAGGATGATTACCTCGTTGTACTTCCTCTTAAAACAAAAATCACCACCACCACCACCACCATCCTAGATCTAAGCATTGGCATCTCATTGATTAGATAATTGTCCGCAAGAAAGATCTTCAGGACGTTTTTATCACCAAAGCAATGACAGAAGCGGATGACTGTTGAACATATCACGGACTTATCAGATCAGTTATGAATTTGTCAGTATCCCCTCAGAGGAGAAAACAACGGAAGAGCTGTAAACACGCTTTTCATACCGTGAATTTTAGAATATGCCTCACAATGTAGAGGATTGCTTCATCAGACGCTGTCGGAGGAGATCAGATAGTGGTCTGTATCATCAAAAAAATCCCCGAGAAATCCGTACTTTCCTAACAGATTTCCTGAATTCGAAGCCGGTTATGATATAGCCTATTATGGATCTGGTACCCCTACCCTCCCGTGTGTTGCGGTTAACAGCCTTATGCTTGAAGAATGTTTCGTAACTGCTAAACCCATACTAGCACAGAAGTCCAGCAAACGCTTTCCATTCCTATTTGCTTTCATATCTTCCCTACATTTAACAATTACCCTTTTCGTATCCTTCAGTTCTAATTCCAACTCGCACACTGAAGTCGCCCATTAGCACTATCCTGTCCTTGCTGTTCACCTTGACTACGATGTCACTCAATGATTCATATAACTTGTCAATTTCATCCTCATCTGCACCATCACATGGTGTATACACTGAGACAATTCTCGTCCTAATTCCTCCAAATCTACCTGCATCATTCGCTCATTTACGTGCCTAACGGAAACTATTTTGCGTGCAATAGTATTCCTGATGAACAGTCTTACCCTATACTCTGCCCTTCCCTTTTTAACACGGTTAAGTACACTTTATAACCTCCTATCTCTTCCTCGTTATCTCCCCTTAGCCGAATATCACTTAATCCTAGCACATGTGCTGAACATTATTTAACAATCACTAACACCAATTATCGCCCAAAAAATTGGTTTAAAACTTCAATGAAGCATGCTATATCTAAGCATTGGCATCTCATTGATTATACAATTGTCTGCAAGAAAGATCTTCGGGACGTTTTTATCACCAAAGCAATGACAGAAGCGGCGGAAGTGATAAAGGGCAGGCAGGGTTCAGGCAAGGTTATTCCAGTGAGGCTCAACTTGTAGGATTCCAGCAAGATATAGCATATACTTTCTTTCCTCCATAAGCCCCATTAATATTGATAGCTCCCCATTGAATTCCATTTCGTTCGCCAAGTTGTTTCCAAGGAGTCCCTCGGTTGTTAAATGGGAGTAGGACTCCGTTACTCCCACAGGTCCGAGGCTTGCTTAAAACGTTCTGACCTCGGTAAATTCGTGAAGCAGGATACTACCCTACTTACACACGGTTCAGGTGAGAATCACTCCTCTAACGGGTTGGGGACTACATGTGGATTGTGTAGTCCTAGCCGCCTGAGCACAAGGAGCGTTATCACTCAGAATATGTCCGAGATTCCCACTCCCATTCCGTAGCAACTGGTATCCCGTCTCTCAGGACCGCTTACTAGGCCACTCAGTGGTTGCCTAGGGTTCATGAACTAAGACGTGACAACAGTAATCTACAAAGTCTTATTTAAACAATATTAATATGAACACCTTTCTGATTATTATACACGTTGGCGAAAGTGAAAAATGCTGGCAGGGTTCAGGCAAGATTATTCCAGTGAGGCTCAACTTGTAGGATTCCAGCAAGATATAGCATATATTTTTGACTCAGGAGTTAAAATGGATTGTATCGCTATTGACCTATCCAAGGCCTTGACAAGAAAAATGAGTAACTGAAGGGGTGAATAAATTTCTCGATAATAGAATTCAAAGAATTGTAATAGATGAAGCATTACCTGGTCCTGTATTAATTAAGGCAGAGGTACCGCAAGGCAATATTATTGGACCTATGTGTTAAATTATTTTAGTAAGGAACTGCAATCACATATAAGGACTTTAGCGAATGATATTACACAGTAGAGAGTAATAAATAAGTAGCAGGATTGTGAAAGACTCCGATAAAACCTTGAGAATGTATGAGATGGATAGCAGACAATGGTATGTTGGAAAGCGGAGTGAAAAGTCAGGTTGTAAATTCCACCACGAGAAGAAATTTTCAGTTTTAATTACTGTGTTGATGGGGTACATGTAACTCATGGGGATCACTGTAAGTACCTAGGTGTTGATATAACGACATACGGTTATGAGGTTATTTAGGGGTTGTAGTAAGGGTGCAAAGGAGAGTGTCTGTAAGTCGGTGGTAAATCGTAAGTATGGCTCCAGTGGATGGGACCTTCAAAGGGATTACTTCATTCGAAAAATGGGAAGGATCCAAAGGAATGCAGCACATTGTGTTCCGGGCTATTCACAATAATAGAGTACTGTTGCGAAAATGTTGAAAAACTTTGGTCTGTGAAGACTTGGGAGTAAGGAGTCGAACGGCTCGACTAAGCGGAATGTTCCGAATTATCAGTGGAGAGGTGGCATTGAATGGCATTAGTAGGCAAATAAGCTTGAGTGAAGTTTTCAGAAGTAGTAAAGATCATCACACGAAGAAAAAATTTGAATTTCAGAGAAAAAATTTAGTCAAATACTTGTTACAGAAAGAGCCGTTAGGGAATTAAATAATTGATCAAGGGAGATGTTCCAAAAATTGCCCAACTACTTTGAAATCTTTTAAGAAAAAACTAGGTAAGCAACTGTTGGGGAATCTGCCACCGGGGAGACAGCCATGAATGCATATCAGTAGTGATTGATTGATTGATTGATTGATTGATTGATTGATTGATTGATTGATTGATTGATTGATTGATTGATTGATTGATTGATTGATTGATTGATTGATTGATTGATTGATTGATTGATTGATTGATTGATTGATTGATTGATTGATTGATTGTGCTCATATCAGAGCCCACAATACACACATCCTCGCCACCATGAAATAATGTATTTATAGTATTCAACAGTCGGTGTATTGGCTTGATTCGCCTGCAAAACGCTGTGTAGCCCTCCGGTAACAGTTTTACGTGCATTGAAAAATGGTCATAATAGTAGGCCTATGTCTTTGTTGGTAAGTTAATGAGAACAATAATCTCTCTTTCTTTCTTAATCTGTTTACCCTCCAGTGTTGGGATTTTCCCTCGGACTCAGCGAGTGATGCCACCTCTACCGCCTCAAGGGCAGTGTCCCGGAGAGTGAGACGTTGGGTCGGAGGATAAAATTCTGGAGGAGGACCAGTACCTCGCCCAGGCTGCCTCACCTACTATGCTAAACAGGGGTCTTGTGGAAGGGGGATGGGAAGATTGAAAAGTATAGACAAGGAAGAGGGAAGGAAGCGGCCGTGGCCTGAAGTTAGGTACCATCCCGGCATTTGCCTTGAGGAGAATTGAGAAACCAAGGAAAACCACTTCCAGGATGGCTGAGGTGGGAATCGAACCTACCTCTACTCAGTTGACTTCCCGAGGCAGAGTGAACCCCGTTCCAGCCGACGCACCACTTTTCAAATTTGGTGGCAGAGCCGGTAATCGAACCCGGGCCTCCGGGGATGGCAGCTAATCACGTCAACCACTACACCGCAGAGGCGGAATAATAATAATAATAATAATAATAATAATAATAATAATAATAATAATAATAATAATAATAATTTCGACCTACTATTGGTAGCCCGATGCAGTTCTTGTAAGGCATACTCACCGACTAGGGCGAGTAGCATCTGACGTGTATAGAAAATTGCGTGTTATTGTGTTGGAGGATGGTGTTGTGTATATTGAGTTACAGAAATATTGAGGACAGCATAAACAACCAGTCCTTGAATTTAGGGAATTAACCGTTTAAAAATAAAATCCCCCAACCCGGTTGAAAATCGAATCCAGGGACCCCATTACCGAAGTTGAAGACACTGACTACTCAGGCAAGGAGCCGTCCCGACTCGCTAGAATACAGTAAATAACTACGGTAATGCACCGTATCGGAAAGTCCCTCTTTCGTCATAATTTTGAGAACGTTAAAATATGAACTTTATTTGCTATTATACTGTATATTTCCTGTGCCTTTTTGGTAGGACGAGTCTTAGCGATGGATTACTTGTAGGTCTATTGGGAATGGTAGGGATAGATTGGTGTCGGCAGTTGTGCCTTTATGTCTGTTAATCATGCATATTCCTAGTGATTTTCCCTTTAACACCGGGTACAGGAGTAGGTCCTCTAACATAACTTTCTCTTCATGACACTGTATTATATTATTTATTATATTATATTAATTATATCATCCCTCACACTCTGTCGTATCTTTCACTTTAGATTCATTAACTCACGTAATCGCATTTCCTTCTGAGGAATGTTTTAACAATTTAGACATAATCATATGTCCAAAATAATTCGTAACTATATCATCCGCTCTCCAATTGAAATGCACAAATTATTATTATATCTGTGGAGCAGTGCAAAAGTGTCGACTCCCGTACTTCATGATCAATCGCGATTTAAGTTTCACACCGGGGAGAAGTAATGGATTTTTTAAGGGTGAGAAGTAGTCTCTTTGACACTCCACATCATAATATGTCGGCATGTAATAGATTTGGTGTTCACCCTAAAAGTATTTAATTGAAACTCAGCAATTCGTCGCCCGGTAGAGTTTTGGTTTCTCTGCCATCTGGTGGAGGTAAACGGAATATTTAAATTCACTCACAAGTGGCGTAAATAGCGGCGAAATCAAAATACCTGCTCACAGTAGTTGAGGCCATACAATTATTTGTATTATTACGCATTAACTAGGAATTTTTTTTTTTTTTTTTGCTAGTTGCTTTACGTCGCACCGACACAGACAGGTCTTATGGCGACGATGGGATAGGAATGGCCTAGGAGTTGGAAGGAAGCGGCCGTGGCCCTAATTAAGGTACAGCCCCAGCATTTTCCTGGTGTGGAAATGGGAAACCACGGAAAACCATCTTCAGGGCTGCCGACAGTGGGATTCGAACCCCCTATCTCCCGGATGCAAGCTCTAGGAATTTTTAAAAGACATTTTGTGGTAACTTGTAGTATTCTAATTTGTTCGTATGGGACGCGACCTATGTTCATAACACCAAGTTAAAATAGCTGAGACTGGAGTCGAAAATCCCTAACACCATGATAATTAATTAACACAGTCCATTAGTGTAACTTTCTTCAATCACAAAATTATGCAGCCA
Organism: Anabrus simplex; assembly: GCF_040414725.1. Lineage (NCBI taxonomy): Eukaryota > Metazoa > Arthropoda > Insecta > Orthoptera > Tettigoniidae > Anabrus > Anabrus simplex. The sequence goes on along the minus strand of NC_090265.1, from coordinate 1,127,649,256 downwards.
TTGATAATAAAGTAGGCCTATTTGAATTTTTGAAGCTAACTTCCATTTGCGCTGTGACCTTTACAACAGAGCATCTGTTGTGTGTTCCTTTCCTTTATGGCCTAGTTCTGTTCGATTGAATGAATAACGACTCCGACTTTTCACGGGCTTTACTCCTCTTTTATTGATTGCCCTTCTGGTTCATGACTGCTACCACCTCAACCCTTCGTTGCACCACAAAAGCTTCCTCCCTCACACGGCCGCTAAAACCTCCTGACCATATAACAGCTTATTAGGGACAGAGCCAGGGACTTGCGGAAGGTTGGTTTTAACCACCATATGATGGTTACAGGATGAAGAGGGGACGTCGCTCTACGGCCAGATTTAGGCAGAATTTTCTCTCGACCAACCCCTGAGTGTAAATACACCAGACCGTAATGAATTACAAGATGAAACTGGCCAAATTACAGCCAGAGGGAAAGGTTAAGCCTGCAATTAAAATTTTTAAAAGTTTTGTTATTTAAAATACAACAGGCTTCCAATTTTATTCGTCTGATTCAGTTAAATAAAATAGGGAATTTCCGTTTTGAAATGTGACAGCGGATGAAATATAAATTAGCCCAACTGCTTTCACACTGTAGGCTCTGTTTGTATTCTAAAAGGAATTTTGTCCCTCCTTCTTTCCTGACCTGTTCCCAATTGTCCATGATCGGCACTAATGTGCATTAGGTACACTTTTGCTAGTGGATGCCCTTCCTGACGCCACCCTCTGCGGAATGTTGTTTTCAATTTTGCGTGTTTCTGTGGTGATTGGCGGTGTGAAGTGTTTTGTCTGCTTGAAGATGTGTATGAAGACGGTCGAAAACTCCCAGCCCTCGAGGAACAATCGAACACAGTTAAGAATTCCTGACCGATCAACAGAGATGTACTACGTTGCTCATTCGGCCAAGGAGCTGGACCGTAAAATGAATTTGCCTAATAGCATTTTATAAATATGACAAAGTCACACAGGAACTGCTAACTTGGCTAACTCCTGTCATGCCCAGGTGCCACTACTCTGTGGTCCGAAGGAGCGAGATACTTTCCTAGTTCTCTTAAGTTTACTTCCTTGGCGTGTAGCTTCAGATACTATGGCATTTGCTTAGTCAGGTGAGAAAAATTGTAGACAAGACGTGAAGATTTTTTTTTTTACAGTTGGCTTTACGTCGCACTGACGCAGGTAGGTCTTATGGAAACTGTGGGATAGGAAAGGGCTAAGAGTAGGAAGAAAGTGTCCGTGGCCTTAATTAAGGTACAGCCCCTGAATTTGGCTGGTATGAAACACGAAAACCATGGAAACACATCTTCAGCGCTGCCGACAGTGGAGTTCGAACCAACTATATCCCGAATGCAAGGTCACAGCACAACCTACCTAACCACATGGCCAACTCGCTCGGTGTGAACAAAATAACCTGGAACATTTGTGTTCAACACACTACAAATGAATATACGATAGTCTCGTAAGATATTTTCAATAGACCTTGCGTAAGCCATCCTCGTAGCCAAGGACAGCGATAATGAGTACACTTCATGCAGGTCCATTGTCAGTGAAGCTTAGGTCTGGAATATACATTGTTATTAGAACAATTTGGTTCACGTAACGTAAACATTCTAAAAATAATAGTGAGGAAGTTATTAATTAAAACCTTAATGAATTAAAACACACAAAATCAAACAAATGTAACTAAGCCAAATATAGACCTACATAGTTCACGTAACTATAATTGGTTATTAAAGTGTAGTCATTCATTAAGTGTGAAATTTAAAATATATAATTTCACTATTTCCCTGTAATCTGGATTAAAATTTCTGCTAACTACTGCGTCAACTATTTTTGGTTTTTATTTGTTTGTCATGATAATTTTTGAAAATTGGATTCAAAAGAAGGCCTGCATGTTGAACGAGCAAGTGCGTATAACTTCAGGACCGATTTTTTAAACACTTCATATTTATTTAGGAGTGGTAAAAACGTGCTCGGATCACCTGGAAGGATATGGGTTCGATTTGTCGATAGTAAGTCAAAAAATTTTGAAACATGCTTCCACTTTTAGATATTCAAATGGTCCAGCTTTTCACTCAGCCTACTCCAGTAATGAGTAACAGGTTATTTACTGGTGTTAAAGATGGCAAGCGGGTAGAGGTTAGCACACTATTACACGTAAAGTCCAAGTTACAGGTAGGGAAAGCCTATATTTTCCTCTTATACAAAGGCCATCATGACCTGTAAGGAGATGAATTTGGTTTGTTTTGCGTTGCTAGATGTTTATTTACGAAAGACTTAAAAATATGAAGAAAATGAAAACCTACAACCTGTTTTCCAGTCATTGACCGGGACAGGGATGTAATGAAGGAAGCAGATATAGGCTATTAGTACGATGGGGTCGCCACTCCCAAAGTGATTTATTAATGAATGATAGATGCTATGAAATGAGAATGGAGAGTGTTGCTGGAATTAAAGATGACAGGGTAAACCGGAGTACCCGGAGAAAAACCTGTCCCGCCTACGCTTTGTCCAGCACAAATCTCACATGCAGTGACCGGGATTTGAACCACGGTATCCAGCGATGAGAGGCCGACGCGCTGCCGCCTGAGCCACGGAGGCTCTACTTAAAAATATATGAAAGCCAATTCTGTGTGTGCATGCCTATTCGTAGTAGTTCCAGCTCAGGCGGTCTTCCGCTAATACAAAGAAACAAACAGTAAATCGATCATTCATCAATGATCTGCATTTAGGGCTGACGAATGGGTGGCCTATACCCTACAAGTTATTTGCAAAGTATTTTTTCTTAAAACATTTCAAAGAGGCTGAAGATGTATCGAAGATCTCCCTTGAAAAATTATTATAATCCCTAATTCCTCCCCCTGCAAACAAATATTTGCCAGGAAACTACCGCCGATTTTACATAAATTTCATATCGGTACTCAAGGCTGTTTACCGCAGTGTACCGCGTACGATATTGATGAAAATCTACCTTTGTGTATTTATCGGATATTGCTTCCAAGGAAGGTTCTCCATAACTTTCGTGTCTGATATCATCTCCTGGAGCTGAAACTGGCATTGGCTGATCTTAAGGAACAAGACACCGATCACTGCAAATCAAATTTTGAGGTAATAGAAATAATAAAATGCTTTTATGTACCAACTGAAAATATTGAAAATATGCAATAAAATTTTTTAAGAATATGAATATAAACTGAACTCTTTACATGTCATTTCGACTCTCTACTGTGTCTCGCTAACTGGAAAAGGGTCCAGTACACGTGACACAGTTTGCCGCAAAATTATTTATCTCAAATGATTGACAATTATCGCGGAACACTGACCTACACCGGGAACATGACAGGTGCATACCACAGGAAGTAATTTCAGCATAACACATCGCTGACACATGCATCGATATTTTCTTCTTGCTGGTCATCCAATGTATATAAATGAGGAAAAATGTATCCTTGCATTGTTAGTGTTCTACCGCTTCGCTCAAGAATTGTTTCATTAATAACTTGTACTCGTCCAAGTCTGTACTGCAAAGGAAGTAGAAAATGGTAGATATTCGTCCAATATAAAGAAACAATGTCGAATTAATTTCAAATTTAAGCGATGGTAAATTTCTCGATTAATTTCATCAGATGCAATTAGCATGGAGATCATTTCTAGACTAAAATGAGAATTCTCGGGTAAACGTGATACAGAAGAAATTGCATCAGGTAATTCTATCCAGCGGATATACTGTAGATGGGGCTGACCACACCTCAGCTAACAAAAGCAAATGTACCCGTGCTTCGCAACGGTATTCTATTTCGTATACGGTTTTCTACGTAAATTACTGTACACGTAGCGAGTAAGATTATATTAAATTGCATGTCTCTTAGCGCAATCCGACAAACAAAATGGGGAGACCCCATATGTTGTGCTTGTTGAGTAGTTTTGATGATAATGGCAGGCCACATTTCCTACTGCCATTCGAAATCGAGTTCGGGAGTTTCTACTATAACGGCAAACTCACTTGGCAATTACCATTCACTGTAGAGATGGGGAGTTTTCATTATAAAGACAGGCCCCCTTTCCTAATGCCAGTCACAATCGAGTTAGAGATTTTATTATAATCGAGCCCTGCAGCTCTATCTAACGTCTAAGGAATCGAGATACGACAAAGGGTTATACGACTAAAGCTGAAGATCTCTCCAAATTCAGCGGCGATTGTGTAATGTGTTTTGTAATATGGCCTAACGTTTAGCTAGCAGTTACCCCGAAACGAAGGCCTCCATTTCATTAAAATTCCGTCCATATTTCGATATTTTTCTGAGCCAAAAGTTATACATTTGAATATCTTGGAATATTTCATCAATGGAAAGAGTGTCCAGGTTTCAGGATTAGCACTCTTTTACGTACATACAGAGAAATTAAGGAAGCAAATAGTACAGTTATGGAACTCGACATTGATTGGAAATAGGATAAAAACTGAGGACAGCCGGATAGGACATGTAAATACCAAGTGGATGTATTGGAAAATGAAATATCGCTCACTAAAATGTGATGATATGAGTTACAAATTTAAAAAAAGTGGTAACAGAGGAGAAATTTAGGCGCAGGGATTTTTAGGAAGACAGATAAAATGATGACTTATGGTGTTATTACTTAAACCTAAAGAGGTAAAGTAGAGGCAAGGAAATAAAGCAGACAACTCCGCGGTAGTGTTCAAATATGAACAGCTCTCTTTAGTGCTATTCGAAGATAACCTCTAGCGGTAATCCGGTAATATCCCGCAGAATGGCAGCTTGACGTCTCTCTAGTCTTCTAGCCAAGGAACAACCACAAATTTACAGGAATCAAGACGAAAATGTCACAACGTTACTTCCCTACTGACAAGCAGCCGGAGACGTTGCCATAGTAGCCGGTAGGTTCGTTGTCGGTCTGTCGGTCACTCAGTGTAGAGGATGAAAGTCCCTGTAAATAGTAATTTTCTTCGTCATTTGAATAGAAAACGAAATTATGTACATAAAAAGTTATTTAAAATGAAGGGATGTTTCAAATATAGACTACGGATTTTACAGAAAATCAGTAGTAGAAGTGACTAATAAAGAAAACTGTTCTGGTTTTCCTGTAAACATCTAGTCTTTTCAGAGGGTTTTAAATCATATGCATACCTAAACCTTCCCCTGGATGAGAATACTCCAAATATGAAGTTTGGTCGATATCTATCCAGCCGTTTCGCCGTGATGATGGAACCGACGGACAAGCAAACAAACATTTACTTTTACAATTTGTTTTACGTCACACCGACATAGGTCTTATGGTGACGATGGGATGGAAAAGGCCTAAGAGTGCGAAGAAAGCGGCCGCGGTCTGAATTAAGGCACAGCCCCAGCATAAACAGACAAACAGACACGAAAGCTAAAACATTACTGATACGGTCTCGAGGTGATCTAAAGCAGTTAAATATGAGATAAATTGACAAAACAAACGAAATTACAGTCAGCGGACAACCTAAAAATGTATTTTTGTTGATAAATTTTAGGAGTTCAAGAATTAGTAAGCCATCATATATGTTTTGTACGGGTTCAGGAAAATTAGAACATCTGAAGCCTAGGATCTCACCATTCCGTCTTATGTTTCATTTCCATTCTCCTTCTCATTTAGATAGTTATCCCCATTATATTTCCTTATCCATATACCATTCAAATCAGTGATGCTCGCCTTTGATGGATTCTGCAATAAAAAATCCAAATTTGTGAACATTATATTATCTTGTACGACAAATACCTATTAACAGATGTTAAAAACTGGAGTTTTCACTTCCTATAAATGTTTATGTGTTTTTTTTTAAATAAAGCTAATATTTACGGAGATATTTGGAATCAGGCCCATATGAGAAATACAATAATCGGATATTATCTCCAGTTTTATTTCTAGTGTGGCAATAAACCATGAATCATAAAAAGTCGAAAATTATATTTCGTAGAATGCTTATTACGTAGATCTATAGTGTATGGATAGGCGCTGTCTGACTGAGGTGGTAAAGATATGAATGAATGAAGTCGAAAAATTTAAGAAACTAGATTTCCTCTTCCGGAGGTCTACATTTCCCTGAGGTTCACTCAACCTACATAAATAATGAGTACCACGTTCATTGCTGGGGTGCAAAGGCGGCCGGCGGACAGCCAACCACTCTACCCCACCAAGTGCTGATGTTACGGATAGTGGAATCCTTGACCCTGCATACCTCCAAAGGACTTCACGCCTATACGGAGAGCCATTACTTTAATTTGCTTTACACAGTGTTTCGATACAGTTAATATTAACAGCGAAATTGTTTACTTTCTGTTTTGTCCCAATTAATATTGCTACGAATTTCGATTAATTCTGCTCAGCCATTTTCCCATGGTGTCATAAACTAAAATACACGAAATTAATAATGTGTGGCCTACCTACTTTCGACTTGTACATACAATCGGAGATAAAACGAAATATGGGACAAAATTTGAACTGTGCAGAAAACTTACTTCTCTAGATGGTCACATTCAAACTAAAATAGGAACAGTTTAATAATAGCATCCAGCATTTAATTTCTTTCCTATGCGTAAGAACAGCATAGAGATTCAGAATTAATTCCCAGTCTTTTGCTGAATGTCAATTTGAATGATTCTTTCTTTCTGCAGTAGAATACGTCTTGAACCGATGAGCTTTAGAAAACAAACATGGCAGTTGTAACATTCAAATCGTTTCTAGACAGCACAGAGAATGACAGTGTTCAATATCTCCTTTTAATGTACGAGGACCACTGGGCGTAGCAACAAGACTGACCTCAGTATGTCATCCGACTATGTAAAAGCACCACAACCTTGAGTTACTAAAATCGACGTGCCGAGCAGCAGTTAACAACCAGGCCAGAGAGAGAGTGTTATTATTATTATTATTATTATTATTATTATTATTATTATTATTATTATTATTATTATTATTATTATTTTGTCATTATTCAAATTTACTTCGTCGTCCTCATCGTCGTCGTCATTGTCGTTGTCGTCGTCGTCGTCAGTTAGCCATTATTGTAGCTCTGGACTCCTGTGTGCTAGCTTAAGATTTGATTTGTCTCAGTCCGTTCTAAAGCTCTGCAATGAAAGGGAAATAGTGAACATGTGAGAAAAATCATGTTGCGAAATAGAGCCAGCTTTTTTATTTTCGGAAAATGCCGTGAGATAATGACAATAAATGGCTTCATAATTATCAAAATCCTCATTCGAGTAAAAAGTGGCTTGTGAGAATTCCAAAATATCCAAAAATACCAACTGCAAGCGTTAAAAGTCTTATCGAGAGTGTTTTAAATTTGAGGTAGATGAACATTGTGAGGGGACTTCTGTGTTATTGGAGCCCCAAACGAAACTACCTACTGCACAATTGGTGGAAAATGATTTATAACTCTTGGATCACCCAGATGATGATGATGATGATGAAGACACACCGGAACGTCCATCGGAAGCTCCCATGACTGCGTTGTACAAGTACGGATTTAACTTTCGTTCACAATATAGACGTAAATCTCTTTCTGTATGTACAGTAAATTATTTCTCATATCACAGGCGCATTGCGCATTGATCTTGTCTTGAAGATATGCATTTGTACAAAATTGATGTTGATGATGATGCTTGTTGTTTAAAGGGGCCTAACATCGAGGTCATCGGCCCCTAATGGTACGAAATGAAGAAACAAAAAGTTCAAATTCATCCACTGACCAAAATAAAATAAAAAATGCCATGAAGAATGAATGGATGGACATGAACTCAACCACAAACAAAAAAAAAAGAAACAAAAACCAGTGGATCAGACTCAAAAAAGATCGTAAATAATATTATTACTGACCAAGGGACCACTTATAAAGCACAATGATGCTTGATGTCGAAAGGGGTGCAAAATCCACGTCTAAGGCCCCACAGAATGGTACATGTCGCGAGTAAAGTAGAACCGTGACATTTGTCATGTTGGGGTACTAATCAAAAGTGGCGAAGACTCACGGTGTTCCACAGAAGATGGTACTACTCACAAGGATTGCACTTCGTACAGGAAACGCAGACCTATGGTGTTTCTCACGCAATGATGCCACTCAGAGCCAACGCAATCCGATAAGGTTCCCCACCTAGGTGTACTAATCACGGGCGCCGGTATTCCCGTGGTGTTCCTCACATAGTGGGTACTAATCGGAGGCAACGCAGACTCACAGTGCCGCTCAGATAGTGGTACAACTCACAGGCTACGCCCAGACCCGCGGTGTTGCTCACATGGGTACTGGAAACCCCCCCAGGCCAGCCTCTTTACTGCTACTAATCACAAACCTATTTCGTACCAATTTAGTGATACTACTCGCAAGTACATGCAACCCATTGTGTTCCCCGCATGATGGTACGAATCAAGAGTAGTTTCATGGTTCTAATTCAATCATCCCTTGGTCGCCCCTTGTAGTCGCCTCTTACGACAGGTAGGGGATACCGCGTGTGTATTCTACATGTGCGTCCCCCACCCGTAGGGGGTAGTGTGTTTGGTACGCGAGAGGTATTTTATTTCCCTCAAGTCCGCCGGCAAGCCGGTTAGGACCCCCCTATCCGCCACCTAGGACGCGCCACGTGGGAGTATCACCTCTCCCCCTGCTACGCCTGCGTAGCAGGTTCGTGGTTGTATACAATAAAGAACTGAGCATCAAAATTAAAATGTCAAACTAATACTGACTACATATTTTATTTCGACAATATCTATCATGCGTGCGTGTTCTATGAAGAAACTTGCGGCAGCAACTTCTTTGTTTTCGTTACCTGTAATTTTTTTTAAACTGTTTAAGACTTAATGCTTAGGGTGAGTAGGAGTGCTTTTCCTACTGTCTGGGGGTGAACTTCACGTAAAGGAGGGCTTTGGTTTAACAAGAACTAATGCAAAATAAAGTCCATTACTGGAATTCCGAGAAGAGGACAAGTTATTTTGTGAACTAATGAGAGAAGGAGGCCTGGTCATGTACGGTTTTCTGATCAATTGGAAAGGGGAGAATACACGAGGGAGACTATATTCTAGATCAGACACTTTTTTGATAAGTTATGAACATCAAAACGTGATGCAGAATTCGTGTGGAGATTTCCCTTAGTTATTAGTTAATTGACCCATAGGGAAGTAAGATGAGATGCACTGATTCACATTTCTACACTATCGAATCTCAGCAACCAAGCGATTATTCGTAAGCGTTAATACTGCTGTCATTGATAGCAGACTAATGAAGCTAACAGCTTTAGAATCAAACAGAGAGCCGTGATTGTGATTCATTAGTAGGATTATTACAGAGCACTACTATTAAATCATAACCATCCATTCACTATGAATTTCAAGGAGACAGAGGGATAGAGAGACTTTGAACTAAATATATCGGCCTGTAATCCTCGCAGGATTTTCACTTTAGAATTTCTCTCTCAAAATGTTTAGATGTTGCCACTGCTTTTCTCTACGAAATTAAGTCAATTAGCTTAGTTTGAGGTATGTCCAGATATACAACTGTTTTGACAAAAGAGTAATTTGGATTTCCTACGCTGTAATTAAAACATCGGTGATCAAACGATTTATGGAAGAATTCTACTTTTGAAAATCTCTTATTTCACACATATGCCTTTTCTGGAGGGACCTAGTGTTAACAGTACACTATGTCTTCTGGTATAAGCTAGAGCAATTTTGTTACTTTCATTCACCTGTCTCAGTCTTATCCTTGGCTTTGACAATATCACAGTGACTGAGGTATGGGTGATGCCATTCCTTATGCATCCAGTCCCTGCTATGAATGCTGTGAAAATGTTGCTCATAGGGTCGGTTGATGAATGCTCTTCAGTGGGCTTGGCAGATTTATATGTAATAGCATCTTATGGCTTGATGAGGAAAGCAACGGGAAACTACTGGCACCTCACTCCTCTTTCCCCTAGTACTCTTCGTCAGTGATGCCTAGGCCATCTATGACAGCATATGGTGGAACCGTTGAGGATCCAACCAGCCTTAGGGCTGAGGACTCAAACATACATACATACATACATACATACATACATACATACATACATACATACACACAGTACATACATACATTTCAAACATAGACGAGAGATTACAGTTTCAAGGAGACAGAGGTATAGAGAGTGAACTAAATATGTCGGTCTGAAATCCTCCCAGCATTATCACTTTAGAATTTCTCTCTCAAAATGTATAGAGGCTACAACTGCTTTTCTCTACGTAATGAAGTCAGTTAGCATAGTTTGAAATATGTCCAGATTATTTATTTGGAACAGATATAAATCTATCTTGACAAAGGAGTAATTTGAATTCCCTGTGCTGTAATTAAAACATCGGTGATCAGATGTTATATGGAAGAATTCGACTTTTTAAATATTTTATTGCACACATAGACGACAGATTTTTTCACAGGGGTGCAGTAGTGAATGATTAGCGAATAGCAGCCTGAGTTACCGAAAACCTGGAAGAATTGAGTTTCGACCCCAAATAGTAATAAAGATTTTATCTCGCCTCCAATTTATGAGCTGCTAATGATTGGTGCAGCCCGATGTATAAAGATTTTGTATGGATTTATGTCATTTAGAGAATTCCTCCAAGGTAACATCAGATTGAAGCCTTATGCATATCATGTCTTTAATGTATTGTAGCCTACTTTATCCAACCATGGACATTGGTAAACTGGTCGGTGTTCATGACTAAGACTAATGACAACCGATCAGGTAGAATATAGTTGCTTTATGGTGACTAGTTTCCTCCTCCAACTCCACCAGTTCGGTGTTTCCGAGTTTCCTTTGCTGATTAAATGGTATTCAGACTGATTGACGCATTGTCTTCTAACGTTAGTCCAAAGTGATTCCCCTTGTCGGTCTCCATCATGTCATATAACCACCACAATCACAATTGACATTTTCGTAAATCACTTTGCGAAAATTGTTCATTAAACCTTGGTTCATGTAAGGTTATCGGAAGATTCTAAATCAATTGGGAAGAGGAGAGTAGGGTAGGGAGACTAAATTCTCGATAAGCCTTTTTTGTATAAGTTATGAACACTTGCTTTTTCGCAAAATGCAGAAACATTGTATTTTACATTCCATTTGATGGAAATGTTGAAGGAGATACAGCGTGAAACCTACGTTAAGCTACGAAGTAACCAGAAAAAATCACCGAAAATATACAAAATAAAGAGAACTTCACAAAACAAGAAACGGAAAACCCAAAAATTGCGCTATTACAAGCTATGAGTTTATACAACAACAAAAAATGCTGCTAACATCTGCCATCTGAAGAGTGGATACTTTATTTTTATTTTATATGACCATTGCAAGCTTGCATTTTAATAGAGACAATGACCATAAAACCACACCTTTCTAAACCTCGCATACAACATGTATACTGTCATAAGTCTGTGCAAAACATAAGGATTATGTAGTGACTGCACGATGGAATCAATTAGGACATGTCTTTCCTTGAAATCCAGGATCAATTCCAACATAAACTTCGCTAGAAGGCAAATACAGTATCAACTCGGATGTTAGGGAGTAAATTCGCATGCAGCCCTTCAATAAACAATTCGTGATCTACCACTCCAAAACCTGGCCATGTCCGATGATGCTTAACTTCGTGTATCTCAGGAAATCAGGTGTTTCGGTATCCTTCTCAGACATTTAGCACACAGATGTGCACTTCCAATTCATTGTTGCGTGAATTGTCAGTATTGATATATATTTGCAAATCCCTAAGTTTATGAAGTCTACGACTCTAGCGGCTCACAACAGAGAAAATCCATATTGTAGCGAAATATTCAGTATTATGCAGATGGCGAGCAGACACAAGGTGTCTTCTAATGAGTTTATGTTGTAACACTTATCGATTGTTGCGGCCTTCAAATATTCTCACACCTTCCTGCTTAATCCATTGTATTGTTGATATTGTAAACAAAGAAGTCACTATCTAGTTAAAATGTAGTACGACTTCATTTTTCTGTTTCTTTTACTAGTGGATTTTACGGGGCGAATCGGCTGCGCGGTTAGGAGCGCGCAGCTGTGAGCTTGCATCCGGGAGGTAGTGGGTTCGAATCCGACTGTTGGCAGCCCTGAAGGTGGTCTTCCGTGGTTTCCCATTTTCACACCAGGCAGACGCTGGGGTTGTACCTCAATTAAGGCCACGGCCGCTTCCTTCCAACTCCTAGTCCTTTCCTATCCCATCGTCGCCATAAAACCTATCTGTGTCCGTGCGACGTAAAGCCACTAGCAAAAAAAATAAATACTAGTGGATTAACGACACAATGAAATCGCCAATATGTTGGCGTCGTTGAGATGGGACTGCAAAAGAAGTGGCCACTGCCTAAATTAACGTGCAACACACCCTATCATTTGACCATGTGAATGTAAGAAAGGTTTTCGGGGCTCGATTCCATCATCTCCAGGACGCAGCTGCACGAGCCATGCCACGTAGGCAACATTCTGGGTTAATCAGTATTTAGTGGAATGTGACCATCAGTCCCAGCGTGCGATATGGTGGTACTTGTCGCTTGAAGACTCAAACAGCATGTGATAGGTAACTAATCTTCAATTATTTCTGACCAAGGTGGCCGCAATTTGCATCACGGTCAATGCATGTGAGATTATCGAAGTAAACATTCATAGCTTTCCGGCTGGTATTCCACGTAAAAATGCAGGTTTCTTGCCTATGATAAGGGCAGACTATAGTTTATGCCACTGAACTAAAATTTTATTTTTTCTTCAAAGTTAACTAACGATGGAATTTAAACCTCGCTGTTTCCCGGAGGAATAATGTATACTGTGGCAAGTTTAGTTGTTAACCCTGTTCTGAAAAAAGTTAATACACTATAACTAGAGTAGACCGTTCGAACAAAGAGGGAGAAGGGTAAGTTTAGTTGTTAATCTTGTTCTGAAAAAGTGAATACAGTATAACTAGAGAAGACCGTTTGAACAAAAAGGGAGAAGATTTTATGCTCTATAGAAAGAAGTACATTTCATCTCAGCTTTGTTGTCAATCAACAGGAATTTTGAGACTTTACATGGTGAAAATGGAACAGAGCAATACTCAATAAATCCCACCCTCATAAAGTTCTCAAGTACCATTTAGTTTTACAACATGTTTATCCCTCTCACTGCGTAACCATAAAATATACAGAGACCTCTTTTGCAAATAAATGTTGGCTCCCACGCTTTTTCTATAGCCAAAGCTATTTACATTTCCGCATGTTATATCTTAATCTTAGTTAAAATATGGCTTTACAATCATAATGACATTCAAGAGTTTTTAAAAGTTCAATTCTTCCTCCAAGCTAAAGCCTGCTGAGGATAGTGGCGCACAAAATGTATTGACTAGCCAGCTCTGTTTACATACAAAACAACTCTACTGTTCCAACTGTCATTTCCCTCCCGCCTCACCACATCCCCTTCTAAACCTATATCTCTCTCCCTCTCAACCCCACAAATTCAAGCCCGCTACAATCCTTGTTATACGGAACAGCCAATTAATGGATTTCTTCACACAGAATTGGAAGGGTGATATATTACCGTGCTATAATGTAATTTACTATACACATCCGAAGCAAACACATAGCTGACCCTTTTAAACACTGTTGACTAAGCAAGACAGAGGAACAGAATGCAGAAATCTCACCCCCTATTAACCCTTCTGTACCTCTGAAAGTGTATTTTTATTTTATTTTCAGTGAAAAAAGCATCTGTTGGTATCATTGCCATTAAAATCAGATATCCTCTCCCGCAAGTGTATTTTATTAGTTTAAAGATCCAATAATTTCAAAATGTTAAAACAAAATGCATTAAAACTTCTATAAAATCCGAACATGTGACGTTATTAAATAATAACGCTATCGTGGAGTAAATCTATTAAACTATAGATCTCTCTCTCACTTAGTATGATATATGATACAGGGGAGGGATCGATTAGAATTATAAAAGGCATTTTTTATGATTTTATTGGCTATATTCTCCTGTTGCTACAGTAATTGGATTTAGAAGTACACTATCGCGCTTATTGCTGGTATAAATCAGACGTTCTCGTTTAAAACATGCTCCCGGCCACTGTCTCAGTTTTATAGAAACACGGTACTGCAAGCAATTATTCACCCGCTGTTGTAGAAGTCCAATTGTCTGCGAGAAATAACTCGCGTAAATGGGACGTAATTAAAGTTGTTCATCAAGCATTGAGCAAAATGATTTCTATGTGTACCATATAGAAACAGTAAGAAAATAAAAGGGAAAACAAAGCCCTTTGCGCACAGGTCTTGAAAGGCCCTTGGAGGTGTGTAAGGAGAAGGTTTTGACAGTTTGTAATCTTAGTGTTAATTATTGAGAATGTGGTTATCTCTTTAGCTGGCTTTCTTTTCCCCAAAGAATTAACCCAGTACTCATTTCTAGTTTTGACTGCGGGAAATTCTGGGCCATATTTATCTCCAAAAATGTATTTCTAGTTTCTATGTCTTTTGGACTTCTTCATGCGGAAAAGGGGAATATTGACAAAGACCGAAAATCAAATGATAATTTTGTACGTAAAATTCGAATTTTCACCTCATAATTTGATTACATGCCTACCTCGGAATAAGTATACAAAAGTGGAAAACAGGTTCTGTTAAGTTTTCCTTAATGTCGAATTTGTGACCAGAAAGGGACATTAGTGTCATCGTTGTAACAGAGACTATAGTTTCGACTCTGGAAAAGGAACCTGAGAAACAGTTCCACATCCAAAGAGAGCAGTAGGTTCAAAAATCGTTCTATTCTGATATGGGGGATAGTGACGAAAACTACTGATAAGGACTCGTTCGAAGCACCCTAGTCATCATTCATGAATTAAGGATGAAGAGGGCATAGGCTTACTGCACTGCTGTTATAACCGTATACATCAATTTGGAAGTTGTCTGCAAAGCACCTTGGTCGAAAAGCAACAGAAAAGCATACACGAATCAGAACGATGAGGAAATATTCGTGTTGTAAATGTATTAACTACTTTGTACAGACATTAATCGTTCATCATCGTGACCCAAGGGATTTGAAATTGTGCTGATAAATGAGTATGAATTGTGCAATGAACAAGGCATAATTACCAAATTGCCAATTTACTGATGGATGGATAAAAACGTGATCAATAAAGGAATTCAGACATCTAGGAAATCTGATCACATCTGACGGAAAATGTGCAAGAGAAGTAAACCCCCGGATAGCACAGGCAAAGGGATATTTCTCAGAAAATAAAAGAAGTGTTTAATAACGTCTAAGACCATCTTCATGAAGGCACGAAAACACTTCGTGAAAAGTTGTTCATGAACTGTTGTAAGAAATGGGTAAGAAACATGGACCTGCGGAAAGCTGAAGTGTTGAAAGTCAAGGCCTTTGAGAGTGGTGCTCAAGTCTACACCTAAGAAAACCTTGGACTGATAGCGTCACAAACAAGAACGTTCTCATAGTAGCAAAGGCAAAATGGAAGGACCAAAGGCAGACCTAGAGTCCAATTAATAGACAACATTATAGACAAGCACACATATTGCCACTTGAGGCTGCTTGGAAGACAAGCATGTCACCAACCAACCATAGTGTTGAGGAGAATAAGAAGAATATTAAGTTTTAGAAAAGTAAATTCGTGTTCCTATCCCGGGGTGGGGTAGCTTTCTCTAAGCGCCCCAAGTAGAGGTGAGCTGCATGCACCTGTGCCAGCCCTCTCGCCATTATTAAATTTCTGGCAGTACCGGGAATCAAACCCGGGCAACCTAGAATGGCAGGTAATAGCGCTAACCGTTACACTACGGAGGTACAAAAGAATAATAATACTAATAATAATAATAATAATAATAATAATAATAATAATAATAATAATAATAATAATAATAATAATATATTTAGTAAATAATTTTAACAAAATAGAATTAAGCAGTAATGTCTGAACTCTCTGAAATTGTGCTCATAAAGCATATAGCGTTGGTCAAAATATGAGCTAGCCTATACCACAGCAATACCATGCAAAGAATCTTCGTCTAGGTCTTCGAGTAAACCTAGTATCAACGAGTAGAAGAGGTCGAGTTTCACAAACAGTCAAGTTGCTAATGACAAAGAAGGGGTTGTATGTTAGGAACCTGCTCTGAATTAGCTGGATAGCGAGCCTGAAATCCTGAAATACCTTAAAGGAAATATCCGGATGACGTGGATGTTAACTGCATTATTTTCAAAGACTCAAGACTCTCTCTCAAGACTCAAAGGGAGAATTTTGGGTGATTTCTTTTGTGTGTAATATGTGGGCACGCGGTGATCGTATGAGTGCAGACAAGATATGTACCAGTGACGTTTATAAACAGACCATAAACACCTATATTGTATTAAATTTTGAATAATTTTGTGCAGGTTTTCAAATATTTATTTCTAAAAGTATGTCCTTCTCAGATTTTTGTTTGAGAGGAGTATGTAGGTTTCGTTTCAGTTCTAAATGCATCTCTCTTGCATGAATCTGAAGTGTAGTTACGAGGGCCATTCAAAAAGAAACGAGTAGGAGGCTAGAAAATGAAAACCTGTACCGTCATTTCGAATTTATTGCCCAGCACTGTCGAGGTCTGTGTTGTACAGCAGATCCGAACGTACTGTTGACTTTATCACCTGAGGTGAATCGTTTGCCTTTCAGAGCTCACTAAAAGTGAATCATAGGGAGACAGGTCCGGACTGTATAGAGGGTGACTGATGACCTCCCATTTGAAAATGTATTTAAGAACACTTGACTGCATTTGCAATATGGAGCCTTGCATTGTCATGGAGCAGAATGATCCCCCGGGTGAGATGTCCTGATCGCTTTGTGGCGCGGTTTGTATCACTGCGTATAAACCGTTGTCCCATGCTGCAGGAAGTCCATAGGAAGGGATCCCTCTTGGTCAAAAAGAAGCTGTGCATAAACTTTCCCTCACTTGTGTGGACGGCCTTAGATATTTGGATGGCGGCGACCCTTGGTTTGAAGTGATGACACCATGTCTCGTCTCTAGCGACCACTCCTGATGGGAACTCACTCCCTCCCTTGGTACAGCGCATCAGATGTTGAAGAGAGAGCCTCATTCGACATCCTTCCTGTGCTGGTTGAAAACTGTGAAGCACTCACTGGGTGCATATTTTGCGGAATTTCAATCTGTCCTTAATGATGGCGTGAACACTTTCGATGCTCACTCTAACCTCTGCGCCAGTGGCTGCTGACGTAATTCGTCGGTCTTGCATAATGACGGCATCTAGCTGCTGGACAGTGGAATCCGTAATGCGGTGTGGCGCTTCAGACCGTACATCATCGGCCAACGACATCCGTCCTTCACCGAATCATTTGTGCCACGCCTTAATCCTTGCAATGGACATGCAGTGCTCTCCAAACACTTGTACCATTCTTCGATAACATTCTGTTCTCCGCACTCCTTCGGCTGTCAGGAAGTGCTCTACACCAATTTGCTCTTGTTTTGAAGCCTCCATTTCACTGTTTTCTGCACGACTGAGTGCAGTGGATGGTCGGCGCTTGCGCGTGGTCATTCTCTCGTTTCGCAGGTGTGTGTCCGTGTCCTGGCGGCGAGTTTGGGACCTCAGCACTCTTACAGGGCCAGCACCGTTTCCCGCAGGCACTGATGTTACAATCCTTCAAGCGGTTTTCATTTCATAGACTCCGGCTCGCTTCCTTTAAAAACAACCTCATAGATTTGAACTTGTCCATTGTGTTTTAGTAAATACTGTTAATGAAAATAACATCGGTAGCTCATATTTAGACCATGCATTTCAAATACAAATATTTAATTGCATT
Organism: Anabrus simplex; assembly: GCF_040414725.1. NCBI lineage: Eukaryota > Metazoa > Arthropoda > Insecta > Orthoptera > Tettigoniidae > Anabrus > Anabrus simplex. The sequence continues at coordinate 1,127,631,411 of NC_090265.1, read as the reverse complement.
AAGATTAATTAATATATTGACAGTTTATTTCACCCCCATAACATAGAACTAATATGTCACAGATATATTTCTTGTTTAATTTTTTCTAGTTGTTTTACGTCGCACCGTCACAGATAGGTTTTACGGCGACGATGGGACAGGAAAGGGCTAGGAGTGGGAAGGAAGCGGCCGTGGCCTTAATTAAGGTACAGCCCCAGCATTTGCCTGGTGTGAATATGGTAAACCACGGAAAACCATTTTCAGGGCTGCCGACAGTGGGGTTCGAACCTACTATCTCCCGAATACTGGTTACTTGCCGCACTTAAGCGACTGCAGCTATCGAGCTCGGTTTTCTTGTTTCAGATATAGGCACTATTCTGAAAACGTTTAAAATGGTAGTCCTTATTTAGGCCTTCTCCACAAATAATAATAATAATAATAATAATAATAATAATAATAATAATAATAATAATAATAATAATAATAATAATAATAATAATAATAAGTAGCAGCAGCAAAAAACGGATATACTATGTTTAACTGGTTGCAGTCATAAAAGGCAACAAGGTGATGGAATTTTGTATCATAGGTGACTTTTAACGTGCTGGAAGCCAATGACATGATGTTTTCACATTCAAAACCGTAAATTACCACCTCACTTTAGCGAAATAGATCTCGCGAACAGAATATAGACGGCTAAACGGCTGTTCCACACTGGCCTACGGTTAAATACTAATAGATTGAATGTCCGACTCGTTGGCTGAACGGTCAGCGTACTGGCCTTCGGTTCAGAGGGTCCCGGGTTCGATTCCCGGCCGGGTCGGGGATTTTAACCTTAATTGGTTAATTCCAATGGCACGGGGGCTGGATGCATGTGTTGTCTTCATCATCATTTCATCTTCATTACGACGCGCAGGTCGCCTACGGGAGTCAAATAGAAAGACCTGCATCTGGCGAGCCGAACCCTTCCTGGGATATCCCGGCACTAAAAGCCATACGACATTTCATTTCAATTGATTGAATGGAATGTAATATTTTGCGTCAACCAGGACAACAATGTTCAGGGAATGAACTTGAGCTCATTAAAAAAAGACAATTTCAAAATAGACGTGCAAAACTTCAAAAACAAGTTTTTAAAAAATAATATTTTCCTATTTTCAGTACCGTTCACAAGAAAAGGTCGTTAAATTTATCTTACAACATTTTTACCTGACTTCCGAAGTTCATATTTCAGTTTGTTAGAAAATTGAATGAGTTTTTATTTCATAATATTGCTGTGAAAATGCTTAAAACCTCCCCTGTGAACCATGTGACCTCGCCGCGGTGGGAAGATTTGTGTGTCCCAATCAAGCAGGTAGCCAAGCCGTAGGAGCAACCATATCGGATGGGTATCTGTCGAGAGAGCAGATTAACGAAGGGTTCATAGAAAGGAAGGGGGGGGGGGGGGGGGAGTCGCAGCATTTCTGGAGTTGCAAGGGCGGCAGTGTAGGTGATTGACTGATATGGTCTTGTAATAATACTTAACATGGTTTAGCTGTGTTGATACTGCTACACGGCTGAAAGCAACGGTAAACCACAGCTGTAACTAACTCCCGAAGACATGTAGCTCTCTCTGTATGATAGATGTACTGATGATTGCTTACTCCGGGGTAAAATATTCCGGAGGTAAAATAGTCCCCCATTCGGATCTCCGGGTGGGGACTACACGAGAGCGGACAATCATCAGGAATATGGATACTGACATTCTACGAGTCGGAGCGTGGAATGTTAGAGAAGTTTGAATGACTGTGGTAGATTAGAGAATTTGAAAAGGGAGATGGATAGACTAAAGTTTGATGTAGTTGGTATAAGTGAAGTACGTTGGCAGGAAGAGCAGGATTTCTGTTCAGGCGACTACAGAATGATCAACCCAAAATCAAACAGGGGAAATGCAGGAGTAGGTTTAATAATGTATAAGAAAATAGGCTAGCGGGTATGCCACTATGACCAGCGTAGTGAAAGGATTATTGTGGTCGAGATAGACACCAAGCCAATGCCAACCACACTAGTGCAGGTCTATATGCATACTAGTTCAGCGGATGATGAAGAAATCGAAAGAATATATCAGGAGATAGAAGAAAAGGTTATGAGAATCCAATTGTGATGGGAGACTGGAATCCAGTGTTAGGCCAAGTGAAGATAAGGTAATAGAGTAGGTAATACAGGTAACACACTGGATAAGGTAATACAGAGAATACGGAGAAAGCCGGCTTGTTGAATTCTGCACCGATCACAATTTAGTCCTGGCTAACATTTGGTTCAATCACCACAAACAACGGCTGTATACATGGACGAGACCTGGAGACACCGGAAGGTATGAAATAGACTCCGTTATGATTAGGCAGAGATTTAGAAACCAGGCAATGGATTGCAAGATTTTCCCAGGAACAGACGTGGCTCTGACCAAAACCTACTGTTCATGAAATGACATGTGAAGTTGAGAAGAAATTGAAGAAAGGAATGCAAGGAGATGGGATCTAGACAAGTTGAAAGGAAACAGTGTGATGGATTGTTTCATGAAACATGTACCACAGGGTCTAAATGAAAAGGCAGAAGTAAACACAGTAGAGGAAAATTAGACAGTCATGAAGCATGAGATCAGTAAAGTTGCTGAAGAAAAGTTAGGAAGAAAGGAAAGATCACCGAAGAAACAATAGATAACATAAGAGATACTAGACCTGACTGACGAATGACGAATTTACAATAATGCAAAACATGTGGAGGGCAGAAAATAATACAGCCGAACAAAGAATGAAGTAGACAGAAAGTGCAGAACAGCTAAGGAAGAATGGCTGAAAGGGAAGTGCAAGAATGTTGAAGGTTGTATGGCCCTAGGAAGAGTAGATGCTGCATACAGGAAAATAAAGGAAACCTTTGGAGAAAGGAAAAGTAGATGTATGAATATTAAAAGCTCAGATATAAAGCCACTTCTAGGGAAAGAATGGCAGGAACGTATCCAACAGTTGTGTCAAGGTAAAAGAGGTTCTGGGTCTTGTTCTGGAACAAGAAGAGACTGTTGATGCTGATGACGTGGGAGACCCAATTTGGAGATCAGAACTCGAGAGAGGATTGAGAGACCTAAGTAGTAACAAGGCACCGAGAATTGATGACATACCCGCATATTTACTGACTACCTTTAGAAAAAACTAGCGTGGAGGGGTTGTTCCGTTTAGTGTGTGAGATGTATGATACAGGAGAAGTGCCATCTTATTTTCGGCAAAATGCTGTTATACCTATTCCCAAGAGTGATAACTACCGCACCGTTAGTTTAGTATATCACGCCTGCAAAATTTTAACACGTATTATTTACAGAAGAATGGAAATACAAGTTGAACCTGGATTGGGAGAAGATCAATTTGCCTTCAGAAGAAATGTGAGAACACGTGAAACAATCCTGACTTTACGTCTGATCTTAGAGGGCCGAGTCAATAAAGACAAGCCCACGTACATGGCGTTCGCAGGTCTACAAAAAGGCATTCGATAATGTTGATTGGACCAAGCTTTTGAGATTCTGAAGGTGATCGATATCAGATTCCGAGAAACGAGAATTATCTAAAATCTGTACAAAACAACGGCCAACTCGCCCGGTGTGCTAGTTTTACTGCCGGATACCCTTCTTGATGCCAAACCTATATAGGGGCACGTATTACTTTATTTTATTTTCATTTTACAATTATTGGCTTTACGTCACACCGACATGGGTCAGGAAAGGGCAAGGAGTGGGAAGGAAGCGGCCGTGGCCTTAATTAAGTTACAGCCCCAGCATTTCCCTGGTGTGCAAGTGGAGAAACAACGGAAAACCATCTTCAAGGTTGCCGAGAGTAGGGTTCTAACCCACTATAAGCAGAATGCAAGCTCACAGCTGCGCGCTTCTAACCACACGGCCAACTCGTTCGGTGGGCACGTGGTGTTTGATAGTGTGATGTAATGTATGTAGATGAAGATGTGTATTAAGAGGATCATGAACACACAGTCCCAGAATCAGAGGTATTGACTATAGGTAGTCAAAATAAACGCCCACCGAGAATTGAACCCGAGGCCCTCTGAAGTGAAGACCAGTACGCTGAGCTTACACCCTGTGACCCGAGATAAGTTTTGAAACCTGAAGAAACAAGCTTAGTTACACACAATTACAAGAATACTCCCAAAGTTATGTGAATGTAGTCAGTCTCAGACTTTGGACGGCAAACCTTAGTGACTTTCAAAATATAAAATTTTTAATGCGGAGATGTACGTCAAATTTTATAAATGTTTTCATAACTTGTTTATAAGTAAGTAAATTCCTAAGACAGTCATTCTAGTAACTTTGTAACTGCAAAGAAATAAAGGTTCTGTCTTGAACTGTTTGTTGATAATATGTGTCTAAAAATTTGAGCGTCAGAAAAATGATTGTGCTGTACATTAAACACTTATTATAAGATGACTGTTGAATACAAAAAGCTCATATTGCACAGAAATTAATATATCCAATCAGCTTAATTGTCTTAAATATTACTTCAAAATTTAACAAACACTTGTTTTATTTTTCTTTTCTTACGTCCAGTTCCACAAGGATTGAACGTAAACGTCAATTGATCCCTTTGGTCCATAGTCTTATTTCTTCAAGTGCAAGTGGTAAGAAGAGCGTATTCAGCACTATGCCTCAAACTCTCTTAACAGTAGAGGAAATCCACCTAAGGAAAACATTTCTTCTTACTCATCTGAAAGGAGGATGAATCGGTCAAAACACTGGGAAACTGTTTTTAAATAGAATTAAAATAATTGTATAGCCACAGCTGCAGTTTTTCTGATCTTCATAAGTTGTTCCGTTTAGACTGCCTGCTTACCCTTTTCAATAATCTGATTCAGATGCAATCTAGCAACGGAAGCAGAATTCTACTGGACGGATGCTATTGTTCAGTTATTTTAATTGAGTACGGTATCACAGAGCGTGCTAACAGAGACCTATAACCTGCTAACAACAATGACAGGAAGTGGCAAGATTCTTGTCCATCTTTCAAACATTGACTTCCTCAACCGGAATCGAACCCGTGAGTTTGGAATCTTGAGTTGGATCATTGATGCACCAAGACATTTTGAAATTTCGGCCTGCCTCTAACAGAGATTGAACCTCGATATTCCCAATGTGGAAACCAATTGTTTACTTATCAAATCACATGAAAAATGGAGGATTGCGTTAGAATAACTGAGTAGTTCAATATGTTGTAAACACACCTTATCTTTACCTTGAAAATGCGTCAGGTATTATCAATTTTATTTTTAAGATCATAAAGAATAATATTTGTTGTTGTTATTGAGAATCTTGAGTGTTACTGACATTATCCTCCACAGCATACGATTTCAGTCATATTCCCTCACTCGCGCACACGAACGAACCATTTCACAGCTTTGAAATGATCTGCCTCTTGCCACGGTGAACTGCACCCTTAGGGGGAGAATCAAACATGATACATGGCTTTCAAGAAGTGACTGAATATAAATTCAAATCTTTCCTATGTACGAATTGAGTGATCCAGGAGGGAGAAAGAGAAGTTTATAGCTTTCCTTTGAGAGAGCTACTGCGCTAACACTTCAATGGCACAGAAACAAAGCGAGATGTATACGAGTTTTATATCGCATGCCATATGTACCTCTCCTTATCGTCTTCATGCCACAGTAACCATGTTAACATTGAGCTTCCATGATCTGGGCTGGAATTTCTTTCTTTAAAAATGGATAAAGAATCGCTACTGTCCTATTGGTCAATAATAGAAATGCACCCTGTACCTTAATTAAAACCATGATACTATATTTCCCATTCTTAGCTCTTTCCTATAAAATCGTCGCCGAAAATCTGTTTTAGAGGGACGATAAACCATCAATTAAAGAAAACCCAATGTATTGCATTACGGCACCATCTGGTGCTAGCATATGCCTCTTCGAGTAAAATTCGCAATTAACGTTTGTTCACAAATATTGGCATTAGCTATCTACTATTCTTGGACTTCATCTCGACGTTTGAGGACAAACCAAATCTGAGTAAGAGACAAGGTAAGTGGTCAGCACTGGGTCAGGGCAAGCTTTTTCCCCAGATACAATCCAATAATGGAGTAAATCATTCCATTTCCTGAGTCAATGTTGAGCCTAACAGTAACCTCTTCAGAATTGAAGCCCCTCTTCAGTGAAAAATGAAATCAAGTTCTGAATTTCTAGTATTACCGATGACGTTGGCTGCTTGGTGCACGCCACGTAGCTGTAAGCTTGTATTCTAGAGATGATGAGTTCAAACCCCATTATTGGCTGGCCTGAATATGATTCTCCATTCTAACAGCTGGAAAATGCTCGGGCTATACCTTAATTAAGGCTAGGGCCGCTTTCTTCTCATTCCTACCGTAGCTCTTTTACCGAAAATCTGAGTTAGAGTGACATTAAGCCACCAGTAGAATAATATCTACTCTTTCCATTATGAACACCTCTGGTACTACTTTGCATCTCTAAGGTAAAACTTGCCCTTATCATTTATGTGAAAATATGAAGTAGATATTATTTTAGTATTCTTAAATCTAATATTTGTGGAAATATTAATAATAAATAGAATGACATCACAAAATATATGCATGTACTGTATATTTTCTTCACCAACAAAGAAAGGAAAATTACCATTACTGTAAGAGACTATTATATGTAAAACTCAGTTCAAATGCCAACATGGTGTTAGTGTTCATGCCACAAATTTTCCTAGTGGTGTATTAATTAATTTCATCCAGACAATGACGTATTAGTGTTAAATGTTATTTGTTGTATAAACTGTAGATTATTATATAATATTTCTGTTGTATTTACTTGCCCTCTAACCATTTTACCTGTCCTTAAAAGTAATTTCTCAGGTGGGACAGAATAATGAATGGGATTTCCGAATCAACGAATACGTTCTATCGGAGCGACACATGGAGCTTTATCAACAGCCGTATAGCGTGTGTTCTGCCGTCTTCATACTTCAAAGTAGGGAAAGCTCCATTTATATAATATATCGTCGCTTCACCGGTAAAAGGTTGTAATCCACAAAGCTCTTCCTATCGATTATTCTCCTTAAGACTGGTCACGCCTCCCAGCCACATATGGATATGCAGCCCATCAGAACAATGTCCGTTGTGTTCGTTTTCCTGTGCCGACGAGTAACCGAAAATGAACCTAACATGCATTATACAATAGGAATGCCTAAATACGTAATGCAAGCATACAATCGTATAGTACGGTACAGTAAGGTTAATTTTCCTTTACACATGGGCATAGGAAAATGAACACAACAAAATTTGTTCTGATGGACTGCATAACCATATGTGGCTGGGAGGCGTGACCAGTCTTAAGGAGAATATTCGATAGGAAGAGCTTTGTGGATTACAACCTTTTACCGGTGAAGCGACGATATGTTTAGTTTATCTATTTGTGCATTTTAATACTGTTAAGGGTAGCCTCTGTGGTTCAGGCGGCAGAACGCAGGCCTCTCACCGCTGGGTTCCGTGGTTCAAATGCCGGTCACTCCATGTGAGATTTGTGCTGGTCAGAGCTAAGGTTGGATAGGTTTTTCTTCGGGTTCTCCGGTCTTCCCTGTCATCTTTTATTCCAGCAACACTCTCCAGTATCATTTCATCCCATCCGTCAGCCATTAATAATTGCCCCAGAGTAGTGCGACAGGCATCGGCAGTCGGCACAATTCGTACCCTCGCCGCTAGTTTTGGGTTTCATTCATTCCATTTCTGACCCGGTCAAACGACTGGAAACAGCTTGTGGATTTTAAATACCGTTAACGCAAGTAATAATTGAATATTAGAATACAATAGTACAGTAGTAGTAGTACTAATCGAACATTTTTTTGTTATTTGTTTTACGTCGCACCGACACACATAGGTCTTTTGGCGACGATGAGGGAGGAAGGGGCTAGGAGTGGGAAGGAAGCGGCCGTGGCCTTAATTAAGGTACAGCCCCAGCATTTGCCTGGTGTGAAAATGGGAAACCACGGAAAACCATCTTCAGGGCTGCCGACAGTGGGTTTCGAACCCACGATCTCCCGAATACTGGACACTGGCCGCACCTAAACTAATCGAACAAATCATAAATAATTATGTAGCTTGGTTCTAAAAGAGCCAATGACATTTTTATCAACATTACAATAATGGCAGATACAAAAGCATTTTATAGTGACCTGCAGCATGGTAAAAGGGTCAATATATCTTGTAAATGTTAAACGAACAGTTAACATTTAATTAAGTAAGCCTTTGCCAATAATGTTATAATACTGACAAATATTAGAGACCTGGATATTTTTTAACAATACGATAGAAAAATTGATCATTCAATCAGTTGATTTCCATGGAGAAAGTGTAAACTTACTTAAAATTAGTTGTTGAAAAAAATGTTTGAAAATTATAAGCAAAACTTTAAATGTTCATAGCTCGAAAACAGGTCCTTTGACATTGGAAAAATTTAGAACCAAGCCATATACACTGACTGACAGAGTAAATGCAACACCAAGAAGGAGTGGTCAGAACTTTATGCCAATTGCAGGGTAGACTGACGTCACTGAGGTATGCTCATGATGTGAAATGCGCCGCTGTGCTGCGCACGTAGCGAACGATAAAAGGGACACGGCGTTGGCGAATGGCCCACTTCGTACCGTGATTTCTCAGCCGACAGTCATTGTAGAACGTGTTGTCGTGTGCCACAGGACACGTGTATAGCTAAGAATGCCAGGCCGCCGTCAACGGAGGCATTTCCAGCAGACAGACGACTTTACGAGGGGTATGGTGATCGGGCTGAGAAGGGCAGGTTGGTCGCTTCGTCAAATCGCAGCCGATACCCATAGGGATGTGTCCACGGTGCAGCGCTTGTGGCGAAGATGGTTGGCGCAGGGACATGTGGCACGTGCGAGGGGTCCAGGCGCAGCCCGAGTGACGTCAGCACGCGAAGATCCGCGCATCCGCCGCCAAGCGGTGGCAGCCCCGCACGCCACGTCAACCGCCATTCTTCAGCATGTGCAAGACACCCTGGCTGTTCCAATATCGACCAGAACAATTTCCCGTCGATTGGTTGGAGGCCTGCACTCCCGGCGTCCGCTCGGAAGACTACCATTGACTCCACAGCATAGACGTGCACGCCTGGCATGGTGCCGGGCTAGAGCGACTTGGATGAGGGAATGGCGGAACGTCGTGTTCTCCGATGAGTCACGCTTCTGTTCTGTCAGTGATAGTCACCGCAGACGAGTGTGGCGTCGGCGTGGAGAAAGGTCAAATCCGGCAGTAACTGTGGAGCGCCCTACCGCTAGACAACGCGGCATCATGGTTTGGGGCGCTATTGCGTATGATTCCACGTCACCTCTAGTGCGTATTCAAGGCACGTTAAATGCCCACCGCTACGTGCAGCATGTGCTGCGGCCGGTGGCACTCCCGTACCTTCAGGGGCTGCCCAATGCTCTGTTTCAGCAGGATAATGCCCGCCCACACACTGCTCGCATCTCCCAACAGGCTCTACGAGGTGTACAGATGCTTCCGTGGCCAGCGTACTCTCCGGATCTCTCACCAATCGAACACGTGTGGGATCTCATTGGACGCCGTTTGCAAACTCTGCCCCAGCCTCGTACGGACGACCAACTGTGGCAAATGGTTGACAGAGAATGGAGAACCATCCCTCAGGACATCATCCGCACTCTTATTGACTCTGTACCTCGACGTGTTTCTGCGTGCATCACCGCTCGCGGTGCTCCTACATCCTACTGAGTCGATGCCGTGCGCATTGTGTAACCTGCATATCGGTTTGAAATAAACATCAATTATTCGTCCGTGCCGTCTCTGTTTTTTCCCCAACTTTCATCCCTTTCGAACCACTCCTCCTTGGTGTTGCATTGTCACTGTCAGTCAGTGTAATTATGGGATATTAATTAAGCAGTAACATCAGAGCTTAATCCCGTGGTAGTTCCTACTTTAGATAACTGAAGGTTACTCTAAGAAGGAGTGAGCAAAGTATAATAAAAAAATATTGTAAATACACATGTACGTTGTTTTGTTGTTATGAAAAAACATATTCTATGCATTATGTTTACAGTAAAACTTTAAAAAATAAATTTTGAATTTATATTTAACTTCAAAGTACGAACCCGTTGTTGAATGAACTGATGATGACACTGATTTTTGCTTGTACTCTTATTTGATAGGTAATTTTCAGCATTAACCTTCACACACTCTGTCCAGTGTGATTTAACAGGACCTACTAAGAACCAGACAAGTACACAGCCGAAAATCTCTCGGCCGGTGGGTGCTCTGGAACGCGTGCTTTAACACATAAAATCCGAATTTCCCGGAGGACCATTATGATTAAAAACATTGGCTATATATATGTATATGTATATATATTATAAATAATAATGTTATTTGTTTTATTCCCCCACTAACTACTTTTACGGTTTTCGGAGACGCCGAGGTGCCGGAGTTTAATCCCGCAGGAGTTCTTCCATCTGCCAGTAAATCTACCGACACGAGGATTACGTATTTGAGCACCTTCAAATACCGCCGGACTGAGCCAGGATCAAACCTGCCAAGTTGGGGTCAGAAGGCCAGCGCCCCAACCATGAGAACCACTCAGCCCGGCCTATGTACTTTTAGAAAACTGAATTTTAAATGCACATGCTAGGTTTTATCTGGTGATAAGACTAATCATTTTCTCATTATTTCGCTCTTAAGCGGATGAAAGGTGCGTAAGTTCAGCAAATACTAATACATTAATGGCCGCCATTCAGAAAAGTTTAATAAGCTTGTATTTGAACTGAATATCCGAGGTACATCCATACAAATTTCAATTCAGTTTATCCGGTAGCTCAGGAGTGACAAAGCGAAAAATAAAGAGACACAATCTTTCCTTAAACTATTACAGAATTTTTGAAGATAATTAAAAAAAGAATTTAAAAGAATGTACCCGTCGTTTAGTGCCACATCTCAAATAATTAAAAGTAAGTCAAATCCTCGTGACCTTGGCCTTATTCTGCTTTTCTCACCCTCCAAGACGCGGTCGATTATTCTCCGAGGTAACCTTTCCTCCTCCATTTGCTTCATATGACCCCCATCGTCAGTTAAAGGCACAGGTTCACCCATCACGTTTATTCCTAACTCAGATTTCAAAATTTGTAACTATTTTGTAACACTTTAAGTAGGGATTATTTCAGTTCCCACTGGCATATTCTTAGCAACGTATCATTCCTTTCCAAATTTACCCAAGTTTAACGCACTACGGCTCACATTTCAAATTCCTATTGCAGTTTGAAGTGATAAATAAATATGACGAAATTCGTACATTTTAATTACGTTCTTTCCAGATTGCTGAGTAGTTTCTCGGGCTATTGAAGTTTCCCCGTTGGAAATATGAGATCAATATCAATAAGAAACATACTTTATGGAGGAACATATTTGGTGTACACAGGCCGACAGACTTTCACGACGTTCAGCAAACCGCAAACTGTCAATATGTCAATATGTCGGCTACCAGCATCATGCCAATAAACGTTTATCATAACGTGAGTTTTTAATGTTATCGTTAAATCCGTCGAGGAATGTGTTCAATCAGTGCCAATTATGTCACATATAGTACCGGTAAGTTCACAAGTTTCAATGACTGTATGGGCATAATTCTGATGGACTTCGGCGCCAAGATAGTAACACAGATATAACATTCATTTAGTAATTGTATACCACATATTTTATCATTTACATTTTTTGTGTATGATATTTATCGAAATTTGAAATTAAAATTAAGACATAATCGCTTCCTGAAGTTTAAAATTTTGATTAACAATTTAGCAACTTTCGAACTAAGATATCCCTGATTACTTTGAAATGTCGCCTGTTTTTGCCGCTGGCGAAAACATCATAAAATGAGTTCGGTGAATGAGATGATAATCAGTGGAATCACCAACGAATACGACGACAGATTGCTTATTCGCCGGTTATTTCTACCCTTTGCTTCAAGAACATATTGATTACGCCAATGAAGTCACCGGTGGCTTTAATAACTCGCCCATTGCTATGCACCAAATGAGTCGGCTACCGAGTTTGGGACACGTATGCGTTGGCTTGGGTTTTTGACCCACTGTCGACAGACTTGAAGGTGGTTTCCCATGGTCTCCCATTTTTCACATCAGGCAAATGCTGGGAATGTATCATAATTAAGTCCACAGTAGCTTCCTTCCTAATCCTAGACCTGCCCCGACCATCAAAATGTCGGCTATAGCCTTCGCATTAATGAACTCCCGTCATTACTTTGCTCACGTAGCCGTGGTTCTAGGTCTAGGATTAAAGTATCGAACCATGGACTATCAAGATGTCGGCTATCACTTTGATATCAATACACGAATATCACTGATATCGTCACGTAACCATGGTACCTAGTCTGAAAGCTGTTGCGCGATTTTTTGCAAACAATTTCGTGAATAATATATTTTCAGGTATATGTTTTGAAAGAAACACAGTCAAGTGACAGATCCATCCGACTCCTTGTCTAAATAATCAGTGTTCAGGCCTTCAGTTCGTGGGGTCGCGGGTTTGATTCCCGGTCGGGTCGGGGCTTTTAATGGAGTCTGATTAATTCTTCTGGCCCGCTGAATTGGTGTTTGTCCGAACACTCTTCTCTTCACATTCAGACAATACACTACACTACACTACCGCCCACCACAGAAACATGCAATTGTGATTACATCTCTCCACATAGATCCTCCTGTTGGTGGGGGCGGTAGAATAACACCTACGGTATCGCCTGCCTGTCGCAAGAGGCACTCAACTTGGGAGCGTGAGTTGGCGAACTTAGCTGAGTCCTGACATTGCTTCAACTTACTTGTGCCAGCCTCCTTACTATCATCTCTTGGTCTCTTGGTCAACTCTTGTTTTTTCCGACCCCGATTGTATTATGTATTGAGACCTAGGGAATTTTTTAATTTTCACGCCCTTTGTGGCCCTCTATCTTTCTTTGGCCGGTATCTTCATTTTTCGAAGTGTCGGATCACTTCAATTTTTTCTCTCTGATTAGTATTATATTGAGGATGGTTTCTTATTTGTACTTCCTCTTAAAACAATAATCACCACCAACACCACCACCACCACCACCACCACCACCTCCACATAGGGTTGGCGTCGGGAAGGGCAACCGGCCGTGAAACAGGGCCAACAACTTCTTGTGCGACAACAGTTCGCATCAGTGTAGGAAAAGCGGTAGAAGAAGAAGTCAAGTGAAAATGTTTGCGCGAACTTCCATGAAATTCCGCCCAGCTGTTTAGATATAACGTCGTTTCGGAGGGCGCAGGGACAGACAGACAGACAGACAGACAGGTAGACGTCATTTCATTTTATTTACAGATTTTGGAAGTTCATCTCGTACAGTCACGCATTATCCATTCTAAAACAAAATCTGTTAACATTCATCGATGTGAGGAGTGTTTAATCGCCAGTAAGGAGTCACAACAATGACTGTTATATGCTGATATCTGTAGCAGGATGAACTCTTCGTCAATGTTCGATCGCAATAATGTATACTGAGGCATAAAACCAATAAATAAAACATAGGGCCATGAACTGATGAGCTACGCTGTTTAATATTCTATGCACTCCATGGTGAGAGTGTGATCATATAATAATTCATTTATGCCTTTTGTAAGTTCCCTGTTTCATTTGATTTATACGTGACACATATTTGATCAGGCAAAATATGAACCAATGATATATGAATTTTTAGCCAGTTGATTGATAATGCATTCCAACATACAGCTGGATTTAAAAACGGAGATAAATAAAAAATAAAAATTATTCACCGTCTGTCACTGGATAAGCTAGGTAAATGTGAAATAGAAATAATACTGTCCATACGTTTGTGTACGGATGATAGTTGGATTAAACATTAAAATCTAATGTTCGGATTCCAATAGAAACAATTCTATTAGCCCTAATGTATTATGGTGTACCTTGTAGAGTATGGGGAGAAAAGCTGAAAGAAAGGATACTTCATTACGAAATAAAATTAGAGTGGAAGCACAAAAGGGTTGGTGTAAATTAGCCCGCGCTGATGAAATCGCAATCCTTTCGAAAGTATAAAAACAGCATACGAAGAAATAAATCTCCAGAAAGAGATAGCAGGAACATTTTAAATCCATACATATTTTGAGAAGATAAAATTCATGACCAATATCAGGGATTCACCTACAGCACTAAAAAGCATAAAACGGAAAATCAACAAATAAAGATATCTAGGTGGAACAATTCACATAAATGGGCTGCACAAAGTAAACAAACAAATTAAGAGCGAGAAACGTGGAACTAGCATACCAACTGGCTAACGTTACCTATAATAAGACAAATCCCTCAAACAAAACTAAAATCAAATACTACAACACTTTTATCAAGCTAGAGGATCTCTACGTCACAGAACAGAATAACGTTCGTAATGAAAATACGACAAATGAGAAGAGAGAGAGAGAGAGAGAGAGAGAGAGAGAGAAGGGAAAAGCAAATTCTGAGAAATTATTAAAAACGTACAGTTGTCAGCTTTTTACGAGTGAATACTACCTATGCAAGAGATAAAAAGCGAAATGATGTTAGACACGATCATAAAGATTTGAATTAAGTTATTTGCTCTCGTAATGAGGATGCGTAACATCAAACTTGCAAAACGAATTTTCAACCTCTTGTTCAAGAACAAAAATAGCAACTAGTGGATACAATAAATAAAGAAACATATGACATAGATCTGGATAAAGTTAGGCATAGTACAAGAGAGACCAACATCCAGAATGTAGATACACAGGAACTAACATAACGTCGAGAAGAAGTAGAGCTGGGAACCACAAGGTGAAAGAATGAAATTGAAAAGCAGGAAAAGAAGCACGAAGATCACTAAGTCCATAGGTGGCAAAAATACTGGAAGAAGTGCCGACAAATATCCGGTATAATCCTGTTATGAAAGATTTTCAATAAAGTGTAAGGGTTATTGAGTACATTCTCTTGACCATTCCGCTTTTCATCAGTATACCCCCAATCAAATCATCAGTTTTCGTTCATTTGTATTTAGGGCTATCTTTCAGATGTCAGACTCCATATAAATTGTTTACTAAGTCTTTCCATAAATGACATCGTAAATATAGAATATTTGATCAATTATTCCAATCCCCAAGTCGTCTTCGAATAAACGAATATTTACTTCCAGTTTGTCCTCTTGACGTTCAAGTTTTCTTCATACCGTATTATGATCATTCCTAACTTTAAAATCTTCACTCAGGTTTATTCGTCTACTAATTTAACTCCAAGCCATCTCTTTACTGACAGCTCGGAACGTTCCACTTAGTCGAAGAGCTCGTCTTCCCAGCCCAAAGTTTGCAATATTTCCGTAACACTATTGTTTTGCCGGACATCACCCAGAAAAAAGTATGCTGTTTTCCTTTGGATCTTTCCTACTTCTCGAATGAAGTGAACCTTTTGAGTGTCCAGTACATTGGAATCTACTCTAAATACGCCCTCTCCTTTACATCCTTACTACAATGCCTCTAAATACATCCACAACCACATGAAGAGATCTGCAACAAGCTGATTACCCCAATGACGATCTTTCTTTATACTGTATTAACACCTTGGTACTAAAACAGTGATCCCTCTGTGTACTTCCACCCTATCCATACAGTAATTAAAACTGTGCGGGCTGTTCCTCTTTGTGAAATTACAACCTGCCTTTTCAGCCCTCTTACTTTCAAACCACCCCATGAACCGGAGCATGATTCAGACCATTCCTATAAAGGCGCCGGTTTAAAGGTGAAGCGGATAATTCCAGAAAAATGATTGAATAATTTCTGGCATCAAAGTCAAACGTAACTTTATCACTCCCATCATCATATAATTTCACAATCATGTATAATAAATACACCAATGAATGTCTTAGAATTTGCTCTTTAGTATAGTTATATACTGGATGTAGCATTAAGATAGATTAAACTTTCAGGAAACACTCCTCACACGAAGAAGATTAAAATATGTTATATGGACGCTCCTACCCGAATGATGAACATAATAGTAACAACTACTTCCGTTATACTTTTGTCAATTTTCACCTTGTATTCTCCTAAAAGTTTAGGTCACCTTCGATTTCTGGTATCAGAGTTATGTCATCAACGAACCTCTACATATCCGTTGTCCCCTCCTCAACTAACTCATTTAAAATATTAGTATTTCTTGAAATTTCGTACAGACATATATATTAAAGAGCAAAGGAGATAACCAACATTCTTGTCTCACATGCTATATGTTGTCCATGTTCGTTTATTTTTTAGTAAGATTAGTTCTCTATATCTCTCTATTGCATTGGCCATTTCTAAAAATTACATCAAATAAAAGGCAAATGGTCTCTAATCCCATAGCGAGGATATGATGCCATAATTGATATTGGAAGTGTTGCGATGTGTTTCATTATTTATTGCCCCCTGGTGGAGTGTTTTGCCGGAGTGTTTACAATGCCATGACAGCCTATGCAGAGGCAGCTCAGTGCAATGCCATAAATTATTCAGTCCGTGTGCTGACTGTTGATCCGAAAGCAACACGTGATCCGCTCTGTCTATTGCAAGCTGATTGCACAGCTCTGCCCTGGGATACGCAGAGACACCATCTTCACAAATTGGTTTTACTTGGGGACCGCTCGCTCCTCCTTGTGGAGGGGGATTTATTACGTTCAATGATAATTTATCTTCATTAAGAGATTCGGCTCCCAACCACAGTATACAATAGTTGGCTGTTATGCTCGTCCGGCATACACAGGATGTTAACTGTACAAGAGACACGAGTTAGGTGAAGCCACGGAAAATCGTTGGTATTATTTTATTTATTTATTTACACGATTGTTCCCTTTAAGGAGAGCGATTGAACTTGAATAAATAATTACATCTTCCGGCGTTTTTCCTCTTTTATTCCCAAAATCTCATTATCCTCTCTGAATACTTACTCTTCCGCTCCTGTGTCCACCTTCTCCCAGGTTGTCGTGATGTTCTTGACTCAAATTTTATATTTGTGAGTTTACTTCGGCACTCGGTGCGGTCCTCGAGATTCGCTATGTTGATCTGTTATAGGTCCATCTGAAACTCTCTTAGCCATTCCATACCGCATTTATTATTATTATTATTATTATTATTATTATTATTATTATTATTATTATTATTATTATTATTATATCATTTCAGCCATTGAGATCACGATTAACACTTACCAGCCTTTCTGCACTTCCTGTACTCCTTCAACTAGGTTGAGAGGGACACTCACGAGGATTAGGTTGCTTTATTCGACAACTGGAAACAAATACAAGGTAAAGCAGCACTGTATGTTCTAGGTGATTTCGACAAAAGAGTAGTGAAATGAAAATGTTGTAACGTTTGGGCTGGGAAACTTATGAGTAAGGAGAAGAGCTGCTCGGCTAAGCGGAATGTTCCGAGCTGTCAGTGGAATGGCATTAGAAGACGAATAAGATTTTTTAAAGTTGGAAATATATGAAGAAATTGTTGAAATTCAAAAGAGAAAATTTGGTCAAATATTCGTTTTGGGAAGATGAGTTAGAGATTGAAATACTTCTCCAAGTGAGATATTCGATAAATATCCAACGTCTTTGAAATTATTTAAGAAGTAGATAAACAACTGATAGGGAACCTGACATATGGGAGGAACCCTAAATGCATATCTGCGGTGATTGATGATGATGATCATGATGATGATGATGAGTGACTCAGAATGCGGATTTTTTGTTCTTCGGGCCACTTTGCGCCAGTATTTCTTCACACTCTTTCCGGCAGGTACTCTCTGCACCCAGGTCCTGCCTCATCGGCACCTGTCAGACCCTCCTTCACTGCATTTCCCCATGGAAAGATATATTAACAAATTATGAGAATATCAAAATTTTCTGGTGGTATATGTTCGAGGCAAATGACCGCAAAGCATGAGAAAAATCTTTCAAAATGAGAGTATGGCTCTGTAATTGGCTCCAGTCGATATTCAACCTCACAATTTTGATTTAAGCTGGTGATTTATTTTATTTGGATCCTCTCTGTCCCAGAGTGATGAGTGAGTGCCAAGCATTTGGCGATATGTAGTGCTTCAGGATATACTACTGTGGTTTACTGGTGGTATTTGGTCTGCCACGAGACTGACCTGGACTGATAAGTGGGTTTATTATTATTATTATTATTATTATTATTATTATTATTATTATTATTATTATTATTATTATTATTATTATTACGGAGTGTGCTGAAATAATATTCTAGCCATTACACTCATAACCTTAGTGTCACGGGTACGAATGTTGTTGCAATTTTTGCTGTGGCCAGCGCGAAGAATCAGGAGGGATGCCTGGTTTTAGAAGTGGGAAGGTGGTGTTGAGGAAAACAAGTATTACTGTGGCTTTGTTTAAACAAGTGCAGGTTTCTCACTCCCGTCAGAGATACAGTAGGTGAACAAAGAGAAAACTATTTTATTCTTTCTTTAAATTTTTCTGTCTCCTTCAGGAGGAGGAAATAACGAAAGACCACTCTTAATGTAATTCAGTTCATGTTCTGCTAACTACAGTATTTTTAAAGTTTTCTGAGACGCGGGATGGAAGCACTAGCAGCAGCAGCAGCAGCAGCAGTAGTAGTAGTAGTAGTAGTAGTAGTAGTAGTAGTAGTAGCAGCAGTAGTAGTAGTAGTAGTAGTAGTAGTAGTAGTAGTAGTAGTAGAATATGAAAAATAGGGTAGTATTTATGCGCCATATTTGAGATTTAACTCCTTGTGAATTTGACCGAATATCTTCTGTAGGCTATGTGCCGGCACTGTGTTTCACCCTCACCCCTCATACTATCATATATTACATCACCAATTTCACCTCATTAACTCATCTGATGATGTTATCGTCAGGAAGAGCATCCGGCCGCAAAAACTCGCTACGAAAATGCATCTCAGTTCATTCCCTTTGAGCAACGGGACAAGGGTTGGTCACACACATCGTCCTATATGTTGATTGTCTTCTTACATTAAAAGAAGCTAAGATGTAAATATTATTGTTTATGCCTATTGTTAAAGCAATAAGTCGGAGTAACCTTCCATTACAAATTGATATAGTGTTTCATTGTAATTATGTTTTCATTCTTTCATTCTTTCTTTCTTTCTTTCTTACTTCCTGTCTTAATCTGTTTACCTTCCGGGGTTGGTTTTTCCCTCAGACTCAGCAAGGGATACCACCTCTACCACCTCAAGGGCAGTGTCCTGGAGCGTGAGACATTGGGTCGGGGGTTACAACTGGGGAGAATCACCAGTACCTTGCCCATGTGGTCTCACCTGCTATGCTGAACAGGGGCCTTGTTGGGGGATGGGAAGTTTGGAAGGGATAGACAAGGAAGAGCGAAGGAAGCGGCTTGGCCTTATATTAGGTACCATCCCGGCATTTGCCTGGAGAAGTGGGAAATCACGTAAAACCACTCCCAGGATGGCTGAGGTGAGAATCGAACCGATCTCTACTCATTTGACTTCCCGAGGCTGAGAGGACCCCGTTCCAGCCCTCGTGCCACTTTTCAAATTTCGTGGCAGAGGCGGGAATCAACCCCGGGCCTCCGGGGGTGGCAACTAATCACACTAACCACTACACCACAGAGGCGGACTGTAGTTATGTTTTATTATTAATATTTTCCATTTAGAATTAGTGTCATCTCGCCTAATCAGCTAACATGCGTTGCTCACTGCCGTTTAAGTACTTGCATGTTCGATTCGAGAATTTACTTGAGGACGCCTCGAATTAAATAAGGATAATAACCATAATTAATTGAGCTTCCCCAAATTTGTTATTTATAATGGTTCGCAGTTATACTGAATTCCTGAAGAACCCTACTGACAAATTCAGTATATGAATATCAACAGTGTCGTCAGTACATCCTTAATATCTAATACCTAAACCGAAAAGTTATGGCACTGTAGTGTCAAGGTTAAGAATGTAAAAATCACCTTTGACAACAGTGCATAGTACTTAAGTTGCTGTGTTACTGGAACGGTACAAAGAAGTCGCTAATAAGTTTTAAATGCGTTATACAATGAAAATTACTTGAGTCCTGGTAACGATATGGAGGATTATGTATTCTACGATTTTATATATATATATATATATATATATATATATATATATATATCTTGTGATTTATTTATGTTTAAATAATTCCTGGATTTGATTCGAACAACACACGGTGCGATATTCATATCCTTGATGCTCACCAAAAAGAAATGACTTTCTATAACAATAATATTAATAAAATTAAGTACATTGTGTGCCAGGGGAAATAGTAACTCGAAGTAGGGTGAGAATATAACCCCATGTTCACAAAAACCAGAAAACCTTGAAAGACTAGAGGTACGAAGTTCATATTCACAGGAAATGTGCAATAGTATGTTCTGAAGAAATTATTAGTATTTGAACCATCTCGACCCCCAGGTTCAAGGTCTACATCGATATCTCGGCGCACTACTACCGACAGATAAAATGTGCCTGCGGCTGTCGTTGTCGCTATAAACCGAAGGTAATGGATCAGAGTGACTTGAGAAGACGTGCAGGATGCCTCGCAGACGTATGTGAGAACCGTACCGTCAAATGAGTGAGGCTGGTATGAGAGAACATGGTGCATCCATCTGGGAAACTGCTGCTCGTATGGGATAAAGTGTGTCGGCAAGTGCAACGGTGTGTACAGAATGATTCATAGAAGGCCGAAGGATACGAGAAGATGGGTCTGGTCGCACCACCCAGACCACCCCCGAGAAAATCGACACCTCATCTGAATGGCATTGCAGTACAGATTTGTGTCCTTCTCAGCTCTTGCGCAACAGTGGAAATGTGTAAAACATCATGCACTTCCAACAGTGACAGCCCGTCGCCGTTTATTACGGTCTGGGTTACCGGCGGGTCGTCCACTTCTCCGCCTACCTTTGACTAACGTTCATAAACATGCTAGACTACAATGGTGTATGGAACGACGTCACTTGGGACAGGAATGGCGTCAGATAATGTTTTCGAACGAATCCAGGTACTGTTTGTTTGAAAAGGATGGCCGCATTTTGGTTCACCTCAGGCAGGAGGAGATGTATCAAATTGACTGCATCCGCATACGACATACAGCGCCAACTCAAGGCCATATGGTGTGGGGTGCTATTGAGTACAACCACAAATCACAGTTGGTGCGTGTCCAGGGCACTGTGACCAGTTTGACTTACTTGAATGACATCCTGCGACCCGTAGCCATATCCTTTCTGCACGACACCTCGGACGCCATATTTCAGCAGGACAATGCGCGACCAAATGTTGCTGCACGAATATGTGCCTTGTTGTTGTCACAGGATCTCAGACAGTTGCCCTGGCCCGCGCGATCACCGGACTTGTCACCAATGGAAAATGTGTGAGATATGGTTAAACCACGGTTGTGGCGCTGTGATCCAATGCCAACCACCAAAAATGAACTGTGGTACCAAGCGAATCCAGCATGGATGGCTATACTCCAGGACGCCATTCGCATCTTATACGCGCCGACACCATCACACATGGAACAAGTTATCAGTGCCCAATGGAGGACTCAATGCCTATTAGGCAACAGGACACATGCTGAACCTAAGTGACTGAAAAGCTTATCGTTTCTGCAGACCATACTAATGAAAATGTCCTGTGAATATGAACTTCCTATCTCTAGTCTTTCAACGTGTTCTTTATTTTTATGAACACGAGTTTAGCTCATCAGTATCACATATTCAGATCATTTACTTCTAATAACAAAACAACCCGTGGCGGCCAGATAAATAGCAGATGCTGGAATTCTACATGGTCAGCGTGGCGAGATCACCAGCAAAATTTTCTTGGTTTTCGTGAGTCACTGTCTCCCTTATCAAGAAGCTCTTCAATTGGATTCAAGAGTCTGTGTAGACCCCATTCCATCCTTTAGTCCATAATTAAAATCCCTGGACTAGCTGGGAATCGAACCGGGAGTCTCCGGGTGAGAGACAGACACGCCACTCCTACAACTTGGAGCTGACTTTCTTTATCTAATCTGCACAATATATAATTTAAATATATGTAAATCAGTCGTGTACTTCTAAAGTCCATCGTCTTTGTAAATAGGTGTGTATATTTCCCAACGACAGAGTTGCTTTCGAAAACCTTCTTGATGATTAAGTATATAATTCCATACATGTGAATAAACATACAAGTAAATATCGCTGATTTTTAATTTCATTTTGCTTTTCTATATAAATGATGATGATGATGATGATGATGATGATGATGATGACAATAATAATAATACAAAAATTACAGTTTTATGTCCTACTAACTATCATTGCGATTTTCAGAGACATTGAAATGCCCTAATTTTGCTTCGCAGGATATCTTTACGTATCACTAAATCTATCAGCTTGATGCTGGTGCACCTTCAAATATTATTAGGCTGAACTGGAAATGAACCCGCCATCTTGAACTCAGAAGGCCAGCGCTCTGTCGTCTGAGGTACGAAACACAGCCCCGTTGATTTTGTTAATTTTTTATTCACTTTGCCAACGATGTGGCTTAGCCAGACTGAAAGACTAGATCCCATGAGATCTCCGATGTTAAGCAAAATTAGGCGAGGTTAGCACTTGAATGGTTATCAGGAGGAGGAGCTGCGAGCACTGAGTAGGTCGACAATGTCAAGATTTGTACAAGCACTTGGGTTTTGATTCATACAAAATTATTTGGAGGTTTGTCAGACCTATTCTAGACGCACTTTTTCATCAAACAAATTCCCAAAAATTTAGGCTGAAACAATCGTTCAACACCGTCATGCTCTGAACTGTTGTACAGCAGGTAGGCCGCTAGGCTTCTTCTAGTGTCGAGAAGTAGCCTCTCTCTCACCACCCGCTCCCACCAGCTGGCACAGCACTGGTGCAATTAAATAACTTGGAATGATAATTCTACTTCTAAAATTTGCCCAGTCTAATGTTCTCGGTTAATGGAACATAACCACAACCGTCACGCTGAGCACGCCGGAAGATGAATAAAGAAGTTAGACACTGGCCTATTAATGTAATGAAACTCCGCAGTCTCAAGTTAAACCATAATATAGTATTTACGTGTCTTCGTTCCATTTTGGAACTACCACAATATAGCACCAAGCAATCATTGTGTGAGTTCAAAGAGTGTTCATGCTAATCGAGCTCAGTGCTGTATCGTCATAGACATGAGCTTAATTCAACATGCAGCTGTAAAATTTCTTCTTGCTTCGAACATTAACCTGATGTTTTCTCTCAATTATTAACAGTTAGTGTTAACATCATCATGAAGCTGTATTGGAATCAAACAACTGAAGAGTATGTTACTGTCGAAGTCAAAGTACGAATATATTGTGCCCTGTCTCCAATTCTTGCTAATACTCTGAAGTTATTATTCGAATCTTCCTTGATAATATTGTTAAAATAATCGAGAACTTCGGAAACGTTCCATGTAGCTATTAGCTTGCATTCGGCAGGTAGTGAGTTTGAACCCCATTGTTGAGAGTCCTGAAGATGGCTATCCGTAGCCTCTAATTTTGACTCCAGGCAAATGCCACTGTTGTGCCTTAATAAACACCGTGGCTACTTCCATCTCAGACCTGTCCCTCTCTAATCCCATCGTCACTATAACACCTATAACATTATCATGGGGAAGATAAAATCATTATGCTTCATTATATTGTGAGATTTTTGCCTTACTAAAAATACGTATTCGTATTTCTTTACAACTTGACCACAATTATATCATGAGAAAACATGATGTGGAAACACACACTAGGAGGTTTTTTTCTTTGCTATTTGCTTTACGTCGTACCGATACAGGTAGGTCTTATGGCGACGAAGGGACAGAAAATGCCTAGGAATGGGAAGGAAGCGTCCATGGCCTTAATTAAGGTACAGCCCCAGCCTTTGCCTGGTGTGAAAATGGGAAACCATGGAAAACCATCTTCAGGGCTCCCGACAGTGGGATTCGAACCCACTATCCCCCGGATGCGAGGTCACAGCTGCGCGCCCCTAACCGAACGGCCAACTCGTCCGATGCACTGGGAGTTTCATAGACTGCAAACAATTGTGTACCCTTTCAGGAATGGAGTTTGCTCCATATTCACTGGCTCGAAACATGCTGCCTTTAGATTCCTACTGTATCCACAACGTCACATAAAATGTCAGAGAAGGTCTTGAAGAGGCACGACGTGTTCCTGACAAATTTACGACGAAAAAAATAGCTCCGAGCACAATATATAGGTTTCAAACAGTAGATCGATTTCTTTGTCTGTCTGTACATATACAAGATACGTAAGCTTTCACATGACGTTGATTTTCAACAGGCGGCCGATACACTGAAGTAGCGAAATAACATCCCCTCTGGCATACCAACAGTTCCTCTCGCCACGATTTCAACACCAGCATCAGTACATAACAGTGTTAGCTGGATTAGCTTCAGAAAACCAAGACCATTTTCAAATCACAACTGATTACTACTTCAATATTTTCAAAGGTAATTGTATTGAATATGAAAAGGCCGCAGTTATTAAATGTGGATGATTTTTAGAGAAGTTATTTACACACTTCCTTGTGGGCTACCACTTTGGAGATACAATGTTCCTGACCAAACTCAGTTGGAGATGTCTTATGACTAAACTCGTATTCAGATACGAAACTTGATTGATTCTCATTAAGGAAAAACATAATCTCGTCGCAATATTCCTTAAGTCTATTCAGCTCCAAGTCCATGTTGTTGCACTTTAAGTGGCCATAATTATTATGAACACATACTTCTATATTCTAAATGCGATGAAATATTAATATACAATTTGCTTGTGAGTCGGTGCGACGTTTAACGAATAGCAAAAAAAAGCAGATGGCACCATGAGATGACAATTCAGAAAAGCCTTCAATTCCATTTTTGAGTAGGACTGGCGAAATAAGCAAAGTTTTTGCCCTTAAAATAAATTATCAGAAAACAAATTTCATGATAACCGGCGAGCAGCAGAAACCAATGACACTCTTATGACGCTGGACGAAACCACCACTGAAACGGTGTATTTACAAGCAAACCCAAACATGGGATCCAGATGTAGAAATAATATCTAGAATCGGTATTGCGAGAATTGTATTTCTGAATTGAAAACCGTGCCTTCCGATTCGAAAGTCATTGGCGTGTAGCGAAGGGCGATGTATTAGTGGTGCTGCTTTATGGTATCAATAGGTGGAAACTTAAGTCTTTGTCAACGAAGCGACTAAAATCCTCTAAAATGTGGATGAACGAGATGGCAAAGATCCCATGGATAGATCATTTCATCAACGAGGAGGTACTCCGTCCTGGCAAGAAATCGTGTGAAGCGTTAACCCTGGTAAAACGAAGGAAAGCAGCTTATTTCTTACGCAATGACAAGCAATTCCTGATACAACTGATTATTGAAGGGATCATAGAAGAAAATTGACGTGGATGAAGAAATTAATATTGGGTAGCGGACTCTACGATACGGCAAGGCTGATAGGAGCAGCGTGAAACGGAAATGATTACTCCATTTATGGTGTTCAACATTTAGTGAAGAGAAGCCACTAGTAGTTGTAGTAGTAGGAGAGGAAGAGGAAGAAGGATTTAAAACAACTTGATTGCAACTGAACTTCCGTTTCGAAACTCGTTAAAGTGTCGTGACGGTAAGTACCAAGGTTTTAATGTAAGGAAAAGCTTCACTGGGGTTATCACATAAACGGGATTGTAAATAAAAGTTACAGGTCTCTTCATACGGATATCGGGTTTTTAAGGGCTGTAGTAAGGATGTAAATGAGACGACATGCAAGACACTAGTAATACAACAATTAGAGTACGCTTACTGCGTATGGAACCCTCGCCAGGATTACCTGATTCGAGAAGTGGAAAAAATCCTAAAGCAGCCCGATTTGTTCTGGGTGATTTCTGACTAAAGATTAGTGTTACGAAAGTGTTGAATAATCTGGGTTGGGAAGACTTGAGAGTAAAGAGAGGAGCTGCTGCAGTAAGCAGTATGTTGCGATCTGTCAGTGGAAAGGCATTTGTAAACGAATAAGTTTGAGTGGAGTTCTTAAAAGAACCGACGACCATAATATGAAGATAAGGTTAGAACTGAAGAGGACAAACTGGGGCTAATATTCGTTTCAACGAAGGTGAGTTAGGAATTGGAATAATTTACCAAGGGAGATTTCCAATAAATATCCAACTCCTTTGAAATTATAGCCAACGGCCTTAGCCGTGTTGAAACACCGGATCTCGCGAGATCTCCGAAGTTAAGCAACATTGGGCGTGGTCAAGATTCGGATGGGTTGCCGCCCGCTGTTGGTGGGGGTAAGGGAAAGGAACTAGCCACCCTACCGTACGTAAACTCCAGCTCAGGCACATCTCTGCGGAGGTTCGGACCAGCCTTCAGGCAGAATACACCCTTACCTTTACCTTTGAAATTGCAAGGTATTTAAGAAACTTCTAAGTAACCAACTAATATAGAATCTGCCACCTGGGTGACTGCCCTGAATGCAGATCAGTGGTGAATGACTGGTGATTGGAAATTTTTAAGAGGTTGTGTTACGTTGTGGAAGGCTAGATGCTGAAGGTGTCGTCAACGACTGCAGACATTTGAAATGTGGACGTACAGCAGAATTTTGACGCTCCCATGTATAGACCGCATCACCTACAAGAAGGAACTCCGTCGTGCCAGGAAATCTTGTAAAGTCTTAAACTTCGGAATAAGCAGAAAATCAACGTATTTTAGTGACATATTCAGATTTGATACATGATAGCAGAGAAACATAGACGAGAGAGAAGAAGATTGTCCTCAGTGTAGAACCACGGACAGTTGTTGAATATTCACGATATTGAAACACGGATAACTTACTGGAAGTACGCAATAGAATTAGTTTCTCCATGATGGTCACTAAACTTATGTGAGGAAAAGTCACCAGAAAAACAATCCTCTAATGCTATTTCCTATCATTCTTGTCAACAAACAAGTGAACTGAAATATTTCTACTCAATCCGATTCGATCCTGAGATCTAGAGATCAGTACACGAGCTCCTAACCAACTGTACAACTCAATTGCTAGGAAAAATAACAGTCGTGGTAGATTACACAAGATGCTTTGCAACGCAGTGACATATATTGTACCATAATTAATTTATGTTATCATTATAAACACCACGCCGTGTAAAGTGGTATATGATTTGAGTTTTCAGCTTATCATGAGAGCTTAGGAAAGGAAGTTGGGCGTGCTGTAAATGGTGACGCAATTTCCCTTATTTCTTCATTAATCTCGTGTTTGTCCAGGTAAGCGTGGGCTCTATTGTCCCCGACATCTGTTTTGTATTAAACTTGTCTTGGGGACCAGACATGGCTTGTCCCTTCCCCCTAGATTGTTCTAATTAGACAGGCTCGGATTGTTTCCAACTCGTTCATGTGTGACAGCTTTATTTTACTCCACATATTTAGACCTGGATTTAAGTACTGCTATCCACAGTGGCCAGGATTAATTTAGTTTGGGACTTAAGATGTATTTCTGAGCGTATCTCCCGGGAGATGGGTTTATACAGCTGAGCGAATCTACTGTGTGTCCAGTTTGGTTGGTGAGGGCTCAGATCCCACAATTCCATTCGCAAGGAAAGGGGGGGGGGGGTGAGATTCTATTTTAATAACAAAAGATGAAGGTGTGACTTCACTGTAACCTACTTGTCCATAAAAGTCTAATTCGCTGGCGTTTTCACACGCGTGGAATTGTTTCCAGTTTGATATGAATTGTAGCTCACGCCTACCTTCCAGCGAGGTATCGACTGTGCTTCAGCGCTTCATGCGAACAGTATGTAAAGCTTGTCAGTGCGAGATTAGCTTGCGGAAGCGACACAAATATCAGTCTTTTCCTTTTCCTTCTAGAAGAAGCGCTTTACCCTTCCTCATTATTTACCTTCTTCATTGCGAAGGTAGAAGGGCTGATCCTTTGGTCTCAACAGCGTGTATGGTCGTTCAGTCCACAGACAAATATCAAACATCCTGGCGTTGCTTGAATTCAGTCGGAGACTTTGTGACAAGAACGCAGACAAGTTGTATCTGCCTTAGAAGAAGTGCATGCGATTCTTCGAACACTTCATAGTTATCCGTTAGATAAAAAAGTACATATTTCAGCATATAATATTGACCGCTATCAAATTCTATTCCTTACAGTGTAGTTCTCTTTCAGAAGATATTGGTGCGTTGTTGAGATATCTACTGTACAACCGAGTATTCTTGGCTATAATGTCACGTTTGGAGTACATTCTCACTTAAAGTGAGACCTTAGAGAACATATTCACTTGTCGGTCGGGTAAACCAGATTTTCCCCCTGATACATACTAGCTGTTTAACGTCGCACTAACACATCGAAGGTTTTCAGTGACGCCGAGATGGTAAGGGCTAGGAACGGAGATGTACAGCCCCACCATTTTCCTGATATTAAAATGGGATACCAGGGAAAACCATTTTCAGTTCTTCTTGACGGTAGGGTTCGAACCCACCATTTTCTGAATGCAAACTCACAGCTACGGGGCACGAACTGAGCTGCCAACCCGCTCGGTGTTTCATATATGCTTCTGAGTGTATGACTATTCAGTCTGTCGACAAAAACTCCACAGACAAGTTTCAAACATCTTGGTGTTGCTGGAATTCAGCCGGAGACTTTGTGACAACGTTAACTGGCTGCAGAAAAAGGGAAACGTAACATACGATTACGGAAATACAAACAATCTATCTAATCGCTTTCAGATAACATTTGCGCACCGTTCTGCTGCTCCCAATCACTGATCTAGCTATTATATTTGATTTCCTTGTTTGTACACATCCAGATCAAATTTCAGTAGTAGATCCGACAATAACATGGGAGACTAATCTCATGAATTCCATCAGCAATTTATTGAATTGCTCAATTCGTTCCGATGTCTTTGAGAAGTTAAAAGTAAAGATTCATATCATGACAGAGAATTTCGTCCAGAAACTAGAAACTTTATTGTAGTAGATAGTGGTTCCCAGGGTAGAATCGATTCTCTCACGATTTTTACCCGCGACAATAGGGAACATGCATGATCCGGGGTTTTAATTAAAAATATGCTAATCTGATTCAAAATTTCATGCAGAATTAAAAAATGTGATCAGAATGTACAAACAATAACTCCAAACATGATAAAAATCTACGAAAATGTCACGTCACGCAAGTACGCGATCTCATTGGTCTGACGTCATCGTACAGGTTGACTGAATTAGCAGACGAAATAACACATAGTGTGCTGTGAGAAGCAGGATACACTTCGCGTATTGCTACTTTACGTTAGTGTCTGGTATGGTTAAATTCGAGGTCTATACATTGGATAATAATCTGAGTGGTATATTTTAGACTTAAAATGAATCCTGCGCAGACAGTGAGGCAGAAAACTTATAAATGGTGTAGAGTTCCGATGTGCAATAGCACATCGCATACCATACCAAACAAATTGTTTATAAACGTTCCAAAGACGCTAAAACTAGGGAGAAATGGATTTTGGCGAGCCGGAGAAATGCTGGTGATATATCGGAAAAGTCTACAGTTTATTTTTTTGAAGATTTTTTTTTGCTAGGGGCTTTACGTCGCACCGACACAGATAGGTCTTATGGCGACGATGGGATAGGAAGGGCCTAGGAGTTGAAAGGAAGCAGCCGTGGCCTTAATTAAGGTACAGCCCCAGCATTTGCCTGGTGTGAAAATGGGAAACCACGGAAAACCATTTTCAGGGCTAACGATAGTGGGATTCGAACCTACTATCTCCCGGATGCAAGCTCACAGTCGCTTTTGAAGATTTTAACGTAATATTAATTTGTTTGAATTTTCAAATCACTTTTCCATGTTAGCTGTTCTAGTGGTAAAACTTTAAATTTTAATGTATGATGCTTTATTTAAATGCTTCAATTACATCTTGGAATATGAAAGTAATAAACAGTGCATTAAATAATGCTGATTATTAAAGTATTCTCCAAACCTAACCTATGTTTTGGGTGATACATGTCTAGATAATAAATCAAAGGGGCTATGAACCATTTTGACAGCTCTAATTCTACCAATATATCTTGGCATGGAACAGTTATGTATGTCTTTACTGAAGAGCTTAATTGGTAAAGAAATTTAGGCTATATCTAAATACTCTATAATGTAACAAAGTATAGGCGTGTGCATCATGAAAGGAAACAACGTGAATTTAACAAATGTATAATTCTACACAAAACCAATGCTTGTCTGTTACGGTCTTATAAGTTAACAATGCTCAATTATAATAATTATCATAATATTAATGAAATAAATAACATAATTGCACACAGGTGAAAATAGTGATATAGGTGTTTAAAATATTCAACTTAGCCTAAGTTTTAGGTTATACAAGCCAAGTCAATAAACCGAAGGGTAAAAATACCGCGCGAGTTGGCCGTGCAGTTAGGAGCGCGCAGCTGTGAGCTCGCATCCGGGAGATAGTGGGTTTTGAACCCCACTGCCGGCAGCCCTGAAGATGGTTTTCCGTGGTTTCCCATTTTCACACCAGGCAAATGCTGAGGCTGTACCTAAGGCCACGGCCGCTTTGTTCCCATTCCTAGGCCTTTCCAGTCCCATCGTCGCCATAAGACCTATATGTGACGGTGTGACGTAAAGCAAAAAAAAAAAAAAAAAAAGTCACGGCACCCAAAGACATTCCTGTATTGAGCGACTAAAATGTCACCAGGACACTTTTCTTTCCTGATATGCTCAGCTTGTTAAAAGCCAAATGTAATTAATGTTATTGGCTTCACGCCCCGCTAACTACTTCTACGATTTTCGGAGACGCCGATGTGCAGGAATTTAGTCCAGCAGGAGTTCTTTTACGTGCCAGTAAATCTACCGACACGAGGCTGACGTATTTGAGCACCTTCAAATACCACCGGACTGAACCAGGATTGAACCTGCCAAGTTGGGGGCAGAAGGCCAGCACCTCAACCGTCTGAACCACTCAGCCCGACTTGTGAAAACTAGATGAAGTCATATTTATCTTTATCATGTTTAACTTTTTCCCTCCACAAAGATATTTAATTCTCTTTCATGGACCCCGGAAGTGGGTAGGCCAGTTGTCCCAACCATAAATATATATTTTTTGTGGAATTATAGATTATAGTACTATGATCTTTCTTTCTTTCTTTCTTTCTTAATCAGTTTATCTTTCAGGGTTGGTTTTCTCTCGGACTCAGCGAGGGATTTCACCTCTACCACTTCAAGGGCAGTGTCCTGGAACGTGAGACTTTGAGTATGGTGATGCAACTGGTGAGGAGGGCCATTAACTCGCCCAGGCGGCCTCACCTGTTATGCTCAACAGGGGCCATTTGGAGGATGGGAGGATCGGACGGGATAGACAAGGAAGAGGGAAGGAAACGGCCGTGGCCTTAGGTGCCTGGAGGAGAAGTAGGAAAATACGAAAAACCACTTCGAGGATGGCTGAGGTGGGATTCGAAACCCTTCTACTCAGTTGACCTCCCGAGGCTGAGTAGACCCCGTTCCAGCCCTCGTACTATTTGTTTTCAACTTTCATGGCAGAGCCGGGAATCGAAACCGGGCCTCCGGGAGTGGCACACATTAACCACTACACCACAGAAGCGGACTAGTACTATAATACAACCTATATGTTTATGTTAGTGCTGAAATCCGATTTCTTACTTTACTAATGCTGAAAGCTCGAAAATGTAATGTTATTCTTTAATAGGGGAATCAGTCTAGAATGAAATGTCGAAAGTGATGTGATATCTGTCCAGGTTCGTTGTTATCGTAATACTATGGGTTACAGTACACTGCACGTATATAAAAGACGCCACTTACAAACTTGCTTGTTATCCGCGAATTTCTGCGGCCACAAAAGTCACATTTTTCAAGAATGATGACATCTACACATGCCGGGAGTGGGTAATTTGCGCGCCTGCTGCCTTCCTTGGATGTGGTAGCCGTTTCTTAGGCTCCCTCTCCGGAATCGAACCCTGATTCCCCGTTACCCGTTACAACCGTTATAGGCGCAGAACCTACCATCGACAGTTGATAAGGCAGACATTTGAAAGATCGTCGCCGGCACGAGGACCGTGCGATCAGCCCAAAGTTATTCAGAGTCACCAAGGCAAAGGGACCGGACGAGCCGACCGATTGATTTTGATCTAATAAAAGCGTCTGACTGTGCTGTTTTGAACCTTTCTTCTGTCATTTCGAAGTTATTCGCGATCATGAACAATAAACAATCGGCTTTTAGCAACGGCTGATGCACAACGGCTGGTAGAGCTCCATGCGGTACTGGATCGTGACGTCACAGCGCGCCGCTTACGTCAGAGGCCGTTTCACTCGCCTTGCGGAAAGGCACTATTAAATATTTTTTTAATGGTAGAAAACAAGGCAACATACCACAATGTAATACGTTTACGTACTATTTCATTGGTGTACTTTTCAAAAAAAATATTTTTGAAAATGATGCATGTTCCCAATTAGTGGTATCATCAGAAAGAAGTTCGAATCATAAACAACATTGCACGTTCAGGTGTGTTTCCTTCTCTCTAACAACCAAATGTTTGCTCCACTTTAATGCAACACATTTTGATCAGGGCACAAAAGGAAGGCCAATTATTACCTCATATCGCATACTGACTACATCATTAACTGAAAATCTTTTTAACTTTATCAAGCATCCGAAGTTCATAACCATATACAGAAAAGAGATGGAAGTTAGTAGGAGTATAGGTTACCAAGGAAAATAATTGACTCGATCTAGAAGAATAAGAGGAGCAGGGGGGTGGGGTAGACTCAGTGCTTAATGAATTAAATACAAAAGGTATAGGCCTAAGGCAGGGCACATGCCTAGTAGCAAGTGGAAAACTGTGGGGACGCTTGTATGAACACTTTCTTTTCTAGTTTACTGTAAAGACCAGGGCCTCTCAGGATGCATGAGCCTGGTGCATGCACTGTGCACGGTGCAAAAGACGACTTCGCTTAGTTGCCCAGAGTGCAGACCCCCACTCCTCGATTTGGAGCAATAGTGCTCTCTCTCTTTCCCCACGCCTGTCTCGCTCGCTCCCCCTGTCTCTCTCTTCCTCAATTGCTCCTTCTTAGCGCTCCAAATCCGAGCCAAGTTGAGCCGAGCTTAGCCGAGTAGCCCAGAGACGAAGCGTTGGTCCGAGCCGAGCCGAGCGGGACCGATGCACTGTGTACAGGAACTCTGCGCCACTGTCTGCATGCGTGAGATTTTGAGCGTTTGAGAGGCCCTGGTAAACACGCTCAAGAAGTCCAGATTCCTGTTGATGATTTCAACAGTATTTGTCTAAAGATATTGTTAACAAATACGACAGTACGTTGTTATGTTAAATCTAAACTTACTTAGAAGATTATGAACATGTTCTAAATTTTATTAATAATCACAATTGTAATTTCCTAGTGTTGCCGGCCACAAATTTGGAATACAGTTGATGAGTTCAGTTATAATATAATCATGAGGTTTTCAGAGTGGAAGCTAATATAGAACAGTTTATAATTCGTTAGGTATCTATTACGTAGAGCTTTGTGTACAGTATGTCTATTCCAGAAATAATACAATACATTAGTTCATTGTATTCTAAGCTGTGAGAATCTTATTCAAATGCACTAAATAGAAATTCACAGTGTTGATTCACTAAACAGGGATTTATTGAAAACTGTTAAGATATAAATGTTCACTTAAGAATTCCTTCTCGTATAAATTGTGCATGCCCCATGGGAAATAATTGCACACCAATATAAATGCGTTTACTTCATGATTTCAGTTCTTTTGGAGTGCTTTAATTCCGATTAGCTTAACATTTCACGAAGTTGTGTGATTGAATGTGTATGGATGTGTGAACACATTGTCAGGAATATGCAATTAAGCACACTTTTATATACCAGCAAATTCAGCTCATAATTATGGCTAATTATACAGTGTTTCTCAGGTGCTGTTTAATGCATTAGTTAATTCGAGCGTATGACATTGATTTATTTCCGTTTTATGCCTTCGAAAAACTAATGTATGATTTTCATGATGTTATATCACCGTACCAATTTGGAGTATTAATGAGTCAGTAAGTGAAAGTACTTGGAGTAGTTTATAGTACAGAGTTCAGTCAAAAGAGGTAAAGAGGAATAATGCTGTTTACCACAAAAATTGAATAGTGAATAAAAACATAGATTAAATTCAGAAATCTCTGTTTATTTGTTAAGGGGGACTAGATTAGTGATCCAGAAAAAATTACATCCGTTACTCCATATTAAGGACATCAAGGCCATCGGCGACACGCATGGTTTTCAACACGCACACACACCCGCGCGCCCGCTTTTTCCCCGATTTTAAAATCCCACTATTGTCTGCCCTTTATGGTGTGTTTTCATTGTTTCCCATTTTCACACTAGGGATATTCTGGTGGTAAATCTTTTTTTTTCTATTTGTTTTACGTCGCACAGACATAGATAGGTCTTGCGGTGACGATGGGACAGGAAAGGCCTAGGAATGGGAAGGAAGCGGCCGTGGCCTTAATGAAGGTACAGCCCCAGCATTTGCCTGGTGTGAAAATGGGAAACAACGGAAAACCGTCTTCAGGGTGCCGATAGTGGGATTCGAACCTACTATCTCTCGGATGCGAGTTCACAGCTGCGCGCCCCTAACCACACGGCCAACTCTCCAGGTATATATATCTTGATTAAGGCCACGGTTGGTTTCCTCCTAATTCTCGCCCCGTCTTATCCCGTCCTATCACCATAAGATATTTCTGAGCCGGTGTGACGTAAAAACTGGTCCCCCTTAAATAAGGATGAATTGAAGTAGTAACAGAGTCACACATTTCTCCTGTGATGTTGCATTACAAGAACGCCACCCTCATTCTTATTGTTGTAAACACATTTGAGACGATCTGTGTTGTGAATAAGATGTAAA
Source organism: Anabrus simplex (assembly GCF_040414725.1). NCBI lineage: Eukaryota > Metazoa > Arthropoda > Insecta > Orthoptera > Tettigoniidae > Anabrus > Anabrus simplex. The sequence goes on along the minus strand of NC_090265.1, from coordinate 1,127,596,375 downwards.
ATGATGCCGAGCCGCAGTGGATATTGGAGTGGAGTAGCCTTCGCTTTGTCATGGAAATGTGTTCTAGAGAGCTTCTATCTCTCTACAAGTGTTCATAATGGTGTCGATATAGTCAGAGCCTTTAGGCATGTTCTCGCTGGATGGGAATTATTTCAAGTGTGCGTTAGCTCTGAAAGCTTTGATAAGCCTGATCAAGGGTGTTCAGACTGCCCTTAATACGTCATCAGCAATACGTAATCTCACATCTGTTCTAACGCCAGCTTGCAGGTATTTCAGAGTACTATGGAAGTTATCAAATAGGAATGATTGAAAAGTGAACAAAAGGATTGTAATCTATTTGTTTGTAATCATAAATGCTAAATATCATACTCTCGCTCACTCATCACGATATCTCAGGAACCGTGTAGCCTATGAGAGTGAAATTTGGCACAGAGAGTGCACTTAGATCATAACTAACAAGTAAGTAACGTTTTTGAAAATATCAACCTATAACAGTTAAAAATAAGAGCTTAAAACATGAAAAGTGGACATGTTCGGAGCGATTTGTCGAGATCTGGTATAACAGTTACATGTTATGCCATTTGCTAGCGTTGGTAGGTTGCGTGCATCAATAATAGTTAAAATTTTTGACACATACGTGGCAAGGCTCTCGTCCCAAATAGGATTTTTGTTTACTATTTATAATATTTAAGTACCACAGTGCTTAGGATGCACAAAATCGGACTTCAAAAACGTGCATTACGTTCAAAAACTAAATGCATGAAACAAAATGATGCATCACAATATGCCAGTTTGATAAAACCAAATCTGCAAAAGATCCAGAATCACATTCTTGAGCTGACAATGTATATGTCACGTCAATCACATTCTTAAATTTGGCAATATATGTGAGAGAATGGTACCCAGTCGTCTACCACGAATAGTGAAGCACAGAGCGATACCCTGGAGCAGACAAGTGGTTATGAATAGGGTCCGGAATATTTAAAAAGAAGAACATGTTCAGATATTTAGGAATCGCAATACAGATGACTGCAAAATCTTTCTCGGTACCCCTCAGGGAAATACTGATCGCGTCAGTTAAAACAATTAACGAAATTAAAAATCTACAGCATCTCTCCCTGGAAACTGCCTCGAAGTTGTTCGATACGAAAATACTACCCACGTTAACATACGGAATAGAGATCATCTGGGAACACCTAACTGTAAAACAACTGAAAGATATCGAGGCTCTAAAAGCCAGATTCTTGAAAATACACGCCCTCTCGACTATTTTATGTTATGGCAAAAGAAACATTTTTTGTTGAAAGATCTAACTTTTAGCCACTTGTTACCAAAGACACCTGCAGTGAATACTGCTCTGCGGAACAGACGGGAGAAGGAAGATCAAATATGGGAAGACTTCTATACAACAGAAGCAGTAATGGCTACCAAATAGAGATAAGCAAACCAGAAATTACGACATGTGGTGATCAGGATGGCGGTGCACGGGCTTCATAACAAATTGTGCATAAATAAGAAGTATCACATCCGCAGCAGTGATTGTGTGTGTGAACTTTGTAATGAACGCTGTGAACGCTACCACATTCTAAGTTGTAAATTACGATCAAGAAAGTATCTGTGAATATTCGAGTTTGTAATGCAAAATTTTTGCGCATTTGATAAAAATATATAATAAAATGTAGTAATTATCAATGAAATATGTAATTAAATATATTATAGTATTACTGCCAACGGCCGTAGCCGTGTTGAAACACCGGATCCCGTGAGATCTCCGAAGTTAAGCAACATTGGGCGTGGTCAGGAGTTGGATGGGTTGCCACGCGCTGTTGGTGGGGGGTAAGGGAATGGAGGAGCGGAAAGGAACTGGCCACCATACCGGAAGGAAACTCCGGCTCAGGAACACCTCTGCGGAGGTTCGGACCTGCCTTCGGGCAGAATAACCCTTACCTATAGTATTACTGCACTAAATTTCAAATGTGTTCTTATATTCATCATATGATTTATGGTTGTCGTACGAGACAATAACATTGTTTCAAATACCTCAATATTTTATGAAAAAGTCATCGTTGTTGCATTAGGTAATTTATAAGGTCTACTATTTTCTAATATTGACAGTATTAAATAACTAAATATTTAAATGTTTAAAAGTAATGCAATGTAAATCTTGGAGTATATTACACATCAATGTATTGTTGTTGTTTTCTTTAATTGGTTTCAAGTCGCACCGACACAGATAGGTCTTACGGCAACGATGGGATAGGGAAAGGCTAGGAGTGGGAAGGAAGCGGCCGTGGCGTTAATTAAGGTACAGCCCTAGCATTTGCCTGGAGTGAAAATGGTAAAACACGGAAAACCATCTTCAGGGCTGCCGACAGTGTGGTTCGAACCCACTATCACCCGGATGCAAGCTCACAGATGCGCGCCCCTAACCGCACGGCCATCTCTCCCGGTATGTATTTTTGTAGCTAATTTCCTGTTGCCCTCACGCCCTCAAAATTAAACAAATAAAAGTTGCTAAATAAAGTTAATACGAGTATAGAATATGCCATTAAACCCCTATTAAGTGACAAAAAGAGCACGGTAACTTTTTTTACGTGATGCGCAGTGTGTCATCATGTACTTTTCTAAGTTTTCCATTCTGATGTTTTGGGGCTGATTAGATAAAATTTTCTTGCAGGCTGAAAGGGACCGTTCAACATCGCAGGGAGTCAACGACACATATTTTAAAAGATCAAACTAGTTGAGGCAGTCGGACCTATTTTATTTCACAGACAAAGGCTTAGAAAATGAATTTTAAAGCCAACTCTAGGAATTTTATATGAGATGAAATTCGCCAATTATTTTGCTATAGGCCTAGCTGACAAAATTTTCAATTTTTTCAATAATTAACTAGATAGTTAAAATAATGTTTCAATCTTCGCATAATATGTAAAACTATGTCCTGATTCTATGAATATGTAAAAAAATAAAAATAAGGCACCATATCAGAACCACAATTCGCCGAAATTTTTAATATTCACCTGTCTACAAGTAAAGGAATGGAATATGTAACTACATAAGGATCCGGGCCCTACTTATGAATAATAGAATGCATCCTCATTATGAAAATGTTATTTCCTAGTTTAGTATCGAAAAGACTGCAAAGAATTCTCATGTAGCCTCTTACCGTTCGTGAATGTTTTTTTATAGAAATAAATATTCATTCAAAGGCTGTTTGTATTTGATTGTTTTTCGGTGGAACGATTATATAGTATATTCAATATCTTTACGCACAAATGATTCATTTACTAATGCTGTGTCTTTGTGAGCACTCCAAGAATCACATAGCAGTATACACTTCTGGTTATATTAGATAGTGTCGCAAATAGCACTCAAGGAAAAAAAATGGTTAAATGTCACTTTGGGAAAATAAAATGATCAAAATAGGCCTTCCTTAAAATTTGTTACATGATATTACCTAGTAGCAGTGTCCGACTCGTTGGCTGAATGGTCAGCGTACTGGCCTTCGGTTCAGAGGATCCCAGGTTTGATTCCCGGCTGGGTAGGGGATTTTAACCTTCATTGGTTAATTCCAATCGCCCGGGGGCTGAGTTTTTGTGCTGTCCCTAACATCGCTGCAACTCACATACCACACACAACACTATCCTCCACCACAATAACACGCATTTACATACACATGGAAGATGCCACCCACCCTCATCGCAGGGTCTGCTTTACAAGGGCTGCACTCGGCTAGAAATAGCCCCACGAAATTACTATTATTACCTAGGAGCAGCGAAGACTGTGTTGTATTCATAGAAGGCTATAACGTACAGACCCACATTATATGCAGCTCTCTTTATACAGATCCATGGCCAGTGCTGATCTCAAGGTACTGTTGCCAAATAACATCGCTCCCCACATTATTTTTACATGACATTATTTCGTTATACAAATTTCCCTATGATCCTCATTTCTAAGACATATGTATGTCAAAAAGATTTCTATGAGATCTTTTGACGTTTACCCAGTTATTTCATTATTAATGCGACTTCGGACTTACAGTTTTCCGATTTAATTCTTCTTATATATCGTTCTGAACGTAGTGATGTCTATGGCAAAATTTGTATTCTTTCTTGAGACATGTTATGAAATTTCCAAACACTGAAGCATTTTGTCTAATTTCTCCTACTTTTTGCATTGCCCAGAATTTTTGGTGACAGTAACGGACACATTTTCCCTCGTTCCGTGTCAGGTCAGATTAGGATAAAATACTTTGTTTTATCGCTTGTTCCTTAATTGCCATGCTTGATCTTCTTTTTTTTGCTAGGGGCTTTACGTCGCACCGACACAGATAGGTCTTATGGCGACGATGGGATATGAAAGGCCGAGGAGTTGTAAGGAAGCGGCCGTGGCCTTAATTAAGGTACAGCCTCAGCATTTGCCTGGTGTGAAAATGGGGAACCACGGAAAACCATTTTCAGGGCTGCCGATAGTGGGATTCGAACCTACTATCTCCCGGATGCAAGCTCACAGCCGCGCGCCTCTACGCGCACGGCCAACTCGCCCGGTCATGCTTGATCTAAAATGATGTTCATTACCTCTCTTTTCTCTACATAATCAAATATTACTTTGATTTTCGATGTAGCCTACTTATCAGAGACTGATGTCTTCAATATGGTGTTGCAGGTCGTTATTTTACGTGGAGGTGTATGGAAATCATTATGAATACGTTCAAGATTTTCTTTCGAAAATTAAGCTAAAATTTTAACTATGTTGGATATCATTTATGGGGACGGTTCATAATCACTAAAACTGCTGGCTCCTATTTGAGGGATAATGTTTCCGCCACTGAAACTAACACTACACACTTTAAAACTACTAATCATTGTATCGACTACAAAGTGTTTTACTTGCTCTCTTATCCTATCCAATCAAATAGATATTGTCATGTTTCTGAATAATTAGATCCACCAAAATCACTGCGAAAGTGTAATCATCCTGTCCTACATAGTTTTCCGTTCGGTGACGCCCTCTTAACGTGGATGTCACTATATTTTAAAACGTTCCAAACATTAATGGTTTTTTTCTTGTTTGTTCTATCGGTATTCAAATTCTGAGACACGTATAGTAAACACATCAAATACTAGCTAAGGTAACTGACTGACTGAAATTTCAACTCCCTCTCTTCCAAGATAAGAAGCACCGTTACAGACTATCCAAATGGTACACAATCACATGTCTTTACAAGCCTGGTTAGAATCATGTTGTGGGTCTGTGTACACCGTTTTACGAACAACAGTTCTAACCCAGAACCTTCCCTTGTTAGTAGGGTTCATATCTCAGTCCGTGGCTAATCTCTGCGTTTTAGCAGGGACAGTTGGCAACTCTTTTACTTGTTTTGCTCTGTTAGTTGAAAGTGAAATATTCTGCGTGATGTCGCAATAATGTGATAATTTATTGCTTAAATAAGTCATTTTAAATTTTATGATGGAATATGTATTCATGAACGGGGTGAGTTGTTCATAACTGTGTAGTGGATACCAGGGAAGTTGGTAGATGTCTTTCCTCTTGGATCTTGTATTTAATATAGGCCCTACGGCACGGACAATCACTTCGTATCAATCATTCAAACTATCACCACTGATTGCATTTAGAGTTATCTCTAGGTGACAGATTCCAAATCAGCTGTTTAAGTAGACTTCCCTTAAATGATTTCCAAGAAGTTGGAAATTTATCGAACATCTCCCTTTGCTAGCAAAGAGGTTAGAGAGAGTGTAGTAAATCTTCCAGCAGGTGTAGGTTCAAGACGTATTCCATAACATCTACTCTGATTTCCTTAAGAAACGTCAATTATATTATTATTATTATTATTATTATTATTATTATTATTATTATTATTATTATTATTATTATTATTATTATTATTATTATTAGTACTAGTAACAGTAGCAGTAGTTATTACAACTGTATGTTTGTTGTATTTATTGCTAAAATATGGTTAGCGGCGATCTAGAACTCAGAGCGCTCACCATCTAACACTGAGGGGTTAGTGCCCCTTCAAAGACAGTCAGCGTGGAACAATTCGTTCATGTTGTTTTCTTTAAGATAACAGCGAAAGTAAGAAATTAGTACGAGCATAAACGGAACGTACGCAAAAAATAATAGCAAATATGTGCCGTGTACTTTGTCCTGAGATAATGCTGTTTTTTAGTTTTAAGACACATTCCACATTGAACCACACAACGATAGCATGGTGATACAACACCAGTCATGCAAGTTCGTGAGATTCATTTCTCATCCTTTAATTGCTTAAATTCGTTCACTACAACGCCCCCTACAATCAAACTAAAGTCACGCTACAATTAGGTAGTTATCTTATGACTAAAATGACCGATTTGTATTGTATGGAGTTAGATTGCCTTAATGGAAATCTGAAGACATGTTTTAAAAGATTAACTGGTATTACGTCAGAGCTACTTCAGTTCTCGGTTACCTGTTCCCGTGTGGCCTCATCTGAGATAAGGTGAGTGGAACAGAGTGGGACTGATAGATATTTCACAGCTTGGATTTTAACCTTCAGTTCACTTTCGCTCATTGCCTCCCCAGTGTGCCGGGGTCTTAAGTTATATTTGATTAATTCTTTTAGCTGGGCAATTGGTTCTTTGAGTGCTTAATGCTGCGGATGTACTTCTCGCGATGATGCCCACGTGGTGGAGGGCATCCATTACCGTTTAACCGCTCGTACTAACTGTATGGCTGCCTTTCACTCCAGAAGGTTATCCCAAATGACTCCTTTTCCAACAGGATAACCATCCGGCACACCAGGGCAAAGTCGTACTGACATGGTCTCAGTGGAGGTCCGAGATCGTAGTTTTAGATTGGCCTCCGAAGTCACCGGGCTTGAACGTCATAGAGAACGTGTGATTGATGTTAAAACTATACAGAAGACCCACCGGGGAATGCAGAATAGTTGTATGATCAAGCTCTCAGGGTCTGGGAAGATCTCGCACAGAACGAGGACTATTTCCGCGACCTAGTGGACTCGATGCAGCTGAGAATCCAAAGAACTCTAAACCCCAGGGTATATGGACAAGGTATTATGTATGCCTGTTTGTTACATTGATGCGTATTCCTCTTTATCTTCTCGAAGAAAATAGGTTTATCTTTCAAATATTAACGTTCATTTGTGTTCCTTTCCCTGTGCCATTTCTACTGCAGGTAAGGTAACTAGCCAACGGGTTGCTGGGCACATGTTTATTTATTTTATTTATTTGATTTATTGTTCAGCAGGCATTTATGCCAATTTACATAACATTTCCATTTCTTATTTCTAGTGTTATAAATAATGTACAATAAATATTAAAATACTTTTTTTGCTATTTTGTTTTACGTCGCACCGACACAGATATGTCTTATGGCGGCGATGGAAGAGGAAAAGCCTAGGAAGTGGAAGGAAGCGGCCGTGGCCTTAATAAAGGCATTTGTCTGGTGTGAAAATGGGAAACCACGGAAAACCATCTTCAGGGCTGCCGACAGTGGGGCTCGAACCCACTACCTCCCGATTACTGGATACTGGCCGCACTTAAGCGACTACAGCTATCGAGCTCGGTCATTAAAATATTAATCCTAATATTATAGTTATTAGCTCCGGAGTGTGGTAAGTGTATGTTTCAATTAATATTTTATTTTCACCTAAAATATACATTGCTAATATAAATTAATCTAAGGACTATACTATTCATGGTATACAATTATGGTACTATATTTAATTTATATCTTCTATCTGTGTGAGTTCCCTTCACAGATAGAAATGATTATCCACTTCGTTTGTACGCTGTTATAAGCACAGTCGTAAGACGGTACCCACATCGTCTGTAAAGGTACCGTACCAAAGTTATTAAAGGAGGAATTGGGGATTCGAGCTCGCATTCTTCTACATTAAAGGCGCCTGAGCTACGGAGACACGTTGGGCAATAACGAGGATATTATCTCCTATGTGGCCAGCCTAACATAATACTAATTGACCGGAGAAGGTCCACAGCGTTAGTGTAGACTTACCCGTGACAGAGAATATGCCCCATGTTATGTATGCTATGGACCAAGCGAGTTGGACGTGCGGTTAGGGTCGCTTAGTTCTGAGCTTGCATTCGGCTGATGGTTTTGAATTTTAACGTTGACAACCCTGAAGTTCGTTCTCCGTGGTTTCCCATTTTCACACCTGGAAAACCTTAATTAAAGCCACGGCCTCTTCCTTCCAAGTTCTATTCCTTTCCCATTCATGAGTCACAGGAATCCTTTGATGTGTTAATGGGACGTTAAAACACTAGAAAAGAATATACGGGTGGTTCACCAGCCCTTTATTTTCTTGGAGGTAGGTAACCCAACTAACTCGTATATCAGTCATCTAAAACATTAGCACCTACTCCTTTATGGCCTTAGTACAACTATACCGTTTATATAATGCTCGCGAATATGGTAGAAATCATTAGCGGCAGTGTTATTTCTATTATTTAAACCACAATGAACGTGTAAAAATATCACAGCTGCGAATAACACTATCTTACGTTTGGATAGGAAGTGTCCAGTGGCGGCTCGTGCTGAATAATGTTGGCGGTTCTGCTCTGTGACGCACAGTCCATTGCAGTAAGTGTAATAGACAAATCTAAATTCGTATTGCATACGGAAAGTGTCAGCTGAGCTCGTGTGAATCCGTCCTCCAACCCCGCGGAAACACTTTATTCCATATCTTATCAGTGTGAAGTCCGACTCTTTGGCTGAATGGTCAGCGTCCTGGCCTTCGGCTCAGAGGGTCCCGGGTTCTATTCCTGGCCGGGTCGGGGATTTTAACCTTAATTGGTTAATTCCAATGGCTTGAGGGCTGGGTGTGTGTGGTGTGTTCAGCATTAGAAATCATCCTAGGTAGGGCCCTCATCTTCACAGTCATGCAGCTTGCCTAATAGGCCGTCTACTAGAAAAAGACCCGCACCAGGCCTCTCCGAAGGCCACACGCCATTATTATTATTATTATTATTATTATTATTATTATTATTATTATTATTATTATTATTATTAGTGTGAAGTTCTCGAAAATGTACCGAAATAATATACGTAGACATTCACCTCAATTTGTAAGACCCCGATTTCGAGGGACATCGACAATATAACTGACTTGTACAAAAAAATTAAGAAGTTACAAAAAATTAAGCCCCTCTTCCTCTTATCGACAAAAATGTTGACCTATCGACACATTCATATTTACAAAAGTTCCGCGACCTGCATACATCGTTGGCAGCCGGCTTTCTGAATGGAGGGGGAACATTATGTGATGGTACTAACGTTTCTGTTTTCATTTTCATGACTACCTAACTTGGAAGAATAATTCACTACCATTACAGAGAAACATAGTCATGATTAGTGTATAATATACTTGTAGGCATAAGTACTCACTCATTCGCTTCGTACGAGAGAATGTTTTCGGTCGTTGGACAGAAAGGTGAAGTTCTGATCATTTACACCAATGACAGAAAAATATACATACCCCCTATCATAAGGTACGTTGTTTGAAGACTTAACATGGGCAGTAAATTGATTTTGAGTTGCTTAATCACAACCATCCTCTTTTATCACGCATTTATCCTGTATTTAAGCTATTTGGGCTTTCTTCTTACTGAACAGAAGCACCACAACTATACTATGGTGTCTGAGAATGTTGACATATAAGAATTTTAAACCATAGCAATATACACACCGTTTTATAAGTTATCTATTTACACTGATGAGTAGTACAATGGAGGGAGCGTTTCCCAAACAGGCAGCTAATCACACTAACCACTACACCACAGAGGAGGGTTGACTCTCTCCGAAAAAATGAGCTGGTGAACTACCCGATATCTACGATATGGGACTTCAACTTTTGCGACTACTGAAATGGAGCATTTCTTATTTTTAGTTCTGTACACGTTGAAGGTCTAGAAGAAAACTAATGTAGTCCCTAGACGTGTCGTTAAGTGGCTCATACATATCTCATTCCATTCCTTCAATCTACTCTCTCATACTAGTGCTATCCCTAATTTAGGATATTACTAGGTCTCTATCATATTGCTGTATTTCAATTCTACAAACGTCTATTTTACATACAATTCTTTTTTTACTATTTTTATTTTAAAAATTTTGTGTTCTCGTCGTATTTCGAGCTTACCGTAATTCTCTGTCTTATACAGGTTTCTGAAAATCTTTCTTTCGTGAATTAAAGGAGAGTTAGAAGATATAGATACAAATAAAAACACTGTGTGTATAGAAATATTTTTTCTGCAGACAATGAAAAGAGACAAACGTACAGCCCCTCCGAGGAGTTGTTCGAAATTTCTCCCCCCAACATGGCCACACAATTCACATCGACGCAACATTTATTTGCGTATTTTTAGAAAAATTTCTGGTGCTTGTCATACACGTTGTGTAGCCTCAAAGATCCGCTGAAAAGCACACAGAAATCAAACAGTGTGGCACGTTTTCGTTCGAGCGCCTGGGAGGTTGGTAGTCGACCTTAATTATTTAGAGCAGCTAGCACCGAAACTAATCACCGCAAACCTAAGTTTCCCATGTTTATAATACTTGTATTAGTAACCTATAACTCTAATTTAATATACAAACAAGGTTTTCCCCGCACCTTGCATAAAAAATTAGATTATCCTTTCCTCAGAGACTTATTCCTTTATACCACAATTGAACAAATCACTACCTCATATGGTTATTCATAGCAAAGTAGATGTATATAATATTTCATTCCATAAACGGTCACTCACATGAACAATGTGCTGTCAGTTTATCAATATACGTTGCATTTCTTTAATCTCTGACTGTGAATTACATACCTTGTGCCTTCTCTCGCTATTTGAGGTGAGCGAATCACGGTAGGAAGTGCTGTAAGTAAAAGTATTCCGAAAAATAAGTAAGGTAATTTGCGAGCATGTAATCCATAATGCAAATGGCCCGTTATATAACGTTATAAATAAATGGAAACCTGCCATCAACATTGCTCACTAAACGCCATAAATATAATTTAATAACAGCAATCGTAAAACAAACGAGAGAAAGATACTTCCTTTTTTTCTCTTCTCTTTTCAGAATAAGGGAAGATTTATTTAGGTAATGAACGAGTTTTCTTAGACAAAGAATTAAAGTGCAATGAGAATAAAAGAGACAGAGTAGGAAGTAATGAACATACAGATTTCTTTGGAATGTATCCAAGAATTTTATGCCGTTTCGAGTAATATTAAAAGTCACTATTATCTCAGAAAGTTACCGAACTTCCGCTATCTATATACAGTTCGTGTGGAAGCAATATTTGACACGCAACACATCGCTGCAATTACAAATGTTGTAATCAATTTCTAATATTTTACGGTGTCAACTTGTTAGTCATAATTTACTAACATTCATAACGAGCATAACAAATCACCAATCACGGCAAAACAAACAGCACTGAAATTACAAACCTTCTCTGAGCATCAAACAGTACTGAATGTTACCAGAAACCTATAACTACAACGACAAGGGATGCAGCAAGACGGAGGTACACCCAACATCGTGAGGGGCGAGGGGCACTTATGTTTCTGCTAAAACACTTTGGCAATTTCTTAGTTTCCCGCGAAACAGAAATCCCGTACCACTCCCACAACCCAGATTTTCTACCCTTAGAGAACTACCTATGCAAAAAAAAAAAAAAAAAAAAAGGAAATCAGTTTACTAGTCAGATGACCCACCTAGGAATGTTCCCAAATTACGAAATAAGATATTTATTTTTTCAATCTGTGTTCATCAACATACTGAAGATCCTACAGGACCGTTTTGAATATAAGATGGGACGTGAGGGTGTACATTTTGAGCACATGCTGTAGCGACACAGTTAGGTACGAGCTTCCGTCGTCATTTTGCATGTAATAATGACCTACCTTGATGTTTAGAGCATGTTTACAATTTCAACAGTTTTGCCACATATTGTACTATATTAGAGAACTGCCCAATATCCTGTGTTCGAATTCCGTCGTTGTGAGTAGGTGTCTTAACTTTGGCCTATCACATCGTATTTAAAGGGAAATTGTGATTTAGTGACTCATTTCATGTTTCAGGTCAGTTATTTTAATAAACAAACAAAATAAACCCATGACCCAAAAGCTCATTAACAGCCTTGGACTGACAAGGCATCTACTGCCCCTCCCCCATAGAAAACGGTCTTCAAAGCTGCCGATAGAGGGATTCGAACCCCATATCTCAAAAATGTAAGCTCACGGCTACGAGAACCAAACCGCGAATCCAACTCGCTCTCCGGGTTAATTTTAATCCTAGGCACAAAGCATTATAGTTATAATAAGCACTTTAACATGCTCTGTAAAGGAACAGAATATGAATATTTCGGCGATCAATTCAAAAGATCACAAACATTCGAAGCTGTAAAACTCAACCAATATCAACTTACTTTAAATGTAAGTAAATTGTTTCATTTTAGTGATTTCTTAAGATGTCCGCCTCAGTGGTCTAGTGGTTAGTGTAATTAGCTGCCACCCCCGGAGGCCCACGTACGATTCCCTGCTCCGCCAAGAAATTTGAAACGTGGTACGAGGGCTGGAACGGGGCCCACTCAGCCTCGGGAGGTCAATTGGATATAGGTGGGTTCGATTCCCACCTCAGCCAACCTTGAAGTGGTTTTCAGTGATTTCCCACTTCTCCTCCAGACAAATGCCGGGATGGTACCTAACTTAAGGCTACGGCCGATTCCTTCCCTCGTCCTTGTCTATCCCTTCCAATATCCCCATCCCCCACGAAGGCCCCTGTTCAGCATAACAGGAGAGGCCGCCTGGGGGAGGTACTGGTCATACTCCCCAGTGGTATCCCCCGACCCAATGTCTCACGCTCCACGACACTGCCCTTGAGGCGGTAGATGTGGGATCCCTCGCTGAGTCCGGGGGAAAAACCAACTGTGGAGTGTAAGCAGATTAAAGAAAGAAAGAAAGAAAGAAAGAAAGAAAGAAAGAAAGAAAGAAAGAAAGAAAGAAAGAAAGATTTCATAAGATAAATTTCAAACTTGTATGCATATAGTTCAAGTGTATTAAATATACACGGCACTCGAATATGATTCCTAGAGTTTGTTTGTCAGGTGCATCAAAGGATAGCACCCGACAGACCAGACATAAGTCACAATGTGGCTAACGTCATGGAGGCTACTAGATGATGTGAATAGTTATAATCTAAATGAACCGAGCGAGTTTGCCGTTCTGTGACCGTCCGTTTGGGGGATAGTGGTTTCGAGTTCCACTGTCCGCAGGGCCGAAGATGGTTTTCCGTGGTTTCCCATTTTCACACCAGGCAAATGCTGGGGCTGTGCCTTAATTAAGGTCACAGCCGGTTTCTTCCAACTTCTAGCCCTTTAATATCCCATCGTCGCCATAAGACCTATCTGTGTCGATGAGACGTAAAGATGGTTGTGTGTGATATAAATGCTGCAGTTGTTGCTCTATTGTCACCTACTAGCAGGCAACGTGTGGAAATATCTCCTCACTTTACTATAGACCAAGTCTTGGTTGAACTATAAAAGAAATAGACACTGTTGTAAGGAACAATACAAAACGAAACTGAGACGGGATATAAATTTATATGCCGTTTCTGCAAATTTCAATAGTTCATTACTTCAGTTCCAGGTTATTATTTATTTATCGTATGGCATTATAAACGGAAGAATAATTCTCAGTTCCAGGCGAATGCCCGGATGAATTACTGTACTACGGATAAACCTAGGTTACGGGACCTAATAGCGGAGTAGTACACTCGCTGTCTTCTCACCTAGATGGCCTTTCTTCGAATCTCAGTTTCTGAAGTGGAAATTAACCACATTGTAACTCGGATTGCATGTAAAGAATGACTATGATCACGATATCTAGACTCACCTGACACTGTAAGCTTGCTTTAAACGTAGGTCTTCATCGCTTTCTTCCAACTCTATCCTGATATTGATAACAAATGCACACATAGCAGAACAGATTCCAGTTCGACAATGGCTAACAGAAACTCCATTTTTATTAATATTACTATTATCATTATTATTAATATGACTATTATTATTATAACATTGAACTGAACTCATCTAATTCAGCTTTCAAATGCAACTGAGTGTCAATATTTTGTTCCAGTACGTAGTACTTTAACGGTCAGGTATATCTAGAGACACGATCTAGTCGGACTGAAGCATTCTCATGATACCAACCTACCTCGTCGGAATTCGATCTACAGACACAGTCAGTCGCACTGAAGCACTCTCAAAATACCAACCTGCCTCTTCGGAATTCGATCTTGTAACCCTGACAGTGGAATCCAGTTAGGCTGCGCAGTTAGACAAAGCTCACACAAGTAAGTACACGGGCTGTTGATCAAGATGTCATCTACAGTAACAGTAACAGAATGTCGATGAACTTCCAGTCGGCTCAATTCTGTTCAGTTCTACCATAGAAGAAGAATGGCGTATGGCTTTTAGTGCCGGGAGTGTCCGAGGACAAGTTCGGCTCGCCAAGTGCAGATCTTTTGATTTGACGCCAGTAGGCAACCTGCGCGTCGTGATGAGGATGAAATGATGATGAAGATGACACATACACCCAGCCCCAGTGCCAGCGAAATTAACCAATTAAGGTTAAAATTCCCGACCCTGCCGGGAATCGAACCCGGGACTCCTGTGACCAAAGGCCAGCACGCTAACCATTTAGCCATGGAGCCGGACAGTTCTACCATAGTATCTGTAGGAAAGAAAACCTTGGTCGGTCATATAAAAAGGTAAAATAATATTTATAATATAACTTATCAATGTAAAATTTACTTCTATTGAATACTAAGAAGTTAGTGAGATAGTGGGTTCAAACCCCGCGGTCAGCAGCCCTGATGATGGTTTTCCGTGGTTTCCCATTTTCACTCCCAGGCTGGGGCTGTAAGTTAATTAAGGCCACGGCCGCTTCCTTCCTACTCCTAGGCCATTCCTTTCCCATCGTCACCATAAGACCTATCTGTGTCGGTACGACGTAAAGCAAACTGTAAAAAAAAAAAAGATAAGTTATTGACAAATTTGGTCATTGTATTTATAGTAGCAAGGCCTGGAACGGAACTTACCCATTTTCGTGCAACTAACTAATAATAATAATAATAATAATAATAATAATAATAATAATAATAATAATAATAATGTTCATTATTTTACGTCCCACTGACTACCTTTTTTTTATGGTTTTCGGAGGCGACGAGATACCGGAATTTTGTCCCGGAGCAATTACTTTAAGTGCCAATAAATCTAGCAACACGAGTCTGACATACTTGAACACCTTCGAACAACATCGGACTGAGCCAGGATTGAACCTGCGAAGTTGTGCTCAGAAGGTCAGAGCTCTAACGTCCGAGCTACTGAGCCCGGCCCTTGTAACTAACTGAGAGGCTGTCTGATGCAGAAAGCAGCGGATCGGGTTATGAAAGCCAAGCAATACGGATGAGGATGTCTGCACACTGACCACGTTAACACACTGCCTAGGCAACAGTCGCCTTAGATAAAGGCGTTAAGAAACTGTTGCGTCATCTGTCTGTTAGCTTTTCGTTGTACCAGTACCAATTTATGGTATCAACTAGATTCCATGTTTTGTTATTTCTCGATGGATGTGGTTTTCACCTGTCTCTACTCACAGGCGAGAGCAAAATCCAGCTTCCACCAAGATCTTAGTCTCATTTGTGGTTGTGACAGTAAGCAAGCTGCCGAGATTACAGCTCTGCACGGGTGTAGATATCCGCGAAGTTCTTGGCGGATGCAAACTGTGTGGCCGTGTGGATAATTTTACTTATAATTTCTAAATAATTATTTATATTGATTTTCACTCTAGAAATCTCGACAAATGTGTCATTGTATGCAGTGAAGCGATCCTTGACGTTGATACAGGAAAACTGTGATATATAAATAGCCCTAAGACCATAAATTCGTAAATCTGACCTAAGTCTAACTGGCTCCTGCCCGCAGTTAGTGAAAGGAAGGAGCAAATATTCCGAAACAGAACCGCTCAATATGTCGGTCGTTGTCGCAAGAGGAAATCCCTCATAAACCTGTGACTGTAGAGAGTCTGATGTCAGGCATTAGGCCTATTGTATTGTGTTAACAGATCTACCCATTTCAATACCTCGGGTGTAATATGTATTTTGTATATCCCCGCAGGGCTCTAGCCGAGGTATGTGTTGGAATAAAATGGCGTATGGCTTTTAGTGCCGGGAGTGTCCGAGGACAAGTTCGGCTCACCAGATGCAGGTCTTTTGATTTGACTCCCTTCGGCGACCTGCGCGTCGTGATGAGGATGAAATGAAGATGAAGACGACACATACACCCAGCCACCGTGCCAGCTAAATTAACCAATTGAGGTTAAAATTCCCCAACCAGCCGGGAATCGTACCCGGGACTCCTGTAGCCAAAGGCGAATACGCTAACCATTTCGCCACGGAGCCGGACGAGGTATGTGTTGATGATGAGTAAAGACATTCAGAGCACGACTAGTGCGTTTGGATGTTTTAAAATACGTTACTCGTGCTGTAATAGTACATTCTAACCTGATGAGGAAAGCAATGACAAACCATCTTCCTCTTAACTGTGCCTCGAACTTCCCGCTATCATCCCCCTATCGGCTTTTGCAGTTTCTCTAAAACCGCATAAACTTTAGTAGTGCTATTTGAGGATCCAACCAGCCTTCGAGCTGAGTATTTAACAGACATCAACCTTATATTTGTTTCTAAGCTGAATCCATAGAGTAACGCAAACTCAATGTCATATATGGGACGGTTTCTACAATGGAAACACTGGTTGTTAATTTCATACAGTGTATAATTCTGCACTCTTCAAATTATTCCCACATACTCTTACAATGGGCGGTTCTCCAAGGGAAAGTAATCGTCAGGAACCATCTCTGATTCTGGAAGTAAGGGAGCATGTCCAAAGGACGGATACATTATGTGTTAAAGCTCTTGCCAGAAGGGGTGGCTGGTGTCATTTCAACTGCTCTTGAGACGAGGAGAGGAATTCATTAGAGTCAAGTGGGTCGAGGGGAATAACATTCATTATTCATAAGCTCCTGGATAAGACGAGAAACTGTCACACGTCAACTGGCCAAAATATTAAAAGAATACCTTTATCATTGGAATGTTCAAGAGACTATAGAACAAGCAGTCGTTTAACGAGAAACAGACTCCAAACTTCACGGGAATGATCTGGAGAGCCGCAATATTTACTATACTGTATGAAGTTACCAAGCCATCTCCTGTCCAGAAATCCAAGCCGAGAGGATTCGTCGCACTGACCAAGTGTCCCTCGTAATCTGCAGGCTTTCGGTCTGAGCAGTGGTCACTTGGTAGGAAAAGGTCCAACAGAGTTGCACTGTAATCCTAGGTCTACGTAGCATATCTCAAGAACGTCAAATGTTTGGGAAATGACCAAATTTGCATCTTTTTTAAATAAATGCTTACTGCGTTTGTGTTATGTATTGATACTAATTGCACTTCCTTAACTATACATCAGAGTTACTGTTATACGATTATTACAACT